>NC_056055.1:31732500-32357500 GCF_016772045.2 Ovis aries | reverse complement strand
GAGAAAGTGAAAGTGAAAGTGAAGTCACTCAGTCGTGTCCGACTCTCAGCAACACCATTGACTGCAGCCCACCAGGCTCCTCCATCCATGGGATTTTCCAGGCAAGAGTACTGGAGTGAGGTGCCATTGCCTTCAAGTAATTAACAATTGTAAGGAAACAGTGTCAGACTTTATTTTTGGGGGCTCCAAAATCACTGCAGATGGTGACTGCAGCCATGAAATTAAAAGACGCTTACTCCTTGGAAGAAAAGTTATGACCAACCTAGATAGCATTTTCAAAAGCAGAGACATTACTTTGCCGACTAAGGGCCGTCTAGTCAAGGCTATGGTTTTTCCAGAGGTCATGTATGGATGTGAGAGTTGGACTGTGAAGAAGGCTGAGCACTGAAGAATTGATGCTTTTGAACTGTGGTGTTGGAGAAGACTCTTGAGAATCCCTCGGACTGCAAGTCCATTCTGAAGGAGATCAACCCTGGGATTTCTTTGGAAGGAATGATGCTAAAGCTGAAGCTCCAGTACTTTGGACACCTCATGCGAAGAGTTAACTCATTGGAAAAGACTCTGATGCTGGGAGGGATTGGGGGCAGGAGGAGAAGGGGACGACCAAGGATGAGATGGCTGGATGGCATCACGGACTCGATGGACGTGAGTCTGAGTGAACTCTGGGAGTTGGTGATGGACAGGGAGGCCTGGCATGCTGCAATTCATGGGGTCTCAAAGAGTCGAACAAGACTGAGCAACTGAACTGAACTGAACTGAAGGAAACAAAAGATTTCAGAAGACTGTTTTCATAGCAAGAAAAGTAATAATAGCAAAAATGTCACACCAGTTTTAAAGACTCCCAGTTCTGTTTCAGTGGTAATGATTAGCTTGAAGCTCTCAACCGAAAGATTAGCTCAAACCTAAAGGATGACAATGTTGACATTTTTTGACCCTCAAGACCTCAACCAACTAAGCTTGGACTCTGTGACTGCCTAAGTCCCGTCATGAATATGCATGTACACTTAGCTTAAAAATTCCCAAACTTTGCTGTTCAAGAAAACACTGTTTTGGGAAAGATCCCCAGTGTTCTCCTTATTTGCAGCAAATAATAAATCTTTCCTTCTCCTAGTCTTTGTTTGGTTGTGTCTTTTGGCGCGACACCCATCAAGAGGCGAATCCGGTTTTCAGGTAACAAAAGCCAAGCCCTAGGAGGGCTGAGCTGGAACTGAATTGACAAGCACCCAGGTCATGCCTGAACTTGCAGATAGAACCTTAAGTACATAAAACACTGAAGCATTTGTGCCAAAAAGCCAGCTTTAGCAGCACACTTCTGCTGAATCTGTGAGGGCAACAGGAACAAATAAGCTGATGTCTCAGCAAGGCAGCTGTCTGTCTATTCTTGTACCTGTAGAAACAAGACTCTGTAGAAACACACTGAGGTAGATGGCATGGGGCAAGGGAGCGAGGCCTAACTTGAACTTTGAGGTTGGTTCCTCTCAACCCATCCAAACCCAAGAGAGGTGTTTCTACTTCTTCTAACTATGACCCTCTCTAAGTGATATCAGGGAAGAAATTTTCCTCTGTTATTGAGCTTAGGTTTGGCTACTCAGTCCTCAAAAGCCAATACTCGAGAGGCAAATGTTGGTTGGAAAGAAAGGTTTCAAAAAGACTGGCCATCTGGGAAGAAAGTGGACTCATGTCCAAAAACCAAATCTGAAAATTCTGCTTGACCACGAAAGTTCTTAAACGGAGAATCATTTGGGGAAGTGGGGTGGTCAGAGTCTTCATTATCTTCCACAATATGTAGACTTTCTTCTGATTAGTTCATGATGAGGTACCAGGGCAGTGCTCTAAGAATCTTGTGCTAAGCCTGAAGTTACCATCTTCCACTTGGGTGAGGGTTCTAATTCCTGCAGAGGAACTCAGAGATATTGTCATGCATATTCCTTGAGGAGGAACTTGCTTTATCGTTGCATTAGTTTCTTGAATCCTTTGTTTCTGCATTCCCTTCCTTCTCTGATTAGCAGCTGTTTTAATCTGCCCTGTGGAACTCAGGCAAGATCAAGGAGACTGAATGAAGGCTGTTTCCTACAGACATTGTAACCAAGCAGGACCCTGTAAGACTCTTATCCACATGCTCTGCTTTAGCCCCTTTCTGAAGTACCTAGATAACTGAATCTGAGGCACATTTCTTGAGTTGTTTCACAGATGTGAAAACTCCCACCAAATGAAGATGTCAACTACCGGAAGCAATCAGCATATGACCCTCAGGCCCCCTAGAGCCTAAGGATCGATGATGCGAACCCCTACCCTGTTACTTCATCATCAACCGATCATACAAACCTGTGCATGAGTTGATCACACACCCTACAACCCCCCACCCCCACCCGCAACCAGGCCTTTAAAAATGCTTTGCTGAAACCTCTCAGAGAGTTTGGGATTTTAGAACGTTATTCACTCATTCTCCTTGTATTGGTGCCTTTACAATAAATGCTGCACTCTCCTTAAACACACCCCAACGTTGGTAGATTAGCTTTACTGCACATGGCTTAGCAGACCCAAGTTTGGTTCAGTAACAAGAAATGGGCACAGAAAGGATTTATGCCCAGAAGGGCCCCATAGGGTCTTTTGTTGTTATTGTTTGGTCACTAAGTCATGTTTGACTCTTTACAATCCCACGGACTGAAGCCCATCAGGGGCTTATGGGATTTCCCAGGCAAGAATATTGGAATGCCATTTCCTTCTTCAGGGGATCATCCTGACCTAGGGATTGAACCCACATCTCCGTCATTGCTGATGGATTCTTTACCACTTAGCCACCTGAGAAGCCCCTCCATAAGGTCTTGTTCCATTTCAATTCAACCCTTTTAGGCTTTCTGGCTGACCTAAGAACTGCATTAAAAAGAAACAGATTAACAGGAAAAAATTAAACAAATGTATATATGGGAGATACCCAAGGAAACTGAGTAACTCACCCAAATGGCTGAAGCCCTTACCTTAAATACCATCTCAGCTAAAGACAAAAGAGGATGTTAGGGGTAGAGGTTTCAGACTTCAAAGGGGAGGAAGGCAATTCACAAGGAGATGGAAAAGCAAATGTTTGGTAAATAAATGTTTCCTGAGCCCTGTACAGACAATGGGACAGAGGGGCCTCTGATCTCTACACCCTGTAGTTTCCCCCACCAGGCCTAGCCCATCTTCTTTGCAGATATCTCTGGTGATATCTCTATTCTGGGACGTGAAACCAAAAGGACCCTGTGGAGTCCTCCCAAGCACAGAAGTACCTCTGTGTTCTTATTTCTTGTTTATAGAAAAAGGCTTTAGTTTCCTAGATCTTTCCTGAGTTTCAAAAAGCAGACTCAAGCAGTTAACTATTAGGGAGAGGAAAGAATGGAGAAACAAAGGAAAAGCAGTCAAGAAAGAAAAGTAGTGATAGCTTAAAAAGTAGTTCAATGATAAAAAAAAAAAGAGTCCTATTTTCTTTTCGAGGTGATGCTGAAACCTGGGCCTCTTTGCACCAGCCCTAAATCAAATCTCAGAGACAGAGTGTTTGGTGAAGTAGAAAAGAATAGCTTTATTGCTTTGCCAGGCAAAGGGGGACACAGCAGGCTTCTCCCCTTGAAAATTATGTGTCACAGTCTGAGAGGATTTGGTAAGGAGTTTCATAGCAAGCATTCAAGGGTGGGGCTACTGGTTGAGATCAGACTGTATGCAAGGCCTGCTCTCCTAGTCTCACCTCAGGGGGACATCTAATCTTGATGGGCTTCTTTAAATGGACCTCAGATGGTTTTCTGGCTCTGCATCCCCTCCTTTCCTGTCACTCAGTCGTGTCCGACTCTCTGTGACCCCATGAATCGCAGCATGCCAGGACTCCGTGTCCATCACCAGCTCCCAAAGTTCACTCAGACTCACGTCCACCGAGTCTGTGATGCCATCCAGCCATCTCATCCTCTGTCGTCCCCTTCTCCTCCTGCCCCCAATCCCTCCCAGCATCAAAGTCTTTTCCAATGAGTTAACACTTCACATGAGGTGGCCAAAGTACTGGAGTTTCAGCTTTAGCATCATTCCTTCCAAAGTAATCCCAGGGCTGATCTCCTTCAGAATGGATTGGTTGGATTTCCTTGTAGGCCAAGGGACTCTCAAGAGTCTTCTCCAACACCACAGTTCAAAAGCATTAATTGTGCGGCACTCAGCCTTCTTGACAGTCTAACTCTCACATCCATACATGACCACAGGAAAAACCATAGCCTTGACTAGATGGACCTTAGTCAGCACAGTAATGTCTCTGCTTTTGAATATGCTATCTAGGTTGGGCATAAATTTTCTTCCAAGGAGTAAGCATCTTTTAATTTCATGGCTGCAGTCACCATCTGCAGTGATTTTGGAGCCCCCCAAAATAAAGTCTGATACTGTTTCCACTGTTTCCCTATCTATTTCCCATGAAGTGATGGGACCAGATGCCATGATCTTATTTTCTGAATGTTAAGCTTTAGGCCAACTTCTTCACTTTCCACTTTCACTTTCATCAAGAGGCTTTTGAATTCCTCTTCAGTTTCTGCCATAAGAGTGGTGTCGTCTGCATATCTGAGGTTATTAATATTTCTCCCAGCAATTTTGATTCCAGCTTGTGTTTCTTCCAGTCCAGAGTTTCTCATGATGTACTCTGCATATAAGTTAAATAAGCAGGGTGACAATATACAGCCTTGACATACTCCTTTTCCTATTTGGAACCAGTCTGTTGTTCCATGTCCAGTTCTAACTGGTGCTTCCTGACCTGCAGACAGATTTCTCAAGAGGCATGTCAGGTGGTCTGGTATTCCCATCTCTCTCAGAATTTTCCACAGTTTATTGTGATCCACACAGTCAAAGGCTTTGGCATAATCAATAAAGCAGAAATAGATGTTTTTCTGGAACTCTCTTGATTTTTCTATGATCCAGCGGATGTTGGCAATTTGATCTCTGGTTCCTCTGCCTTATCTAAAACCAGCTTGAACATCAGGAAGTTCACGGTTCACGTATTGCTGAAGCCTGGCTTGGAGAATTTTGAGCATTACTTTACTAGCATGTGAGATGAGTGCAATTGTGCGGTAGTTTGAGCATTCTTTGGCATTGCCTTTCTTTGGAATTGGAATGAAAACTGACCTTTTCCAGTCTTATGGCCACTGCTGAGTTTTCCAAATTTGCTGGCATATTGAGTGCAGCATTTCACAGGATCATCTGTCAGGATCTGAAATAGATCAACTGGAATTCCATCACCTCTACTAGCTTTGTTCATAGTGATGCTTTCTAAGGCCCACTTGACTTCACATTCCAGGATGTCTGGCTCTAGATGAGAGATCACATCATCGTGATTATCCAGGTCATGAAGATCTTTCACAGTTCTTCTGTGTATTCTTGCCAGCTCTTCTTAATATCTTCTGCTTCTGTTAGGTCCATACCATTCCTGTACTTTATCGAGCCCATCTTTGCATGAAATATTCCCTTGGTGTCTCTAATTTTCTTGAAGAGATCTCTAGTCTTTCCCATTCTGTTCTTGTCCTCTATTTCTTTGCATTGATCAATGAAGAAGGCTTTCTTATCTCTTCTTGCTATTCTTTGGAACTCTGCATTCAGATGCTTATATCTTTCCTTTTCTTTGCTTTTCACCTCTCTTCCTTTCACAGCTATTTGTAAGGCCTCCCCAGACAGCCCCCTGAAGAAGGAAATGGCAACCCACTCCAGTACTCTTGCCTGGAAAATTCCAATGACAGAGGAGCCTTGTAGGTACAGTCCATGGGGTCGCAAAGAGTCAGACACAACTGAGCGACTTCACTTCCCCAGCCAGCCATTTTGCTTTTTTGCATTTCTTTTCCATGGGGATGGTCTTGATCCCTGTCTCCTGGATAATGTCACAAACCTCAGTCCATAGTTCACCAGGCACTCTATCTATCAGATCTAGGCCCTTAAATCTATTTCTCATTTCCACTGTATAATCATAAGGGATTTGATTTAGGTCATACCTGAATAGTCTAGTGGTTTTCCCTACTTTCTTCAATTTGAGTCTGAATTTGGCAATAAAGAGTTCATGATCTGAGCAATACTCAGCTCCCCATGTTGTTTTTGCTGACTGTATAGAGCTTCTCCATCGTTGGCTGCAAAGAGTATAATCAATGTGATTTTGGTGCTGACCATCTGGTGATGTCCATGTGTAGAGTCTTCTCTTATGTGTTGGAAGAGGGTGTTTGCTATGACCAGTGCATTTTCTTGGCAAAACTCTATTAGTCTTTGCCCTGCTTCATTCCTCATTCCAAGGCCAAATTTGCCTGTTACTCCAGGTGTTTCTTGACTTCCTACTTTTGCATTCCAGTCCCCTATAATGACAAGGACATTTTATTTGGGTGTTAGTTCTAAAAGGTCTTGTAGGTCTTCATAGAACCGTTCAACTTCAGCTTCTTCAGCGTTACTGGTTGGGGCATAGACTTGGATTACCATGATATTGAATGGTTTGCCTTGGAGATGAACAGAGATCATTCTATCGTTTTTGAGATTGCATCCAAGTACTGCATTTTGGACTCTTTTGTTGACCATGATGGCTACTCCATTTCTTCTGAGGGATTCCTGCCCGCAGTAGTAGATATAATGGTCATCTGAGTTAAATTCACCCATTCCAGTCCATTTTAGTTCACTGATTCCTAGAATGTCGACATTCACTCTTGCCATCTCTTGTTTGACCACTTCCAATTTGTCTTGATTCATGGACCTTACATTCCAGGTTTCTATGGAATAGTGCTCTTTACAGCGTCAGACCTTGCTTCTATCACCGGTCACGTCCATAACTGGGTATTGTTTTTGCTTTGGCTCCATCCCTTCATTCTTTCTTGAGTTATTTCTCCACTGATCTCCAGTAGCATATTGGGCACCTACTGACCTGGGGAGTTCCTCTTTCAGTATCCTATCATTTTGTGTTTTCATACTGTTCATGGGGTTCTCAAGGCAGGAATACTGAAGTGGTTTGTCATTCCCTTCTCCAGTGGACCACATTCTGTCAGACATCTCCACAATGACCTGCCCGCCCTGGGTTGCCCTGCTTGCGTATCCTAGCCTCATTGAGTTAGACAAGGCTGTGGTCCTAGTGTGATTGGATTGACTAGTTTTCTGGAGTATGGTTTCAGTGTGTCTGCCCTCTGAATACCCTCTTGCAACACCTACCATCTTACTTGGGTTTCTCTTACCTTGGGAGTGGGGTATCTCTTCACCACTGCTCTTTACCTTGGATAAGGGGTATCTCCTCACCACCACCCTTCCTGACCTTCAACATGGGATGGCTCCTCTAGACCCTCCTGCGCCCATGCAGCCACCACTCCTTGGTTGTTGGATTGCTCCTCCCGGCCGCTGCCCCGGCCTCAGGCATGGGGTTGCTGCTCCCAGCCACTGCCCCTGACCTCGGACATGGGGTAGCTCCTCTCAGCCGTCATCCCTGGCCTCAGTCGCAGGGTAGCTCCTCCCAGCCATTCCTGCACCATCACAGCCTGGCACTCTAGGCCGCTACCGTTGACCTTGGACGTGGGGTAACTCCTCTTGGCCGCCGCCCTTCAGGCATGGGGTCCTCCCAGCTTCTGCCCAGCAACTGTTCAAATCTTCCCTTGGAACTCAGGGAAGGTCATGAAGACTGAAATCTCTTCCTTACAAATAAGAAACAAGGGACAGAAAGCCTTTGGTGCCCAGGAACATCACAGGGTCGGATGCATATCTTTCAGTTGTTCTGCAGAAAGTAAGACCCCACCCAAGTGGAGGATGGTAACTGCTGCTAACCATAGCTCATAGAGTCCAGACTGTTTAAACAGAAAGTTGATGATTAAGACTCTCAAAACAACACTCTATTACCTCACCACCAATCAATCAGAAGAAAGTCCACAAGCTGCAGCCTCCCCTGCAGTGTTGCCTTTAAAAACCCATCCCTGAAAGCTATCAGAGAGTTCAGGTCTTTTGAGCATAAGCTATCCATTCTCTTTGCTTGGTGCCTGCAATAAGTGCTGTACTTTCCTTCACCAGAACCCAGTGTCAGCAGATTGACTATTCTGAGGTTTGGGTGAGCAACTCAAGCTCAGATCAGTAACAAATCAGCCCTTTATCTAAATTCTTTTAGGTAGCTAGAGAGATATTGAGTCTTCTCTTTCTTAACATTCCTCAGCCTAAAATTAATCCTCATGCCAAACAAAAAGACACATTTTGAAATGGCAATTTTGCTCCCTTACAGGGAATAGGACCTGTTTTCCATCTGGGAAAAATGGAAGCATATATTTTGCATATGGATTAAGACTAAAACTAAGACTCAGAGAGGGTTTGTAAGGTCTTGATGAGAGGATGGAGCCCTGGTGGAGCCCACACGGAGACGTGACACTAGAACTCAAAGATCACCAGCCTCTCTGGAGAAAGAACTGTCAATTATCAGCATCGAGGGTCCATGTGGGAATGAAGAAGCAACTGACGGCAGCTGTGCCGGGTGACGCATCATCACACTTCCCAGTGGCTTCTGCTAAGGACCTCATTTTTACATCATTCCCTCAGGAGTGTCACATGTTGGGCTCTGAGTCTTTTTCAGTCTTCTCTTGACTTAACCCATATGTAAAATCTATGCTTCCATTTTCCCCAGATGGAGAATGGATCCTAGGCCCTGTGGGGGAGTAAAGTGTGCCACCCTAAATGTGTCTTCAACTTGAGGATTTTATATATATTGGCCACATTAGGCAGCTTGTGGGTTCTTAGTTCTATGACCAGGGATCAAACCCGGACTCTTAGCAGTGAAACCATGGGGTTCTAACCACTGGACTGCCATGGAATTCCCCTCAATTAATATTTTAAGAGAGGATCCCACAGCTTTAGAAGTGTCTCAGAAACAATTTTCACACCCCGGAGTGCCTGGTCCTCAAATAATGGTTATTCTAGGTCAGTTGAAGTTCTTTCCATATGGCCTTCCCTAGCCTGAGGAAGTCCTTTTAGAATGCCCAAATATCATAGTGTTAAGGGAAGCACACTGATTGAAACCACCCACCCTGGCCAAGCACCACAGTAACCATTTGCATGAGTTGTTTTACAACAGGAGGTCCTGGTAAGGAGTACGGAACTAATAAGCCACCACCAACCGGAAGAGTTCGGGAAAGGTCTAAAGGAGACACCGCGTGTCCATCCACTTCCCAGAATCCCTCTTGCTAGCATCCATCTTGGCTAAGCAATGTGTGTGCCACCAGGAAAGACTCTGAATTAGAATGATTGGCCAAAGATAACCCAGAAACGAAGCCCATCACCATAAAACCTGAGACCGTGAGCCACGTGGCAGAGCAGTTTCCTGGGTTCCCTTACCCTACTACTTTCCACCCGGGTGCCCTTTCCCAGATCTCTTACTTTGTCAGCACATGTGTCTCCTTGGACAATTCATTTCTGAGTGTTAGACAAGAGCCCAGTTTTGGGCCCTGGAAGGGGTCCCCCTTCCTGCAACAATAGCAGTCACCCTTGTCAACATCAGATCTCCTGAAGGTTGTCAAGCAAGGAGTCTCTGCTCCAAGGGTGAAGGTATGAAGGGGAACCCTGCTGCCCTCATTGCCACCTCAGTAAGAAGGGGCTCCTCTGGGAGGGCTGACCCATGAAAATCTGGGCCATTCACAGACACCTCAGTACAGCCACCTGTGCACTTTCCTCTCCCTTCCACTGATATCAGTGAATTCCTTCTTTTTGGCATTGAAAAATAATACTAGATAAATAAAAGCTATCCTTTGGTGGGAGGCACACAACCTAAAGTAAATTCAAATTCCCAGCTCTTCCCTGAAGAAAACCTCTCTAAATCTGTCTTCTGCGAAACAGAATCACTAATATCAGCTTCAGGGAATCATTTAAAATGTAAATGCAGTGCTGGCTTCCCTTCCTCCATGGGTATTGGCCAGGACACACAGGTTATTCTGTCAGACCAGTGATTCACTCTTAAATCAACCACTCACCAACTGCTGCTCCATTTTACAATCATACAATACCATCCACCCACACCATCAGCCCTCTGAGGGCAAATTCAAACGATAGCAAAGCTCACAAACCAAGAAATAGCTCCTGATTACTTTTCCAAAAAAAAAAAAATTTGCAGGCTGCCTCTAGGCTCCTGCCCATCCCCAGACTGAGAGCATAATGCATCCCCTCTCAGACCCTGCCTCCTGCTTCTCTACAATTCCAGTGCTGTTTCTGCCTCCTCCCAGGTCTGTGTTTGAGATGTTTCTCATTTTTTTTCTTAAAAGTAGCATGTGTACATTAGGAGCAAAGAATGTGCTCTTTTGTGCCAAGCAAAGTGCTCAAGACATTGTAGTGCTCAAGACTGAAATAACAAAACCCAGAGTGATCCAGAAAAAACTGTAAGGATGCCGGTTCCATAGGGAGATTTATACATTTATTTTTCTCCAGGCTTCTCTCTGGTCCTGGTGCATTTTCAGAAGGTCAGAATCTTGCAGCACCTTACAGGCAAGTGTATACAGATATTTATTGGCACAGGAAGGCCATTTTTCAATATCCACCACCAAATGATTCCTTCAACTTTGGCTAAGTAATTCCAGGACCCCCACTGTATCGTTTCCAACTTACTGTCACCAGATCACCTCACAGTATTTGAGCAATTTACCTCCTTAAGGGTGGGCATGGTGTTCTGTTCATCTTTGCACCCCACCCCTCACCCACTGTACAGTGCCTGGCACACAAACATGGTAGTTGAATTGAATGAACCACAATATAACTTGTCACAATGCACAGTATTAAAGTGTTAGTATATGGATACAAAGCAGCTGAACACAGTTGGTAGGAATACCGTTATTTCTCTCCAGCTGGGAGCAGCTCTAAGTGGACCAACTTGAGATGTGATTTTGTGTTCTGGCTTTTTAAAGCAGTGGAAAGTCTCCAAAAAGAAGGATGGGAAGGAAATTGCAGATCATATTAAATATGGGAGAATTGCATACCCATAGAAAGGACATTCTCTAAGTAGTTTGAGAGTCAAATGGAATTTTCCTGCCTAAGACTTCTTTGGAGGGTCAAAATTGCCATATTCCTGGAAGAATAGAATTTTAATGTTTTATTTGCCAAATGTTGAACCAAAACTTCCAGCTCCAAGGTTCAATGGTTTTGATTCCCCAGGATGGATTCTTAGTGTTTGGTCAGTACATGATTCGTTTGCTAGAGCTGTTATAACAAAGTACCACAGAGTGCAGACTTGGTGGCCTAATTTATTTTCTCACAGTCCTGGAGGCTGGAAGTCCAAGATCAAGGTGTTGTAAAGGTTTGTTTCTTCTGAGACCTCTCTCCTTGGCTTGGAGATAGGCATCTCCTCCCTGTGTCTTCACATGGTCTTCCCTCTGTACCTGTCTGTGTCTTAATCTCCTCTTCTTACAAGGACACCAGTCCTTTTGGATTTGGCTTCGCCCTAATGAATTCAGTTTACCTTAATTAACTTCCTTAAAAGCACCATTCCCAAACATTCCCATTCTGGACTACTGGGGGTTAAGATTTCAACATATGAGTTTGGAAGGAGTGTCACAGTTCAACTGATAATGACCAGTGTTACAGTGATGAATTACTGGGCTTCTGTATGTTATCCTACAAAATTCCAGCAACCAATCTGTGTTAAAAATGAGCCCTTTGCTCACCAGGAATCCCTGTTTTAATAAACTGACAGAACTTTATAAGGGATATCTAATAAGAACCTATTCTACGGCACAGGATTGTTGTTTTTGCTCAGTCGCCAAGTCGTGTCTGACTCTTTGGGATTGCATGGGCCGCAGCATGCCAGGCTTCCCTGTCCTTCACTATGTCCTGGAGTTTGCTCAGATTCATGTCCATTGAATCGATGAGGCTATCAAACCATCGCAGTGCCTGTCTTCAATCTTTCCCAGCATCAGGATCTTTTCCAGTATGTCAGCTCTTCTCATCAGGTGTCCAAAGTATCGGAACTTCAGCTTCAGCATTAGTCCTTCCAATGAATATTCAGGATTGATTTCCTTTAGGATTGACTGATTTGATCTCCTTGCAGTCCAAGGGACTCTCAGTCTTCTCCAGTACCACAATTCAAAAGCAATAATTTTTGGCATTCAGCCTTCTTTATAGTCCAACTCTCACTTTCATACATGACTACTGGAAAAACCATGAAGAGAAGTGAAGAGAGAAGTCACTCAGTCATGTCCGACTCTTTGCGACCCCGTGGACTGTAGCCCACCAGGCTCCTCGGTCCATGGGATTATTCTCCAGGCATGAATACTGGAGTAGGTTGCCATTTCCTTCTCCAGGGGATCTTCCTGACCCAGGGATCGAACCCGGGCCTCCCACATTGTAGGCAGATGCTTTACCGTCCAAGCTACCAGGGAAGCCCTCTGGAAAAACCAAAGCTTTTATCATATGGACCTTTGTTGGAAAACTGATGTCTCTGCTCTTTAATATGCTGTTTAGGTTTGTCACAGCACAGGGAATTCTACTCAATATTTTGTAATGGCCTATGTGCTGTGCTGTGCTTACTCACTCAGTTGTGTCCAACTCTTTGTGACCCTGTGCACTGTAGCCTGCCAGGTCCCTCTGTCCATGGGAATTCTCCAGGCAAGAATACTGGAGTGGGTTGCCATGTCCGCCTTCAGGAAATCTCCCCAACCCGGGGATTGGACCAGAGTCTCCTGGTTCAGTTGCAGGTGGATTCTTTACTGTCTGAGCCACCAGGGAAGCCCATAATAGCCCATAGGGGGAAAGAACCTAAAAAAGAGTGGGTATATGTATATGTATAACTAATTCACTTTGCTGTATACCTAAAACTAACACAATATTGTAAATCAACTATATCTAATAAAAAAATAAATAACCTTTGAGAATATCATCATAATGTAAATACTAATCCATTCATTTAAGAACAGGATGATTACTCAGACATATGTAACTGATATGGTATCAGTTGGAGATCAGATCTCTCCCACCTAGAAAATGAATATACTCAGTTACAAAATAACACCGTTAATCATGATCAATGCTTGGATCCATTTAGCATCTTCTAAAACCAAGGGAACACATACAACTCAATACATTTCACAAGAAACTATCCAAGTGGTCAGTACAGATAGGAAAAGGTGATCAGCTTCATAACAATCAGAGAAATACAGATTAAAAATTCAATAACACCACTACTATCCACAAAGTCATTAAGATAAAAAAGAATAGCAATCCCAATGATATGATGTAGAGCAACTGAAACTCTCACACAACGGCTGGTACAAGCAACTGATACAACCACTAGAGAAAACTGCCATTGTCTCCTAAACTGAACGCATCCATACACTATGACTTAGGCATTCCACACCTAAATATAGACTTAGAAGAAACACATACCTGTATCCACCAAAACAGATGTCTTATAATATTCACAGAAGAATTACTCATTAATTCCCAAAACCAAAAATTACCCATGTCCAACAATAATACAATAATAAGTAACTTCAGCATACTCATACAATGGAATGCTTTAGAATAGTGAAAATGTAAAAACTAGTGCTGCATTCAATAACTCAGATAAATCAGACATTGTGTAGACTATATACCGAAAGGCTCAAGACACACAAAAAATTGCATGTTGTATTATTCTATGTTTTATTTATCTATCTTTGTATTATTTAGGTAAATTACAAATTTAGGCAAACCTAACTGATACGTTTACATTTCAGGTTTTAAGAAATAGGAGGGGAAAAAAAAAAAAAAAAACCCAAAAACCTGAGATGGCTCATGAGTTGCCTCATTGCAGAGATGAAGTAGCTCATAGACAACATTCTAGGCGAGCCAACACTGACCATCCATCTCTCTGAGCTCCAGCACGTCATCTTGTGCTCACCAGACATTGCCAGTTTCTTTAAGACTGTCCTGTGGCAGAAGTCACAGGAAGCATCCTGTTGACGAATCTTTCCACTGCTGAGCTGTGGCCAGCGTTATGTTTGTGTTACAAGAGCCAATCAACCTGGTCCAGTCTGCACAGTTTCCACAGCAGGGCCTCGCCCCTTCTCACTGCCACTGTTACCCTGTGTTTCTGCTAATCAAAAATAAAGATTTGGAAGTTTTGTTCTGTTTTTTGTTTTAAGAAGTAGGAAGGAGCTAAAGTATGTTCTATTTATTAAATTGGGTGGTGGTTACACAAATGTATTCTCTTTACAAAGATTCAGTCAAGTTAATCTTAATGATTTGTGTACTCTTTCAGGCATGTTATGATTCAATAAAAATTTAATCACCACCATTCCTCCCAAAAAAGAAGGGTCAGCTCTTTGAAACAAGACTTTATAATGGATATTAACCTCATCTGATAAGAAAGCAAATTTTAACATTCATCCCAATGGAAAAAATTAAAAGAAAATGGAAACTTCACTTTGATCACTAAGCAATAGAAAACAGGATAAGTGTTTTCTTGGGTTCAGAATTGTAAAAAGTGTGGACTGAGTAAGGCAAAGGATGTTTGTTTGTGTGTTGTTTGGTTATCAACTCAATGAATTTGGTGGTTTTAGATGATCAGGGTGAGTCTTTCCTTTCTGTTTGCAAAGATCAACCTTCTAAAAAGGGCTGGGGCCAGATCTGTTTGTAAAGGCTGCTTGGCTGACATTTCAGAGCAGAGTTTGAGGATGGGGTCTTAATATAAAACTACAAACTTCATTTTCCATAGGAGAATCAAGTTGCTTTTCTGAAATCAACAAGAGTAACTGTCAAAGTTTCTCTTCCTTCCTGTTTGGTCTGAGCTGGGAAAATCTCATGGACAGAGGAACTTGGCAGGTTGCAGTCCACAGGGTCACACAGAACCAGACCTGACTGAGCACACATTCGTGATCTTCTCATGAGGGCACTTTGGGCCCAGACATAGCTGCTCGTGGCTGTGACTCAGGCTGACACCCAGGCAACTGTTGGAGAAGCACGCCTCCTCCCCCTCTTTGTTAGACTGAGCTCGTCCTTCAGTCCAACCATTGAATCCAGGTGACACTCCTTAATTGGCAAATGTGATGATTAATTCTTTTTTTTTTTTTTTTAGTTTTTTATTTTTTAAATTTTAAAATCTTTAATTCTTACATGCGTTCCCAAACATGAACCCCCCTCCCACCTCCCTCCCCACAACATCTCTCTGGGTTATCCCCATGCACCAGCCCCAAGCATGCTGCACCCTGCGTCAGACATAGACTAGCGATTCAATTCTTACATGATAGTATACATGTTAGAATGCCATTCTCCCAAATCATCCCACCCTCTCCCTCTCCCTCTGAGTCCAAAAGTCCGTTATACACATCTGTGTCTCTTTTCCTGTCTTGCATACAGGGTCGTCATTGCCATTTTCCTAAATTCCATATATATACTGTATTGGTGTTTTTCTTTCTGGCTTACTTCACTCTGTATAATTGGCTCCAGTTTCATCCATCTCATCAGAACTGATTCAAATGAATTCTTTTTAACGGCTGAGTAATACTCCATTTTGTATATGTACCACAGCTTTCTTATCCATTCATCTGCTGATGGACATCTAGGTTGTTTCCATGTCCTGGCTATTATAAACAGTGTTGCGATGAACATTGGGGTACATGTGTCTCTTTCAATTCTGGTTTCCTCGGTGTGTATGTCCAGCAGTGGGATTGCTGGGTCATAAGGTAGTTCTATTTGCAATTTTTTAAGGAATCTCCACACTGTTCTCCATAGTGGCTGTACTAGTTTGCATTCCCACCAACAGTGTAGGAGGGTTCCCTTTTCTCCACACCCTCTCCAGCATTTATTGCTTGCAGATTTTTGGATCGCAGCCATTTTGACTGGTGTGAAGTGATACTTCATTGTGGTTTTGATTTGCATTTAATAAAAGCTATATATGACAAACCCACAGCAAACATTATCCTCAATGGTGAAAAATTGAAAGCATTTCCCCTAAAGTCAGGAACAAGACAAGGGTGTCCACTTTCACCGCTACTATTCAACATAGTTCTGGAAGTTTTGGCCGCAGCAATCAGAGCAGAAAAAGAAATAAAAGGAATCCAAACTGGAAAAGAAGAAGTAAAACTCTCACTGTTTTCAGATGACATGATCCTCTACATGGAAAACCCTAAAGACTCCACCAGAAAATTACTAGAGCTAATCAATGAATATAGTAAAGTTGCAGGATATAAAATCAACACACAGAAATCCCTTGCATTCCTATACACGAATAATGAGAAAGTAGAAAAGAAATTAAGGAAACAATTCCATTCGCCATTGCAACAAAAAGAATAAAATACTTAGGAATATATCTACCTAAAGAAACTAAAGACCTATATATAGAGAACTATAAAACACTGATGAAGGAAATCAAAGAGGACACTAATAGATGGAGAAATATACCATGTTCATGGATCGGAAGAATCAATATAATGAAAATGAGTATACTACCCAAAGCAATTTACAAATTCAATGATTAATTCTTTGTATCAACTGGTTGGGCCATGAGATGGCCAAATATTTGGATAAATGTTATTTTGGATTGTACCTGTGAGGTTGTTTCTGGATGAGATTAACATTTAAATCAGTACACTGTACAAAGCAGATTGCCCTCTCTGGTGTGGATGGGCCACGTCTAATGCATTGAAAGCCTGAATAGAGTAAAAAGCTGACTAAGTCAGAATTCTCTCCCTCTCTCTCTCTCTCTCTCTCTCTCTCTCTCTCTCTCTCTGCCTGTCTTCAAGCTGGAACATCAATCTTCTGCTTTTGGACCCAGACTCGGACTAGAACTAACACCATCAGCTCTCCTTTTCAGGCCTTCGGACTCAAGACTAGAACTGTATCATCATCACCTCTCCCAGGTGTCCACCCTGCCAACTGCAGAGCTTAGAATTCTCGGCTTCTGTTATCAAGTGAACCAGTTTCTTAAAGCCTCTCATCTTCTCCTTCTCTCTCTCTCTCAGAATACAAATATATGCTATTTCTCTGGAGAACCCAGACTAATACAGATTTTTGTATCCAGAAGGACTCTAGTGGAACAGAATTTGAAGGATGACTTTTCTAAATTGGTTCTAGGGAGTCTGGAAATATATATTTTATATATATTTTTATTCTATCAGTCTATAAACTGATTAGATTTAAATATGCTATTGACTATATTTCAAGTACTAAAGAGAGCCCTGGTAGTCCTATATAAGTCATTGGGTACTTCTCATTAACCACTTATAAGAAGTAAGGATCTAGGTGACAGTGTATGTGTTATTTTCAAACATTTTTGTGAATCTAATGAATATAATGATGTTGATTGGTTGCTCCTAATTTTCCTGGACAAAGTGGTCAAAGAAAAGGATGAGCTCAGGGATTCTAATTCCAAGCTCAAGCATCACATAAATGACCAGAAAGCCACCATGTACACCTAAAGAAGACCCTTATTTTCTGTAGCTGCAGGGATGAGACTGCAGAAAATCAAATGTGGAATCTCATTCTGAGATTGACTGAATTACAACTCAAATTGGTCTCCCAGCGTTGTAGGGTGTCTATTGTTCAGAAAGAAAAGAGGAAATCCAGAGAAAACACTTCCATCATCTCAGAGAATACAGAAATAATCATGAACAGAATGTTGGTAGAAACATGAACATTAAAGACCATTCTGGTGAGGTCTCAGATGGAAATGAGGAACATGTTTTCAGAAACTGAGGAAAGGCCATCTTCATTATAAAAGAGCAAAGAACATGGCTGAGTTGTGTTTAAGTTCTAGTGCTTTGTGGAAAGTAGAACTTGTGAGGGACATAACTGGATATTTAGCGGAAGAGATTTTTTTTTCAACTTAAAACTATAAATTGTTTATTCCTGGAATTTTTCATTTAGTATTATCAAATCAATGGTTGACTTCAGGAAACTAAAGAACACACAACCTCAGATAAGGGGAACCACGGTATTTTCTGTTCAGGATACCTTGCTACATGGAGGAAACACAGAACAGTTAAAACATCTGCATCTTAATTTCTGCAATGTATACTGCTCGTTTTCTTGTTGATCATCTTTTGCCAATATAATCATGTAATGCCTACATATCTTATAAAATACTTGGAATGTTCTATGAATAAAATCTGAGTTTTGATTACATTGAAGTGTCCAAAGCACAAATAAATAATTATCTATTTAACCCATCGGGTGCTTATAACATATTAGGCAGAGCCCTGACATTTGAGCAAAATTTTCTGGATTGATGATATGTAGAGAACCATTTCACTGGGGAAAAAAATAAATAGGCAGAGCAGGCTCTGTAAAGTTTAGGCAAAAATAAATAATCGAGAGAACACTGAGGTCAGAAATCATGGAAGATTAATATTATATATATGGCATATAGACTGCATTAGAATTATATCACACTTCTTTCATGAGCTAGAAAATAAAGTGGTTATTGTGCAGCAGGGCCTTAAATTATGTTTACAAAAGGCAGAAAAATAAAGTGGGACACTGGAATGAGAGACGGTATTCTTGTCCTAAGTCAAGAGAGTATTTCAAAACCTTTAGTGGTTAAACATCTATTTCTGCTTTATTGACTATGCCAAAGCCTTTGACTGTATGGATCACAATAAACTGTGGAAAATTCTGAGAGAGATGGGAATACCATACCACCTGACCTGTCTCTTGAGAAACCTGTATACAGGTCAGGAAGCAACAGTTAGAACTGGACATGGAATAACAGACTAGTTCCAAACAGGAAAAGAAGTGTGTCAAAGCTGTATATTTCACTCTGCTTATTTAACTTATATGCAGAGTACATCATGAGAAACGCTGGGCTGGAAGAAGCACAAGCTGGAATCAAGATTGCTGGGAGAAATATCAATAACCTCAGATATGCAGATGACACCACCCTTATGGCAGAAAGTGAAAAAGAACTAAAGAGCCTCTAGATGAAAGTGAAAGAGGAGAGTGAAAAAGTTGGCTTAAACGAAGATCATGGCATCTGGTCCCATCACTTTATGGGAAATAGATGGGGAATGGACATGCATTTGAGTGGACTCCGGGAGTTGCTGATGGATAGGGGGGCATGGCATGCTGCGGTTCATGGGGCCGCAAAGAGTCATACATGACTGAGTGACTGAATTGAACTGAACTGGGTTACTGAAATTTTTCTTTAAAGTAAGCAAAAATTTTAACAAGAATTGTTACGGTGTCTGACACTGCATATGCTGCGATGGTGTTAGCTGAAGGGATTCCTAAACTAAGTGTTGAGGAAACACTTGTTTCTTCCTGGCTGCTTAAAGTAAAATGCACAAAGGGAGAAATAAATTGACGAAGGAATTTTTAAAAGAGAAATGAATTGAATAAGAAACCAGAACTCAAAGGTTTCAAAAATTCTTAACCTGTTCAGATTGCAAAAAAAAAAAAAAAAAAAAAAGAAGGGTGGGGAGAGAGAGAAACAAGTTTGGAAGAGAGCACCTAGGGTGTGGCAAGACTATCACTGGACAAAGAGATTATGGGATTACATGAACAGAAACATTGCCAGCTTGAACTGAAGGGGACAGAAACGGGACATAATGAGGGAGAGCAGTTGGACTTCTTAGATATTATGGGTTGGAACCATAGAGTTATTCAGCTGGGAACTTAAACACTATTCTTCAAGACAAAGGACATGTCTCCAAGGGAGATTCCAAGATCTATAGGGCAGCCTGTTCAGTTTCAGGGAGGTTGTGGGGAGCCTGTGGCCCTGGTTTCAGACAGCAGTTGCACAGATGATTCTGGGGGGCAGAAGCTGTGGGGATGGAGCCCCACAAGAATTAGTGGGCAAGATCCTCCCCACTGCCAGAACTGTGGAGACAGAACTACTGACTCAGTGGACATGGAAGGCAGAGCCTCATGCCAAAGAGAATTATGCCTGAAACCTAAGATCTAATGGTCTTTGCCTTGCTATGTTTGGGGCCTGGAATCAAGATTGCCAGGAGAAATATCAATCGCCTCAGATATGCAGATGATACCACCCTTATGGCAGAAAGTGAAGAGGAGCTAAAAAGCCTCTTGATGAAAGTGAAAGAGGAGAGTAAAAAGTTGGCTTAAAGCTCAACGTTCAGAAAATGAAGATCATGGCATCTGGTCCCATCACTTCATGGGAAATAGATGGGGAAACAGTAGAAACAGTGTCAGACTTCATTTTGGGGGGCTCCAAAATCACTGCAGATGGTGACTGCAGCCATGAAATTAAAAGACGCTTACTCCTTGGGAGAAAAGTTATGACCAACCTAGATAGTATATTCAAAAGCAGAGACATTACTTTGCCGACTAAGGTCCGCCTAGTCAAGGCTATGGTTTTTCCTATGGTCATGTATGGATGTGAGAGTTGGACTGTGAAGAAGGCTGAGCGCCGAAGAATTGATGCTTTTGAACTGTGGTGTTGGAGAAGACTCTTGAAGGTCCCTTGGACTACAAGGAGATCCAACCAGTCCATTCTGAAGGAGATCTGGGATTTCTTTGGAAGGAATGATGCTAAAGCTGAAGCTCCAGTACTTTGGACACTTCATGTGAAGAGTTGACTCATTGGAAAAGACTCTGATGCTGGGAGGGATTGGGGGCAGGAGGAGAACGGGGTGACCGAGGATGAGATGGCTGGATGGGATCATGGACTCAATGGACATGAGTCTGAGTGAACTCCAGGAGATGGTGATGGACAGGGAGGCCTGGCATGCTACGATTCATGTGGTCGCAAAGAGTCGGACACGACTGAGCGATTGAACTGAACTGAACTGAGAGAACCAACACTCCTTCCTTTTTCCTGTTTCTCCCTTTTAGAATAGACATATCTCTCCTATGCCAGTCCTGTTATTGTATTTTGGAAGCACATAGCTTATTTGGTTTCATGGGTTCACACTGGAAAGAAATTTTGCTTCAGGATGGATCATAACTCAAGTGTCATCCATTATTTAGATGAGACTTTGTATTTTTAGACTTTAGAGTTGCTACTGGAATGAGTCAAGACTCGTGAGCCTATTGGGATAGAATGAGTGTACTTCATATTTGAGAAGAATGTAACTGGGGGGTACAGGGTGGAATGTTATAGATGCAAGGTTTATTTCCCTCTAAAATTCATATGTTGAAGTCTTAACTCCCCATGTGATGATGTTTGGAGGTGGGGCCTTTGAGATGTAACTAGACTTAAATAAGGTCATGAGGGTAGGGATTCCATGATGGATTTAGTGTCCTATAAAAAGAGGAAGAAAGAATAAACTCTGCCTTTCTCCCCTCCCTCTGTCCCCCTCTCCTTACCCTCTTCATTTCTCTCCATCTCTCTCTTTCTCTCTCTCTGCCTGAGAGGACACAATGAGAAAGCAGCTATCTGCAAGCCAGGAAGAGAGCCCTCACTGGAGAACCTAATCAGCCAACACCTTGATCTTAGATTTCTTAGCCCCAGACTATGAGCAATGACTTTCTATTGCAACCCAGTTTATGGTATCTCATAAAGCAGCTCCAGCTGACTAATACAGTATATAAACAATAAGATGAGGGAAGCTTTGCCAACAATCCCCATATTCATAAACTATTTAAGCAATTTTCTTTCCACCTTATTTTTTTTCCCAACTTCGTAATTGGTTTGTATCTCCTCTAGGGGTTATGTAAGATAGCCAGCCTCAAGGCCAGCAGCACACTTCTGCATGTGCGCTATAACTCATGCATTGTTTGTGAGATTCAAATTAGCTCAAGTTCAAGAGGTAAAACCATTTGAATTTTCAGAGTAGATCTTTTTTTAATGTGGTTGAGACTTAAGGGTACTTTTCATTTTGTGGAATTAAAAATCTGTCTTTATAAGAAAGCCTAATATAATAGGAAGGGGGTGCTCCAGGGCATCTGTTACTGTTAAATATCTATTTCAATAAATTTTCAGTATTGGCTTAATTATTTAAATAACAGGCGCTAAAAGGAAAGCCTGTTTGGCTTTTTTTTTTTTTTTTAATGTTGGAAATGAAATAAGTCAACCAAACGCCTTTAAAGTACACATCGATCTTTTCTGCAATAGCAAAACCTTTGGGAAGTTAAGTGCATATTTGTAATTTGTTCAGGGCAAAAATCACAGAGTGATGGATCAAACTGTGTTCCCTATGGTATATTCCCAGGAAAAGAGACAAACACCTATTTTTCTCCAAGTAGTTTATGAAAAGAAAGTCCAAAGCCATAGCAATCAGTGTCCTTTCTCTTGCTTTCAGCTTTCATGATCATAAGCATTTGATCATGTCTGGGTCTTCAGAGAAAAGACCACCAGCACTAAGTAAGCACGACATCTATCAAATTCGTGTTTCAAGTTTCAGGATCCTAGTTTAACAATGCCTGAAGGCTGTCAGCTTCCTAGATGAGCATATCAAAAGGATGAATGGCCCAGACATGGCAGGAAAGCCTTCACTGGAAGGCACAAAAGAATTTGTGAAGGAGAGGAAAGTAAAGAGGTCTGTCTCTCAGAGCTAAGTAATCACAGAATAAGTGACAATGATGGAAGAACTAGGTCAGCTTTATGACTACTAAAATCCTTGAACTCATTAAAACATAGCAATTGAGATCTATCAAGTATCAGGCACTAATATGGGCTCTGGAAACACCATGGAAAGGTAGGAAGAAGACACAGCAAATGTAGTGGCAATTTCCATTCATGTGAGCCATTTTCTGTCTTAGTTTCAATGTGAATGGCAAAAATTTAAGAAAAAGATCCAGATCCAAAATTCAGTCTGTAAAGAACATTCCTACTCATTTATTCAAAACAGATTTTATTATTATTATTATTATTTTTTGGCCTTGCCACACAGCTTGTCGGATCTCAGTTCCCAGTCCAGGGATCAAACCTGGGCCTCTGGCAGTGAAAGCGCTGGGTTCCAACAATTAAACCACCAGGGAATTACGCCTCCCCAAATATTTTGAGTGCCAACTCGATTGGGACTTTGGCCAAATAAAAAACTCATTGCTTAAATAAAAAACTCACTGTTTAAAACCCATGTGTCTGAAATTAAGTATTTTGAAACCGACTATACCTGTTTAATGTATTCCCTTGAGAAGAGAACAATCTTATTTTTATCATTGTTTCTGTTAGTGACCATAGTACCATGACTGCTTGTTTAAAGGCATTTCAAAATTTTTGGTTGCTTGATAATTTTCAAGGAGCGGTGGCTGTGCAGGCTCAAGAGGGCCAAAAGGAGCTACTCCACATTCAAGGCGAGGAGGGGCAGCAGTGAGGAGATAACCCTCATCCAACGTAAGGAGCAGCAGCTGTGCTTTGCTGGAGCTGCCGTGAAAAGATACCCATGTCCAAGGTAAGAGAAACCCAAGCAAGATGGTAGGTGTTGCGAGAGGGCATCAGAGGGCAGGTGCACTGAAACCATACTCACAGAAAACTAGTCAATCTAATCACACAGAACACAGCCTTGCCTAACTCAATGAAACTAAGCCATGCCCTCAGGGCAACCCAAAATGGGCAGGTCATAGTGGAGAGGTCTGACAGAATGTGGTCCACTGGAGAAGAGAATGGCAAGCCACTTCAGTATTCTTGCCTTGAGAACCCCATGAACAGTAGGAAAAGGCAAAATGATAGGATACTGAAAGAGGAACTCCTCAGGTCGGTAGGTGCCCAATATGCTACTGGAGATCAGTGGAGAAATAACTCCAGAAAAAATGAAGGGATGGAGCCAAAGCAAAAGCAATACCCAGCTGTGGATGTGACCAGTGATAGAAGCAAGATCCGATGCTGTAAAGAGCAATATTGTATAGGAACCTGGAATGTCAGGTCCATGAGTCAAGGCAAATTGGAAGTGGTCAAACAGGAGACAGCAAGAATGAACGTTGACATTCTAGGAATCAGCGAACTAAAATGGACTGGAATGGGTGGATTTAACTCAGATGACCATTATATCTACTACTGCAGGCAGGAATCCCTCAGAAGAAATGGAGTAGCCATCATGGTCAACAAAAGAGTCTGAAATGCAGTACTTGGATGCAATCTCAAAAACGACAGAATGATCTCTGTTTGTTTCCATGACAAACCATTCAATATTGCAGTAATCCAAGTCTATGCCCCAAACAGTAATGCCGAAGAAGCTGAAGTTGAACGGTTCTATGAAGACCTACAAGACCTTTTAGAACTAACACCCAAATAAAATGTCCTTTTCATTATAGGGAACTGGAATGCAAAAGCAGGAAGTCAAGAAACACCTGGAGTAACAGGCAAATTTGGCCTTAGAATATGGAATGAAGCAGAGCAAAGGCTAATAGAGTTTTGCCAAGAAAACGCACTGGTCATAGCAAAAAACCTCTTCCAAGAACACAAAAGACTCTACACATGGACGTCACCAGATGGTCAATACCCAAATCAGATTGATTATATTCTTTGCAGCCAAAGATGGAGAAGCTCTATATAGTCAGCAAAAACAAGACCAGGAGCTGATTATGGCTCAGATCATGAACTCCTTATTGCCAAATTCAGACTTAAATTGAAGAAAGTAGGGAAAACCACTAGACTATTCAGGTATGACCTAAATCAAATCCCTGATGATTATACAATGGAAATGAGAAACAAACAGATTTAAGGGACTCGATCTGATAGAGTGCCTGATGAACTATGGACGGAGGTTTGTGACATTGTACAGGAGACAGGGATCAAGACCATCCCCATGGAAAAGAAAAGCAAAAAGCAAAACGGCTGTCTGGGGAGGCCTTACAAATAGTTGTGAAAAGAAGAGAAGTGAAAAGCAAAGGAGAAAAGGAAAGATATACCCATCTGAATGCACAGTTGCAAAGAATAGCAGGAAGAGATAATAAAGCCTTCCTCAGCGATCAATGCAAAGAAATAGAGGAAAACAGAATGGGAAAGACTAAAAATCTCTTATGGAGAAGGCAATGGCAACCAACTCCAGTACTCTTGCCTGGAAAATCCCATGGATGGAGGAGCCTGGTAGGCTGCAGTCCATGGGGTCGCTAAGAGTCGGGCACGACTGAGAGACTTAACTTTCATTTTTCACTTTCATGCATTGGAGAAGGAAATGGTAACCCACTCCAGTATTCTTGCCTGGAGAATCCCAAGGACAGAGGAGCCTAGTGGGCTGCCATCTATGGGGCTGCACAGACTCGGACATGACTGAAGTGACTTAGCAGAGATCTCTTCAAGAAAATTATAGATACCAAGGGAACATTTCATGCAAAGATGGGCTCGATAAAGGACAGAAATGATATGGACCTAACAGAAGCAGAAGATATTAAGAAGAGCTGGCAAGAATACACAGAAGAACTGTACAAAAAAATCTTCATGACCCAGATAATCATGATGGTGTGATCACTAATCTAGAGCCAGATCCTGGAATGTGAAATCAAGTGGGCCTTAGGAAGCATCACTACAAACAAAGCTAGTGCAGGTGATGGAATTCCAGTTAAGCTAATTCAAATCCTGAAAGCTGATGCTGTGAAATGCTGCACTCAATATACCAGCAAATTTGGAAAACTCAGCAGTGGCCACAGGATGGGAAAAGGTCAGTTTTCATTCCAATTCCAAAGAAAGGCAATGCCAAAGAATGCTCAAACTACCGCACAATTGCACTCATTTCACATGCTAGTAAAGTGATGCTCAAAATTCTCCAAGCCAGGCTTCAGCAATACGTGAACCATGAACTTCCTGATGTTCAAGCTGGTTTTAAAAAAGGCAGAGGAATCAGAGATCAAATTGCCAACATCCGCTGGATCATGGAAAAAGCAAGAGAGTTCCAGAAAAACATCTATTTCTTCTTTATTGACTATGCCAAAGCCTTTGACTGTGTGGATCACAATAAACTGTGGAAAATTCTTCAAGAGATGGGCATACCAGACCACCTGACCTGCCTCTTGAGAAACCTATATGCAGGTCAGGAAGCACCAGTTAGAACTGGACATGGAACAACAGACTGGTTCCAAATAGGAAAAGGAGTATGTCAAGGCTGTATATTGTCACCCTGCTTATTTAACTTCTGTGCAGAGTACATCATGAGAAACGCTGGACTGGAAGAAACACAAGCTGGAGTCAAGATTGCTGGGAGAAATATCAATAACCTCAGATATGCAGATGACACCACCCTTATGGCAGAAAGTGAAGAGGACCTCAAAAGCCTCTTGATGAAGTTGAAAGAGGAGAGTGAAAAAGTTGGCTTAAAGCTCAACATTCAGAAAACGAAGATCATGGCATCTGGTGCCATCACTTCATGGGAAATAGATGGGAAACAGTGGAAACAGTGTCAGGCTTTATTTTGGGGGGCTCCAAAATCACCTAGATAGCATATTCAAAAGCAGAGACATTACTTTGCCAACTAAGGTCCATCTAGTCAAGGCTATGGTTTTTCCTGTGGTCGTGTATTGATGTGAGAGTTGGACTGTGAAGAAAGCTGAGTGCTGAAGAATTTATGCTTTTGAACTGTGATATTGGAGAAGACTCTTGAGAGTCCCTTGGACTGCAAGGAGATCCAAGCAGTCCATTCTGAAGGAGATCAGCCCTGGGATTTCTTTGGAAGGAGTGATGCTAAAGCTGAAACTCCAGTACTTTTGCCACCTCATGCGAAGAGTTGACTCATTGGAAAAGACTCTGATGCTGGGAGGGATTGGGGACAGGAGCAGAATGGGACGACAGAGTATGAGATGGCTGGATGGCATCACCAACTTGATGAACATGAGTTTGAGCGTACTCTGGGAGTTAGTGATGGACAGGGAGGCCTGGAGTGCTGCAATTCATGGGGTCACTAAGAGTCGGACATGACTGAGTGACTGAACTGAACTGAACTGATAATTTTCAAAAGATTTAACCAATTTTGATGATATTTGTTGCACTACCAAGTCATGTCAAAATTTGTATTATCATTTCTTCTTATTAAAACAAAATTATTTAGCAGATGGCAACAGTTTTGGAATGACCAAATCTTGTACACACAGACAGTACCTTCGCCCATATTCTTTCAAAATGTGTTTATTTTCTGACTTGAACATTTTTCAATGAATTCCAATATTGTATTGTTTTACATTACTTGTAATAGCTATATTTTAATATTTCTATGGTTTCACTGAGTAAAGTCTGTAGTTCACAGAAACACTAGTTCCTTCCTTAATCTCAGACTGAGTTCCTATATCACAACCTTTAAAAATTTTTTTAATATTTTTTAATTGGAGGATATTGGTTTACAATATTTTGTTGGCTTCTGCCATACAACAGCGTTAATCAATCATAAGTATACATACGTCCCCTTCTGAGTCTCTCCCCCATCCCCACCTCTTCCCACTCCTCCAGGATGTCACAGACCACAGGTAATCTCCATGTGTTATACAGGAAATTCCCATTGGCTATCCATTTTACACATGGTAACGCATATGTTTCAGTGCTACTCTCTCAGTTTGTCCCACCCTCTCCTTCCCCTGCTGTGTCCAAGGTCTGTTCTCTATGTCTGTGTCTCCACTCCTGCCCTGCAAACAAATTCATCAGTATCATTTTTCTAGACTCCATATATATGCATTACTACACAAAATTTGTTTTTCTCTTTCTGATTTACTTTACTCTGGATAACAGGCTCTAGGTTCATCCACCTCACTAGAAATGACTCAAATGCGTCCTTTCTATGGCTGAGTAATACTCCATTGTCTATATGTATCACAACTTCTTTATCCTTTCATCTGTCGATGCACATCTAGGTTGCTTCCATGTCCTAGCCATTGTAAACAGTGCCGCTATGAACACTGGGGTACATGTATCACTTCTTTTTATTTCAAACAGTTTCAGTTCAATTCAGTTCAGTCGCTCAGTCGTGTCTGACTCTTTGCGACCCCATGAATCACAGCACACCAGGCCTCCCTGTCCATCACCATCTCCCGGAGTTCACTCAGATTCACGTCCATCGAGTCCGTGATGCCATCCAGCCATCTCATCCTCGGTTGTCCCCTTCTCCTCCTGCCCCCAATCCCTCCCACCATCAGAGTCTTTTCCAATGAGTCAACTCTTCGCATGAGGTGTCCAAAGTACTGGAGCTTCAGCTTTAGCATCATTCCTTCCAAAGAAATCCCAGGTTAATCACCTTTAGAATGTCCTGGTTAGATCTCCTTGCAGTCCAAGGGACTCTCTAAGATATAATTGACATATTAAACTTCACATGTTTATAATATAAAATATAAATTTAACATATGTGCATCTATGAAATCACCGCTATATCAAGATAATAAGAACATCCATCCAAAATGTCTCCTTTTCGCCTTTTTAAAATTCCTTCCTCCTGTCCTTCTGCAAACTTCTCTTCTCCCCACCTTTATTTCCATGCAACTACTGACCTGCTTTCTGTCACTATGGATTAGATTGAGTTTTCTAAAATGTTGTATAAATTAAATCACACAATATGTACTCAATTTTTCTCTAGCTTCTTTCACATAATATAATGAACTTAAGATTCATCCACCGTATTGTTTATGTCAATAACTTATCCCTTTTTACTAGTATGCCTAGTATTATTCTAATTCACCACACTTTATTTATTCATCTGTTGATGAATATTTTGGTTGCTTCCAGTTTGGGGTTATTCAACATAAAACTACTATGAGCACTGTGTACAAATATTTGTATGGACATACGATGTCATTTAACTTAAGTAAATACCTAAGTGTTCAACAATTGGATCATTTGGTATGCATATGTTAACTTTCAAAGAAACTGCCAAGCTCTTTTCCAAAATGACTATGCAATTTTACACTTCCATTAGAAGAACATGAGAGTTTAAGTTCTTTCACATCCTCATCAACACTTAGTTGTACCTCATTGTATTAATTTGCATTTCTCTAATGACAGATGGTGTTGAATAACATTTCATGTATTTATTTGCCATCCATATATCTTCTTTAGGGAAATGCTTTGAAAAATGTTTTGCACATTTTTCATCAAGTTTTAGTTTTTTTCCTATGAAGTTTTGTGAACTCATTATGTGTGATTTATACAAGTCCCTTGTCAGATATGTGATAGGCATACATTTTCTCCACGTCCATGTCTTGCCTTTTCATTCTTTTTACTCTGTTTTCCTAAGAAGAGTAGTTTTTTGTTTTAGTGAATTCAATTTTTGAAACTTTTGGCTTTTTCTTTTATAGATCATGTTTTTGTAGTGCAGATTTGATGGTGATAAATGCTTTCACCTTTATACGACTAAAGAAGCCTTCACCAGTAATGAATGCTAGGTTGACAGGTTTTTTCCTTTCAGTATCATGTTTTTTATCTTTCATTCTTCTGAAAATAAGACTGCTGTTATTTATTTTTATTTTATTCTCTATATAGAATTCTTTTTTTTCCCAACTGCTTTTAAGATGTTCTCTGTTTCACTCGCTTTAAGTAACATGCTTATGATGTGCCATTGTGTCATTTCCTTCCTGTTTCTTATGCTTGAGACTTCATGAAACTTTTAAATCTGGGTTTATAGTTTTTAGTGAATATGGGGAAATCCTGTCCATTCAAACATTTTATAAGCCCTCTCTTTTTTTGAGACTCCAGTTACATACATATTTGGTTGCTTGAAGTTGTCCTAGAATTAACTGCTGTTCTCTAAATTTTTTGCCTTTGTTTTCTAACTTCATTTTGGATAGTTTTTATTGATATGTTCAAATTCACTAATTTTTTTTTTCTGCAATGTCTAATTTGATGATAATCTCATCGAGTATTTTCTTGATATCAAAGTTTTCAACTCTAGAAGTTCAATTTGGGCCTTTTTTTCCCTTTCATATTTCTACATAGCATACATAATCTTGTCTTTGGCTTTTTGGACCTATGAAATACAACCACACTAGCTGTTTCTTTGTTTACTAATCCTATCACTGTGCGATTTTTGTTTAGAAGCCAGACATTATGGATTTTACCTTTTGGGTGCTTGATATTGTTATATTCCTACAAATTTTCTTGACCTTTTGTTAAATAATTCAGTAATAATAAATTATTTGAAAAGAGTTTAAATTTTTTGAGTTTTACAAAAAACTCAATTTGATAGATAGGACCAGAACAGCACTTAATTTACACTTACATTTTCCCTAGTCCCAACAAAGATGCTTTTTAGATGATTCTTCAATCTGTCTGTTGATAACAGGCACTATTTTGACTCTGTGTGAACACTGGACATAGTTTTCTCTCATCCTTTTTTTTTTTTTTCTTTCCAGCCTTGCCATAAGACTTGTGGGATCTTAGTTCCCTGATCAAGGATCTAACCTGGGCCCACAGCAGTGAAAGCACTGAGTCCTAACCACTGGACTGCCAGGGAATTCCCCCCCTCATCCATTGAGGTAGTTATCGCCCCAGCCTCAGTTGCCTCTGTTACCTCAAACATATACACTGAGGCATACTTAACAGAATACTGCAGATCTTGAGTTCCCCCTATGAACAGCTCTCTCCTCTCTCTGGTGCTCTGCTTTGCAAAATCTAGCAACCTTGGTTTCTCCAGACTTGCAGTTCTTCTCAGTTCAAGGAGACCATGAGGCCTCACCTGAGGCCCCCTTCCCTGCACTGTGGACTGGAAACTGTTTTCACACAACACGGTGGAACAATTTTATGGCTCCCATTCTTTGTTTCCCACATCATCTTTATCAACCAATGCTCTGTGTGTTAAGTGCCTGGTTTTCTATTTGTGTGTATTTTTGTATGATTTTTTTGTTGTTGTTATTTCAGACCACGGGATAAATCCAGTCCCTGCTAACTCCATCTTGGTCAAAAGCAAAAATCTCTCAATCTTCTTTTTAATCTTTTCTAGAACACACAGCTTCAAAGGTCATTTTTGGAATTTCAAATGCACATAGTACAGGATCAAAAAATAAAAAGTTTAAGACATATTGAATCCACCTTCTGATATCATAAATACACATTTAAAAATTCTCTCTCCATTAATCTTACAAAGTATTAACATACACTTCAAATTCAGCAGTATTGTTTTGTCCATGGTACCAGTCAGATTATTTTATTCAACTACGTTGCACCAAAAAGGCATGGAGGGTAGGGAAGGGAACATTTTTTGTTGAAGTTACTAACAAACATGATGATTAAAAAGTTCAATTTGACAAGCTCAAACACAGAAATTATTAATAATAATTCCCCAAGTTAGAAATACTTTTAATTCTCTCTTGCCTTGATGCTTACAACTTGTTAAGCTAAGTAACTTTGAGAGAGAAATGCCTTCCACCCTTTCAGGAACAGGTAAGGAGGCAGCTCAAGGGAGGATTGGAAATTCAATCTTTATCTTTCAGATTTGTAGCTTTCAGCACTGGCACCACACCTGCCTCCCGCTCCTCCACTCTTCCATCCCCCACACCTATTATTGCTGCTCAACTCACACTGACTGAAAACAAGCTTCCTTTTTCTGGCCCATCTCCAAAAATCGATAAGACTGAAATTTGAGCAAGCTTATGATTCTAATCAGTACTGCCTAAGGCTTTAATGTCAAGGCATGAAGCATGGTTGGGCAAAAGAGATGAAGTTCACTCAGGACCTCACATCAGTTTACTTATGTTTTAAAGACACAGAATCACAAGAATACAGCTTGGCCATATTGGGGGTTTGTTTTGCTTTTATTTGTTTACTTTACAGAGAAGATATTAGATGAAAACATCAAAACATTCCTGAAGGGTGAAAGAACTCATGAACAAGAAACTCACAGCTAAGAGAGAGAAAAAGCTTGTGGTTGGGAAAAAGAGCTGACTTCCTCATATGTCTCTATCAAGGCAGGGGCAGAATGGAGACAGAGTCTGAGCTGGTGAATGCGTCAGACTCTGAGTTGTTTGAAACACATCCAGCAACCAGGCTACATATACACACAGAGAAACAGGCAAAGTCTGATTTGGCCAAGGCCTTGGTGCAGGCAGCTGGCTTAGAGTCAACCAGCTGATTAGAGTCATCCACGAACAAGCTAGGGGCAAGTGAGAGAGATGGTCTCAGGCACAAAGTCAGGGACAGGACCTAGGCCAGTGGAAGAGTCAGGGATGGAAGAAAAGGCTCTGGTACACTGTGTTATCCATTTACCAACAATTGCTGAGCCCCTGCTCTAGACCAGGCTGTGCTCTTGATGGAGATTCAGATGAACCGCCCTGGCTAGTCCTTACCTTCAGGGAGGTCCCAGTGAAGTGAAGGAATTTTTAGGAAGGAACAGTCCACTCTGTGATTTAGTCAGTTTTTCTTGGTATAAGAGCAAGCAGTTCAAAGAGATGGATATCAACAGAGAGATCTAGGGTGGACTTTAAGGGTGTGTCTTGCAGGGACTACTCCTCCTCTGAAAGGAAACTCCAGTGTCCCAAGCTCTGTGCTTCCTTCCTTTCACTCTGACTCTCCGACCCTCTCACAATCACACACACTCCACTCTCCAAAGGGAGTCATTAAACAATTTTCTATACAGGGTATAAAAGCACATCTCCAAAGCTGGACACAAGCTTCCCTGGTGGCTCAGTGGTAAAGAATCTGCCTGCCAATGCAGGAGAAGCAGGTTTGATCCCTGGATGGGGAAGATCCCTTGGAGAAGGAAATGGCAACCCAGTCAAGTATTGTTGCCTGGGAAATCCCATGGACAGAGGAGCCTGGTGGGCTATAGTCCATGGGGTCGCCAAGAGTGGGAGAGGACTTCACCACTAAACAACAACAAAGCTGGACACAGGACAGTTATGGGAAACAGACAAGGGAGGAATCAGTTACTAGAGAAAGGAAGAGGCAGAGAAGTTCCCAGAAAGGGGATATTTGAGCTACACTTTTTAAAAGAATGAAACTCACTAGAAACTAGAGGAGGAAAGTTGGAAGGAGAGCACTAAAGGAGAGAACGTGACAAGGACAAAAACTCAAGGAAGCCCTTAAACAGCCCTGGGCTGAACCACTGGGGGGCCTCCAGCCCATAGAGTCTTACTGCTGTGTCTAGCAAGGCCTTTCCCAGGAGGAAAGAGAGGCTGAAAAGTGCCCTCAGGAGCAATTTGTGCATTAGAAAACTCATATGGGGACTTAAGTGGAGAACAAATTGTCACACAGGGAGTGACAGAAAGTAAGGAAATCGATGAGAAAGCTATCTTAATAGCCCAGGCAAAAGATATTGATGGTTTTTCACATCCCGGAATATTCCTAGCTTAAGAGTTTAATGAACAATTTAAATTAGCACTAACGTATTTAAGCTCATAAATTGACAGAATTGGAAGATTTAAGCACATAGATTTCTCTCCAATCCTCCCCAATCCCACTTCCCAGAAAAACAGATTTTTCCTTATTATATATAGTTTTAAATTATTCAGACATTTTACATCTCTACTCTTCACATTGCCTTGCAGGGATATGGGCACAGAGGAGGTGGTTAATAGATAATGTTGCCCTTAGAGAAAAGTAACACAGGATAATATATAACTCTAGGTGACCTGGAGTTGCTCCACAGAAGTGCAAACACCACAAGCCTTGAGAGTGTCATGGATGAAACCAGGCAGAATGAACGAGGGTCCGATAGCAACCGATCAGACATTCACACTGATCACCCCATTCAGAGGCAGAGCCAGCCCTGCATCTTGCCTGGTCCCCTTGTCCTCCAGAACCGGGGAATCCAAAGGGATAAGCCCAAATGTGCATAATGGGCATGCTATTTCATGATTAATCCCCATTTCAAAAATGCACTGAAACTCATCTCAGAGACAAGGTGCTATAAAATGGATGTCAGAAGCCTTAATGGGAGCCATGGCCTTACTGTCATGAACTAATGGGATGTCTTGAGCCAGTTGCCCTTCACTTTAAGGATGTTATCAATTCCCAACCTATGTTTTCTGGATTGTTTTTAAGAGTGTAATAAGTGAAAATATGATCTATAAGATGGTATGTAAATATAAAATATTAACAAATAACTATGTATAAAAACAGTATTTGACTTTAAAAATTAGAAAAGGCTTTGCTTGTCAGTGTGCTTCCCTGGTGGCTCAGATGGTAAAGAATCTGCCTGCAATGTGGGAGACCTGGGTTTGATCCCTGAATCAGGAAGATCCCCTGGAGAAGGGAATGGCTACCCACTCTAGAATGCTTGCCTGGAGAATTCCATGGACAGAAACCCTGGAATTCCATAGACAGAAACCCTGGTGGGCTATAGTCCATAGAATCACAAATAGTTGGACACTACTGAATGACTAACACTTTTACTTTCACTTTGTTTATCAATAGCCAACACATCTATATTGAGTTCTATGTGTTTAGATGACAGGATATCTTATTTGTAAAAATAAATTTGTAAAACTCTGCTTTTTCTCTGTGTCTATTTTTACTTCTTTAAAAATCACTCTGAGGTAGTGAATGATCTTCCAAGAATGCCAGCCTCTGTGTCTCGAAGACATTGGCCATCTTTGCTGGCTGTTCATTTACCCTCTGCTCTTTTTGGCCTGTCTCAGAATTAGCTGAAACTTGAGGTCAATTCAAAAAAGAAAGATGGTATTTTAGGACAGCTCTACTGAGGAAATAATTCACATGAAACCTCTGGGACATCCCCCACGTTGACTCAACCACTGGGTGAGCACAGCTCTGACTGTGATTCAAAGCTCTCCTAAACGCTTCGCTAGTTAGTCTGGTCTTTGTTAGTATATCTAGTTAGCAGACTAGTTAGTCTACTTCAGTGCTGGAAAAAAAATCACAGAGCTTCGCACCTTTATGCTCTGCCCAAACAGACACCCCAGTGGTCACGCCGCTCTTGTTGGCCGTGGGCTCACTACCTAAGCACTTTAACAAACATAATTTTTATTCAAGCTATTTACTCTCCCGATAAACTAAAGCACAGTTGAGGGAGCAAATGTTTGCAAAGTTCATAGAAGAGAAGAGATCATCTTGAGGCTGAAGTACGACTTCAAAGCTGGAAAGCCAGCTGTTGATCTATAGCCCACATTGGCTGGCATGGCAACCTCAAGTTCAACATCAACAGTTGCTAATATTTAGTGAATGGTTCACAGAATGAGAGGCAAAGCTAGAAACAGATCTCATGAGGGAACTAAATGTTCCTGACTCTCTGGGATGATATCCTTAGATGAACAAATGAATACTACAATAATTGACTTCCATCTCTGCCTAATATTCAAATTCCATAGAGAGAGTATGATTGAACTTGGGGTTGCATGCCTTCCTTATGGCAGTTGAATGAGAGGTGCTTAGGACACCAGTCTCATCAGCATTATTCCCTATAGAAGAGGTACCATTTTTCCAAAGGCAAATTGAGATGTGATTTCAGGGAAGTAAAAAATGAGTCCTTGACACTCAAAAACAATGATCATTACAAACAAATGGAACATCATTAGAATTATTATGCCCATATTACCCATCGAAATGGTAAAATTTTTAGTGTTAAATCATCTGTCAGCTGTAGCAATCTCATTTTCTTTTCTTTTTTTTTTTTTGGCAGTCTCATTTCCAAATGCCACCTGGAAATTATGTAACCCTTGTGGTGTTGGAGAAGACTCTTGAGAGTCCCTTGGACTGCAAGGAGATCCAACCAGTCCATTCTGAAGGAGATCAGCCCTGGGTGTTCTTTGGAAGGAATGATGCTAAAGCTGAAACTCCAGTACTTTGGCCACCTCATGCGAAGCGCTGACTCATTGGAAAAGACTCTGATGCTGGGAGGGATTGGGGGCAGGAGGAAAAGGGAACAACAGAGGATGAGATGGCTAGATGGCATCACTGGCTTGATGGACGTGAGTCTGAGTGAACTCAAGGAGTTGACGATGGACAGGGAGGCCTGGCGTGCTACGATTCATGGGGTCACAGAGAGTCGGACACAACTGAGCAACTGAACTGAACTGAACCTTTAGCCCTGTCCTAACTTACAGCAATATAAGGTATGAAGACCATACAGAATATGGAGTTATAATCTTCAAAATAAGATAGTGCTTCTGAACATCAATAAATCTTCTTAGCATCCAAAACATCATTTGGGTGAATTTTAAGGAGCAATCAAGAAAAAGAAATTTTAACATGCCTTTTCTGATACTTATGACCCTGAGTTTGAAAAAAAAATCAGCATCTTCTGAAAATTTCTCTCATGCCTTTTGAATTTCTGGGGATATTAGATTCATATTATCCATCATTTGTTTTTAGCTTAATCCCTCTGTTACTAGAAGAGTTGGTATATGGTGTTATTTTGATTAAAACAAAGATAATTATAATTAAGCCTAAGAATTTAAAAACTCTTTAAAAAAAAGGTGGAATGACCTTCCTAGAATGATGGTGATTTCCTTCCCCCAGATAGGAGCCAAAAAAACACAGCTTTTGGTCAGGGGAAAGGAATCCTCAGTGTGGTACAAATGGCCAGATCTTGTGCTCTTCATGTCCAGTCCAATGATAAGAATCTGTAGTTCTGAATCTAATTAACACCAATATGAACTCTCAACACAACAAGACAGTCATAGAAAAAGAAAACATTATTTTTACCCAGAAATTGCTTACAATTTTAACACCTAATGAGGCCAAAACATTGAATTTAATTTTTAAAAGTATATAACTAATGAACAGTATGATGTAATTCTCCAGCAAGACAAGGTATTCCCAGCTTCTAGAGCAGTTGAAGCAAGTAATTTTGGCCAAGACAGGATTTGTTAATGGAAAATGACTTCACTGCAGTATAAGGTATGAAGACTGTACAGAATATGGAGTTATAATCTTCAAAATAAGATAGTGCTTCCGAGCATCAATAAATCTTCCTAGCATCCAAAATACCATTTGCGTGAATTTTAAGGAGCAATCAAGAAAAAGAGAAAGTTTGGAAAAGAGAAAAAGAGGAATTAATGATATTTCTAAGTTCTATTCTTTGATATGGGCTTCCCTAGTGGGGCAGATAGTAAAGCATGCATGAAAGGCAAGAGACCTGGGTTTGATCCCTGGGTCAGGAAGATCCCCTGGAGAAGGAAATGGCTACCCTCTCCAGTGTTCTTGCCTGGAGAATCCATAGACAGAGGACCCTTTTTCAGTTTCAATTCAGTCGCTCAGTTGTGTCCGAATCTTTGTGACCCCGTGAATGCAGCACGACTGTCCATCACCAACTCCCAGAGTTCACTCAAACTCACGTCCATAGAGTTGGTGATGCCATCCAACCTTCATGTCCTCTGTCGTCCCTTTCTCCTCCTGCCCTCAATCCCTCCCAGCATCAGGGTCTTTTCAAATTAGTCAGTTCTTTGCATCAGGTGGCCAAAGTATTGGAGCTTCAGCTTCAGCATCAGTACTTTCAATGAATACTCAGGACTGATCCCCTTTAGGATGGACTAGTTGGATCTCCTTGCTTTCTAAGGGACTCTCAAGAGTCTTCTCCAACAACACAGTTCAAAAGCATCAATTCTTCAGTGCTCAGCTTTCTTCACAGTCCAACTCTCACATCCATACATGACTACTGAAAAAATCATAGCTTTGACTAAATGGACCTTTGTTGGCAAAGTAATGTCTCTGTTTTTTAATAGGCTGTCTAGGTTGGTCATAGCTTTTCTTCCATGGAGCAAGCGTCTTTTAATTTCATGGCTGCAATCCCATCTGCAGTGATTTTGGAGCCCCCCAAAATAAAGTCTCTCACTGTTTCCAATGTTTCCCCATCTATTTCCCATGAAGTGATGGGGCCAGATGATGCCATGACCGTAGTTTTCTGAATGTTGAGTTTTAAGCCAACTTTTTTATTCCCCTCTTTCACTTTTATCAAGAGGCTCTTTAGTTCCTCTTCACTTTCTGCCATAAGGGTGGTGTCATCTACATATCTGAGGTTATTGATATTTCTCCTGGCAATATTGATTCCAGTTTGTGCTTCATCCAGCCTGGCATTTCTCATGATGTACTCTGCATATTAGTTAAATAAGCAGGGTGAAATATACAGCCTTGACATACTCCAGTACAGAGGACCCTTGAGGGTTACAATCCATGGGGTCACAAAGATTCAGACATGGCTGAATGACCAACACACACACATACATACTTTGATGTAGTGGAAGAACGTGAAGCATACTATCAATTGCACTAAAACAGACATTATCCAAAATGGCAAAAATTGGGAACATAAAAGCTTTATAAGGTTAGCAAAGAGGAATAAAAGGCTCATAAAACTTCATAAGAGTCTAAATGTAACACTTAGTGATAAAGTATCTTTTAATGTGTAAAATTAAAATCCTTTCTAAATGAACTGAAACACTGCTCAAGTAACAGCAGTTGAAGTTCATTACATATACATTATTATCAAACTGGTCATTCTAGAGAAAGAGGAAGAGATGAAAATCTTCAGAGGATCCTAGATCTTTGATCATTTTTTAAAATGCTTAATGAATAGAAACAACATAATACTGCCCATCCATAAGGACCGGTTAAAAAATTCAGAGGTATGCTTATAATGGCATACAATTAAAAAACAATGAAGGTGCCCATAATGCCCTGATATAGAAATTAAGGTCTAGATTAGTTTATATTAGCTGCCATGAAGGAAAAAATAGAAATAAATAAGAAATTGTTTGCTGATTTGTTTCTATTTGCATTGAACATCTCCAAATGACACATCAGAAATCGGTAATACTAGTTGCTTCTGAAGCAAGCTGGGGAGCTGGGCAGCAGGACTAAAAGGAGATTTTTACTACACAGCTTTTTTTTCTCCTCTTGGATTAATGTGAATACACATTTTTTGTATATATTCAATATAGAAATAAAATGAATTTTAAAATTCTAAATTCCTTGCATTGCTTCTAATAGTGGATGAGATTATGAGATATTAAGCTCAGAACTCCCTGGCAGTGCTTCCCAAAGGAATGTGGTCAGTGTGGTAAAGTGCATTCATACTAAAATGGAACCAACTTTCTACAACACCCTGCTGTTGTTGCCTTGGGTCCCTGTTGAGAACATAAAAGATTCAGTTCAGTTCAGTTCAGTCACTTAGTCGTGTCTGACTCTTTGCGACCCCATGAATGGCAGCATGCCAGGCCTCCCTGTCCATCACCAACTCCCAGAGTTCACTCAAACTCATGTCCATTGAGTCAGTGATGCCATCCAGTCATCTCATTCTCTGTCGTCCCCTTCTCCTCCTGCCCCCAATCCCTCCCAGCGTCAGGGTCTTTTCCAATGAGTCAACTCTTCACATGAGGTGGCCAAAGTACTGGAGTTTCCGCTTCAGCATCATTCCTTCCAAAGAAATCCCAGGGCTGATCTCTTTTAGAATGGACTGGTTGGATCTCCTTGCAGTCCAAGGGACTCTCAAGAGTCTTCTCCAACACCACAGTTCAAAAGCATCAATTCTTCAGTGCTCAGCTTTCTTCACAGTCCAACTCTAGCATCCATACATGACCACTGGAAAAACCATAGCCTTGACTAGATGGACCTTTGTTGGCAAAGTAATGTCTCTGCTTTTGAATATGCTGTCTAGGTTGGTCATAACTTTTCTTCCAAGGAGTAAGCCTCTTTTAATTTCATGGCTGCAGTCACCATTTGCAGTGATTTTGGAGGCCCAAAAAATAAAGTTGGACACTGTTTCCACTATTTCCCTATCTATTTCCCATGAAGTGATGGGACCAGATGCCATGATCTTCATTTTCTGAATGTTGAGCTTTAAGCCAGCTTTTTCACTCTCCTCTTTCACTTTCATCAAGAGGCTTTTTAGTTCCTCTTCACTTTCTGCCCTAGTTACCAAGTGGCAAAAGGTAAATCCACTGATGATAAGCAAAATTAGCAGGCCCAACAGAAGAGAGGCTTCCTCATTATTCTTTCTACCAAAAGACAGGTCCAAATGCAATGTGTACGAATGTCAGTGAGAGAGTCAATTCCTCAGCAGGTTGATAAGAAGTCTGGGAATACCCGAGGAGAGAGGGGTTCTAAGGTTCTTGAGAAGGAAATAGGAGTCTGGAATTCTCAAGGAGGAGGAAAGAACAAAGTGTTTTTTTTTTTTTCTTTTTCTCTACATTCCTTAGTCTTAATCACATAAAAAGTTTGTTTTTTTTTTTTTCTTTAAGCCCGGAACTGATGATTATACAACAAGCAACTCAGTTTAAACTCTGTACTAAGGATTGTATAACAACTCTGTACTAAGGATTGTATAACAACAATGTATCCTGCTTGAAGACAGTTTCTCCTTCCTGAAAACCTTCTGACTAATCCTAATATCTTAGAATGTAAATTATGAGAATGGATCTGCTAGGATCTTTCTATTGTTAAGTTCTAATAAAGCAAAGAAGAACTAAAGAGCCTCTTGATGAAAGTGAAAAAGTTGGCTTAAAACTCAACATTCAGAAAACTAAGATCATGGCATCCAGTCTCATCACTTCATGGGAAATAGATGGGAAACAGTGGAAACAGTGTCAGGCTTTATTTTGGGGCGCTCCAAAATCACTGCAGATGGTGACTGCAGCTATGAAATTAAAAGACTCTTGCTCCGTGGAAGAAAAGCTATGACCAGCCTAGACAGCCTATTAAAAAGCAGAGACATTGCTTTGCCCACAAAGGTCCATCTAGTCAAAGCTATAGTTTTTCTTTCCAGTGGTCATGTATGGATGTGAGAGTTGGACTACAAAGAAAGCTGAGTGCCAAAGAATTGATGCTTTTGAACTGTGGTGTTGGAGAAGACTCTTGAGAGTCCCTTGGACTGCAAGGAGATCCAACCAGTCCATCCTAAAGGAAATCAGTCCTGAATATTCATTGGAAGGACTGATGCTGAAGCTGAAGCTCCAATACTCTGGTCACCTGATGTGAAGAACTGACTCACTGGAAAAGACCCTGATGCTGGGAAAGATTGAAGGCGGGAAGAGAAGGGGATGACAGAGTATGAGATGGTTGTATGGCATCACCAACTCAATGGACGTGAGTCTGAGTAAGCTCCGGGAGTTGGTGATGGACAGGGAGGCCTCGTGTGCTGCATTCCATGGGGTCGCAAAGAATCGGACGCGACTGAGCACCTGAACTGATGAAAACCTTATCAACCACAAGTGCCTTGTAACTTTTGTCTTTTTGTGACTCAAGATATCTGAAAGCAGAATAGGTCCTGTAAGAATATTTGGAAAAACCTTTGTTTTCAACTTACATATTTTGGGAAGCCAGTTAGGACAAAGCTAGCTTGAGTTCTCATGCAAAATAAAGGGTTCTGGCTTGACAGTGAACCTAACAGGCATCTCAAAACAAATTAAATCCTGACATCAGCTAAAAAGTAAAGGAGGCATGCATGTGTAGTCACTTCAGTCATGACCAACTCTTTGTGACTCTATGGACTGTAGCCCATCCAGTTCCTCTGCCCATGGGCTTCTCTTCACAAGAATACTGGAGCAGGTTGCTGTGCCTTCCTCCAGGGGATCTTCCAAACCTAAGGATCAAACCCATGTCTCTTACATCTCCTGCATTGGCAGGCAGGTTCTTACCACTAGCACCACCTGGGAAACCCAGAAAGAAACGATAATAATCCAAAACTGGAAGAGACTCAGGGTAGGTACAGTATAGCCCTGGTCCAAGTCCTAAGAGAGCGAGGGCTCCAACCCACGTGCCATGCCCAGCTGCCTTCTCAGGAGGCACCCCTCAGAGCTACCTGGGACCTCCAAGAGGTCCTCCGGAGATGCCAAACTATTGGTCTATGGGTGGATCAGCTTACGAGCTGAGTGATAAAATCTCATGATTAGGAGGGACACCAGCATTCAGTTGGAAGCAGAAGTACAAAGAACAGGTTCTGGAACTGGATCGAAAGCCTAACTCTACCATGGGCCAGCTGTGGGACCTTGAGCAACTGACTGAACCTCTCTGTGCCTTATTTAGTGCATCTGTAAAACAAAGATAACCATAGAACCTTTCTGGTAGAGTTCTTCTGAGGATTAAAGGAGAAGATGTTGATAGGAGCCTCATATGGTGTCTCACTTAGGAAGCCTCAAATACAATATTTTAGTTTAGTCACATGCGCAGATCTCTTGTATTTCCTAAGAAATGCTGTCGATCATCCTAACAATTGTTAAACGACAAGACAGGAGTATGACCTCTGGAGAGTGAGAAAAAGAATGTATCCTAAGGTGGTGAGTAATGCTTTTTAATGTCAGCATTCCAATCACTCAGTAAGAGCAGACTGTTTAACTCACAGCACTGGAGGGGCCCCCACTCACTTCCAAGCACATTAAATAGATATCACCGCTCAGAGTCTGTCTAGGGCAGGGACTGTGTCATACTCTTCTTTGTCCCCCTGAGCCCAGCACCTAGAATGTCCTCAGATAAACAGAGGGTCAGCTGAGCTACTCGTCTTGTCTCCCTCTGCGGTGGCACAGCGCTCTGTAAATGTGGAAAGTATAGAGAATGATTAGAGAAAGCAGACAAGGCGGTGTTCTTCCTCTTTCCTTAGTTCTGCCAACACCCCCCAGCAGCTCCATCTTAAAGCCATTCCTCACCCATCTTGCTCAGGCCGGCAGACTATCAGTCAGGTCCCTCTCTGAGTCTTCCAGAATTCTCCTCAGGGGTGCAGCCTCACTGGCAGTAGTAAGCCTCCTCTTCATCTTTAAAGAGGGCTTCACAAATGCTCTATTCTTTGGCTCATTGGCAAGACTCTCAGGAAACCAAAAAATGTTCTTTCTTCAAAAGGTGGGGTGAATGTCTGAGCGAGGTATTTCTAAGAGCTCCATACCAGATATAAAATAGCTATGACTTGTATATAATTGCAAATCTAATGATACCCAAAATTCACCATTTAAGGTGAGAAAAGTGGTTCTGAAAGTTTTAAAATCTTATTCACAAGGTAAAACATATATTATGTTAAAAGAAGAATGTGACAACAGGCACAATGGGAGTAATAATTATTATTACTCACTCCTACATGAATTCCACTTTTCCTCTTGCCCTTACCATTTAAAGCTTTCCTCTCTTACACAAACCTCCCTCAGAAACTCAGTGTTTGCACACTGCCGAGTGATACCCACAATCTGACCCCAAGTCCAGTGAAAGTCATAGAAAGAAACTGCACTAAAGCAGAGGAATCATGATTATCTTAAGAAACAAAGCAAATATCCACCTAAGCATATCTCTTCCTTTATCTGAGAACCGCCTTATGAGAACAAGGGGAAATTCTGAATGGACAGGAGCAGCTTTGTGACCTGGTCTTGCTCACAGATGCTAACAGATGCTGCCAGGTCAGACACCCTGGGCCTCTGGGGCAATGCTTAGTCAAACTCATCTCTGCACCACCACCCACCTTTTATCATCAGGACACTTTCTTACAAAGATATAAAAAAGTAAAGGAGAAAGAAAAAGCGTTAAGAGGAGATTAGTAGGGGGCCTTTGATCATTTTTTAAATCTGCCATTGACTAGTGTTTTCATTATCTATTACTGTGCAGTAAACCAGCCCAAACTTAGTAGATTAAATGGCAACAATTTTCATTTCCCAGGTAGCTCAGTGGTAAACAACTTCCCTGGTGGCTCAGAAGGTAAAGAATCTGCCTTCAACGATGGAGATACAGGTTTGATCCCTGGATCAGGAAAATCCCCTGGAGAAGGAAATGGCAACCCACCAGTAATCTTGCCTGGAAAATTCCATGGGCAGAGGAGCCCAGCAGGCTACAGTCCATGGGGTCATAAAAGAGACAGAGCTTAGCAACTAAGCAACTCAACAATTTTCATTAGGAAGAAGAGGAGGAGGAAACGGAGGAGAAGAGTTCAGTTTCTCTGGTTTCCATGGGTTGACCTGGGTCAGCTAGGCAATTCCCACTCAGGGTCTGTCGTGAGGCTGCTGTCAGAGAGGACAGGGGCTGGGATCTTCTGGACGCTTCATTGCTCACAGGTCTAGTAAATAACACTGGCTCTTGGCTGGGAGCTCAGCTGGAAGAACATCTGCCCATGGTGGCCCAGGCATCCTGGGCTTCTCTCAGCAAGACCGCTGGGTCTTGAGAGCAAGAATCCCGGGAGAAAGAGCCAGGTCATCACCTTCAAAGGCCAGACGCTGGGTCACTGTGCCACTGGACCACAGTCTGCTCATCAGGATTGAGTCTGTTTTCCAGGGAAGGGGAATTAGACTCCTGATTAGAGGAGTATCAAAGAATATGTGGGTGTGGTTTGAAAACACCACCCTGTCATACATTTCTTTGTCCCTTTCAAAACCATGAGTAAGTATTAAAAAAGACAAACTCATCAAGGCTCAGCTTGCATCAGACATTAGATCCCTCTGCTTTATTTTTGCTCTGATGATCAATGCCTTCCTCATCCATACGTTGATGAGGCAAAGCATCTCTGACACATCCTCTCTCTCTTCCTAAATATCTCCTCTTATGGGCTCTGAGAGCAAGACCACTAACCACAAGAAAGCCACAGTTTCCACAATAGGGAGACTTGATGGAGGATGAGTTTATTTTCTTCCAAATATCCTGCTCTTTCAACCACGACACTGTTTCTAGTAGCCACTGGCTGACGTCATCTTTGAGATTCTTCGTGTCCTGTAAGTCGCCAAAACCAATATGAAACTCCCACATACTAGTAGTCTTCTCTACATCACCTAAACACTCTCCGGCACCAGTCCTCTCTTTTCTGGACTGGCACCTTCTACATGACTATCCATATCATCACTGTCCCTTCAAATTTAGTGACTGAAATTTCCTTCTCAAACATTGCCTACCTTTCTAATTCTGACAAGATTTCTATGGTTTCTGAATGCGTTTTACCCAAATTTCAGGTCATGGGTTTCAAATACCTGATCAAAGACCTATGCTCATGTCTTTGAAACACAGACATAAATATACCCTCCCACTCCAATACAGTCCATAGGGTCGCAAAGAGTCGGACACAGCTGTGTGACTTCACTTTCAACAATTTCAACCTGCTCCAAATTAATTGTGTGTCCCCCACTATCTCCTCTCGACAACCTCAAGTGCATATTCAGGAAAGATTTTCATTGTCCTGTCTCCAGACTCACATTCTCAAAGATGGTTCTTCAGTCCGTCTGCACTTTTGCACCTGCCAGCCCGTTTCAGCGCAGTAGAATAGAAAGACCCCAGGTTTCAGAAATGAGGCAGCCAGACTCTAGTGTTAAAACCCTCAAGACAAGATATTCAATAACATTTATTTGAAGTAAAATATACACTATCATGGTGACCATTCCTTCCATTTTTAAAATTCTTCTCAATTTTCATCTACCTTTTAAACCTTCCCTGGTGGATTCCCCAGTGGCTTCCCAGGGTTTCCCTGGTGGCTCATCTGGTAAAGAATCTGCCTGTAATATGAGAGACTTGTGTTTGATCCCTGGGTTGGGAAGATCCTCTGGAGAAGGAAATGGCCACCCACTCCAGTATTCTGGCCTGGAGAATTCCATGGACTGTATAATCCATGTGGTCTCAAAGAGTTGGAAATGACTGAGCCACTTTCACTTTAAATCTTCCACTATAAGCAAAGGAGGTTCCAGTGTCTTGCTGCTTATGACAGCCCTTCTGTGAGCCTGGCAGAAAGAATGCCAGCAAAGTCCACCTCAGGGTGTATAGGCCTCTTTGCAGGATTTATGACAGCCACAGACTGATGATGGCTGAAGACCGTGGGTGTCTCACGGCAACACACATTAAACACGTCTGCCATTTGTGTGTAGCTGAGGGCCCATCCTAAATCCCACCAGGGCAGCAAAGCACACATACAACCCATGAAAAGTGAAAGTGTTAGTCATTCAGTCATGTCCAATTCTGCAACCCCATGTACTGTAGCCCTCCAGGCTCCTCTAACCATGGGATTTTCCAGGCAAGAATACTGGAATGGGTTGTCATTTCCTTCTCCAAACAACCATGAGAGGGTCTCAGAGTGCACCCTGCAAGGGCTTCTAGAGAAGGCTGAGAAGATGCACAATGCCTGGTGCCCATCAGCTGGCTGAGCATTACAGACTTGCCTTCCTGGAGGTTGGCTGACCTGAGTCATCCAATGTGACAGCTAATATAGGTGCAGTCCTCTAGAAGTCCCCCCCAAATTCCAGTGAATTCCACAGTCAGTCCTCACCACCATCCAGCAACACATCCCTCAATATACTATTCTCTCTATTTTGTATACGCTTTCACCTCTGCATGTCTAAAAGCTAAAACCATGCCTACCCACTGCAACCTCAGATGGTCACTGAAAAGAAACACTCAAGTTCTCACCCAAGATGATCTGCCTGTCCCTGTGGTCCAGCTCAACTCTTTCAAACTAGGATTTGGGGACAAACTGTCAACCAATCGTGACAGATATATTTTGCACATCTCTTGTGCGTAGAGCTCCCTCTGGAGCCTGGAGGGTGAGGGGGTGGACTGGCAATGCTCTGAGAGAGACTGTGGGTGTTCCCAGATCTCCTGGGCATTCATCATCAAGTTTGCATCCCAGGAGCACACCAACAGGGGCAAGACAGACAATGGCATTTCCTGAAAAGAATGTCTATGCTCACAAGTACAAGGAGAATTCACCCATATGCACTATTCAGAAAGGCTGGTGTGTCTAGATCTTTATCAGTGCACAAGCATAGGTCCGTGGGAACATCTACAAAGGCAGCAGCAACTGTTAAATTTCAGGGATGCTGTCAACATGTATTCATTCGGCAAACACCCACTGAGTACTCCCTGTACTCAGCATTGCCCCAGATGCTAGGATACAGAGGCATGCAAACCAGTGGTACTCCAGTAGGTGAAATTAGTAGCTTACATGAGTGCTGACTAATAAGTTCTATGGAGAAAAACAAAGGAAGGAGAGAGGAAGAGGCTCGGCTGGGGAATGGAGAGGGTGTTGTTCTCTATAGGACAGACAGGAAAGCCTCTGATAAGGCACCGCTGGGGCCTGAAGGAAGTATGAGGGTGAGTCCTGCAGGGATGTGCAGTCAGCGGAGAGCACAGGGGAGGCACCTGAGAAGGAATCAAACAGGGACATCCCACTGTCACCCCCATCACAAGCCCCATCTCCCGATATCCCGAAACTTCAAGACAAAGAAGAATCCCACCACATTTCATACCAAGATTGAGTTTCCAGCAGGAGCCCAACTCATTCTCCCAGTAATTGAAAGTAGATTTACTCTCCTGAAGTTGAAATCCTCCCAGTGCTTGTTTTGGTGGCCTGTGGAGTCCCAAAGGGATGATGGTAAGAAAAAGAGGATTATAGAAAAATAGAGAACAAACAGGAGGTAGGAAAGGTGGAGGAGAAAAAGGGGGAAAGGGCAAATGAGGAATATCTGCTAGTAAGTAAACTTCCTGTATCAAATTCATGACATGTAAACTTGTATATCAGAATATGTGACTCTTAACATAGCACGTATCTGGACCCAGGGCAGATATTACTGCAATATCTCAAGAAGCAAAATCAGCAAGGCTAAAAGGCCTTGCATTAACAAACTGTAAACACACCAACACAAACATAAGGCACAAATGTATTGTTTCAAAACTAATCCAGATAATGATTAAAGCAATCACATCATTGGTACCTATCTGTTCCCTGACCAGGGATTGAACCTGGGCCCTTGGTGGTGCTAGCATTAAATCCTAACCACTGGACCACCAGGGAATTTCCTCAGTATTATATGTAACTGTCAAAACTAGAAACAACCTAAGCATCAGCCAATGGATGGTTACTTAAATGGTTAATTAAATTATGAAAATTTCATAAGGCAGAATATTATAGTCATTAAAAGTATCTCCAAAGAAATATTAGTGACATGGAAGAAATAGTCATGCTAAAGTCAGTGATACACAATATAGTCTACATTAGATGAAACGTTCTAAAATCTCACTTGACCTGTTTGTAATTTTTGTTTTGTTTTGTTTTGAGTAAATGCTATGGTCTGAATGTTTGTAGCCCCACAAAATTTGCATGTTGAAATCCTGATGTCTAATGTGATAGCAGTACAGAGGCAGGCCTTTGCAAGTTCCTTCAGCCCTGAAGGTGGAGCTCTCATGAGTAGGATTAGTGTGTTATAGAAGAAACCCCAGAGAGCTCTCTCTCATCTCCTCTAACATGTGAGAACATGGTGAAAAAGTACTCTCTATGAATTAGGAAGCCTCTCCTGTGGCTCAGACGGTCCTCTTGCAATGCAGAAGACCCAGATTTGACCCCTGAGTCAGAAAGATCCCCTGGAGAGGGGAATGGCAACCCACTCCAATATTCTTGCCTGGAGAATTCCATGGACAGAGGAGCCTGGTGGGTTACAGTCTATGGGGTTGCAGAGGTGGACACAATTGAGCAACTAACACTTCACAGCAAACACCAAAGCTGCCAGTGCCATAGCTTAGACTTCCCAGCCTTCAGAACTGTGACAAATAAATGTTTGTTGTTTATAAGCCACCCTCATCTACGATATTTTTATTATAGTAACCCAGTGAACTAAGACAATGAGCATGAGCCTAAGTTACATTTATAATCAAGTAAAAAGCAAAATCTTAAGAGTTCTACTCACATATGGTTTTTATCTTAAATTTCCATCCCTGCCATGAAGTCAAAGCCTCATGAAGTACTAGGGGCACCCTGTGAAGTTACACAATCATACTCTTATCTATTAATTTGTAAGTTAAGGCTTTCTAAAAATCCTAATAGAATGCGAAAAACAGATTTTTAATAAGTCTAATCTTTCCAGCCAAGACCTGGAAATAATGTGGCCATGATCTTAACAGAGGTCAACAGAACTGAGGCATGGCTCTTTTCCATGGATTGTGTTTCCTGAGGCTCCCCTGACTTTAAAAAAAAAAAAAAAAAAAAAAGACAACACAGCCATTCACCAGTTCTTTCTTTACATCCTGAAAATCACTAGAGACTATTGGTATCAAGAGTCTGCAAAAGAAGTAAACAGTTTTCAGATTGTTGACTTTGTGTGTAGCTCCAACCATTTTGAAATATGTAGCTACAGAAATTATTTCATGAGTAGACCTAATGCAACAGAGGGAAGCTTTCAAAATCTACTGTATTGTGTTACCCTTGAAAGTTTCAAAAAATAAAAGAGAATACCAGACTCTCCCATGCAATAAGAGGCTTTGTGGTTAAGTCAGAAAAGATAAGTTATTATCCCATATGGAATGATGAAAGCAACTGTGGGTGGGAAGGTGGGGAAATGGGGAGATGAAAAAGACCCTCTAAACTCTCATCCAGTGACCTGATTATGTTTCCTGGATCATGTAGGAAACATGCTTAGAAGAAAGCATTTACTTTATCGATGCCCTTTGGGAGATATTCGCTTGACTTTGCTTATCTCCTATGCCTACAGAGTGAATCTGTGGTTGGGTCCTTTCTTGTTTCTGATGGAGCAGCCAAGAGAACGCTCAAGAATGCAAGCAATTTACTCAAAAACAGACATAACACTGTCTGTTACTCTCTGGCACTGACAGAGCCAGAGAGCAACTAGAATCTATTACCACTTGAATTCCAAATTTTTAGGCTGATGTCTCCCATTGCGAGGGTTTTCTGTGCCAAATCAATTAATTATAGGTTTATGGATATCCAGTTCTTTTCACTCAAAATGAAATGGATCCCCATCAAATCAGAAATGCAATGTGTTCTTTTTTCCCGAGAAAAAATGATCATGATCAGATGTAACCTGCAAAGGAAGATTCATTTTTTGAAGCATACGAGACTCATGATAAAACTATCTATCAAAAAAAATCTAAATGAAGCAGATAACTTTGATATTAACTCTACATCTCCGTTGAGCTCTAAGTATTTGCTGTCAACTAAAGAAGAATTCATTAGTACGGTCTTTTATAGACTATTAACATGCTTCATTGTTTTCTCTTTGCCCAGTCTTGTCCTGCCCCAATCCATTATCCAGGATGAAACCAGAACAATCTAAAACCACAAATGTGATCTGGACACTTTCCTTTTTTAACATTTCAATGGTTCCCATTGTCCTTTGAGTGAAGCACAAATTCCCCAAAATGGCTCCCAAGTTCCCAAATTATCTGGTCTCCATTCTTCGACTGGAGCAGCAGCTGTGTGGTACTGGAGTGATGCCCATGCAGCTGTGCAGCAACTTTGAGGAGATAGCCCACATCCAAGGGCAAAGGAGAAGCCCTAGCAAGACGGTTCAGTTCAGTTCTGTTCAGTCACTCACTCGTGTCCGACTCTTTGCGACCCCATGAATCACAGCACGCCAGGCCTCCCTGTCCATCATCAACTCCTGAAGTTCACTCAAACGCATGTCCATTGAGTCAGTGATGCCATCCAGTCATCTCATTCTCTGTCATCCCCTTCTCCTCCTGCCCCCAATCCCTTCCAGCATCAGAGTCTTTTCCAATGAGTCAACTTTTCACATGAGGTGGCCAAATTATTGGAGTTTCAGCTTTAGCATCAGTCCTTCCAATGAACACCCAGGACTGATCTCCTTTAGAATGGACTGGTTGGATTTCCTTGCAGTCCAAAGGACTCTCAAGAGTCTTCTCCAAAACCACAGTTGGAAAGCATCAGTTCTTCGGTGCTCAGGTTTCTTCACAGTCCAACTCTCACATTCATGTATGACCACAGGAAAAACCATAGCCTTGACAAGATGGACCTCTGTTGGCAAGGTAATGTCTTTGCTTTTCAATATGCTATCTAGGTTGGTCATAACTTTCCTTCCAAGGAGTAAGCCTCTTTTAATTTCATGGCTGCAATCACCATCTACAGTGATTTTGGAGCCCCCCAAAATAAAATCTGACACTGTTTCCACTGTTTCCCCATCTATTTCCCATGAAGTGATGGGACCGGATGCCATGATCTTCGCTTTCTGAATGTTGAGCTTTAAGCCAACTTTTTCACTCTCCTCTTTCACATTCATCAAGAGGCTTTTCAGTTCCTCTTCACTTTCTGCCATAAGGGTGGTGTCATCTGCATATCTGAGGTTATTGATATTTCTCCCAGCAAACTTTATTCCAGCTTGTGCTTCTTCCAGTCCAGCGTTTCTCATGATGTACTCTGCATAGAAGTTAAATAAGCAGGGTGATAATATACAGCCTTGACATACTCCTTTTCCTATTTGGTACCAGTCTGTTGTTCCACGTCCAGTTCTAACTGGTGCTTCCTGACCTGCATATAGGTTTCTCAAGAGGCAGGTCAGATGGTCTGGTATTCCCATCTCTTTCAGAATTTTCCACAGTTTATTGTAATCAACACAGTCAAAGGCTTTGGCATAGTCAATAAAGAAGAAATAGATGTTTTTCTGGAACTCTCTTGCTTTTTCCATGATCCAGCAGATGTTGGCAATTTGATCTCTGATTTCTCTGCCTTTTCTAAAACCAGCTTGAACATCTGGAAGTTCATGGTTCACGTATTGCTGAAGCCTGGCTTGGAGAATTTTGAGCATTGCTTTGCTAGCATGCGAGATGAGTGCAATTGTGTGGTAGTTTGAGCATTCTTTGGCATTGCCCTTCTTTGGGATTGAAATGAAAACTGACCTTTTCCAGTCCTGTGGCCACTGCTGAGTTTTCCCAATTTGCTGGCATATTGAGTGCAGCACTTTCACAGCATCATCTGTCAGGATTTGAAACAGCTCAACTGGAATTCCATCACTTCCACTAGCTTTGTTCATAGTGATGCTTTCTAAGGCCCACTTGGCTTTGCATTCCAGGATGTCTGGCTCTAGGTGAGTGATCACACCATCGTGATTATCTTGGTCATGAAGATCTTTTTCGTACAGTTCTTCTGTGGAGAGGAGCTACCCCACGCCCGAGGTCAGGGGTGGCAGCTGAGAGGAGCAACCCCACATCCAAGGATCAGTGGCTGTGAGGGCGCAGGAGGGCTGAGAGGAGCTCTTTCATGTTCAAGGTCAGGAGGGGTGGCCATGAGAAGATACCCCTCCTTCAAGGTAAGGAGCAATAGCTGCACTTTTCTGGAGCAGCCATGAAGAGATACCCCACGTCCAAGGTAAGAGAAACTCAAGTAAGACAGTAGGTGTTGTGAGAGGGCATCAGAAGGCAGACACACTGAAACCATAATCACAGAAAATTAGTCAATCTGATCACACGGACCACAGCCTTGTCTAACTCAATGAAACTAAGCCTTGGTGTGGGGCCACCAAGGCAGGCAGGTCATGGTGGCGAGGTCTCACAGAATGTGGTCCACTGGAGAAGGGAATGGCAAACCACTTCAGTATTCTTGCCTTGAGAACCCCATGAACAGTATGAAAAAGCAAGATGGTAGGAGGGGCAAAATCGTGTTTAGCATCAAACCCCATACCCGCCAGAGATGCTCAGAGGGCTCAAACAAACCTTGTGTGCACCAGGACCCAGAGACCCTACAGAAACTGAGACAGAAATGTGTTTGGGTATTTCCTGAGGAGGTACAGGTCAGCAGTGGACTGCTGCAGGGACAGGGGCTCTGGGTGCAACAGACTTGGGTATGGCATAAGCCCTCTTGGAGGAGGTCACCATTAACCCCACCCCAGAGCCTCCAGAACTTATACAGGATTGGGAAAGACTCTTGGAGAGGACAAACAGAACCTTGTGCACACCAGAACCCAGGAGAAAGGAGCAATGACACCAGAAGAGACTGACCCAAGCTTGTCCAGGAGTGTCCAGGTGTCTCCAGTGGAGGCGTGGTCCAGTGTTGGCCTGCTGCAGGGTTGGGCACACTGAGTGTAGCAGTGCCTGCATGGGACCTTTTGAAGGAGGTACCATTATATTCATTGCCTCCACCATAGTTTGGCCCCAGGTTAAATAACAGGGAGGGAACACAGCTCCACCAATCAACAGAAAATAAGATCAAAGATTTACTAAGCACAGCCTCGCCCATCAAAATGAGACCCACTTTCTCCCTCAGTCGGTCTCTCCCATCAGGAAGCTTCCATAAGCCTCTTATCCTTCTCCATCAGAGGGCAGAGAGACTGAAAACCAAAATCACTGAAAACTAACCAATCTGATCACATGGACCACAGCCTTGTCTAACTCAATGAAACTAAGCCATGCCGAGTGGGGCCACCCAAGGCGGGTGGGTCATGGTGGAGAGGTCTGACAGAATGTGGTCCACTGGAGTAGGGAATGGCAAACCACTTCAGTATTCTTGCCTTGAGAACCCCATAACCAGTATGAAAAGGCGAAAAGGTAGGACACCGAAAGGTGAACTCCCCAGGTCAGTAGGTGCCCAATATGCTACTGGAGATCAGTGGAGAAATAACTCCAAAAAAAAAAAATTAAAAGATGGAGCCAAAGGAAAACAACACCCAGCTGTGGTTGTGACTGGTGATGGAAGTAAAGTCCAATGCTGTAAAGAGTAATATTGCATAGGAACCTGGAATGCTAGGTCCATGAATCAAGGCAGATTGGAAATCTTCAAAAAGGAGCTGGCAAGAGTAAATGTCAACATTTTAGGAAACAGTGAACTAAAATGGACTGCAATGGGTGGATTTAACTCAGATGACCATTATATCTACTACTGTGGGAAAGAATCCCTTAGAAGAAATGGAGTAGCCATCATGGTCAACAAAAGAGTCCAAAATGCAGTATTTGGATGCAATCTCAAAAATGACAGAATGATCTCTGTTCGTTTCCAAGGCAAACCATTCAAAATCACAGTAATCCAAGTCTATGCCCCGACCAGTAACACTGAAGAAGCTGAAGTTGAACAGTTCTATGATGACCTACAAGACCATCTAGAACTAACACCCAAAAAAGATGTCTGTTTCATTATAGGGTGCTGGAATGGAAAAGTAGGAAGCCAAGAAACACCTGGAACAATAGGCAAATTTGGTTTTGGAGTACAAAATGAAGCAGGGCAAAGGCTAACAGAGTTTTGCCAAGAGAACACTCTGGTCATAGCAAACACCTTGCAACAACACAAGAGAAGACTCTACACATGGACATCACCAGATGGTCAATACCGAAATCAGATTGATTATATTCTTTGCAGCCAAAGACGAAGAAGCTCTATGCAGTCAGCAAAAACAAGACCAGGAGCTGAATGTGGCTCCGATGATAAAGTCCTTGTTGCCAAATTCAGACTTAAATTGAAGAAAGTAGGGAGAACCACTAGACCATTCAGGTAAGACCTAAATCAAACCCCTTACAATTATACAGTCGAAGTGACAAATAGATTCAAAGAATTAGATCTGATAGACAGACTACCGGAAGAACTATGGATGGAGGTTCGTGGCATTGTACAGGAGATAGGGATCAAGACCATTCTCAAGAAAAAGAAATGAAAAAAAGGCAAAATGGTTGTCTGAGGAGGCCTAAAAAATAGCTGAGAAAAGAGGAGAAGCAAAAGGCAAAGGAGAAAAGGAAAGATATACCCATTTGAATGCAGAGTTCCAAAGAATATCAAGGAGAGATAAGAAAGCCTTCCTCGGTGATCAATGAAAAGAAATAGAGGAAAACAACAGAATGGGAAAGAATAGAGATCTCTTCAAGAAAACAAGAGATACCAAGGGAATACTTCATGCCAAGATGGGCTCAGTAAGGGGCAGAAATGTTATGGACCTAACAGAAGCAGAAGATATTAAGAAGACATGGCAAGAGTACACTGAAGAATTATACAAAAGAGATCTTCATGACTCAGATAATCACGATGGTGTGATCGCTCATCTAGAGCCAGACATCCTAGAATGTGAAGTCTAGTGGGCTTTAGGAAGCATCACTGTGAACAAACCTAGTGGAGGTGATTAAATTCCAGCTGAGCTATTTCAAATCCTAAAAGATGATGCTATGAAAGTGCTCCACTAAATATGCCAGCAAACTGGGAAAACTCAGCAGTGGCCACAGGACTAGAAAAGGTCAGTTTTCATTCCATCCCAAAGAAGGGCTATGCCAAAGAATGCTCAAACTACTGCACAATTTTACTCACTTCACTCGCTAGCAAGGTAATGCTCAAAATTCTCCAAGCCAGGCTTCAACAGTATGTGAACCATGAACTTCCAGATGTTCAAGATGGATTTAGAAAAGGCAGAGGAACCAGAGATCAAATTGCCAACATCTGCTGGATCATGGAAAAAGCAAGAGAGTTCCAGAAAAACGTCTATTTCTGCTTTATTGACTATGCCAAAGCCTTTGACTGTGTGCATCACAATAAACTGTGGAAAATTCTGAAAGAGATAGGAATACCAGACCATCTGACCTGCCTCCTGAGAAGTCTGTATGTAGGTCAAGAAGCAATAGTTAGAACTGCACATGGAACAATAGACTGGTTCCAAATTGGGAAAGGAGTACGTCAAGACTGTATATTGTCATCCTGCTTTTTTAGCTTATATGCCCAGTGCATCATGTGAAATGCCAGGCTGGATGAAGCACACGCTGGAATCAAAATTGCCAGGAGAAATATCAATAACCTCAAATATGCAGATGACACCACCCTTATAGCAGAAAGCCAAGAAGAACTAAAGAGCTTCTTGATGAAAGTGAAAGAGAAGAGTGGAAAAGTTGGCTTAAAACTCAACATTCAGAAAACTAAGATCATGGCATCTGGTCCCATCACTTCATGGGAAATAGATGGGATAACATTGGAAACAGTGAGAGACTTTATTTTGGGGGGCTCCAAAATCACTACAGATGGTGATTGCAGCCATGAAATTAAAAGACACTTGCCCCTTGGAAAAAAAGCTATGACCAAGCTAAACAGCATATTAAAAAGCAGAGACATTACTTTGCCCAAAAACGTCCATCTAGTCGAAGCTATGGTTTTTCCAGTAGTCATGTGTGGATGTGAGAGTTGGACTGTGAAGAAAGCTGAGCATGGAAGAAATTATGCTTTTGAACTGTGGTGCTGGAGAAGACCCTTGAGAGTCCCTTGGGCTGCAAGGAGATCCAACCAGTCCATCCTAAAGGAAATCGGTCCTGAATATTCATTGGAAGGACTGATGCTGAAGCTGAAACTCCAATCTTTGGCCACCTGATGCAAAGAACTCACTCTTTGGAAAAGACCTTGATGCTGGGAAAGATTGAAGGCAGGAGGAGAAGGGGATGACAGAGGATGAGATGGTTGAATGGCATCACCAATTCGACGGACATGAATTTGAGTAATGTCCAGGAGTTGATGTTGGACAGGGAGGCCTGGCTTGCTATAGTCCATGGGTTCACAAAGAGTCGGACATGACTGAGCAACTGAAGTGAACTGAGGGCCCAGAGTCACTGCATGGAAAACAGTCATGTGGATGACCTACCTTGTCCACATTGGAATTGATATGAGCCAGAATCAACCACCCATTTTGTTACATCTCTGAGTTTCCTACTATAGCAGTTAGCATTGGTGACCTCTCAATCACTAAAATGCACTCTCCACTTTTTCATCCCTACCTCCCATCACCATTAATTTTCATCTAACTTCTATTTCTCTTTGAATTTCAGTGTACATCTCCTTCTCCAGAACTTTTTTCCTTGTTACAGCAGAGCTCATATATATTTCTTTAATGAATTCATTCATCATGTTTTACTATATTGACTCCATTAAAATTATTTCTATATGGACTGTAAGCTCCAAAAAGGCAGAGGCTCAGTTTATGTTGGTCCCCACTGTCTCCCCAGTGCTGACATGCTGTGTGTGACATAGTTCAGTTCAGTTCAGCCGCTGAGTTGTGTCCGACTCTTTGTGACCCCATGAATCGCAGCACACCAGGCCTCCCCGTCCATCACTAACTCTCGGAGGTCACTCAGATTCACGTCCATCGAGTCAGTGATGCCATCCAGCCATCTCATCCTCTGTCATCCCCTTCTCCTCCTGCCCCCAATCCCTCCCAGCATCAGAGATTTTTCCAATGAGTCAACTCTTCACATGAGGTGGCCAAAGTACTGGAGTTTCAGCCTCAGCATCATTCCTACCAAAGAACACCCAGGTTGATCTCCTTTAGTATGTCCTGGTTGGATCTCCTTGCAGTCCATGGGACCCTCAAGAGACTTCTCCAACAGCACAGTTCAAAAGTATCAATTCTTCGGCACTCAGCCTTCTTCACAGTCCAACTCTCATATCCATGTATGACCCCAGGAAAAACTATAGCCTTGACTAGACGGACCTTAGTCGACAAAGTAATGTCTCTGCTTTTGAATATGCTATCTAGGTTGGTCATAACTTTTCTTCCAAGGAGTAAGCCTCTTTTAATTTCATGGCTGCAGTCACCATCTGCAGTGATTTTGGAGCCCAGAAAAATAAAGTCTGACACTGTTTCCACTGTTTCCCATCTATTTCCCATGAAGTGATGGGACTGGATGCCATGATCTTCGTTTTCTGAATGTTGAGCTTTAAGCCAACTTTTTCACTCTCCTCTTTCACTTTCATCAAGAGACTTTTTAGCTCCTCTTTCTTCTGCCATAAGGGTGGTGTCATCTGCATATCTGAGGTGATTGATATTTCTCCCAGCAATCGTGATTCCAGCTTGTGCTTCTTCCAGCCCAGCGTTTCTCATGATGTACTCTGCATACAAGTTAAATAAGCAGGGTGACAATATACAGCCTTGATGTACTTCTTTTCCTATTTGGAACCAGTCTGTTGTTCCATGTCCAGTTCTAACTGGTGCTTCCTGACCTGCATACAGATTTCTCAAGAGGCAGGTCAGGTAGTCTGGTATTCCCATCTCTTTCAGAATCTTCCACAGTTTACTGTGACCCATATAGTCAAAGGCTTTGGCATAGTCAATAAAGCAGAAATAGATGTTTTTCTGGAACTCTCTTGCTTTTTCCATGATCCAGCAGATGTTGGCAATTTGATCTCTGGTTCCTCTGCCTGTTCTAATATCAGCTTGAACATCTGGAAATTCACGGTTCACATATTGCTGAAGCCTGGCTTGGAGAATTTTGAGCATTACTTTACTAGCATGTGAGATGAGTGCAATTGTGCAGTAGTTTGAGCATTCTTTAGCATTGCCTTTCTTTGGGATTGGAATGAAAACTGACCTTTTTCAGTCCTGTGGCCACTGCTGAGTTTTCCCAATTTGCTGGCATATTGAGTGCAGCACTTTCACAGCATCATGTTTCAGGATTTGAAACAGCTCAGCTGAATTCCATCACCTCCACTAGCTTTGTTCATAGTGACCCTTTCTAAGGCCCACCTAACTTCACATTTCAGGATGTCTGGCTCTAGGTGAGTGATCACACCATCATGATTATCTGGGTTGTGAAGATCTTTTCTGTACAATTCTTCTGTGTATTCTTGCCACCTCTTCTTCATATCTTCTGCTTCTGTTAGGTTCATACTATTTCTGTCCTTTATCGAGCCCATCTTTGCGTAAAGTGTTCCCTTGGTGTCTCTAATTATCTTGAAGAGATCTCTAGTCTTACCCATTCTGTTGTTTTTCTCTATTTCTTTGCATTGATCTCTGAAGAAGGCTTTCTTATCTCTTCTTGCTATTCTCTGGAACTCTGCATTCAGATGCTTCTATCTTTCCTTTTCTCCTTTGCTTTTCACCTCTCTTCTTTTCACAGCTATTTGTAAGGCCTCCCCAGACAGTCATTTTGCTTTTTTGCATTTCTTTTCCATGGGGATGGTCTTGATCCCTGTCTCCTGTACAATGTCACGAACTTCTGTCCGTAGTTCATCAGACACTCTATCTATCAGATCTAGGCCCTTAAATCTATTTCTCACTTCCACTGTATAATCATAAGGGATTTGATTTAGGTCACACCTGAATGGTCTAGCAGTTTTCCCTACTTTCTCCAATTTGAGTCTGAATTTGGTAATAAGGAGTTTATGATCTGAGCCACAGTCAGCTTCTGGTCTTGTTTTTGTTGACTGTATAGAGCTTCTCCATCTTTGGCTGCATAGGATATAATCAATCTGATTTCAGTGTTGCCCATCTGGTGATGTCCATGTGTAGAGTCTTCTCTTGTGTTGTTGGAACAGAGTGTTTGTGAACAGGTGCTTAACCAATATTTTAGAGTGAATGAACGAACAGGGACTTGGTTTTCAGCTGCTGTAAATGTCAACATGATTTTTCTCATTGAGGCAATAAACTTTTATTGAATAGCTGAGAGATTTAGTATGCAAATGGACAATGACCAAACAATATGTAAAAATAGAACCTTTTCCCACAATCTACAGTAACCAGCCCGAAAAATCAGCTGGTCTATAAATCTGTAAGTCAGACTAGTAGGAAATCAGACAACTATGTCTAGTAATCCAACCAGGATGTCAAACAATAACCCATTTAACAAATGACCCTAAATGCTGCTGTTAAGTCGCTTCAGTCGTGTCCAACTCTGTGCAACCCCATAGATGGCAGCCCACCAGGATCCCCCGTCCCTTGGATTCTCCAGGCAGAACACTGGAGTGGGTTGCCATTTCCTCCTCCAATGCATGAAAGTGAAAAGTGAGAGTGGAAAGTGACAGTGAAGTTGCTCAGTCGTCCCCTACTCTTAGCGACCCCATGGACTGCAGCCTACCAGGCTCCTCCATCCATGGGATTTTCCAGGGAAGAGTACTGGTGTGGGTTGCCGTTACCTTCTCCGTGACCCTAAATAGCCAGGACTTAATTTATAATGGACAGTATGTCTAATATTCATCCCACTTTTAACTAAGGACCAGCCAGAGGAAGATAAATATATGTAACCGGAACCAATCACATAGGATGCCCACTTCTAGTCAGTCCACTCTAAAGCTTCCCTACTTCTCTGCCTGCTTTTGAAGCTCTGTCAACATGTAAATGCCAAGGACTGTCCCTTGCTACAGCACACGCTGAATAAAGAAGAACAAGGCAAATGTGATCAGCTTCTAGTGGTTCCTGTGGAACTTGGATAGCAGCATCAGAATCACTTGGGAACTTGTTAGAAACACAAATTCTCAAGCCTTATGTGAGACCTACTGAATCAGAAACTATAGGGATGGGGACTACAGTCTATTTGAACAAGACCTCCAGGTGCCATGCAGTTTAACAACATTATGATGGGATCTGAATTACTTTATGTCCCAAAGGCATTAATCCTTTACTCACAAGTGGAGCCATAAGGCTCCCTTCCCATGAGAAGGTCCTCCCAGGCAGATATCCCCCCAGCCATTGCCACTAAGCACCAGACAAGCCCCATTTGAACAGCAGGAATGGCACCTCCCTCTTCTGGGATCCGTTCCTTTTGCATAATACAGCGATTCCCTCTGCAACAAGCCACACGCGTTTCCTCTTCTTCTTTTTCTGGGCCACCTGGTATTATGATCTGTTAGAAGACAAACGCACTGATTTTTGGCTGTGCCCAGTTACTAACTGTTCTTAAGAACCAGCCAAATTATTCTTGTGACATGACTTCCTTCCTACTGACTATTACTTTATATATTTAGAGATTTCTGAGTGTTGGTCTAACATGTGGAAGTGAATGTCCTCTAAGCTGAAATCTTATTTTATAGAAGCCAGAAATATCTGAGATTGGATTCAGAATAGCAGTTTCCAATATCAACGGACTTCTTTCCAGGCTCATACTATTGGTTTCAAGTGCCTTGGAACACAGTAGATGAGAAAGATGAAGAGGAGGAATTTTGCCTTCAACATTTTAACTTACAAGTTGAAAATACCTGATTTAAAAGCTTTACTAAAAAATTATTTTTTTAGAAGCATCACAGTGGGTTTCAAACAGTTGAAACTAGGGATAGATCTAGGTGCTGACATCTCTAAAGCTTAAACAAACTCAGGATTCCTCTTTTCTGGAAAGGTACAAAACTAGGTAAGATGTGAGGGGAAATCAGAAATTACAACAAAATGCAAATTTTGGAAAACTGATGACTATCACAAGCATCATAAAACTCAGGAGGAAATAATATAAAAAGTAATAAAGTCCTGACGCATCTCAAAACTACTTTGTTCCCTACATTTTTGGCTGCATGCTTTCTGATCACCTCTTCATATGATGAAAGTTTTGTAGCAGAAAATACAAGATCATAGATCTTTTCTCTAGCAGAGTTTGTCAAATTTTTTGAATTGATAGCTTAGAAAACTCTTCAGCATCACAACCATTATTGGTCATGTTTTAGAATTGCTTGTCAAATTTGGGAAGATTTCTATGAAGTTGCCTTCACATATGAGCTTTCCAATCTGAAAAAGTTTCACAGACTGGCTCCAGGCTCCACGCCCTGTTGACAGTGCTCCTCCCCACCTCCCACATATTTAGGTCCCAGGATCCTCTGGGTCTCCTCACAGGGGAGCAGCAGAGTGGGCCATTCCTCCATTAGGACAGGAGCAATAACTGAACTGTAGACACTCAGAAGAGTATACCAAGTATATTCCACTAAACCCAAAGTAAATGGATCCCCAACTCAACTTTCCCTTGGATGGTTCTCAAAAATGTCTCAGCCACGATCTCCAGCTGTATGAGAGGAGATGTACCTGAGGAGAAGTTGAAGTAGAAATAGGCCAAAGTATGTGGGGCTTGCACCTTTCACACTATGTGACATTGTGAACGCGCTGCCGGGTCCAGTGCAAGCCAGGGGTCCCTAAGCTTCCTCAGAAAATCCACTTCCAACCAAGCATGAGAAATCAGGTGTGTGTCCCTGATGCACCCTGGCAGGTGAAGGTAAGTTCTGGACCCTTAATTGACAACTGAGGAAAAGGGGAGCGCAGAGGGGACAGAAGGAAACAGTGGAGAGAAGTTGACAAGAACACACTAGCAGCCTGAGGCCAGTGTATGGGGCAGGGGTGCCCTAAAGAATATGAGCATGTTTTAAGAGGCAAATGCACTCTACTGCTTCTCCAGCTAAGGTGCAATCCAGCATTCATTCACGTGTCAACCAAGCACATTTGTCATAAATGATTAACTCCTGGAAGAACAAATCATTTGACCTCTCCAGCTGAACAAACACAGAGCTCCAGTGACTAAAAGAGCCAGAGGCAGTGCTTCAGCAACGCTGAACACATTTTCATAAAAGTCCTGCCATTTCATGTCACAAGAACCTGAGGGAAGCTTAGGTAATCGCATCTCTTTAGCTGAAGGAAAAGAATTCCCCCATCTTGGGGTTGTAGCTGCAGTATATGAAAGATACAGAAAATAGCTTCAGATCTCAAAAGGTGACTTTGGTGCAGCTTTGGAAATGTGGCCCACAGGTCCTTAAAAGGAGAGTTGGATTTATGCAAAGATTCCGATTTCTGGGATTTTCACAAAGAAATTGAACAAAGGTAGTAAAATAGTGCAAGGAGCCATCAGGTTATGCCACATGCAAGTTTCAGGTGTCTCTATGGTTGTAAGTGCTCAGCCATCAAAATTTACACAAAATAGCTTTTAGCCAGAAAAGTTCTTTGGGATACAGGATGCAAATGTGCGATGACATTAATTCCAAATTTCCCTGTTCTGTGCTGCTTTCTTTCACAAGGAGATTTTCAAATGAGAAGAGAGCACCCCTGTCTGCTGGACTTCTTGTTTCATTCAAATGCAGCTTAGCAAGGACTTTCACAAATAAAATGCAAATGAGAACAGAAATAAATTAATTATAAGTGAAGATCAGGATTCCTTTTCATTAACTCCATAAAAACCACCATTCCCCAAAAGAAAATTTAAAGAAATGTTAATACACTAAAATTAAAACACAAGTCACCACTTATTTTCTTTGCTTTGACCTTGCTTAACTAAAATTAATAATCTGATCTGCCCAGAGACCATGTCTTAAAGGGCATTTTCCCCTATAAGGTGGAAGGTCAGAATTCTCTTCTGAAGCCTGTACCTGACTTATGGTTATTGAAAACCCAGTGTCCCCCTTTTAGGTTCTGGAAGTCAGCAGCTGCTGAGCAGTGAGACAGCAACCCTGGGGCATGGCTGATTTCTTTGGTGAGTCTTATAATATGTTAAAAAAAAAATACTACAGCTTTACTTTAAATGTTACTTACATGTGTACACACGTGGTCACCTATAGTTTCATCTTAAGTTTAAAAAATTGTAAAGAGGCTTCCCTGGTTGCTCAGTGGTAAAAAAAAAATCTGCCTGCCGATGCAGGAGACACTGGTTTGATCCCTGGCCTGGGAAGATCCCACATGCCATGAAATAACTAAGCCAGTGCTCCACAGCTACTGAGTCTCTGCTCTAAAGCCCAGGAACCACAGTTACTTAGTTCTAGCACAGCAGCTGAAGCCCACACAACCTAGAGCCTGTGCTCAGCATCAAAAGAAGCCACCAAAATGAGAAGCCTTCACACTGCAACTAGAGAGCAGCCCCTGCTCACCGCAACTAGAGAAAAGTGCAAGCAACAGCAAAGACCCAGCATTATAAATAAATTAATTCAAATTTTTTTAAGTTGAAAGGAAAGAAATAACTTATGAATAATTATTTGAAACAAAACACATTCACAGCAACTATTTCATTTACATGCAATGCATTCTTTTAAAAATATATATCACTCAGTCAGTTCAGTCACTCAGTCATGTCTAACTATTCACGACCCCATGAATCACAGCATGCCGGGCCTCCCTGTCCATCACCATCTCCCAGAGTTAACTCAGACTCACGACCATCGAGTTGGTGATGCCATCCAGCCATCTCATCCTCGGTCGTCCCCTTTTCCTCCTGCCCCTAATCCCTCCCAGCATCAGGGTCTCTTCCAATGAGTGAACTCTTCACATGAGGTGGCCAAAGTACTGGAGTTTCAGCCTCAGCATCATTCCTTCCAAAGAGATCCCAGAGCTGATCTCCTTCAGAATGGACTGGTTGGATCTCCTTGCAGTCCAAGGGACTCTCAAGAGTCTTCTCCAACACCACAGTTCAAAAGCATCAATTCTTCGGTGCTCAGGTTTCTTCACAGTCTAACTCTCACATTCATACATGACCACTGGAAAAACCATAGCCTTGGCTAGATGGACCTTTAAGGTTTAAACATGCTCATCACAGAAAACTTGGGGGAAAAAAAAAAAACAGAAGGGGAAAAAAGTCATCAGTGTATCTAACATCCAGATATAACCATGGCAATCTTGTATTTTTGTTGTTCATATTCTTTACATATAAATGTCAATATATGGACTATTCAGAATTTTATATACTGATTTTCAGTTTTCCCTGATTATACAAAAATACCTGCCTTTTGTAGTTCATCTACAAAATACAGAAAACTGTACATCCAAAATGCCACCATATAGAGAGAGTATCTTAAGGATTTTGGTGTAATTCTTTATATTATGTTTTCTTTTTTAAAAAAATGTAAACAAGTAATTATGTTCACATTCTAGTTTTTTTTTTCTTTTTCAGAATACTTAGGATACTATAGGATGCTATAGAAAGATAAAGAAATCTAACAAAACAATATAATAGGGTAAAGTGTTGTCATTTAGAAAATATTGAGAAAGTATGGAGAGGTAAGCCCCAAAATCAAAAGTAACACAAGTTCTAGAAAGAAGGAGAGCTTTTACATACTGTAAGAAAGAATATCCTAATAAATCTTTAGAGGTTGATCATTCTCTCCCCACCCTGGTTCCTACCCCATCCTTCTGAACACAACCTAAAGTTGAGAATGGCTAATCTTGGGTGCAACATCAAACGCTAAGCAATTTTCTATCATAGGTCAGCTTTCCCATGGAAAATAGGAAAAATGAGATTACTTAAATAATATATTTGCATAGCATTTATTTTTATTGAAATATAGTTGATATATATATTAGCTTTTGCTGTACAAAAACTATGATTTGACATTTGTGTGTATTGCAAAATGATCTTATTGTCTAGCTATTGTCTGTTGTAGTTGTTCAGTAGCCAAGCTGTGTTTGACTCTTTGCGACTCCGTGGACTACAGCATGCCAGGCTTCCCTGTCTTTCACTATCTCCTGGAGTTTACTCAGATTCATGTCTACTGAGTTGGTGATGCCATCCAACTATATCATACTCTGTCACCACCTTCTCCTGCCCACAATCTTTCCCAGCATCAGGGTCTTGTCCAGTGAATATTCTCATGAGGTGGCCAAAGTACTGGAGCTTCAGCTTCAGCATCAGTCCTTCCAATGAATATTCAGGACTGATTTCCTTTAGGAAATGACTAGTTTGATCGCCTTGCAGTCCAAGGGACTCTCAAGACTCTTCTCCAGTACCACAATTTGAAAGCATCAATTCTTCAGCACTCAGCTTTCTTTATGGTCCAACTCTCACATCTGTACATGACTATTGGAAAAACCATAGCTTTGACTAGATGACTTTTGCCAACAAAGGAATGTCTCTGCTTTTTAATATGCTGTCTAGGTTTGTCATAACTTACCTTCCAAGGAGCAAGTGTCTTGTTCTTTCATGGCTGCAGTCATGGTCCACATGGATTTTGGAGCCCTAGAAAATAAAATCTGTCACTGTTTCCACTTTTTCCCCTTCTATTTGCCATGAAGTGATGGAACCAGGTGCTATGATCTTAGTTTTTTATTGTTTTCCCTCTCCTCCTTCACCCTCATCAAGAGGCTCTTTAGTTCCTCTTCACTTTCTGCCATTAGAGTTATTATCTAGATTTATTTTATTGTCTAATTAACATTTATCACTACATATAGTTACAAAATTTTTTTTCTTATAATGAGAACTTTTAATATATACTCTCTTCAGTTCAGTTCAGTTCAGTCACTCAGTCGTGTCCGACACTTTGCAACCCCATGAATCGCAGCACGCCAGGCCTCCCTGTCCATCACCAACTCCCAGAGCTCACTCAGACTCACGTCCATCGAGTCAGTGATGCCATCCAGCCATCTCATCCTCGGTCGTCCCCTTCTCCTCCTGCCCCCAATCCCTCCCAGCATCAAAGTCTTTTCCAATGAGTCAACTCTTCGCATGAGGTGGCCAAAGTACTGGAGTTTCAGCTCTAGCATCATTCCTTCCAAAGAACACCCAGGACTGATCTCCTTCAGAATGGACTGGTTGGATATCCTTGCAGTCCAAGGGACTCTCAAGAGTCTTCTCCAACACCACAGTTCAAAAGCATCAATTCTTCGGCGCTCAGCCTTCTTCACAGTCCAACTCTCACATCCATACACGACCACTGGAAAACCATAGCCTTGACTAGATGGACCTTAGTTGGCAAAGTAATGTCTCTGCTTTTGAATATGCTATCTAGGTTGGTCATAACTTTTCTTCCAAGGAGTAAGCCTCTTTTAATTTCATGACTGCAGTCACCATCTGCAGTGATTTTGGAGCCCCGCAAAATAAAGTCTGACACTGTTTCCACTGTTTCCCCATCTATTTCCCATGAAGTGATGGGACCAGATGCCATGATTTTCTTTTTCCTAATGTTGAGCTTTAAGCCAACTTTTTCACTCTCCTCTTTCATGTTCATCAAGAGGCTTTCTTTTTAGTTCCTCTTCACTTTCTGCCATAAGGGTGATGACATCTGCATATCTCAGGTTATTGATATTTCTCCCAGCAATCTTGATTCCAGCTTGTGTTTCTTCCAGTCCAGCGTTTCTCATGATGTACTCTGCATAGAAGTTAAATAAGCAGGGTGACAATATACAGCCTTGACGTACTCCTTTTCCTATTTGGAACCAGTCTGTTTTTCCATGTCCAGTTCTAACTGTTGCTTCCTGACCTGCATACAGATTTCTCAAGCGGCAGGTCAGGTAGTCTGGTATTCCCATCTCTTTCAGAATTTTCCAGTTTATTGTGATCCACACAGTCAAAGGCTTTGCATAGTCAATAAAGCAGAAATAGATGGGTTTTTTGGAACTCTCCTGCTTTTTCCATGATCCAGCGGATGTTGGCAATTTGATCTCTGGTTCCTCTGCCTTCTCTAAAACCAGCTTGAACATCAGGAAGTTCACGGTTCACATATTGCTGAAGCCTGGCTTGGAGAATTTTGAGCATTACTTTACTAGCATGTGAGATGAGTGCAATTGTGCGGTAGTTTGAGCATTCTTTGGCTTGCCTTTTGGAGCCCCAAAATAAAGTCTGACACTGTTTCCACTGTTTCCCATCTATTTCCCATGAAGGGATGGGACCAGATGCCATGATCATCGTTTTCTAAATGTTGAGCTTTAAGCCATCTTTTTCACTCTCTCCGCCCCTAAAACCCAAACCCATTAGCAATTATCCCTTATAAGTGCCTTCCCCAAGTCCTGGCAATATTACATATTTTTTGAAAGCTGGTTATTAAGTATTTACAACAAACACTGTTAGGAACTCATCTGTTTCTATAATAACTGTTACTTTTCTCTTTCTTCTCATTTAATGCTTTGAGTCTCCAAATACCTTGAGGCCTCCAAAACCTGAAAGTCTAGATCACAAAGGTTTGAAAGGGAAAGTGAAGTCGCTCAATCATGTCCCACTCTTTGCGACCCCATGGACTATAGCCTATCAGGCTACTCCATCCATGGGATTTTCCAGGCGAGAGTGCTGGAGTGGATTGTCATTTTCGTCTCCATGGGATCTTCCCAACCCAGGAATTGAACCCGGGTCTCCTACATTGCAGGCAGACGCTTTCCCATCTGAGCCACCAGGGAAGCCCCCACAAATGTTTACATATCTTAAAAAAGAAGTTATTTTAGTTCTTAATTCAATTTCTCCATCACAGGATGAGATGAAAAATAGTCATATATAGACAGAAGATCAGAACTAATAAATCTTTTAAAGGGCTAGATCCCTTTCTGCCAGATTAGTATATAGGATTTACTTCTGCTTGAGACAATGGGCTGTTATCTAATTTTAGATTAGATAATGCATTTCCTAGAACCCAGGCCTTTGCTTCTCTTATTACTGAGCACACTTGAAGAGACCATAGATTTTTGCAACGGGGCAAGAAAGACAAGGAAAAAGGATTGGTGGTTTGCTCTTTTGATCACTAATGCAACTCCATCAAGAAAGATGAAACATAGTGCCCAAGAATTTCCTTAAACAGCTAGGATATACCTTATCTTTATGGCTTATTTCAATGTAATTCACAATTGAACTTGTGACTGTCTAGTGTCTTATATTTTCCTGAAGAAAACTTTTCCTTCTTTTTTTGGCTCATCTCACATAGACTCACATTGTAAATTTCTCATAACAGATGTCCTTAGTAAGTCAATGAAAGGGTCTAAAAAATGTGGAGTTTACCCTCTGTGTCCAACAGAACCAGTTTATCTGTTCAGTTCAGTTCAGTTCAGTCGCTCAGTCGTGTCTGACTCTTTGCGACCCCATAAACTGCAGCATGCCAGGCCCCCCTGTCCATCACCAACTCCCGATTTAACTCAGACTCACGTCCATCGAGTAGGTGATGGCATCCAGCCATTTCATCCAATGTCATCTCCTTTTCCTCCTGCCCTCAATCCCTCCCAGCGTCAGGGTCTTTTCCAATGAGTCAACTCTTCGCATGAGGTAAACAAAGTACTGGAGCTTCAGTTCTAGCATCATTCCTTCCAAAGAACACCCAGGACTGATCTCCATTACAATGGACTGGTTGGATCTCCTTGCAGTCCAAGGGACTCTCAAGAGTCTTTTCCAACACCACAGTTCAAAAGCATCTATTCTTCAGTGCTCAGCCTTCTTCACAGTTCAACTCTCACATCCATACATGACTGCTGGAAAAAACATAGCCTTGACTAGATGGACCTTTGTTGGCAAAGTAATGTCTCTGCTTTTGAATATGCTATCTAGGTTGGTCATATCTTTTCTTCCAAGGAGTAAGCATCTTTTAATTTCATGGCTGCAGTCACCATCTCCAGTGATTTTGAAGCCTAAAAAAATAAAGTCGGACACTGTTTCCCCATCTATTTCCCATGAAGTGAAGGGACCAGATGCCATGATTTTCGTTTTCTGAATGTTGAGATTTAAGCCAACTTTTTCACTCTCCACTTTCATGTTCATCAAGAGGCTTTTTAGTTCCTCTTCACTTTCTGCCGTAAGGGTGGTGTCATCTGCATATCTGAGATGATTGATATTTCTCCAGGCAATCTTGATTCCAGCTTGTGCTTCTTCCAGCCTAGCGTTTCTCATGATGTACTCTGCATAAAATTTAAATAAGCAGGGTGACAATATACAGCATTGATGTACTTCTTTTCCTATTTGGAACCAGTCTGTTGTTCCATGTCCAGTTCTAACTGGTGCTTCCTGACCTGCATATAGGCTTCTTAAGAGGCGGGTCAGGTGGGCTGGTATTCCCATCTCTTTCAGAATCTTCCACAGTTTATTGTGATCCACACAGTCAAAGGCTTTGGCATAGTCAGTAAAGCAGACATAGATGATTTTCTGGAACTCTCTTGCTTTTTCCATGATCCAGCTGATGATGTTGGCAATTTGATCTCTGGTTCCTCTGCCTTTTCTAAAACTAGCTTGAACATCTGGAACTCCATGGTTCATGTATTGCTGAAGCCTGGCTTGGAGAATTTTGAGCATTACTTTGCTAGCTTGTGAGATGAGTGCAATTGTGCGGTAGTTTGAGCATTCTTTGGCATTGCCTTTCTTTGGGATTGGAATGAAAACTGACCTTTTCCAGTCCTGGGGCCACTGCTGAGCTTTCCAAATTTGCTGGCATATTGAGTGTAGCATTTTCACATTATCATCTTTCAGGATTTGAAATAGCTCAACTGGAATTCCATCACCTCCACTAGCTTTGTTCGTAGTGATGCTTTCTAAGGCCTACTTGACTTCACATTCCAGGATGTCTTGCTCCAGGAGAGTGATCACACCATTGTGATTATCTTGGTCGTGAAGCTCTTTTTTTGTACAGTTCTTCTGTGTATTCTTGCCACCTCTTCTTAATATCTTCTGCTTCTGTTAGGTCCAGACCATTTCTGTCCTTTATCAAGCCCATCCTTGCATGAAATGTTCCCTTGGTATCTCTAATTTTCTTGAAGAGATCTCTAGTCTTTCCCATTCTGCTGTTTTCCTCTATTTCTTTGCATTGATTGCTGAAGAAAGCTTTCTTATCTCTTCTTACTATTCTTTGGAACTCTGCATTCAGATTCTTATATCTTTCCTTTTCTCCTTTGCTTTCGCCTCTCTTCTTTTCACAGCTATTTGTAAGCCCTCCCCAGACAGCCATTTTGCTTTTTTGCATTTCTTTCCCATGGGGATGATCTTGGTCCCTGTCTCCTGTACAATGTCATGAACCTACATCCATAGTTCATCAGGCACTCTATCTATCAAATCTAGTCCCTTAAATCTATTTCTCACTTCCATTGTATAATCATAAGAGATTTGATTTAGGTCATACCTGAATGGTCTAGTGGTTTTCCCTACTTTCTTCAATTTAAGTCTGAATTTGGCAATAAGGAGTTCATGATCTGAGCCATAGTCAGCTCCCAGTCTTGTTTTTTCTGACTGTATTGAGCTTCTCCATCTTTGGCTGCAAAGAATATACAATATGATTTTGGTGTTGACCATCTGGTGATTTCCATGTGTAGAGTCATCTCTTGTGTTGTTGGAAGAGGGTGTTTGCTATGACCAGTGAGTTCTCTAGGCAAAATTCTATTAGCCTTTGCTCTGCCTCTTTCCGTATTTCAAGGCCAAATTTGCCTGTTACTCCAGGTGTTTCTTGACTTCCTACTTTTGCATTCCAGTCCCCTATAATGAAAAGGACATCTTTTTTGGGTGTTACTTCTATAAGGTCTTGTAAGTCATCATAGAACTGTTCAACATCAGCTTCTTCCACATTACTGGTTGGGGCATAGACTTGGATTACTCTGATATTGAATGGTTTGCCTTAGAAACGAAGAGATCATTCTGTCATTTTTGAGACTGCATCCAAATACTGCATTTCGGACTCATTTGTTGTCCATGATGGCTACTCCATTTCTTCTGAGGGACTCCTGCCCGCAGTAATAGATATAATGGTCATCTGAGTTATTTCACCCAGTCCAGTCCATTTTAGTTCACTGATTCCTAGAATGTCGACATTCACTCTTGCCATGTCCTATTGACCACTTCCAATTTGCCTTGATTCATGGACCTGACATTCCAGGTTCCTATGCGATATTGCTCTTTACAGCATCGGATCTTGCTTCTATCACCAGTCACATCCACAACTGGGTATTGTTTTTGCTTTGGTTCCATCCTCTCATTCTCTCCGGAGTTATTTTTCCACTGATCTCCAGTAGCATATTGGGCACCTACTGACCTGGGGAGTTCCTTTCATTATCCTATCATTTTGCCTTTTCATACTGTTCATGGGGTTCTCAAGGCAAGAATACTGAAGTGACTTGCCATTCCCTTCTCCAGTGGACCACATTCTGTCAGACCTCTCCACCATGACCCGTCCATCTTGGGTTGCAACCACACAGCATGGCTTAGTTTCATTGAGTTAGAGAAGGCTGTGGTCCTAGTGTGATTAGATTGACTAGTTTTCTGTGATTATGGTTTCAGTGTGTCTGCTCTCTGATGCCCTCTCACAACACCTACCTTCTTATTTGGGTTTCTCTTACCTTGGGCATGGGGTATCTCTTCAAGGTTGCTCCAGCAAAGCACAGCCACTGCTCTTTACCTTGGATGAGGGTATCTCCTCACCACTGCCCCTCCCGACTTTGAAAGTGGAGTAGCTCCTCTCAGCCATCCTGCGCCCGGGCAGCCACCACTCCTTGGACGTCGATCTGATGAGGTCCTTAATTCCTATCTGCTTCTGCTCTGTTATCTATAAAATTAAGAAGTGAATGGCTCCTGTCTTATTATGTTGATAGAATAGTTAAATGAGATTATATATGGAAAAAGCTAAAAATATGCCAGGCACAAAATCAACCCTCAGTAAATGCTAGCTTAAAAAATAGACCCACTCACTCCAGTCCTGCTCCATCTTTGCAGATGCTCTTGCTTGACTTTTACTTTGCTGAGAAAGTGAAATTCTTGGTCTATCCCCTTTCTTGATCCTAACAATCTTATTTCCTCTTTCTTTTTATCTCAAGACAAGGAAGTTATCCTCCTTGCCAGTCCTATCACTGTTACGTGTGATCACCTTCCAATGCACAAGTGAAATATCTTTATGAAGTAGCTTTGAGCTTCCATGATGGTTCACATGGTAAAAAAAAAAAAAAAAAAAAAAAAAAAATGCCTGTAATGCAGGAGACCTGTGTTGGATCCCTGAGTTGGGAAGATTCCCTGAAGAAGCAAATGGCAACCCACTCTAGTATTCTGGCCTGGAGAATTCCATGGACAGAGGAGCCTGGCAGGCTACAGTCCATGGGGTTGCAAAGAATCGGACACGGCTGACAGACTTTCACTTTTGCTTTGGAACTGTCAGGAGAGTATATGCTCCTCAGTTCTGTCTCATCACAGCAAAGATTTGGAGTGATGGACATTAAATCCCTCGGCAGGTCACAGCTCTTGGGTCTTGGACAGACTGTGTTATAGCTCTTAGACAGATCAGTGTTACAGTTCTATTTTATTTAGAAAATAGCAAGAGAATCCATCCTCGAGTCATGAGGGCATGCGGACCCACAGATGCAAAGAGAAGAGAATTGGGGAGCACGCCAGCAGGCAGGAGAGAGAGAGAGAGCGCACGCTTTGGCTCCTTTTTTTATACGATTTTTTCCTCTCCCTGGGCTTGCCCTATGTAAATTGGGCTAGCCAAAAGTGCTGTTTGTTCTACCTGAGGTCCTCACTCAGGTCCTCAGACCTTCCTTTGACCTTCCTTTGTTCTATTTTCACGGGCTTTTCCCTTCCTTGTCTTTTAGCCACCACCATTTTGGACTCCTGTTTCCTATTCTAACTACCTAACAGAACCATCCTTTACATTGTATTCTGTTAGCCCCACACACCAGCACAGATTCAACATGGAAGGAGAAGTACTGGAACACTAAAAGACAATGACCCCAGTTGCCATCACAGAGGCTGCCAAAGTCTTCTGACACTCTCCTCTTTACCCATCCACACAATTTCTCACCTTCTGCTCTCACAGGCAGAGTTCATATTTGCGAACAATCCAAGCTGATACCAAGTATTCACAAGAGAAATTTATTAAAAAGACATTGTTGGGAGGGCTGGTGTCCCAAGGTGGCTAAAGTTACATTCCTAAGAACAAGGCTCAAACCAGGCCTCAGAACTGGTTCAGTGAGAAAACAATTCCCATTGCTGTGGCTGCTGTTACTGCTGCCTTACTGGATATCACAGAGAACTATGGAGGTCACTGTAACACCCCAAAGATAACACTTTTTTTTTTTTTTTGAGTTGGGACTGCAACTTCACAACCACTGCACCTCAGAAAACTAAAACCTCTGCTGCCACCCAACCAACAAAAATAATAGAAGATTCTACAAATAGATCTTTCCCCAAGCTGTTCGTTTCTGAACAGATGTTTAATATCCGCATGTCTCATCATTGCTGCATGTTTCGCACTCTTGCATCCCAGGTGCAGAAGAGGTTGGGACTTTCAGTTTTCTGAGTTCTGCTATGTTTTTGGTGAAGCAAGATGCAAAAGGCCAGAAATAATCCAAACATCACAAGACTTTCAAGAAGTGTGTGTGCATGCTAAGTAGTTTCAGTTGTGTCAGACTCTGTGCAAAACCATGGACTGTAGCCCACCAGGCTCCTCTGTCCATAGGATTCTCCAGGCAAGTATACTGGAGTGGGTTGCCATTTTCTTCTCCAAGGGAGCTTTCCAACCCAGGGATTGAACGTATGTATCCTGTGTCTCCTGCACTGGCAGGTGGGTTCTTGACAACTAGCGCTCCCTGTAGGACACCCAAAAAGGACAAACTGTCCTCAGCACTCGCTCCTTTACAGTTAGGCTTGTATCTCATTGTTCCACTAAACCTTTCTCTCAGGGCCACTCATCAGGCCTTTCCACTCTGGATCAGCCCTTCACAAGCTGGGGAAATGAAAGTAACTTTGGCCAGCGTCTCAGGGCTGGTACCCCAGAAATGGACCCAGAGACAAAAATTCATTTCCAAATGATTTATTAAGAAAGTTTCTCCAAGGAACCTGGCTAAGCGGGGAAAGCAGAAGGAAGAGGAAGAAATGAAGACCAGGCACTCCAAGATCCATGGAGTAGATGCAGCGTCACCCTGCAGGGAACTCTGGAGGCCAGGGAGATTTCAAAATCTATCCTCACAAGGAGCCAGAGAGGAACTTGAACATCTGACTCTTTGATCTTGATTTTGAGGTGGCTGCAGTAGCCTGAGGGTAGTCCTCAGGGTACTGAGGGTAAAAGGGACCCGAGGATTTCTGGGCAGAGGACAAACAGGGCCCAGGAAAACCGAGGAGTTAGTATTCAGTTTCAGATACACCTTCCCTTTCAGATATACCCCAATCTGAGTCCACAACCTTGCCAATTGGACTGTCCTCACCAGCCACCATGAAGCCATGCCTCTCACTAAACCCCTGGATCTACCTCAACATTCATCCAGATGTTCTGTTGACCCAGATAGACCTAACATTTCTTATCTTCATAGCATCATTTCCTATGGCAAGAAATGCTCCCCACTTAGTTGCATCTATTGTAGAGCTTCCTGAGAACCTGCCTAAACACTGCCTGCTTCAGGAATTCTTCCTTAGTCTTCCCAGCTCTCCTTGAACTAAAGAAGACTTTCTCTTTTCAGAGCCTTATCACATATCATAGGCATTTATATTCTTGTCTTATTCTTGCCTGGAGAATCCCCATGGACAGAGGAGCCTAGCAGGCTACAGTCCATGGGGTCTCAAAGAGTCGGACACAACTCAGCGACTAAGCATATACATTTCTATGTTCTTGTCTTATCTTCACTGATAAATTTTAGACTCCAGAAGACAAAGATGGCTTCTTATAAAAGTATGTTTAGAGCATAGCATTTTATTCATCGTATACACTTACACTTATCTGTTGAAAGAATCCTGCTTCTGAGTTCATGAACCATCCAGATTATTGCAGTTTACTTTTAAAATAGACCATTCCCTAAAGCAGAACCTCCAGTATCTTAAATATATCCCTCTGTTGAAAGCAGAGGAGTAATATAATATATTTTCATGTAATTACCCTGATCTAAAAAGTAAGTACAGAAATAAAAGATTTGGCTCTGGGTCCCCAGACAAAAAATTTTGGAAAATTTCCCTGACCCTTTTTAGGCAGTTCTCATCAAGTGAATTCATCCCCAGTTCCTACCTAGACAGAGCTGATACCTTCTTAGCTGCTGGGGGCCATGTGCACTCTTGTGTTATCATCTGCTTAAAATCCTTCAGCAGTTTCCCACTGGCCTTAGAATTCAATCGATCACTCACAAGGCCCTGTCTAAGCCCCAACCTCACCTCAGCACACTTGCCTTTGCTCACAAAACTTCACCTGCAACTATCTGTTCTCATTGCTTCCATATACCATGTTTTTCTTTGCTTTGTAACTATTGTCCTTGCTATTCCCTCTGCCTAAGTACATTTCCCCCTCAGGGGACAAGGCTGGTTGGCTCCTCATTGTCCTTTAGGTCTCAGATATCTTAGCATTCCATCTCAATTCTCCTGGGGAAGTGGCCCATTCCCCACGAGATGTTACTCTATTTGTGTCCTGCAAAGCCTTTATGATAATCCTGAATTATCTTTCAAATATTATTGTCTCCCTTTCCCAACTAAAACTGCAAATCATCCAAAGGAGACTGCCTTATATATAGGCTTGAACCAACAAAAATTATTGTCAGTGTAGGCATTCCATTAATGAATGAGTGGGGAAATTTGCTTTGGAGAAGAAATGTCTTCTTATGTTAAGACAACGAAACACAAAATTATAAAGCAAAAGATAAATTAGACTTCACAGAAATGTTACAGTTTCTGTTCATATAATGTGAGTAAACCAAGTTAAAAAATGGGTGGGTGGGTGGGTGGGGGGAATCCTGGAATTAACACAACAGACATTGGTTTATTAATGATTTCCCACCAATTTAGGTGACTGATCATACATAAATGAGAAGGATTTCACTTTATAAAAAGTGAAAAGGAGTCCAGAGTCCGAATAAGAGTTAATAACAATGGGAAAGTTAATAGGCCCCAAACAAACAAAGATGATTTATGGCCTTACCACTAAATCTTCAGTGAACACTGGGATTATTTCCCTGAGTCCCACTCCCCAACCCCAAAGTACCCTGGAACTACCTGTGTCCACACAGGGCTTTGTACATTTCCTAAGAAAGGCACCAATCCCATAGTCTTCCAGTTAGTGGTCCAGTCATTTTTCTGGGAGAGCCTCGGGGAAAGAATGGTGTCTTGTTTGTTGCTATACTCCAGGGTCAGCTCAAACTTTGTCACAAAGCAGGTTACAAGGTAGGGAGGAGAGGTCTGGGGGAGGGGGAGGATCAGTAACTGCAAAAATAAAACCATTGAGCAGGTAAGAGGAGATGAAACACAAGAGCAAAGTGAAGGTGCTGACCCTCCTTTGTAGTAATTAACAGGACTGCATAGGCAGATAAGGGAGTATGTGCTTAAGGGGTTCCTTTTCCTCAACTGAATATGAGGCAAACAGGGAGGAATGTAAAAGATTTGAGACAGGTGAAGAGGGTATGAAGCAGTGGAATTAAATACTGGGAAATCAAAGCTATTAGGAAAGCTTCACAAGCTTGACATTGAATATATAATAGAGGTTTATCATCATGAAACTAAAGCAAGAATCTGTTGACAGTTATGTGTTATTTTCCAGCAATAACTAGCTGCCGAAATGAAGCTACAGAGGAGGTGAAGAGTTGGATTTAATCAAGATTTCAGGTTTGCTAAACAAGTGAACTACTGGGGAGAGGGTCTACGAAAGTTCATGGCATGTGTAAGAAGAGAATGGACCATGCACTCTAGCCTGGGAATATGATAAACCTCTGATAGCGAAAATCTAACAGGACCAAAGGATTAGAGTTCTTGCTGAGGGTGATGAATTGTTGGAGCGGATGTTCTCAAGTAAGGGAGGTAGAAGGTGGTAGTCAGAGAATGGGATACTGAAGTTGATTTGCAGTGATCATGCTCTTAAGGATGATGAAAAGTTCATGTTTTGGCCATGGTAGTCAACAGCTTAGTTGGGATTAAAGAAAATAATGAATGTGAAGAGGTAGAGGAACTGAACTTCTAATGTGGAGGACTGATCTTTCATGTGGTTGTGGAAATCTCCAAGAATGAAGTAGGAAAGTGAATTTTAAAAGAATGATCTATTAAATACCTTTGAGATATGAAAGGCATTCAATCTTCTCAACAGTTCCACATGGCATGACATTTTCATGTCCACATTACATGGCAAGGTACCTTGAATACCTACCTAACATCACTCAGAGAGTATGCGATTGAGTTGGGATTTGAACCTAAGTCTCTCTGGCTCCAAAGCTTATTACATTCTTTTTATGCCACTGTGTATCTTCCATTTTTCATTGGTGAGACTGAGCAGAAAGGAGTTCAGACATGATCCATGGCATTCCTGGGCAGTGAATTCTAAGCCCAGAAGAAAAAATAAAAGGCATTACTGAAATGTCTTGGGGAAGAAGATTCAGACTCTAGGATCTCTTAATCTCAATATCCTTAATTTCTGGACACTACAATCTCCATTGGAAATGTTACTTAATTGTTCAGAGTAATAAGGGAGATTCCAAAAGTAAAGATGCATCAGTTCAGTTCAGTTCAGTCGCTCGGTCGTGTCTGACTCTTTGCGACTCCATGAGTCGCAGCACACCAGGCCTCCCTGTCCATCACCAACTCCTTGAGTTTACCCAAACTCAGGTCCATTGAGTCAGTGATGCCATCCAGCCATCTCATCCTCTGTCATCCCCTTCTCCTCCTGTCCCCAATCCCTCCCAGCATCAGAGTCTTTTCCAATGAGTCAACTCTTCGCATGAGGTGGCCAAAGATGCATAATTGAGTGATATTTCAGAAATTATTCTGCCCAACTCATTTTCTACTTAGAAAACAGAGGCTCAAAAAAAGTTAAGGGCCTTGCCTAACATCACAAAGGTAGGTGGTAACATCGGGTCTAACCAGGTCACTGCCAACCCCATGCATCACACAGACTGTAGTTTTCCCTCCTACTCAGGAGGATTTTAAGTCAGAATCTTTGAGACTTCAAATATTTTCTTAGATCATAGTTGCCCACTAGTTATATCCATTTTGTTTGGGGGTCTTCTGTACGGTGCATTTGGCATTTTTGTGGCATTCATATGGGCCCTTTATGCTCAAATTTGCTAACACGGGCCTTCTCTTGGATCCAGGAACAGCCTTCTTTGCAGAAAACATGACTGTAACCTGCTCTAAATTTGCAGTCAAATCTTGCCAGAGGCAAGAGTCTACTTCCTGTTGGGCCCTTTCTCATGACTGACCTCTTGAGAAACTGGAAGTTCTGGTAACTTCTTGCCAAAAAAGAAGTTTCAATCATTGAACATGAAAATGTGACATGTTAGAGGACCAGTCACTCACCAGCTAATATTTGGAGGGCTGAAAATGCACTGAAATGTTTTGGCTTCTTCAGTGAAGTCAGATTCAGCAACTGAAGGTTTTCCTGTACCTTCCAGACTTATGCTTCTGTGGCTGGGGGAAAGACCTGGGGAGGACTGGTACAAAAGAGACCCAGAGATAAATCAGAAATGACTTCCTTCTCTACAGGCACTTACTTCAGGAACAGTTGATCAAGGCATAGCAACATCTGTAAACATTGTGTTAAGCATCCTTTGGCTGGAAGACATCAGCTTTTTCAAATGAAGGCTATTAAGGCAAGTGGCTGTGTAGGGCCTCATAAATTATGAATTCACTAGACATAGATGAATACAGATAAGTCTGCAATCAGGAGACAGCTGGTGATTATGAGCAACCCTTCTTTTGATTCAATTAACCACCTGAAGAAACTGGGTTTTGATTTGTTTTTTGTTTGTTTGTTTGTTTGAATGCAATAGTCTCTCTTAAAACAGGGGGTGGGGGGAGATTTTTAAATTCCAGAGCACAGTACTTCTCTTCCAGATTTACAGTGGAGGAGATCTCTCTATCATGGTTAGAAATCAACAAATTCAAGGAAAATCACCCACAGTGTGTTGTTGCCATTAATAATTACCACTGATCAACTCAGGAGGGAGGATGGGGCAAAATATCTTCCATTTCTGAAATCTGATCTTCCCCACAGTTGGAAACAGGCTCCTGCTCTAACTGGTTTGACAAACAGGGAACCTAAGTTTGGGTGGCTGCCCAGTGATTACCTAGTGAGGAGGTGGCAGGCCCAAGGTGAACACATGGAGTTCTTCATTTTCCAATTTACTGAGTGTTGCCTACAGCACAGACCCCTGCAGATGTTCAAGAGCAGGGAAGGAAATCCAGGAACACTTCTGTACACAGTCCTGTGATCCTCTCTGTGCTTTTATTGTATCAACGTATCAGACAAACAGAAAACATTCCTCCACCTCCACCTCAACCCCACCAAGGCAGGTGCTTTAATAAAACCTAAGAAATGTAGTCAGCATCCCAGAAGAAAGATGTGCTTAGCAGCAGTGACCTTTTAAAGGTCACATTTTTCCTAAAGGTTTTCAGGATACTTGGAGCCAGGTTTTCTAATGATTTTTCTAAATATAGGACTGAGAATTTACCACCTGCATTATTATACAGAGCCTTTCAATACTTAGGCTCCAAAGGTAAATATTAATAATGGACATCATTTATTTGGTGCATTGTTTCACAAAGTATGGCCCAAGTACCTGTTCAGATACTACAGACTGTATACAAAGTGATTTTAGGCCTTATCTGATGAATTATTTTTCTTTGAAATACAGTCAATTTACAGTATTGTGCCAGTTTCAGATGCATAGCACAGTGATTCAGTTATATGCACTCACGTATATAGTCTTTTTCAGATTCTTTTCCCTTAAAAGTTATTACAAAATTCTTACTATATTTCCTTGTGCTATACAGTAGGTCCTTGTTGGTTATCTATATTATAAATAGTAGTGTGTATATGTTAAGCCCAACTTCCTAATTTATCCCTCCCCCTACAATGAATGTTTAATTTAAAGGTTATATATTTCTTTAAATGTATATTTGAAAGCATAATTACTTCACCATCTCCATGCTTTAATGAATATAGTTGCTTAAGATGAAGCTAAGTTTTTAAAATGAGTTGAATAAAATTAACTAAGATACTGAAATAAATAAGAGTACAGACAAAAACCAAATATGGCTGAAGTTTTGCAAGCAATAATTTGATGCTTATTATGATTTTCAGATACTTTGCTAAAGGATTATGGTTTCTGCTTCATCCCCTGTTTCTTCAAAAGCTCAAGTTAATCATATCTGTGAGTTGGTAGAACTGAACCCTTTGGGTTTGGCTTTGTTTTCTGAACACATTACCCTCTGAACTAAATCCTCTTGGATTTTAGATTTTGCCAAATTGTTGGCAGCTCTCTGAAATTCTCCTGCATTAAACAGTGAGCTTTGAAATTTGTTTGGTGGTGAGACAGCAGCTCATACTTGCCCATGGGAGTTGTTTATATGCTTCTCTTCCCAACTCTGCATCCAGGGGAAGCACTTTGATAGCTTGAAATTGGCCACAGTGAGAGTATTCACACCACAGATACTGGCAAATACTAAAATTGGGATTTGGTTGCTCTTTTCCCCTAGATAATTGGTTGTTAAACTTGCCAAAATAAAATTTTATTTAACTCTATTTTAAAGTCTTCCTGCAACAAATCACTGGGCTCTTGCATAACCAGAAACATCCACTCAAACATCTGCTAAGAACATAATAGCAGCAGAGTAGGAATTATATTATTTGATTAATGCATTTTATTTTATTAATGCATCTGGCAGTTGAGGGGAAGTGCGTGAAGGATGTTTTAATGGGACATAAAAGGCAAGTGGAGAGACAATGGATGTAATAGTTTGTAGCAGCAACATGCATCTACTTTGTATGTATCCACATTATTTGCTTTAAAATGTCATGTTTGTGTGTGCTCAGTTGTGTTCAACTAACTCTTTGTGACCCCATGGACTATAGGCCAGTAAGCTCCTCTGTCCATGGGATTATCCAGGCAAGAATACTGGAGTGGGTTGCCACTTCCTCCTCCAAAGGATCTTCCCAATCCCAGGATCAAACCCATGTTTCCTGTGTTTCCTGCATTGGAGGATGGATTCTTTACCACCAAACCACATGGGAAGCCTCTGCTTGTTTTAAAATATAGTCTGGCAAAAGGAGAAGAGGGTGGCAGAGGATGAGATGGTTAGATAGCATCACCAACTCAATGGACATGAATTTTAGCAGACTCCTGGAGACAGTGGAGAACAGAGGAGCCTGGCATGCTTCAGACTATGAATCACAAGGAGTTGGACACGACTTAGTGACTAAACAACAACAAGAACCCAGGCTGGTCACTCTGGAATAAATAGAATACAATAACAGAAGAGTGCAGCATAGAATGGAACCCTCGTAAGGGACATGCTTTCTAGGTATTTTCTTTTGAAAAGTTCTTCCAATCAAAATGTCATCTTTTGTTACTTGACCAAAAGTGGACCATTAACTTTTTACACAGCTATCTGGATTGTATATTTTCTAAATAACACTGGGAAATCAAACTGCTCTCTACTCTTTTAGGCTACAAGTACTCCTAAATCATTGTATCTAAGTGAAATCTGATTCATGACAAACATCAAGCTAATATCAAAAGAGGAAAGACGTGTAGACATCACAAGAAGGCAATAAGCATGGTGGTGAGGAGGGGGAGGGGAGTAATGTCACTAGTGATGACAACCATCCCAGTAGTTAATTCACCTGTATGTGTACAGAGCTTCAAGTTTTTCTCAGAATAAATTGGCCTCCTATTTCCACCCCATCTCCTGTGATGTTCCAGTAGCCTGTCAGATATTGTTTCAGGGGTCTTGAAAGCTCCAGCGTTCAAGAGCCCAGTGGTCAGCCTGATCGGTTGTCTCCTGTAGAGATCAGAACTTCAGAACACGTGTAGGCATTCTGCTTCCCTCTTAGATTTATTCTCACCCCTTCCGCCTGACAGATAATACAGGCTCACCAGCCTGAAGCTCATTACAGCAAGGCTGGCTAATTCCCGGGTGCACAATTCATCACTGATTTCAAGCACATCCCATTGACTAATAGATTATACCATAACTGCTGGGAGGGCAATCAGATAGTATTGACTGCAAGCCAAGCAAAGTCACAATTCTTCCTGGGCTCTAGCCTGGAGGGAGGTTAGCAACTGCAGGCCCTTCACACCGCCCAGCTTCAGGGGATACATTTTACGTTGTCTTCTATGTGTTGGTGACTCCGAGAATTGTGTGCTGTACACAGATTATCCAACACTCACAGGTGAAGAGAGCAAGGTCCTTAGAGAAGCTGGTTTCTCCAGGTTGTTTAGCTACTAACAGCAGAACTGGGATCATACCCCAGGTCCCTGCGTTATAATCTTTCTACTACACAGATGGCCTCCCATATTTACTAATACCCACAGAAAAAAATGATGCCCTCTTACCATACTGAACATTTACTATGGGCTGGGCTCTGCATATTTGGTGATTTATATACATTTTCATAAACATGATGGATGGAATAAGCTATGGGCCTGAGGGGCCTAGGGCTCTACTCTTGGGCAAGTCATAAGAAAGAACTTGGCAGTTTTAGAAAGTCTAAGTGTGAACACAGTTGGAGTCAATGTCTCTCTTTGCTTCAGAGCACAATACATGCTTCTCTTATCCACTCCGCCCCTGAGGAGATAAGGTGATTTAGCTGGCTGGTGAGCCTGGTCACATGGAGTTCTTCCAATCTCTCTTCTGCCTCCTGTAGTTTAAATCTTCCCAGGTCAGGACTCTCATGTAGACAGAACCCAGAATATACAGGATCATGGAGATATGGTTGATTTGGGGCTGCTGGCTACCAAGAGGCCTTGCTGCCATTTCATTATTTGTTGAACTGATTGTATAAGTTCATACCTTACCAAACAACTGAATTGGTTTCCTTTTCTTTCAGCCCCAATATCACCTTCTCATCCTGTCCCAACTCCAACAATGAGACACTGAGAAAGAAAATTATTTTGACATTTGGAGACCAGTTTCCAATCGTTCAAGCCTCTATCCAGGCATCTATCTTCATCCACAAAGATTTTTCAGCTAGGATTACATTCAGCTACATGGGTAATCAAACTTCTGTCTACTCTCTTAGGCTACAACCACTTCTAAACTATTGTATCTAAGCTGATTCATGGTAAACAGTAAGCTAATATCAAAAGAGGAAAGATGCATAGACATCACAAGAAGGCAATAAGCATGGAGGTGAGGAAGGGGAGGGGGGGGGCTGATATCACTAGTGATGACAACCATGTGCCTTAAACAAGTAAGGGGTTAATTTCCTCACTGACCAAGAAGTCCAGAGCTGCTATAGTAGATTGCAGAGATCATCAAAGACCTAGGACCCCCCTAGGACTATAGAGTCTATGGAATTCTTCAGGCCAGAATTCTGGAGTGGGTAGCCTTTCCCTTCTCCAAGGGATCTTCCTGACCCAGGAATTGAACGGGGGTCTCCTGCATTGCAGGCAGATTCTTTACCAACTGAGCTATCAGGGAAGACCAGGTGTGTGCTGTGTGTGCTTAGCTGCTCAGTCATGTCTGACTCTTGTGACCCCATAGACTGTAGCTCTCCAGGCTCCTCTGTCCATGGGATTCTCCAGGCAAGAATACTGGCGTGGGTTACCATTCCCTTCTCCAGGCATCTGCCATACAACAACGTGGATCAGCCATAAGTACCATCCTTTTCTTGAAGTATTGATCCTCTGGTGGCAAGATGGCATCACAATTGGATTCAGGCAGGAGAAAGGTGGCCAGCCAATGGAAAAGCAGAACATGCCTGTGGAGTCTTTCTTTTCACCAGGAAAATAATAGCTTTCTAAGAAACCTTACCTATGGACTTGATGGTCTATGTCACAGAGCTATTCCTATTTCTAGGAAGCCTGAGAAATCAAGTGATTTGGGGCAGGGGCGCATGCCATCCAGAACAAAAGATGGGTATGTTAGTAAGAAAGAAGAACAAAATGGCTAATGGGTGGTGTCAATCCCCAGACTGGAATCATTCCCTAGAATCCTGTTCCTACTCCAGCTGGAGTCCTAGTTGTACTTAGCAACTAGTTGGATTTAACTCTTATCTGATTTAGGACTCCCTCAGACAAATAAACCTATCATGTCTTACCTCTCTATTAACCTTGATCAAAACCCAGAATGTAAGTCCCTTTTTAAGCCTAGAGCCTCCTACACTGTATTGTTTGGTGCTCCACCAGTGCAAACTTTCTTTTCCTCCCTCCCAAAACTTTGGGTGGCTCTTTATATCCACAATGCTTTCATGATTATAGACTCCATCTCCATGCCCTCCTCTGAGGTTGAGGGTCTCCTATGACCTCATGAAGGAAGATTCTCTTCATTCTATACCTTGGGAAGCCCAGAGAACTTCTAGACAAGTTCTTTCCCATCATCCAAACAGGATACAAAGATTCTCATATTTTGGGTAGATTCTGAGAAGACTGTTCCTTCTCCAGACTTCTTTGGCCAGATCTTCCAATCTTGTTCTTTCCAATCTCCTGATTATGTGGCCAGAACCACCATCCAGCAGAGTAAATCCTTATTACTTCACATACCTCACTTTCTAGGAAAGTGGACAAAGAAATACACTGTTAAAAATCTTGCCCACAGGAAGGGTTTCCCTTACTCAGTTCAGCTTAGTTCAGTCACTCAGTTGTGTCCGACTCTTTGCGACCCCATGAACCGCAGCATGCCAGGCCTCCCTGTCCATCACCAACTCCCAGAGTTTACCCAAACTCATGTCCATTGAGTTGGTGATGACATTCAACCATCTCATCCTCTGTCATCCCCTTCTCCTCCTGCCCTCAATCTTTCCCAGCATCGGGGTCTTTTCAAATGAGTCAGCTCTTCTCATCAGGTGGCCAAGGTATTGGAGTTTCAGCTTCAAGATCAGCCCTTCCAATGAACACTCAGGACTGATCTCCTTTAGGATGGACTGGTTGGCTCTCCTTTCAGTCCAAGAGACTCTCAAGAGTCTCCTCCCACCATAGTTCAAAGGCATCAGTTCTTCGGCACTCAGCTTTCTTTATAGTCCAGGTCTCACATCCATAAATGACCACTGGAAAAACCATAGCATCGACTAGATGGACCTTTGTTGACAAAGTAATGTCTCTGCTTTTTAATATGCTGTCTAGGTTGGTCATAACTTTCCTTCCAAGGAGCAAGCATCTTTTAATTTCATGGCTGCAATCACCATTCACAGTGATTTTGGAGCCCAAAGAAATAAAGACAGCCATTGTTTCCACTGTTTCCCCATCTATTTCCCATGAAGTGATGGGACCAGATGCCATGATCTTCGTTTTCTGAATGTTGAGTTTTAAGCCAATTTTTTCACTCTCCTCTTTCATTTACATCAAGAGGCTTTTTAGTTCTTCTTCACTACTCTCATATTGAAATGATTTCATTACCCATGCTGGTAGAGACTGGCAAGTCTGGAAGGAATATCTACGAACAAGATCAAGTTGGTTTTTTTAAAAAGGTCAGTTATAGGGAACTCTCCAAGTGGTCACGTGTTGACTGAAGGAAGGACAGATGTGTGGAGGGAGTAGGCAGGCTGGAAGCCTGAACCACGTGGTCATGAGATCTATTTGTGTCTTCAAAGGCAGCTCAGGCCTACTCCTATAACTGCTTCTTATGCTTGATAACAGGCCTAACTTCATGGGTGGGGGAAGGGGTTGTCAGAGAGTATCCAACTCATGATCATGCATTTAGATCATGTAGCCAGCATATACCTTGAGAAAGCCATAACTGAAAAAGGTGCATATACCCACAATGTTCACTGAGAATTACTTACAATAGCTAGGGCACAGAAGCAACCTGGATATCCATGGACAGATGAATGGATGAAGAAGTTGTGGTACATATATACAGTGGAATATTACTCAGTCATAAAAAGGAATGCAGCTGAGTCAGTTCTAGTGAGATGGATGAACCTGGGGCCTATTATACAGAGTTAAGTAAGTCAGAAAGAGAAAAACAAGTATCATATATTAACACATACATATGGAATCTAGAAAAATGACACTCATGAACCTATTTTCAGGGCAGGAATAGAGATGCAGACTTAGAGAACAGACTTTGGACACAGCAGGGAAGGAGAGGGTGGGATGAACTGAGAGAGTAGAATTGAAACACATGGATTACCATAAGTGAAATAGATAGCTAATAGGAAATTACTGCATAACATTGGGAACTCAGCATGGTACTCTGTGACAATCTAGAGGGATGGGATGACAACCTAGGTTGCTTCTATGCCCTAGGTATTGCAAATAGTGCTCAGTAAACATTGGAGGTATGTGCGTCTTTTTCAATTATGGCTTTCTCAGGGTTGGACATGACTGAGCAATTTCACTTTCCCTTTTCACTTTCATGCAATGGAGAAGGAAATGGCAACCCATTCTAGTGTTCTTGCCTGGAGAATCCCATGGACAGAGGAGCCTGGAGAGCTACAGTCTATGGGGTCACAAGAGTCAGACATGACTGAGCAGCTAAGTACACACAGCACACACCTGGTCTTCCCTGATAGCTCAGTTGGTAAAGAATCTGCCTGCAATGCAGGAGACCCCCGTTCAATTCCTGGGTCAGGAAGATCCCTTGGAGAAGGGAAAGGCTACCCACTCCAGAATTCTGGCCTGAAGAATTCCATGGACTCTATAGTCCATGGGGTTGCAAAGACTGAGTGACTTTCACTTTCACTTTCATGGCAGATGCCAACAAAATATTGTAAAGCGATTACTCTCTAGTTAAAAATAAATTAAAAAGAAATAAAGGGAATCCAGTTTGGAAAAGAATAAGTAAAACTCTCACTGTTTGCAAATGACATGATCCTCTACATAAAAAACCCTAAAGACACCCCCAGCTAATCAATGAATATAGTAAAGTTGCAGGATATAAAATTAATGCACAGAAATTCCTGCATTCCTATACACTAACAATGAGAAAACAGAAAGAGAAATTAAGGAGACAATCCCATTCACTATTGCAATGAAAAGAATAAAATACTTAGAAATAAATCTAGCTCAATAAACAAAAGATCTGTATATAGAAAACTGTAAAACACTGATGAAAGGAATCAAAGATGACACAAATAGATGGAGAAATATACCATGTTCATGGATTGGAAGAATCAATATAGTGAAAATGAGTATACTACTCAAAGCAATCTATAGATTCAGTGCAATCCCTATTAAGCTACCAATGGTATTTTTCACAGAACTAAAACAAATAATCTCATAATTTGTATGGAAATACAAAACCCTTGAACAGCCAAAGCAATCTTGAGAAAGAAGAATGGAACTGGAGGAATCAACTTGCCTGACTTCAAACTATGCTGCAAAGTTACAGTCATCAAGACAGTATGGTACTGGCACAAAGACAGAAATATAGATCAATGGAACAAAATAGAAAGCCCAGAGACAAATCCATGCACCAATGGACACCTTGTCTTTGACAAAGGAGGCAAGAATATACAATGGAGAAACGACAATCTCTTTAACAAGTGGTGCTGGGAAAACTGGTCAACCCCTTGTAAAAGAATGAAATTAGAATACTTTCTAACACCATACACAAAAATAAACCCAAAATGGATTAAAGATCTAAATGTAAGACCAGAAACTAAAAAACTCCTAGAGGAAAACATAGACAAAACATTTTCTGACATAAATCACAGCAAGATTGTCTACGACCCACCTCCCAGAATACTGGAAATAAAAGCAAAAATAAACAATGGGACCTAATTAAACTTAAAAGCTTTTGCACAATGAAGGAAACTATAAGCAAGGTGAAAAGACAGCCTTCAGAATGGGAGAAAATAATAGCAAATGAAGCAACTAACAAAGAATTAATCTCAAAAATATACAAGCAGCTCATGCAGCTCAATATCAGAAAAATAAATGACCCAATAAAAAAATGGGCCAAAGGACTAAACAGGCATTTCTCCAAAGAAGACATACAGATGGCTACCAAACACATGAAAAGATGCTCAGCTTACTCATTATCAGAGAAATGCAAATCAAAACCACAATGGAGGTAACATCTCACGCTGGTCAGAATGGCTGCCATTAATAAGTCTACAAACAATAAATGCTGGACAAGGTGTGGAGAAAAGGGAACCCTCTTACACCGTTGGCGGGAATGCAAACTATTACAGCCACTATGGAGAACAGTGTGGAGATTCCTTTAAAAAACTGGAAACAGAACTACCATACAACCCAGCAATTCCACTTCTGGGCATACACACCGAGGAAACTGGAATTGAAAGAGACACATATACCCCAATGTTCATCGCAGCACTATTTACAATAGCTAGGACATGGAAGCAACCTAGATGTCCATCAGCAGACCAATGGATAGAAAGTTGTGGTACATATACACAGTAGAATATTACTCAGCTATTAAAAAGAATCCATTTGAATCAGTTCTAATGAGGTAGATGAAACTGGAGCCTATTATACAGAGAGAAGTAACTCAGAAAGAAAAACACCAATACAATATATTAGCACATATATATGGAATTTAGAAAGATGGTAAGGACAATCCTACACACAAGACAGCAAAAGAGACACAGATATAAAAAAAAGACTTTTGGACTCTGTGGGAGAAGGCGAGGGTGGGATGATTCTCCCAGATTCCAAAAGTTTGTTCTTTATATCTGTGTCTCTTTTGCTGTCTCATGTGTAGGGTTGTCCTTACCATCTTTCTAAATTCCATATATATGTGTATGACCAACCTAGATAGCATATCCAAAAGCAGAGACATTACTTTGCCAACAAAGGTCTGTCTAGTCAAGTCTAGGGTTTCTCCTGTGGTCATGTATGGATGTAAGAGTTGGACTGTGAAGAAAGCTGAGTGCCGAGGAATTGATGGTTTTGAACTCTGGTGTTGGGAAAGATTCTTGAGAGTCCCTTGGACGGCAAGGAGATCCAACCAGTCCATTCTGAAGGAGATCAGCCCTGGGTGTTCTTTGGAAGGAATGATGCTAAAGCTGAAACTCCAGTACTTTGGCCACCTCATGCGAAGAGTTGACTCATTGGAAAAGACTCTGATGCTGGGAGGGACTGGGGGCAGGAGGAGAAGGGACGACAGAGAATGAGATGGCTGGATGATGTCACTGACTCGATGGACATGAGTCTGAGTGAACTCTGGGAGTTAGTGATGGACAGGGAGGCCTGGCATGCTGCCATTCATGGGGTCACAAAGAGTCGGACACGACTGAGCGACTGAACAGAACTCAACTGAACCATATGTGAAGCAGATGACCAGTCCAAGTTCAAGACATGAAATGGCACTCAAAACTGGTGCACTGGGACAACCCAGAGGGATGGGATGGGGAGGGAGGGGGGAGGAGGGATCGAGATGGGGAACACATGTACACTCATGGCTGATTCATGTCAATGTATGGCAAAAACAACCACAATATTATAAAGTCATTAGCCTCCAATGAAAATAAATAAATAAAATTTTTAAATAATTAATTTAAAAGCCCAGTAGCAAGTCAAGAGTCAAAAGAGCACAGTTACTTGCCTATAGGAGCATAACATTGCTCTGTATTCCCTGAGGTCTCTGTAGTGATTCTCCCATCAGGACTTGACATGAGTTTCGCATACATTCTGATATGCCACAGATAGTCTAGAAATCATTGAATGTTCTGAGGCAAGTCCATTAGAGTCATATCTTATTCTGGGCTCCATACAAGGCTGACAGCTTTGGAGCCCTTGGGAAATTAGTCCAAACAGAACACCCAATATCCACAGAGGCTCATTATGGACCATGCCTCTTTCTTGGTGGTAGGAGACATAATATTAAGCAGAAGTTGTTTCTTACTGAAAAGATAATAACTGAATCTTTCCCAGCCCATTGGAGCTCCAGAAATTTTACATAAGTTATTTTACAATGTCTTTCGTTCACCTGCCTTACTAGAGTAACCAAAGAACCTGCTACTTCCTATTCTCCATTTTTATCAGCCTAATGTCATTAGTGCAAGCATTAGTGGTATTTACTTTAAAATGATAAACTGGTTTCAATCTTTATGGATTAGATTGGGGCACAAAGTCAGAGTTGATACATCCCTGCAGGAGGGTGGCAAATGTATATTGCTGACCTGTCAGGTAAAAGCAATATATTTCTGGTGTTCTCCACTTAATGAAACAAATTTAAAAATATATTCCAGCTAAATAACTGCCCATCAAATGTAAGAGGCTTATAAATTTGCTCCAGTAATAAAATTTAGTGTGGATGAGCATCCACAATGGGAATTACTACCCAGTAAAATTTATAATTTACCTTTATTGTATAGGATCATTCCATTTTTTAAATTTGCCAAACTGGGAAGCATGTCAGAATGCAATAAAGACCATTAGATATTCATATTCAAATGTTTTATTGTAATATAATCTCTGAAATTTTCCTAGAAATAGAATTTTGCTTTCCATATACTATTTAGTACATTTAGCCAATTATTCTGATCAGGAAACTACAATGGCATTCTATACTACTGAGAATTCATTTCATCTTGGCATATAATAGCTTTTACAATAAAATAGCCACAATTATTCAGGAGGGATGCCAGAAGGAACCTGTTGGATGTACGCTATAATACAGCACATCCTTTCATTGGTGGTACCCAGTTTCACCTTTATTCAAGAGGCTCTAGATTTTTTTGACTGACTCATACTATGGAGGTGGGTAAGAAATCTTATTTTCTAATGTAATAGCTTGAGTCAAATATCTCTTTCCCTTCATTCATGGGTTGCTTGTTGATTTCATTTCTAAGGACTTCATAATTTAAAAACCACGGCCAGAAATATATGCATGCTTTAAACTAAGAATCTCTTAAAATCGTCACACTGTGCCTGCCCTGCTGCAAAATGAAATGACCACATCCACTTGGTTTCTGCTGTCATTTGAACTCAGGCATTCTGAGCTTCCTTCAACCACACCAAAATCAAGAAGCTTGACTCAATAGCAGGATTTTTCATCAGCATTTTTGTTCTCTCAAGAACAGGTTTAAAGCTCTTCCTAAATATTGTGATGCTTTTCTCATCAGCATAATCTTCATAGCAAGAGTAGAGGGAGAGTCTTTTCAGTCCCATCTGGAGACAGAACAAGGGGGCAGGCAAGGTGTATGTGATGGATCCAGTTCAGCGTCTGTTATACAAATTCTTGAAACTACTGTTCCTGCATTATAAGACCCTTATTGGCCTTTCTGTGTTATTGAGTAAGGGCCAGCATTTAATCCAAGATTATATGTTAACCAAGAAAACAAGTAGAACCACAGCTGGTCAGCTGACCCTAGCCCACTTCACACTGAATCTCTAGTAAATACACCCATTAAATACTTTGAGTCCCATCTCTGATGAAGCATTCTAAAAATCCACTTCAAAAAAAAAAAATCGATCTAGACTTTTAATGATATAGATTTACAAATCCTTTCAGGTTCTCCTAAACACAACATCTAAAATTTGCACTTCATCTTCCTAATCATATTATGTTTAAATCCTGGTGCCTTTCGAAGCATCAATAAGAGATGGGGCATGTGGAAAATTACTGTCTTTCTTGTACACATAAGATTCTCTGTCAAATGAAATACTGCCTTTAGAAAGATTGGAGAATCTGAAAAGCACATTCAATCTCACTGTATCTCCTATTTCAATTACTGAGGTCCCCAGTCAAAGTCCTAATGTTTAGTAAAAGGTCTGGTCAGATTGTAAATTAAACTGGTACTTAAATTAGCAACCTGCAGAATCAGTCTGTGAATTTCATTTTTAGCTGTTTTAGCCCCATGTCTACAAGCCAAAAGCAAGCTGCAAATATTCAGTGTTTTTCAAGCACTTTTGGCCATAACCTACATTATTCATGGAAAATAAATTCTCTGTCACAAATAAGTTCACACAACACATACAACTGAATGAAAAATTATATGAAATATTTCTTATTCGAGCTGTATGTAATGTACTTTGATATTTTCTCTTCTGTTATATGCTATTTTGAAATCCTTGGTCATGACTACATAATAACAGATTTCAACCACAGTCTCATGAAGATTCTGAGTTTTATCACATCTTGTAGTAATAATTTCAAAGTTTGATAAAGCTATTAAAATATCCAGTGATGTTAGAAGAAACCATCCTATTTCTATGCTCCCAGAATGTCTTATTCTTTTAAAATTGGTTTAATAATGAATTCTAATCATCTCTATTTCCTTGAGGATCTATATTATGCAATCCATCCATTACTCTCTTTCTTGTTAATTTTTGTGTATTTCAGAGTTCTTTGGATGCAAATAACATCAATTCATTCTGACTAACCCAAGTAAGGAAAAAAAGGCTACTCAGGAATAAACTCAATAATGAAATCAAAAGAACTTCTTAACAACCAAACCTAGGAAAAAGTTTCAGGACCCTTAACTTTAGGAATGTATAGACTATTTCCTGAAGTTTCTCTTCCAACTACATTTGCTAATGATTCAAATTTGTGGAAAAGAGTCTGATAGACCCCACTTGATGTGGTGTGCCAGCCCTGTGGTGGGCACAGCAACAGTGTCTTCTGATGGCAGCTCTACCAGAATCACATAGATTAGGAAGAGAAATAGGTTCTCAAGAAAGAGATGTTCTCAGACACAAATCACAGATGCTCACTATGGTAAGCTGTATAATCAGGGTAGCCATCATTTCAAAGCCGAGTTCAAGGAAAGTCTAATTCATCAAACCTCAGAATCCCTTTCCAGGAATTCAGACAGATGTTCCCCATTCTCAGAGCAGGGACCACTCAATGACAGGGCTCTGTGATTCAGTCACTGATGGAGAACTCCAGATGTTCCATGTTCCATGTTCCAGCAGGCACTGCTGCCCTGGTCATGCTAATAGGAGTTGGGGTGGGTGGCATTCTCAATGCTAAGTTCTCCTCATTATTTTTGATATGAGACTGAAGCATTAAGAAAAATTCCCACCTTAATCAGAAATGTCTAAAAACAGTAGTTCTCAAGATAGAATGCCCACCAGTGTAAACTGGAGTGCTCTTTCAAAATAAATGTGATCATGATAAAACCTCAGAGAGTGTGATGGAACCCAGATACAGTGCTGTGGACAGAGAGGTATTCTTCAAGCATGCGTGTGTGTATTTAGGTGCAAAGAGTGAGACATGACTCTTTGTGACCCTATGGACTATAATCCACCAGGCTCCTCTCTCTGTGGGATTCTCCAGGCAAGAATACTGGAGTGGGTTGCCATTTCCTCCAGGGTCCTCAAGCATAGCCAGTGTTAAAACTCACTGACTTGGAAATCAGAGCAGCCCAAAGTGTCAGGTGAGAAGCACTGGTTGACTCAGTTCTGAAAATCACAAAAGGGGAGGCTAGGGGAAGGAGGTGACACACAGTGAAGTCTTCTATGTGTAAAGTATATTCATCTAATAATTTCTCTTCTCCACTCATCTTATCTTCAGTTCACCATAATCACCCAAAATTCTGACATTTAACAGTTCATCCTCAAGATAAGCTTGAATATTAACCCCTCCTAGCTACTAACATGTTAGGGAAAAAAATTCTAAGAGAAGAGTTAGGAATCAGAGATAAGCCAGGAAACTTTTGATATATAGATCTTTTGGGGCTCCAAAATCACTTCAGATGGTGACTTCAGCCATGAAATTAAAAGATGTTTACTCCTTGGAAGAAAAGTCATCACCAACCTAGAAAGCATATTGAAAAGCACAGACATTACTTTGCCAACAAAGGTCCATCTAGTCAAGGCTATGGTTTTTCCAGTAGTCACATATGGATGCGAGAGTAGGACTGTGAAGAAAGCTGAGCACTGAAGAATTTATGCTTTTGAACTGTGGTGTTGGAGAAGACTCTTGAGAGTCCCTTGGACTGCAAGGAGATCCAACCAGTCCATTCTAAAGAAGATCAGCCCCGGGTGTTCTTTGGAAGGAATGATGCTAAAGCTGAAACTCCAGTACTTTGACCACCTCATGCGAAGAGTTGACTCATTGGAAAAGACTCTGATGCTGGGAGGGATTGGGGGCAAGAGGAGAAGGGGATGACAAAGCATGAGATGGCTGGATGGCATCACCGACTCAATGGACGTGAGTTTGAGTGAACTCTGGGAGTTGGTGATGGACAGGGAGGCCTGGCATGCTGTGATTCATGGGGTCGCAAAGAGTTGGACAAGCCTGAGCAACTGAACTGAACTGAACTGAAGGAGAGGCATGAATGAAAGATGATAATGAAGTGGGGATGGTGTGACAGAGACCACTGGTTGTCTTTGTAATATCCATTTTTCCATCTTCCTTGCTAATAGAACTGTTCAGTTCAGTTCAGTCACTCAGTCGTGTCCGACTTTTTATGATCCCATGAATCACAGCATGCCAGGCCTCCCTGTCCATCACTAAATACTGTATTTCAGACTTTTGTTGACCTTGATGGCTACTCCATTTCTTCTAAGGGATTCCTGCCCACAGTAGTAGATATAATGGTTATCTGAGTTAAATTCACCCATTCCAGTCCATTTTAGTTCGCTGATTCCTAGAATATCGATATTCGCTCTTGCCATCTCCTGTTTGACCACTTCCAATTTGCCTTGATTCATGGACCTACCATTCCAAGTTCCTATGCAATGTTGCTTTTTACAGCATTGGACTTTGCTTTTATCAACAGTCACATCCACAGCTGGGTATTGTTTTTGCTTTGGCTCCATCCCTTCTTTCTGTCTGGAGTTATTTCTCCACTGATCTCCAGTAGCATATTGGACCTGGGGAGTTCCTCTTTCAGAATCCTATCATTACGCCTTTTCACACTGTTCATGGGGTTCTCAAGGCAAGAATACTGAAGTGGTTTGCCATTCCCTTCTCCAGTGGACCACATTCTGTCAGACCTCTCCACCATGACCAGCCCATCTGGGCTGGCCCCACAGGGCATGACTTAGTTTCATTGATTTAGATAGAACTGTAGTATAGACTAGTTGAAAGACTACATTTCCCAGACTTCCTTGTTGCTAGAATTGACAAATGAGATGTAAACAGAGGTAAAATGATTGTCCTATAGGCCTTCATGAAGGGAACTGACTCAGCTGGGAGGTATATCCTTCCACTCTTCTACTTCTGGATTCCACACTGAACTCAGATTTAATGGCTGAAGTCCAGATGCCATCTTGAACTGTGAGGACATCTGAGTAAGGAAGATGTTTGCTGAAATGGTGGAGCAGAAGGGTTGTTGGAGCCTGGTTCCTTGATGACAAAGACTTCAACTACTTGATCTCAGCCTTACACTGCCTACTTCCAGATCTTTCTTATATGAGGCAGAAACCAACCTCTAGTTTGTTAGGTTGCATACTGGGGTCTTTCATTATATGCAGCTGCACTTAATCCTGAGGGAGAATCTGGAGTACAGCCCTATGCCCTAAGATACCATTTTCAGGAGATGTTATCAAAAGGAGAACTCTGAAATGTCTTAGTGTATTTTTTTTTTTAATGGAAACAGTAACAGACTTTATTTTCTTGGGCTCCAAAATCACTGTGGACAGTGACTGCAACCGTGAAATTAAAATGCACTTGCTCTTTGGAAGAAAAGTCATTACAAACCTAGACAGCATATTAAAAAGCAGAGATCACTTTGCCAACAAAGGTCTGTATAGTTAAAGCTATGGTTTTCCCAGTAGCCAAGTACGAATGTGAGAGTTGGACCATAAAGAAGGCTGGGTGCCAAAGAATTGATGCTTTTGAATCATGGTGGAGGAGACTCTTGAGAGTCCCTTGGATAGCAAGATCAAACCAGTCAATGATAAAGGAAATCAATCCTGAGTATACTTTGGAAGGACTGATGCTGAAGCTGAAGCTCCAATTCTTTGGCCATCTGATGCATAGAACAGACTCATTGGAAAAGATTTCACCTAAGCAGGCCTCCCACCCCTACTGGTACTTCTCTCCCATCTCACTAGTCATTGCCTGTCCATCGTCACCGTGTCCCCCAAGCCCAACTCTCCTTGTGGTTGTCCCAGATGTCACTGTGGTCTTCTGGGCAGTTTTCTCTGACAATACTAGCAATGCTATTTGTGTGAGCACCTGTCTAACCCAGCACCCTCACTAGGAGAGGTGCCTCCTACCTGCCCTCAAAAAAACCAGACAATACTCAGCAAGGACAAGTTAGCATGGTAATGGATGAAGAGCCACAGATTAGAGCTGACTTAATCTCTTAAAGGGGTTTCCCTGGTAGTTCAGTTGGTAAAGAATCCTCCTGACATGCAGGAGACCCTTATTTGATCCCTGGTTGGGAAGATCTCCTGGAGAAGGGATAAGCTACCCACTCCAGTATTCTTGGGCTTCCCTGGTAGCTCAGATGGTAAAGAATCTGCCTGCAATGAGGGACACCTGGGTTCTGCCGGGGTCCAGCCCTGGTGGATCCAGGGTAATTTGAAGGGGAGACGGAGTATGTGAGGAAAACTTATTTATTTAGAAATATAAAAGGAGATTAGGAAGAAATAGTGTAATAGGAAAATTAGTGGGGAAAAGATGCTGAATAACTTGGTTTACGGGGAAAGCTAATAAAACCTCAGGACAAGAGATTTGCATCATCTATGTTGGGCCACCAGCGCCTGCCAGGAGCCAGCGTGAGGAACTCTGCCTATGGCAAAGGTCATGAGGAAGGAGGCTTGGCATACGCAAAGGCGTGATTAAGCCTCAGGAAACCCCCTGTTCCTGAGCATCTACCCCAAAACCAGAGTCTGTATTATGCTCTCACCTACACCTCTGACTTTGTGGGGGGCTCTCCCCCATAACCGTTTCTCTCGGAGAAGGAATAAACGTGCAGCTCCAAGGCAATAAAAATTCCTGAGCATGACAAGAGTGTTTCAGCTTACGGACTCCTCTGAAGGTTATCTAGCCCACCTGTATAGGTTCATCTGGCCACATGAGATTGTTTACAGCCTCCAAATCTGAGAGGCACGAGATGTTTTAGACTTACTAAAGGCAAATTCTTTTGGGGAGTTAGAAATTATTAGTATAGTGGGTTGGTTAGGAATTATATTGGTGAAGGGTTTTTCATTTGTTGTGTCAATAATTGCTGCTAATTCCCTGCTCTGGGTGGGACAAGGATGTCTCAGGTCAAACCTCTCTGCTGACAGACTAGCTTGTGTGACAGGATTATCCATGCTCCTGCCACTAGCACATGATTGTTTACTACCTCTCAACCATAAACAGCACAGAGTTTTGGAGTATTTTGAGAGTCTTAATTAGCATAGGGCTTTTTCTTCTTGTTGAGTCAATGATTGCTGCCAGGCCTCCATATCCTTAGGCACCTGGGAATATATTAATCAATGTATTTGGACTATAGAAAAGGAAATATAGTAGTTTTTGATGTTAGCAATACTAGACTTTTTGAGTTAATGGATTTTCTCTTTTGTAATAGATCACTGTGCTTTGTTATAAATCACTGTGTCCTTGTTATGTAAAAATGTAACTTTATCACTAACTTAAGACCAAATAGATCTTAACGGGAACATTGGTGAAAGGATTTTCATTTGTTGGGCTGATGTTTGCTGCTAAATCTCCATGTTCCCTGCCTTTATAACGAATATAACTAGCATATAGGAGAAATAAGCATTAACCTTTAAGCATATAGGAGAAATAAGTATTAACCCTTAAGATTAATCATGTTAACCTTGGGTTAAATAAATTCCTTTCTTGATTGTAACTCACTACACCCTCACCCTATAGGAATGCAACTTTATTTGGAGGGTGGTTCCTGGTTTAAGAAAAAACACCCTTGGAAAAAACAAGGTTTTTGGTTATCAGAAAGAAAGGATCATAAAATCCCTACAACCTTTTTATGTGAAGCACCTGATTTTGATAAAGGTCAGGACTGCTGACCCCCCGTGACTCTGTATTCATCCCTATGTGTAACAAAAGGTATATAAGCAAACCCCAAAATAAAGAAATCGGGTCAGTTTCCAGAAAGACTGATTCCCCCATGTCGCTTCCTTCTTACTCCCATTTTTCTGGCTGAATTCCCATCTGGAGCATGGATGCTATTCCACGTAATCCAAGTTATTCAGCCTCTTTTTCTCCACTAATCTTCCTACTACACTATCCGTTTCTAATCTCTCTATATATCTGTGATTAAATATGTATTTTTCCAAGGACGCCGACTCTGTTCCCCCACCTTCGAATCACCCTGGATCCACCGGGGCTGGACCCCTGCAGGCGCCCATTTGAATAGCGGAGGGTGCCCCACTTTAGGCCCCCTCTCTCACGGATCTTAGAAGCCAGGGCAAGTAAGTAGACATGATGAGCCTCCCCACTCCAGATGGGAATTCAGCCTGAAAACAGAGTAAGACATGGGGGAAACCAGTCCAGTGACTGGCCCATCCTCTATTGTCCAGAAAGGCCTTATATACTTTTGATTTTACATAGAGATCAATGGATAATACAAAATTATGCAGCATCAGCAGCCCTGACTCTTATCGAGACCAGGCTTTCTCTCTGCATACCTTGTTGTATACATAAGTCTTAGATGATTTACATCATTTTCTGGCCAGAAGGCCAATTAACATTTTACGGCCCTTTTCTGATAAGGGTCTGTCAACCAGAAGACATATTTGTCTTAAAAGTGTTGTTCTTCCCAAAGTCTGGTGCCACTCTCAGAAAGCACTAAATAAAGTTACATTCTTACATAGCATAGCAAGGACACAGCAATTTATAACAATGAAAGAAGTACAGTGATTTATAACAAAGAGAAAGTTAATTAACTCAAAAGTCTAGTGTTGCTAACATCAAAACTACTATATTCCTATTTCTGCATCCTGATTACATTGATTAATATCCTCCCAGGTGCCTAAAAGATAAAGGATATGGAGGCCTGGCAGCAAACATTAACTCAACAAACTCTTCACCAAACTAAAAGGCTCTATATCTTTAAGATGGTTTGAGTTTCGTGCCTCTCATGGTTGGGGGCTGTAAACAGCAGACCAGTCAGATAAGTTAGAAAGCCATCAGAGGGGTTTAAGCCGAGACATTCTTTTTATATGCAGGAGACTGTTGACTTGAGCCTTAAGTTAATTCCTTTTAGAGGCAGAAGAGTGAAAAGCACAGTACAATAAGGCAGGCAGACTCTGGTTTTGGGGGGTAGATGTTCAGGAAAACCCAGGGGGAACCCCTGAAGCCTGACTCGCCTTGCCCATCAGGCCTCTCTGCATGACCTTGTCATGGGTGGTATCTCCCGTGCTGGCTCCCGGCAGGGTTCGATCCCTGGGTTGGGAAGATGCCCTGGAGGAAGACATGGCAACCCACTCCAGTATTCTTGCCTGGAAAATCCCCATGGACAGAGTAACCTGGAGGACTACAGTCCATGGGGTTGTGAAAGAGTCAGACATGACTAAGTGACTAAGAAGAGCATAGCATTCTCTTAAAGAGCTTAGAGCTGAAATTAAATGCTGTAAATGAAGATCTTGGAGTAAAATTGTAGTATTTTGGAGGTTGTGTTATTTGTTTTACATGTATTTAAATATCTTTCCAAAGGTTACATTCTATAAGAGTCAGGAAAAAGTCCAAGATAGATGGAAGTTGGGATTATAAAGTTAAGTTATTCATGATTTGAGTTATTCGTAACATGATTTACTTATTTATAACATGATTAAGTTATTCATGAGTTACTAATAAGAGTAAGTCCCAGGGTCTTTGCAGTGACTAGTAGTGAGCACCAAACCTCTGACCCAGCAGCCAGCAGGGTCCAGGGAGAGACCTTTCTGGGCTACACAGAAAGTAGATGCCCCTGCAACCCTACATGGCAGTTGGACTAGCCATATGGTCCCTTGGCTAGCTGGGCTGCTGTACTTCCCATCCTTCTTTCTGTCCTCTTCTCTGACCACCTAGGAGGGCCTCCTTCTGGTGTGTCTGACAATCCTGTTTCCATGGCCAGGCCTTATTTGCCATCCTTCAGTGCCCATCCAATGTATTCATAAATAGGACTTTCTGCATACTCAAACCCTGTACTATTCCATAGCCTCTGTGCTACAGCAAGTTGGTGTCCCGGAAAAACATGCTCTCATCCACACAAACACATATGCACACCTCCCAACTTGGTTCTCAAAGCCTGTCTGAATCTCTCGTTATATTTCTGGATCCCCACCTCTACCTGTGTTCACACACACACACACACATCCTCCCACTCTTGAAGGCTAACACATCTTGAGAACATTGACCAGTTCTGACTTGGGCACTATCTAATTTGGGGACCTTGTATGAGTTACTTAGCCTCTCCCACTTCAATTTCTTCATCAGAAATTGATGAGGCTGAACTGTGAACTTAAAGATCCCTTCCAATTCTGAAAAGCATTTGGTACAGAGATTTCCCATTAATACTATAGTTAACAATGGCAATAGCTAACACAGAACACCTACTATGTGCCAGGCATAAGGTACTTAACATGCATTATGTCATTTGACCCCTCCTAACTAATGTATTAACAGTGAATGTATTTACCCTCCTTTTTTGTATTGAAGAAAGACAATAGCATTAGAACAATATGTCTAAGGTAATAAAGAGTACAGCCAGGACAGGATGTTGAGACTGACTCCAGAGCTCATGGTCATGGCCATTGTGCTCCCCTAAGGTAGTGTCATGAGACTGATGGTCGCACATCAGTACCAGAGTCCTAGATTCAAATTCTGACGCCACCATTTACAAGTTAAATATAGAAAACAGTGTTGGCATCTAGTAAATGGCCAATTATTACCAGCTACTATTCTTGTTGCTTTCAAAGTTCTTTATCATTATTCCCTCCTATGAGAAACAGATTCCTTTTGGCTGTGATATACTGATATCACCTCTTAAAAACAATTAAATAAATGGAAAAGATAAATAGCAAATTAAAAGAAAAGGAAACTCCAAAAGAAAAGTGACACTAAATAAGTCCTTAGGATAAAAATTCTTTTTTTCAGAACTTGGCAGAATTCAACTTCCACAAACTATGATTGTTTCAGAAGAACTTCTGTTTTTTTGTTTGTTTGTTTTTGCCATATACAGAATTCAAAGAACTAATTTATAAGAATTTGAGTTCTGCTTAAAAACTCCACACTGGTAATAGCATGCTTTGCAGATATTATGCTGTTGGGCAAGGAAGCATTGCTGTTTATAGGCAACAGACCAGAAGCAACAAAGAAGAACTTAGCAAACAACTCAAGCTCAAGGGTTGTGAACTCCATTTCCTACTTTACTTCTTTGACCTTGAGGAAGTTACCTGCTCCATGCATCTCTTGCTTGCCGTTGTGCTAAATGGGAGTAACAAGTTCAAGTGTTACAAGTTCAAGTGGCTTGTTTTGAGAAAGCCACTTCTAGAAGCGACCTGCCAATAAAATGTATAATTAAAATGTGTGATAGAACATTATTTATCTATTAACATAATTGTCTACCCATTAATATACATGTGTGGTCTTGGTTTTCACATATTAATTATTAAGATTTTTCAATCAGAGTCTTCCTGAATATAAATTAGGGTCAAATTTGTGTTCTACATCAAGATTGAAAAATGCATACACCTCAAGGGATCCCAGGTCTGAGAGCTACAATTTATATGAAGATGCAAATACCTTTGATGTAATTGTTCCACTGCCCATAGTTATTTCAGGCTAAATTAGCCTTAATTTAGATAAACCTCAAAAGCTCTTTGCATCTCAGTAGGGAGGATGGCTCACGATGCCTCGAAGTTCATGCATCACTTCCGCATAACTAATTATTGTCATCATCCTTATTATTAACCATAAAATGATGAACCCCTAACTAATTATTTAATAGAGTAGTGGAGTGTGAGTAAACATTGAATGGCCCTCTTATTTCTCAAGTTATTATTTAATTCAGCAATGAATGTGAAGTCAACCTCAGCGTACATCTGTTTTCATTTTGATGGAGATGAAAGAAAAAATGTGCAATATTCAAAATTAGAGATAAGACTAGCAGACTTACTGGAGAAGGCAATGGCACCCCACTCCAGTACTCTTGCCTGGAAAATCCCATGGACGGAGGAGCCTGGTAGGCTGCGGTCCATGGGGTTGTGAAGAGTTGGACATGACTGAGCGACTTCCCTTTCACTTTTCACTTTCATGCATTGGAGAAGGAAATGGCAACCCACTCCAGTGTTCTTGCCTGGAGAATCCCAGGGATGGGGAGCCTGGTGGACTGCCGTCTATGGGGTGGCACAGAGTCGGACACGACTGAAGCGACTTAGCAGCAGCAGCAGCAGCAGCAGACTTACTACCCTTTTCTTATTGCAAAGCCTACACAGAGTTTGACCTGGTTATTTCTATGTTTGAGAAATTGGAGACAAATGACCAAAAAGAAAAAACCAATTACTAAAGATTACTGACTAGCTTATCTATTTTCTTTCTTCATGATAGTAATGAAGAATTTCCCTCTCACTTCATATTTTCTTTAATTTCTCCCTTTGAGCAATTGTCCCCTCATTAGGAGGTTAGTGGCATATATGCTGGAAGCATCGAGTTGAAAGCGAAGTCAATATTTGTCTTAGCTACATATCAACCTAGAAAACCAAACAACTCCTGTTATAACACCATGAATTGGTCTTCATAATTTTGTTGTTCTATTTTAATAACAAGATCATTAGAGCCTCAGCAGATATTTATCAAAAAGGTTATATACAGAAGTAACAACCTTTCACAAGACCACAAATATTACTAATATGTGACACATAATTGTTTGCAATTCAAACATTCCGTTCTTTAGATATTGATAGGAAAGGGCCACCAGAATATTCTGAGAATTGAGACCACCGCCTCCAAGTACAATGGGAGGTTCCCTGTACACAGGTAGAAGCAGGTATTTCTTAATAGTACATCTGTCTCCAAGAAGAAGAGTTTAGTTATCTCACAAGAAATTCCCACCTCACAAGCACAAACCTATTTCACAAGGTTAAGAACTGTTCCTTAGCGACTTTTCACACTAAGTGAAATGAAGTGAAGTTGCTCAGTCGTGTCCGACTCTTTGGGACCCCATGGACTGGAGCCGACCAGGCTCCTCCGTCCATGGGATTCTCTAGGCAAGAACACTGGAGCCGACCAAACTCCTCCATCCATGGGATTCTCTAGGCAAGAATACTGGAGCGGGTTGCCATTTCCTTCTCCAGGGGATCGTCCTGATCCAGAGATAGAACCCGGGTCTCCCGCATTGCAGGCAGACGCCTTAACCTCTGAGCCACCAGGGAAGCCCTAAGGGCTCTTGAAAAGTTTCACTCTGCAAACACCAATTCCTGTTTTTCTAACATGATGAGTATTAACCTCCAAACTTAAATAGCAAATAGATTGCTCAACATTACATTTCAAGCAAAGCCATACTCATGAATTTACCCACAGACTCCCTTGGGAGATGACTGAGGCTAGTGGGTACATGTTTGGGTGACTCACAGATGTTTGGCTTTGCCTAGATCCCACTGAGTGGGAAGGATGCAGAACTGCCATCTCTGACAACTCCTCCACCTGTGCTGTGCAGCCTTTGTTTCCAGGTGTTTCATCACAGCTTTCATTTTGCCCAAAAGATGTTTTCTGAGTTAAAATTTTATTTTCCTGTGCGGTTTTAGTGCAAGAAAATCTTGGGCCCCCCAAAAGTTGAAAAGTTGATAAAGAAAATGGAGCAGAAGGAAAATGACTTCATGGTGTCTTTCCTCCATCAACTAACACTAGCTGTCATCTTCTCTTCCATCCTGTGGACCAAAACCTTTTGTGAGTCATGTACAAATTGTATGTATTAACCTTAAGATTGTTCTTTAGGACCTATAAAGGTATCATTGTTCAACTGATACGCTTTCTATCTCTGCACATTAGGCATCTTAGCTCTGATCTGGAACACATTCTAATTTTTCCTATTAAAATTAATGAAAATTTTTCTTCCCTTGCTGGCTTTTCACTTTATAGCAAGCTTTGCAGGAATGAATGATACTCACTAAGTGAGGGATAGGTGTAACCTGAACTTAATCTGATCTGCACAAATGCATTCTTGCCCCTCCTGTGGAATCTTTCCTCTCTAATTGCTAATCTGGTGTATTTACTGGGCCCTGAAAGTGGCTCTGTTTTCCCTGTGTCTTTCTGTTTGACAAGTTATCCCTGTTCCCTGGAGTTGTGTCCCTGGCAGATCACTCCATCCAGACTGTGCACATGGTTCAGTCTGTGCTTGAATGCCTCTCCTGCCACTGCTTTTGCTGGCATCCTGGTTGTCTGACTGGCCACACCATTCTTTTTCCCGTGAGCTCATCCTGCTGAACATTATTGTAAACTGGTGGGCAAGCCCATGTCCTTCCCTCTATGAGACTTCAAATTCTACTGTTTCCTCTCCCCACCACCATCATCCACCCTCACAGCACTTAGCAAGGAGATGGACAAGATGTAGATGCTCAGTAAATATTTATTGAATTGAAATTCCATGGAATGAGTTTTTGTTTTCTAGTTCAGCAGTGGAGGCCAAATTTCTGCATGCCCAATTTATTTCTCAAGAAATGCTCTGTTGTATTTCTTCCTTTAGGATAGTCTGAAACATGTAAAGACATTTTACTTTGTAGACACTGATAGGGATAATAAAACAGTGCTTAAGTAATTAGTTTTGTACTCAAAGCCCTGACTGTGACACCTGGTTCTCCTACTTACTGGCTGTGGGACATTGAGCTAGTTTCTTAATCTGTCTAAGCCTCAGATTCTTAATTACCAAAGAACAAATTGACACCTCCGTGCCTAGTGATTGCAAGGCTCAGATGAATGTTTTTCCTTTCTCTGTCTCTTTTGATTTTAGACATTTTTAAAACTTTTTAAAGTGTGGTCAATTTACAATGTTATGTTAGTTTCTGCTGCTGCTGCTGCTGCTAAGTCACTTCAGTCGTGTCCGACTCTGTGCGACCCCAAAGACGGCAGCCCACCAGGCTCTCCTGTCCCTGGGATTCTCCAGACAAAAATACTGGAGTGGGTTACCATTTCCTCCCATGCATGAAAGTGAAAAGTGAAAGTTAAGGCGCTCAGTCGAGTCCGACTCCTAGCGACCCCATGGACTGCAGCCTACCAGGCTCCTCCATCCATGGGATTTTCCAGGCAAGAGTACTGGAGTGGGGTGCCATTGCCTTCTCTGGTGTTAGTTTCTGGTGTACAGCAAATGGATTTAGTTACATATATATGTATACATAATATATGGATATATATATTCTTTTTCATTTTCTTTTCATTACAGTTTATTAAAAGATATTAAATATAGTTCCCTGTGCTATACAGTAGGACCTTGTTGTTTATATATATAGTGTTTGTTTTACATATATTTATATATAGCTTTGCTAATCCCAAACTCCTTATTTATCCCTCTTTCCCTTCCCTCCTGGAAACCATGAATTTGTTTTCTATGTCTGGACTCTGTTTCTGTTTTGTAAATAAGTTGATTTGTATCATTTTTTTAGATTCCACATACAGGTGATATCATATGATATTTGTTTTTCTATGACTTACTTCATTTAGTATGATAATCTCTAGGTCCATCCATATTACTGCAAATGGCATTATTTTATTCCTTTTATAGCTGAGTAGTACTCCATTGTATATATACACTATCTTCTTTATCTATTCATTTATTAATGGACATTTAGGTTGCTTCCATGTCTTGCATATTGTGAACAGTGCTGATATGAATAGTGGGGTGTATGAATCTTTTCCAATTAGAGATTTCTCCAGATATATGCCCAAGAGTGGAATTGCAGGATCATATGGTAATTCTAATTTAAGTTTCTTAAGGAATCTTCATAGTGTTTACCACAGTGGCTGTACCAGTTTACACTCCCACCAACAGTGCAGGAGAGTTCACTTTTCTCCACACGCTATCCATCATTTGTTTTTCGTACTTTTTGATGATGGCCATTTTGATGGTATGAGGTAATACCTCATTATAGTTTTGATTTGCATTTGTCTAGTCATTAGTGAGGGTTTCCCTGGTGGCTCAGTGGATATAGAATCTGCCTGCAATGCAGGAGCCACAGGAGACGTGGGTTTGATCCCTGGGTCAGGAAGATCCTCTGGAGAAGGAAATGGCAACTCACTCCAGTACTCTTGCCTAAAAAACCCCATGGACAGAGGAGCCTGGTAGGATGCAGTCCAAAGGGTAGCAGAGAGTTGAACACAACTGAGAGACTGAGCTCACAGCACGATCATTAGTGATACTGAGCATCTTTTCATGTGACTATTGGCCATCTGTAGACATACTTATTTTAATCATTTTCAGATGGCTCCTTGGGATTAAATTCCTCAACCAATTGCTGAATTTATTCCCTATCTTTTTCAGCATCAGCTTTCTTCACAAGCTTTGGACTTGGAGTCTGAGAATTCCTCGTGAATAGGAGTTCAAGGGCATATGTATTTCCTTCTCTCTAGTTTAGCCTTGCCTTATTGGCAGTTTTGCTGTTTCCTCCATAATCAACCCCTATGCTTCCTAGGAGATCCAGATTTTTATTTCAATTGGAGGAAAATTGCTTTACAATGTTGTGTTGTTTTCTGTTGTTCAGCTCAGTTCAGTTCAGTTGCTCAGTCGTGTCCAACTCTTTGTGACCCCATGGACCGCAGTACACCAGGCCTCCCTGTCCATCACCAACTTCTGGAGTTCACTCAAACTCATGTCCATTGAGTTCGTGATGCCATCGAACCATCTCTGTCATCCCCTTCTCTCCCTGCACTCAATCTTTCCCAGAATCAGAGTCTTTTCAAATGAGTCAGCTCTTTGCATCAGGTGGCCAAAGTACTGGAGTTTCAGCTTCAACATCATTCCTTCCAGTGAACACTCAGGACTGATCTCCTTTAGGATGGACTGGTTAGATCTCCTTGAAAATCAGTCATAACCATATAAATATCCCCTCCATCTTGAGCCTTCCTCCCCTCCCCTCCACTCCACCCGCTGGGTCATCACAGAGCTCCAGCTTGGGATTCCTGTGTTATATAACAGCTTCCCGCTAGCTATCTAATTTACACATGACAGTGTATATATGTCAATGCTACTTTCTCAATTTGTTCCACCCTCTCCTTCCCCTACTGTGTCCACAAATCCATTCTCTACTTCTTCACCTCCATTCCTTCCCTGCAAATAGGTTTATCAGTACTAGGAAACCATAAACAAGATAAAAAGACAACCCTCAGAATAGGAGAAAATAATTGAAATTAAGCAACTGACAAAGGATTAATCTCCAAAATATATAAGCAGTTTATACAGCTCAATATCAGAAAAACAATCAACCAAATCAAAAATTAGGCAAGAGGCATAAACAGTTATTTCTTCAAAGAAGACAACACAGATAGCCAATAAATACATGAAAAGATGCTCAATGCTGCTGATTATTAGAGAAATGTAAATCAAAACTACAATCAGATATCACCTCACACTGGTCAGAATGGTCATCATCAAAAATTCTGCGAACAATAAGTGCTGGATAGGATGCAGAGAAAAGGGAGCCCTCTTGCACTGCTGGTAGGTGTAGGACAAGAGCAAATTAGCCAAGATGGTGTGGTCAGGCTCTCTCGCCCCACAGCCTCTCGCTCACCTCAGTTCAGTTCAGTTCAGTCGCTCAGTTGTGTCTGACTCTTTGCGACCCCATGAATTGCAGCATGCCAGGCCTCCCTGTTCATCACCAACTCCCAGAGTTCACTCAGACTCACGTCCATCGAGTCAGTGATGCCATCCAGCCATCTCATCCTCTGTCATCCCCTTCTCCTCCTGCCCCCAATCCCTCCCAGCAACTAAGTCTTTTCCAATGAGTCAACTCTTCACATGAGGTGGCCAAAGTACTGGAGTTTCAGCTTTAGCATCATTCCTTCCAAAGAAATCCCAGGGCTGATCTCCTTCAGAATGGACTGGTTGGATCTCCTTGCAGTCCAAGGGACTCTCCAACGCCACAGTTTAAAAGCATCAATTCTTCGGCGCTCAGCCTTCTTCACAGTCCAACTCTCACATCCATACATGACCATTGGAAAAACCATAGCCTTGACTAGACGGACCTTAGTTGGCAAAGTAATGTCTCTGCTTTTGAATATACTATCTAGGTTGGTGATAACTTTTCTTCCAAGGAATAAGCATCTTTTAATTTCATGGCTGCAATCACCATCTGCAGTGATTTTGGAGCCCCACAAAATAAAGTCTGACACTGTTTCCACTGTTTCCCCATCTATTTCCCATGAAGTGATGGAACCGGATGCCATGATCTTCGTTTTCTGAATGTTGAGCTTTAAGCCAACTTTTTCACTCTCCACTTTCACTTTCATCAAGAGGCTTTTAGATCCTCTTCACTTTCTGCCATAAGGGTGGTGTCATCTGCATATCTGAGGTGATTGATATTTCTCCTGGCAATCTTGATTCCAGCTTGTGTTTCTTCCAGTCTAGCGTTTCTCATGATGTACTCTGCATATAAGTTAAATAAGCAGGGTGACAATATACAGCCTTGACGTACTCCTTTTCCTATTTGGAACCAGTCTGTTGTTCCATGTCCAGTTCTAACTGTTGCTTCCTGACCTGCATACAGATTTCTCAAGAGGCAGGTCAGGTGGACTAGTATTCCCATCTCGCTCACCTAATGTCCGGTAAATAATGGCTATGTAACTTATAGCACTGTGCATGTGCGCTATGAGGTACTTGCTTTGTCACCAGGTACTCGTTTGGTTGCAGGCTAGTGTGTGCAGTATGCTGGTATGAGCTTCACCATGAAAGCCCTGGCTGCTGCCGCCTTGGGCTACCTTGGAGCGGCATCACGATTATGTTATATGAGGTTATGTCATGGCTCCTTTGTGGCTCTCTTATGGTGATGTTGTGGCTGCTGCTACAGCTCCTGCATCAACCAGGAGAGAGGCTGTATTATGGCTACCAGGCCAGGAGAGAAGAAACGTGTCTGCAGTTCCTATGGATCCTTCCAGCCTCTCAGCTAGCACCTTGCCTACCCTGGGATCAGCGAACAGTGCAGACAGTGTGGACAGCGAGACAACTGGAGTCATGAACAGGATGAAGAGCAACACAGTAGGAGTGTAAATTGATACAGCCACTATGGAGAACAATGGAGGTTCCTTGAAACACTAGGAATAAAATTACCATATGATTGAAAAATGGGGATAAACTATCAGTAGAGCGCATGAAAAGGAAAAAAGGACCCCTAGACATGATTAGAAACCATCGAGTCCAACCTCCTCATTTTATAGGCGGGGAAACTCAGGTGCAGAGACCCAGTAATTTGCCTGAAATCATGTAAATTCAGACCCAAGAACAGAAACCTAGACTCTTAACATTTGTGCAGTTTCTTTCTTGTTTCCTTATCAGGGAAAAGTAATTACCTGAAAAATACTTACTGGAATACATATGTTTTGAGCCAAATGAAAGGAAGCAGAGTTTATCATTTTGATTCTTGCAAATGCAAATTTTGTACAATACTATGTTGGTGGGTCTGATGATTTGTAAAAAGTAATGCAGATGTCTTTCGAGCAAGTAAAATGGATTCCAAATAAATACTCTATATTTTGGAAAACAACATAATTGACAGAAGGAACGAGAAGTCTTTATGGGATAAAAATGGGGTGACAAGAAGCTATCATTCGTCATGGGGAGTTATAGTCATGAGTGATGACAGATCAGTAAGAGAATTAACTCATGACTGACTCCTTAGACCACTGGACTCTGATGTTCCTAATTTGCCTGTTGACTACAAGGACTTATCTCCTAAAGAAGGAGATTAATATCTAAACTGGATCATGTCTTTCCCTTAATGCATAGATATGGCATCTCTTTTCTTTCTGATCAAAAGATGACCTTCTCTACAAAGCCTCTATGCAACAAATAGTAATATTGAATTTTGGACTTGGACTGCAAGGAGATCAAACCAGTCAGTCCTAAATGAAATCAGTCTTGAATATTCGTTGGAAGGACTGATGCTGAAGCTGAAGCTCCAATAGTTTGGCCACCTGATGTGAAGAACCGACTCAGTACAAAAGACCCTGATGCTGGGAAAGATTGAAGGCAGGAGGAGAAAGGGATGACAGAGGGTGATATGGTTGGATGGCCTCACTGGCTTGATGGACGTCAGTCTGAGCAGATTCCGGGAGTTGGTGATGGACAGGAAAGCCTGGTGTGCTGCCGTCCATGGAGTCACAAAGAGTTGGAAACAATTGAGTGACTGAACTGAGCTGATTGAATTTTGACATTTTATTAAACTTCAGTTTGGTTTCTAAAGCAAAAGTCAACACTCCACATCTACTTCAGGAGATACTAATTTTAAAAAGTAATTTATTGCCCTATCCTAACCATGCTGTGTTTCTAGAAATAATGTTACAGTTAGGATAATCTTTTCACTGGGAAAACTGTGATTTTTATCATTTGTAAATTTTTTATTTTTTTAAGAGAGACGTTTACGTATTTTTAGCTAGTAATTCCCTTTCTAGGAAGCAATCCTAAGGATATAATCAGCAACTCACATTAATATACAGGTTTGCTCATCATTTAATCATCTATTATAATAACAATTAAAATCAATCTGAATGTAAAACAATAGTATAATTAAGTTATCATGTAAACATACACTGGAATATTAGGTACTATTGTATTCATGTTCCAAAGAATATGGTACAATATTTCCTATAGAATGTAAGCTTCCTGAGGACAGAGACCAGGTTTGAATTTCCTCAATAGTGTATTTTCAGTTAACAGTGGCTCAGTATTTATTGGATGAATGAATGGGTGGATGGAAGTACTGAGTGAAAAATAAAGAAAGAATTCAAAGCTATGTTTATTTTGCTGTTGTTGTTTAGTTGCTAAATCATGTCTGAATCTTTTTCGGCCCCATGGACTATAGCCTGCCAGGCTCCTCTGTCCTGAAAATTTTCCAGGCAAGAATGCTGGAGTAGGTTGCCATTTCTTTCTCCAGAGGATATTCCTAACCCAGGAATCAAACTCTTGTCTCCTGCATTGGCAGGAAGATTCTTTACCACTGAGCCACTAAGGAAGCCCATGTGTGTACTGTAAATTACCCTATTTCTTCTCAAATAAAAGACTCAAAGAGATACTGTACTATTATTAGAAACAAAAACAATATTACCAAAAGTATTTCCTTCTGATAACTTCATATAATGTAAACATAATTAAAATCTGCTTGCTTTTGAAAGCTGAAATATGTTTTTGGGTGCTCATATAGAGCTTTCTTGCATATGATAAACAGGTTAAGAAAAAAAAAAGATAAACAGTCCTTTTATTTTCATCAATTTTCTCCCCTAATTCTATTATATTGAACCTTATTTTTCAAAATTTGTTCTTTGTTGCCATAGTGATCAGCTCTCAATGTGAAATTATATCACACTGGCTTTCTTTCAAGTTTCAATAACATGCCGTCACCACCTACTTCTCTTTCAAAATGTTCAAATCCTCTAATCACTCAGTATCTTAATAGCCTCACTTTTGGGGAACTGAAGTGGGAGTTGGGGACTCAGAAAGGCTTATGTACAACGAGTGGGAGTGAAATTTAAGAAAAAAGTAAAATTTGGAAATAAATTATTATATAAAATAAGGTTTGATCTTCATCTAGCAATCTACTCTTCTCAACATACCTCAAGTTTTCCATTTATATATTATATACTGAGGAATGAATTGAGCTTTAATTTGAAATAAGAGCAATTTGAGAATAAAAGTATGTGGTCTGTGTTAGCACTTATAGATTATCCTTAATATAGAAAGAGTCTTTACAAAGCAATAAGAAAATATTTTCTTATAAAAGAATGAAAGTTATAGACAATTTACAAAAGAAAATAATAAAATAATCAATAAACACAGAAAAAGGATGTTCAACTTTGCTAATAATCAAAGGAATAAAAAAAAGCTACCATCTTTTGTCTGACATTTGGTAAAAATTTTAAAGGACAACAAATGACAATGTAGCTAGAGTTTAGAGAAACAGGCATTCTTATACACTGTGGCAAGAATGTAAATTGGTACAGGCTCACTAAGTATGTTTTGAATTAGGATTTCCAGTTCTAAGAATTCATCTAAGGGGGAAAAATAGAGAAATAAAGATATATATTCACAAAGATGGATTTACAGTGATATTCATCTTCTTTTTGTTTTCATACAATAAGTGGAATCAACCTCAATGTGTATCAACAATACAGAGATTATGATTTAATCATATAATGGAGTATTTTGAAGCCATTGAAAATGAGGATGTAGATCTATATTTTTTGACATGAAAAGTTTTCACACTGATGTGGAAAGATATCCACATAACATGAAGTGAGAGGGGAAAACACATGAGGATTTGGCAGGCTTCTCAAAATACCCTAGGAAAAATTAATGTGTATGAGGCTCCACAGAAACAGGTCTGGACAGGGCTACCCCAAAATATGGACTGTGGTTATTGCTGACAGGGACGCTTCCAAGTGGCTTTTATTTTATAAATTTCCATCTTGTGTGAATATTTATAACTGACAAGTTAAAATCAGGAAAAATAACTGAGATGTTTCCATTTTTTTTTACACACCAGGTAAGTTTCTCAGAGAATTCGAAACTTAAGTTCCCAGGCACATTAAACTCTGAGGACTGAAGTGAACCTTGGAAATCAGAAATGAAGTGGTGATGATTGGGTTGAGAAAAGTCTCTGGAAATATGAGGCACAAATCTGCTACCCAGAAAGTAGTTACTGAATAAAAACCTACATTTAGGCTCTCATTTTACAAGACCGGAAGTCCAAGCTTGCACAATGAGTAATGTCAGGACCCCGGGCTTCCTGACCCTGGGTATCCTGGTTGTCTCACCCAAACAGACCACCCCCGTTGAACAAAGCAACCATTCCCTCCAGCAATTTCAGGTGACTGCCTAGTTTGGATAGTCAAAACTGTTGTTTTTTGATGGATGACACATCCTCAGCAAAGAAACATAACATGATGCAAACAAGGGGCCGAGTTTACATAGAAATTATAGACTGTGCTGCTGTTTGGTAAGATTTTGGAACTGATTACAAGGTACTTCCAAAGCAACACACCTCTTTCGGCGTCACGCGCATTTCTGAAGATTTTCTGCGGATGGCTGCTGGCCGAGGGCATATCCTCTGTGAAAATTCAAACACTGCTTGTTTATTGTTATGCTCCAGGGTAAGATTTCTAGGAATCTTTCTAGAAACCCAAGACTGGATGTTGTAGCCTGTCACCCCTGACCTTCCCACGTAGGGGCCTTTTTAGCTCAGGAAGCACTTCTGTTGCTAATATAAGCCATTACTCTTGAATAAAAGTGTTTTCATTCTGTTTGCCTTTAATACAGGAGATGAGTATACATGGAGTCTTATTAATAGGGAAAGTCCATATTTCTCTGACCCTTGAGCTGACATTTTCTAGAACACTGAAAAGCGTCACAGATTAATTCTGGGTGCCCCCGGCTAGAGTCTCATCTGGACCCCCATATCAGCTACATTCCTCAAGTGGGGCACCCCCACATTTTTCCTCTCTGCTGGTCTCTTCTTTGCTGCTCTCTGCCCTCAGCTACACTGAGCCCTGCTTTCAGCACCCACCACAGGATGGCCCAAGTCCATGTTCTGGCTCTCTCTGGATGCTCCCAGTGGCACCAGGTCTCAATGATAGCCTGGTGATGTAGTCCCTAAAAGACTGAGGAGAAAGTATCACTGACTCTGGGTCATATTTTGTCAGTAGGAGCTGGAGGGAGCTGAGTCTCTCACCAAGGACTCCCCAAGGCCAGCAAGGTAGAGAGAGGACAAGCACTAGAGCATCCTTCTCCCACGCTTGTCTCTCCCCAGTTCAGTTCATTTCAATTGCTCGGTTGTGTCTCTCTCTTTGTGACCCCATGGACTGTAGCATAGCCAAGTTTGAGAATCAAGGACCTAAAGTATGGTGTGTAACAGACAGCACTTACTTCAGGGGTCCAGTTTTGTAAAGATATTGCCTATATGTATGTGCGCCCACAAGGAAGAATCTTGAAGGACTTGTACAAACATGCCATTCCAGAATTGCAAGCATGATTATAAAGATGTTCTTCGTAATTTTTCTGTGCTGGGTGTGCACAACGTTTGAAATGGAAGCTAATGAAATGAAACCCAATGAAAAACACTATATAAAAGGTGGATCTAGATATGTTTGGGCTTTTTTTGTTTGGGTTCTGCCTCTAATTTTCCACCTATTAAGTCTGCCCTGCTCTTTGGCAATACTTTCCTAAGTGTTTAACTTGATCTTGATTTGAAAGGGTTGAATGCTTCCCATTTTTGCCCCCTGGAAGGATGGATGGCCCTGAAAGGATGGCTCTGGCAGCCTCATAGAGATGTCTGGAGAGGGTCAGAGGTGGCAGAGAAACCAGTTAGGAAGCTGGTGTTAGCCTTTTCAGGACTGGGTTGGATTTGTGAGCATGCTTTCCTACACTGTTTCTGGATCCCTGGTCAAGAGGGCTTTGCAGTTGGGTTTCTGAAGTCTCCTTGGCACCTGGGAGTTAGCATGAAGCTTCACGCTGGGTTGGGCTGTCAGGGATGAAAAAAACTCTGAAATGTCAGGCTTTGGTTTCAGATATAAACCTGCCTGCATTTAAATTAAATATTGAATGAATTTAAGGCTATAAACATTGATCTTCTCTGAGAACAGTTGCATTTACGTCTGAGTGATCAAATTCAGAGGTGCTAAATTTTGTGTGTTTGCACAGATAATCCCTGGTGTTCAAGATTGATCGGAGCGCTTTCACTCGGGTGCAACCATGTATTTTTGAAATGAAGTCTGTTCTTCTCTTTCAGCCACTGTGTAATGTCTTCAGTGTTTCAGTTTATTCATGGAAGTCACATTTAAATATTTTAAGTTCAATTTGAAAATTGCAGTACAGTTAAGTTTAAACTGTTGCTAACTTTTAAAAAGTCGTCTACATGGTGGTTTGATCTGTCCTGACAGAAATGAATTGAAACCAAAAAGAAAGAACACTGTTTTGATTGTTCAGTTCTTGTATCTTCCTTGGTTTTCATGTCCACGTTCATGTGTTTTGCTTGGTCTTTATTTCCCAGTGAACTCACCCCGAAGTGACAGACTGCTCTACAGTAGTCAGATGCTGAATTTCTTTTAGCACAGTGCAAAATGGTTTCATTCTTTCAAAATAGGCTTTTGCCTTGGAATATAACATGATGAGGGAAATGCATGCCGCCCACATCCTTCCTTGAGCCTCTTGCAAGGTTCAGACCATCTGAGGAACCCGGGGTGGGTGGGTCATTAGGAGGTGATTTGCCTGATTTGGGCTATAGCCAGGCTGCTTTTGTTGCGGGTTGGCCGGCAGGGCGGGGGGGCGGGGGGGGTGGAGTGGGGAGGAGGATTTGGGTGAGTCTGGGGAGAAACACACAAAGGAAATCAGTCCAAAATATTCACTGGAAGGACTGATGCTGAAGCTGAAGCTCCAGTACTTTGGCCACCTGATGTGAAGAACCAACTCACTGCAAAAGACCCTGATGCTGGGAAAGATTGAAGGCAGGAGAAGAAGGGGATGACAGAGGATGAGATGGTTGGATGGCATCACTGACTTGATGGACATGAGTTTGAGCAAGCTCCAGGAGTTGGTGATAAACAACTCCTTTAATACCTTGATGAATAGGTCTCAATCCTGACCTTCAAATCGGAATTTCTGGAATGAAACCAAGGCTTCCGTATTTTTTAATACTGCTGAAGTGCATCCAAGGTACAAATGAGTTTGAGAGCAAGTCTTATGCAGAGTAGCAGAGTATACCACCCCTAAATATGTATATGCATCCTTGGCTTAAGGATTGTTTTGAGAAACTGCAGTCATGAGAGGTCTGAAAACAGAGTAGAAATTACCATTTACTATGGAAAAGGCACTGGAGGCCAAGTCCAGTACTCTTGCCTGGAAAATCCCATGGATGGAGGAGCCTGGTAGGCTGCAGTCCATGGGGTTGTGAAGGGTCGGACACGACTAAGTGACTTCACTTTCACTTTTCACTTTCATGCATTGGAGAAGGAAGTGGCAACCCACTCCAGTGTCCTTGCCTGGAGAATCCCAGGGACAGAGGAGCCTGGTGGGCTGCCGTCTATGGGGTCGCACAGAGTCAGACACGACTGACATGACTTAGCAGCAGCAGCAGCAAAGAACATTTACTTTTTTTTTTTTTTTTAACTAAAAAGGGAACTCTCCCTCCATGGTGGTGTCTCCCTCTCTACACCAGGAGGAATAGGATGACTGTAAATCACAAGAAACTTATCAGTGGAGAAGTTCAGCTCAGTTCAGCTTCTCAGTCGTGTCCGACTCTTTGAGACCCCATGAATTGCAGCACGCCAGGCCTCCCTGTCCATCACCAACTCCCGGAGTTCACTCAGACTCACGTCCATCGAGTCAGTGATGCCATCCAGCCATCTCATCCTCTGTCATCCCCTTCTCCTCCTGCCCCCAATCCCTCCCAGCATCAAAGCCTTTTCTAGTGAGTCAACTCTTTGCATGAGGTAGACAAAGTACTGGAGTTTCAGCTTTAGCATCATTCCTTCCAAAGAAATCCCAGGGCTGATCTCCTTCAGAATGGACTGATTGGATCTCCTTGCAGTCCAAGGGACTCTCAACAGTCTTCTCCAACACCACAGTTCAAAAGCATCAATTCTTCAGCACTCAGCCTTCTTCACAGTCCAACTCTCACATCCATACATGACCACAGGAAAAACCATAGCCTTGACTAGACGGACCTTTGTTGGCAAAGTAATGTCTCTGCTTTTGAATATACTATCTAGGTTGGTGATAACTTTTCTTCCAAGGAGTAAGCATCTTTTAATTTCATGGCTGCAGTCACCATCTGCAGTGATTTTGGAGCCCCACAAAATAAAGTCTGACACTGTTTCCACTGTTGCCCCATCTATTTCCCATGAAGTGATGGGACCGGATGCCATGATCTTCGTTCTCTGAATGTTGAGCTTTAAGCCAACTTTTTCACTCTCCACTTTCACTTTCATCAAGAGGCTTTTTAGCTCCTCTTCACTTTCTGCCATAAGGGTGGTGTCATCTGCATATCTGAGGTTATTGATATTTCTCCCAGCAATCTTGATTCCAGCTTGTGTTTCTTCCAGTCCAGCATTTCTCATGATGTACTCTGCATATAAGTTAAATAAGCAGGGTGACAATATACAGCCTTCCTATTTGGAACCAGTCTGTTGTTCCATGTCCAGTTCTAACTGGTGCTTCCTGACCTGCATACAGATTTCTCAAGAGGCAGGTCAGGTGGTCTGTATTCCCATCTCTCTCAGAATTTTCCACAGTTTATTGTGATCCACACAGTCAAAGGCTTTGGCATAGTCAATAAAGCAGAAATAGATGTTTTTCTGGAACTCTCTTGCTTTTTCGATGATCCAGTGGATGTTGGCAATTTGATCTCTGGTTCCTCTGCCTTTTCTAAAACCAGCTTGAACATCAGGAATTTCACAGTTCATGTATTGCTGAAGCCTGGCTTGGAGAATTTTGAGCATTACTTTACTAGCATGTGAGATCAGTGCAATTGTGCAGTAGTTTGAGCATTCTTTGGCATTGCCTTTCTTTGTAATTGGAATGAAAACTGACGTTTTCCAGTCCTGTGGCCACTACTGAGTTAAATCTGCATTAACAACCTTGTCCTCCTTTAGTGGGCTTTTCCTGGTACCCTCCCATAACTGGCTCCCCTTCTGCCCCACCCACCCTTTTGTCTTTAACTGAAGATATATTTAAAGTGGTGGCTTGGGCCATTTAAGGGAGTTCTACTCAGTTTTCCTGGGTATCTCCCATGTGTATGTCAGGTATACACACTAACAGACTTTCACTTGTTTTTCTCTCATTAACCTGTCTTTTTTTACAGGGGGACTCAGCCAAGAACCTGGGAGGGTTGAGGGGAAATGATTTCTCCTCCTCTACACTTATATAAGGGCTTCCCAGGTGGTGCTAGTAGAAAGAACCCACCTCTCAAAGCAGGAGACGCAAGAGACAGGTTTGATCACTGGGTAGGGGAAGATCCCCTGAAGGAGGGCATGGCAACCCACTCCAGGATTCTTGCTAGCAGAATCCCATGGATAGAGGAGTCTGGTGGGCTACAGTCCATTGGGTCACAAAGAGTCAGACACGAGTGAAGCGACTTAGCATGCATGCATGAACATTTTCACAAAGAACTGAGAGTGAGGAGACTGGTTGAGGGTGAGGTAGGGCAGTGGTTGTCAAGCTTCGCTGTGTATCCAGTCCCCTGGAGAACCTGGGGAGGCTGCTTAGTCCCAGGTGTCTCCTATGAGCCTTAGACTGTGTATCCTGTATTAGCTCTCTGGGCAATTCAGATACACACTAAGTTGGGGGACCACCAACTCACGTAACCAACCTCCTATCGTGTGATTGTCTCTTAAGTGATCTGCTCCTTCCTCCTGCTCACTAACCATAAACCTCAGGAACTGGGCTGTTTTCTATGGCAGGAGCCTTTAGCCACATGTGTCTACATAGCACTTGAACTGTGGCCAGTTCAAATTGAGAGATGCTGCCAATACAAAACAAACACTAGATTTCAAAGACTGGGAACACATTGAAATGACAATATTTTGCTATATTGAGCTTCTCTCTTTTTCCTTTTTTTCAGTGTGGCCTCCAAGAAATTTAAATTACACTTGTAGCACATAACTTGTTTCTTTGGGACAGGCCGCTCTAGGGGACAAGACTTATGACTATTCACTACTGTCTTTTTAGCACCTAGCTCAGCAATTTTGCATCAAATAGGCATTCCATTGATATTTTTTGAAAAGAGAAGATGAGTCAGTGAATTAGTGAATGCATATAGACATACGGCAGCCCAGGCATTCATGGTATTATCCCACAGACAAAGGAGAAACTTTTGAAAAATAGAAGCTATATTGGTTTGGGTTCCCCCAGAAGCAGTCCCTGGGACAAAGATCAAGTGCAAGTGATCTATTTGGGATTTACCTGTTATTATTTGCTCTCCCGTTCCATCCTAGAAAGGCCAAAAACAAGAGCCAGGGAGTGGAGAAGTGAAGCTGGGAAGGGAAGAAGGCTAATAAAGGGTGTGAGCTCAAGTCAGTTGCCACCATGGGCAACAGAAACTTGATCCTGCTGGGAAACTTCAGAATCAGTGCTTTGAAGGCATCTCCTTCTGCCAGGGTATTTCCATACCATTCCTATCTATCGTTACTTAAAGCTGCTGGGAGGGCTGCATGTGCTCATCCCCGGCACTCTTGTCCTACTCTATGGCACAGACAGAGCAAGCAGGCAAAGAGACATCAGGGCCAGCAGGTGGCATGTGCCAAAGTGGTACAGCTGAGGGATGGGGCGTAGCAAGTGACAGCTAACTCTAGTTTCTTTCAAAGCAAGTCATCATTAATTCCATCACCTAATAGTTAAAAGTTCTTGCCTGGTGACTCAGATGGTAAAGCATCTGCCTACAATGCAGGAGACCCAGGTTCGATCCCTGAGTCAGGAAGATCTCCTGGAGAAGGAAATGGCAACTCACTCCAGTATTCTTGCCAGGAAAATCCCATGGACAAAGGAGCCTGGTAGGCTACTGTCCATGGGGTCACAAAGAGTCAGACACAACTGAGCGACTTCAATGTCAAAGTCAATGTCAATAGTTAAAAGTGGTACCACTGTCATACAGCTCTCCATAGCCCACAAGACAGTCAGTAAAGCCCCTTTGGGATCCTTGGACAATTCTTCACTTGTTGCCCCCCCACCTCCCCGCCCCCACTTCTTGCCCTCCCATCCCATCCTAGAGTTACCAAATGGATATTGGGAAGAGGTTACCAGTTATGAGCTCAGTGCACCTTAATGAAGAGTTGCTAAAATTGATTGAAGATGGCCTCAGCTTCGCTGTCACTGAGTTACAACTCTGCCCTCCATCTCCTGTTTGTACACCCTCGGCAGGTGTTGGTAGCCAATTTCTTTTCTTCTGGTTTCTCCACTACAATGCGTAGTTACCCAGGAAGGTGACCAGTCATTGTCTTTGAATTGCCCTTAATACATGTACACATGAAATGATACCTGTATGTGATGCATGAAGTGGTGACAGCTCAATCTTTCAACAAAGAGTCTCAAATTGCTAGTTCATATAACTTCACTCAGCATTAAGTCATTTCACAGAAACCAGACCATAGCAGTTCTGTTTTGGGAGGTTAAATTTGTCTGGTTCTAATTTGAAATCAGGAGAGGCTCCAGAATAATTTCATTAAGCACAGTGAAGCAAGGCAAGTAAGACAGAAGTAGTAAACAAATTGAAAATGAGAAATGGCTGATCCAGGGGGAATGGAATTCAGAGTAGTCTGGAGTCTTTATAGTAATTTTAAATGTACTTGATACCATAAAACTGTGTGTTTTCCATGAACAGTTCACTTCTGTCAAGGCCCTGGTTCCCTTCAGAGGACTTGGCCAAACCACTGTCATAATCTGTCATTGCTGGAACTTTGCATTCAAGCTTTTTCCCCAGTCTAACATTTTAGCATTTATTTCCCTTTCCTGGAATTTAAGTAATGTAAATATTTATGTTATTTAATTAAACTTTTAGGTTATAAATAACCAGGTTGCTTAATTTAGATAAATTAAATAGATAATATAAAGGTCCTGCAAATATTTGGACCATCATAAATTTAAGAATAAACTGGATATTCCAATAAAAACGTGTAAATTTAAATTAATCCTGCCAATCACTGGTCCTTCTCTACTTAACAAACACATGTGAAACTTCAAGAGTTGGAGAACACAGATGTCCATAGTGAGTTAGATAACAGCTCTGTCTGGGCAAAGAACCCCTGTAAAGATCCACAGTTGTTGCCACAAAGGAACTTGGTTCCATCTTTCTTAATTTACTGACTTTATATGAGAAGTTGCATCACAGACTTTTATGAGAAATATCCCTTTTTTGTTTAACATTGGCAACAAATGTTTAAAATTTTTAAAAACACTTTGCAGGACCTCTCTGCTGGTCCAGTGGCTGAGAATTTGCCTGCTAATGCAGGGGACACAGGTTCAATCCCTGATCTGTCAGAATCCCACATGCTGTGGAGCAGCTAAGCTCATACACCACAACTATTGAGCCTGTGCCCCATGTATCACAGCTACTAAGTCCACACCCCCGAGAGCCAATGCTCCACCTCAGTGAGGAGTCCACACACTGCAGCTGGAGAGTAGCTCCTACTGACTGCAACTAGAGAAAAGCCTGTGCAGCAAAGAAGACCCAGTGCAGCCAAAAATAAGCCAATAAATAAAATTCTTTTAAAAGTCAGATTTTCATTTAAAAAAAAAGAGAGAGAGAGAAGCCACTGCAACAAGAAGCCCAGGCACCGCAACTAGAGAGTAGCCCTTGTTCACTGCAACTAGAGAAAGATTGAGCACAGCAACAAAGACTCAGAGCAGCCAAAAATTAACTAATTAATTAATTAACTAAAAATACGATGCAGATCCAGATGAAAAGAGCCAAGCAGGGCGCAGGCAAGGTTGTGTCTTTGAATTCTCCATAGAGCAAATACAGTTGTAGGTGCTAACTGGGTCAGACACAAATATGCAAAGAACATGTCAACTGCTCTGGTTTATATTCACGTGTGACCCACAAAAGGAATGGGGCTTAAATTCAAGCAGAACAAAATGTTGATAGAGCACTGGAAATAACTTCTTGGTTGTACATCAGGGAATACACATCTCGACTAGAGAAAGATTTATCCTGGGAAACCTGCTGCTTTCAACATTGAACTCCCTAAAGACCAGACAGGTTATAGTCATTTAGTGGGAATGTGTATCAAGACTTTGAATTTTGGTTATTGATTGGCAAGAATAAAAACACAGCCACCCACACAGAAAACAACAGCAAAAATTGGCTTCTCTTAAATGAAAATATTTCTTTGGCTTTCTCTTAGTTACATATTTTTAGCAAAAATTAAACATACACTGCAAATCATGCTTTCATTTCTTGGGTAGGCAATAGACTCATTTCAATCTAACTTGAAAGGAGCAACCAGGAGACTCTTCTTTCCTAGCCCGATTTTGAAACACTCCCACACGTTTTTATCCTTTTCTCTCTGTGAGTTATTTTTTCTCTCCTCAGAACGTAGAGTATGTGAGAAATCTGTACTATTCTATTTTTGCTGAGGAATAAATTTTAAGCTCAAACTGTTGTCTATTCGATTGTTATTCCTTCTCCAGACCTTTATATTAAAGTCAATGCTAGGTCTTCATCCCTCCCATGGTCATAAAGATTACATGAGAGATAGGCTAATGATTTTAGCTACTATCTAAGACTAAACAATAGTCTATAATTGTATTATTTTTATTCTAATTTTTTCTCTATAATAGTAATCATCCAACCCCTCATAATTTTATGTGATAGTCATATTGCAGATTGAATAATAAAAATAAAGTTTATATTCACTGAGCTGTACTGTATGTCAAGCACCAGGCTATACACATTTTTTAAACTTACATCAACCTTATGAAAAAGTGAAAGTATTAGACTCTCAGTAGTGTCTGATTCTTTCGACCCCATGGACTGTGTGTGGTTGGTGTAAAGGGCCTCCAAACCTCTACCTCTGTGTTATAGCTTATTGTCTGGTGTAGATTCATAGTTCACCTCTTGACTGGCGTCTTCCCTGAATAAGAATAAAGCCACCAACCTTTTAACAGTGTTTCCCTTTGGAGTATTTGTGTTTACCTGTTCTGCCCTCATTGAATGGTGTTTAAAACTCCCAAGAAGGAACAGAAAATCAAGAAAATAAAACCTCACTATCTCTTAGTGGGAGTTGTATATATCATTACAACCACAGATGGTCTCTGCAGTTAGAGGCTTCATTTTAAATCTCAACTCCATTCCATGTAAACACAAGCTACTGAAGTTCCCTACTTCTCAGTTTTCTCCTTCAAAAAATGGGGACAACAGTTTAGCACCTACCTCCCAGGTTTGATCTTGGAGTAGGGAAGATCCCCTGGAGGATGGTACAGCAACCCACTCCAGTATTCTTGCCTGGAGAATCCCTTGAACAGAGAAGCCTGGTAGGCTACCACAAAGAATCGGACACAGCTGAAGCGAAAGAGCACACACACGTAAGAAATCATAGTCATAGAGCTTGACACCTGTCTTAGACCGCCCAAGCTTCTGTAACAAAATACCGCAGACTGAGTGTAAACAACAAAAACTTATCTCTCACAGTTCTATAGACGAGAAATCCAAGATCAGGGTGCCAGTAAGGACCCTCTTACAGGCTGCAAACTGCCAACTTCTTGCAGTATCCTCACACATGGCAGGAGGAGAAGGCAGCTCTCTAGTACCTCTCTCTCTCTTTTGATTTTGTTTCTATTTACTTTATTTTTTAAAATTCTTTTATTAATTTTGGTTGTGCTTGGTCTTTGATGCAATGCACAGGCTTCTCACTGTGGTGGCTTCTCTTGTAGCAGAGGACAGGCTCTAGGCTCACCGACTTCAGTAGTTTGCACACAGAGGTTCAGTAGCTACAACTCATGTGTTTTAGTTGCTCCATGCTATATGGGATCCTCCCAGACCAGGGTTTAAACTCATGTCCCCTGCATTGGCAGGCAGACTATTATCCTCTGTACCACCAGCTGTTGTTGTTCAGTCACTCAGTCATGTCCTACTCTTTGCAACCCCAGAGACTGCAGCACGCCAGGTTTCCCTCTCATTCACCGTCTCCCGGAGCTTGCCCAAACTTGTGTATATTGAGTCGGTGATGCCATCCAACCATCTCATCCTCTGTCATCCCCTTCTCCTCCTGCCTTCAATCTTTATCAGCATCAGGGTCTTTTCTAATGAGTCGGCTTTTTGCATCAGGTGGCCAAAGTATTGGAGTTTCAGCCTCAGCATCAGTCTTTCCAATGAGTATTCAGGACTGATTTCCTTTAGGATTGACTGGTTGGATCTCCTTGCAGTCCAAGGGACTCTCAAGAGTCTTCTCCAACACCACAGTTCAAAAGCATCAGTTCTTTGGTGCTCAGCCTTCTTTATGGTCCAGCTCTCACATCCACAGGAAAAATCATAGGCTAGATGGACCTTTGTTGGCAAAGTAATGTCTCTGCTTTTTAATATGCTGCCTGTTTGTCATAGCTTTTCTCCCAAATAGCAAGCGTCTTTTAATTTCACGGCTGCAGTACCCTCCACAGTGATTTTGGAGCCCAAGAAAATAAAGTCTGTCACTGTTTCCATTGTTCCCCATCTATTTGCCATGAAGTGAAGGGACTGGAGGCCATGATCTTTGTTTTTTGAATGTTGAGCTTTAAGCCAGCTTTTTCACTCTCCTCTTTCACCTTCATCAAGAGGCTCTTTAGTTCCTCTTTGCTTTCTGCCATTAGGGTGGTGTCATCTGTGTATTTGAGGTTATTGATATTTCTTCCGCAGTCTTGATTCCAGCTTGTGCTTCATCCAGCCTGGCATTTTGTATGATGTATTCTGCATATAAGTTGAATAAGCAGAGTGACAATATACAGCCTCGACATACTCCTTTCCTGATTTGGAACCAGTCTGTTCCATGTTCTAACTGTTATTTCTTGACCTGCAGGCAGGTTTCACAGGAAGCAGGTAAGGAGGTATGGGATTTCCATCTCTTGAAGAATTTTCCACAGTTTGTTGTGATCTACACAGTCAAAGGCTTTAGCATAGTCAATGAAGCAAAAGTAGATGTTTTTCTGGAATTCTCTTGCCTTTTCTATAATCCAACAGATGTTGGCAATTTGATCTCGGGTTCCTCTGCCTTTTCTAAATCCAGCTTGAACATATGGGAGTTCTCGGTTCATGTACAGTTGAAGCCTGACTTGGAGAACTTTCGGCACTACTTTCTAACATTTGAAATGAGTGCAGTTGTGTGGTAGTTTGAACATTCTTTGGCATTGCCCTTCTTTGGGATTGGAATGAAAATTGACCTTTCCCAGTCCTGTGGCCACTGCTGAGCTTTCCAAATTTGCTGTCATGTTGAGTGCAGCACTTTGACAGCATCATCTTTTAGGATTGAAAATAGCTCAGCTGGGATTCCATCACCTCTACTAGCTCTGTTCATAGTGATGCTTCCTAAGGCCCACTTGACTTCACACTCCAAAATGTGTAGCTTTAGGTGCATGATCACACCATCATGGTTATCTGAGTCCTGAAGATCTTTTTTGTATAGTTCTTCTGTGTATTCTTGACACCTCTTCTTAATATCTTCTGCTTCGGTTACGTCCATACTGTTTCTCCCTTTATTGTGCTCATCTTTGCATGAGATGTTCCGTTGGTATCTCTAATTTTCTTGCAGGGATCTCTAGTCTTTCCCATTCCTCTATTTCTTTGCATTGTTCACTTAGGAAGGCTTTCTTATCTCTCCTTGCTATTCTTTGGAACTTTGCATTCAGATGGATGTATTTTTCCTTTTCTCCTTTGCCTTTTGCTTCTCTTCTTTTCATAGCTATTTGTAAGGCCTCCTCTGGCAACCATTTTCCCTTTTTGCACTTCTTTTTCTCGGGGATGTTTTTGTACAGTGTTAGGAACCTCTATCCATAGCTCATCAGGCACTCTGTCTATCAGATTTAATCCCTTGATTTTATTTGTCACTTCCACTGTATTATCATAAGGGATTTGATTTAGGTCATACCTGAATGGTCTAGTGGTTTCCCTTACCTTCTTCAATTAAAGCCTGAATTTTGCAATAAGAAGTTCTCGATCTGAGCCACAGTCAGCTCCCAGTCTTGTTTCTGTGACTGTATAGAGCTTCTCCATCTTTGGCTGCAAAGAATATAATCCTTCTGATTTCAGTATTGACCATCTGGTGATGTCCATGTGTAGGGTCATCTCTTGTGCTATTGGAAGAGGGTGTTTGCCATGACCAGTGCATTCTCTTGGCAAAACTCTGTTATCCTTTGACCTGCTTCATTTTGTACTCCAAGGCCAAATTTGCCTATTACTCCAGGTACCTCTTGACTTCCTATTTTTGCATTCCATTCCCCATGATGAAAAGAACTGCCAGGGATGTCCTCAAATCTCTTTTATAAGGGTGTTAATCCCATTCATAATCTAATCAGCTCCCACTCATAACCTAGTCAGCTTCTAATATCATCACATTGGACAGTAGAGCTCAACATACAAATTTGCTGGTGGGGGAGACATGAATACGCGGTCCACGGCAATATCTAACCCATTCCCCTCTTTTTACCACAGTGACAACAGAACTCTAAAGAAGGAAAGTGGCTTACCCACTTTCCCACTTTACCCAGATTCGCAAAGCTTTTGGTAAAACTGTAACCATTTATTCAGTTAACCAATTTCTCTGCACCTCATGGCCTCTCAAATAGATAAATTTAGGCAAAAGTGTGTGGCTCTCAATGTCAATTCAATAGCTGAAGTTAAACACAGAGACAATAATATTAAGGTATCAGATGTTCATCTTTTTTTTTTTTTTGAAATGTAATTGACATAACACTTTATTAATTTTAGGTTTACAAATAGTTATAAGATAGTTACAAAAATTGTTTTTCTTATGATAAGAATGTTTAAAATGTACTCTTTGAGCAACTTCCAAGTATGCAACACAGTATTATTAACTGCAGTCACTATGCTTTATATTATACACATTTTGTTTATTTCAAAACTGGAAATTTTTAACTTTTGTCCTCCTTTACCCATTTTGCCCACCCCCCAGTTCTGCCTATTTTTTGTTTGTGTTTTTTAGATTCTGCATGTCCTTAAGATCATATAGTAATTTTCTTTCTCTGACTTATTTCACTTATAATACCTTCAGGATTCATCCACGGTGTGGCGAATTGCATTCTGTTTTATGGATGAATAATATTCCATTGTATACCACAATTTTTTATCCATTCATCCATCAGTGGACACTTAGATTTTTTTCCATATTACGTAAACATAGAGGTGTGTATGTCTTTTTGAGTTAGTGTTTTCACTTCTTTGGTTAAGTATCTGAAAGTAGAATGCTGGATCATGTGATAGACCTGTTTTTAATTTTTTGAGGAGACTATATACTGCTTTCCATAGTGTTTGCACCAGTTTTCCTTTCCCACAACTGTGCACAAGGGTTCCCTTGTTATTTCTCATCTTTTTGATAACAACTTTTCTGATAGGTGTGAGATGGTGTCTCATTATGGTTTTGATTTGCATTTCCCTGATGATTGAGCATCTTTTTCATGTGTCTGTTTGCTATCTATTTGTTTTCTTTGGAAAAATGTTTTTTCAGATCCTTGGCTCATTTTTTCATTGAATGTGGGGTGTTTTTTTTTGCTATTAAGTTGTATGAGGTTTTTTTTTATAAATTTTAGATATTAACTCCTTATCAGATATATGATTTGCAAACATCTTCTCCCATTCCATAGGTTGCCTTTTAATCTTGTTGATGGATTCCTTTGCTGTGCAGAAGTTTTTCAGTTTGATATAGTCCTGTTGCTTGTTTTTCCATTAGTTACCTTTGCTTTTGCTGTTAAATCCAAAAACTCATCACCAAGACTAACTCCAAGGCACTTACCACCTATGCTTTCTTCTAGAATTTTATGGTATCAAGTCTATGTTCAAGTCTTTAATCCATTTGGGGTTAGTTTTTGTGTGTGGTATAAGATATGGGTCTAGTTTCATTCATTTGCATGTAGCAGTACAGTTTTGTCAGCACTATAAATTAAAGAGACTACTCTTGCCCCATTGTATATTCTTGGCTCTTTTGTGGTAAATTAATTGACCATATAGGCCTAGGCTTATTTCTGAGCTCTCAATTCAGTTCCATTGATCTATATGCTTTTTATGCTAATACTATGCTATTTTGATTACTTACAGCTTTGTAATATAGTTTGAAATCAGTGAAGATAATGTTTCTAGCTTAGTTTTTTTTTTTCCTCAGGATTGCTTTGGCTATTTGGGATCTAGATGTTCACTTTTTCTCTGGCATTACAACAGATTTTACCAATTATTTCAACACCTCCAAATCTCTGTTAGCTGGAATTTCCATAAAGGATGCTCGTAATTCTTCCAGATTTCACTGTGCCTTCTGGATCATCAGAGAAAAGACAAAATTGTGGTCAGTGCAGTTTCACTGTTGGCAATCTACTTCATTCTCTCTCTCCATATGGCATTTTATCTTGCATCTTCTAAACTCAGAGTCTGCTTATTAACCAGAGCAGCCAGGCTGAGCAAGAATGGTTAAAAGCTGGTGGAGGTGAGTCATGTTTCTTTCCAGAAAAGTCAGTAGGTTCTAAGTATAACGGGAGGAAAACTGGGACAAAATAACAGAGAGAAAATTCCTATAATACAGCATCAAGGTCTCTCAGACATAGGAAACTTAATTTATGCTTCTTCATTCAGGGAGAAAGCTTCCTAAAGCTTATACATGAAACCTCAACAAACTTGTTGCTGCTGCTGCTAAGTTGCTTCAGTCGTGTCTGACTTTGTGCGACCCCACAGACGGTAGCCCACCAGGCTCCGCCACCCCTGGGAATCTCCAGGCAAGAATACTGGAGTGGGTTGCCATTTCCTTCTCCACTGCATGAAAGTGAAAAGTGAAAGTCAATAAACTCACCTTCTTTCAAAGCAGCAGAACTTGGTCTTACTTCAGGAAACACTTGGAAGGAGTGTGGCCAGTGAGAATCCAGGTGACTCTGAATACCGAACACCAGATAAGCAGAGGTCACCACTGCCAAAGCCCTGGAGGTCCAGGAACTGGGTTATGGGGCTTGGATTTCCCAGGACTCAGCAGAGGAGATTGGCCTGCAGAATGTCGGGTAAGGAGTATCTAGAGATCCACACTTGAGGGAATGAAGGGCAGGGGATAAGACTGGAAAGAGGGAGAAGTGCAGCAGCAGAAGGCCACGGACTGGGATAACTCATTCAGGAAGTCTAAAGCTAGGATAACTATTCAAAGATGTCTCCAGTCATCGCTGGATGAGTCCAGCCCAGGCGGAGTCACGAGGCCCTTGCCAGCTGAGGAGGGTCCTCCATTGGGCACACAGCTGAGGGTTTTCTGCCAGGGGACCTCCAAGCACCTGGGAAGATCAGTGCTTCGTTCCTGAAGGAGTCTGGGGGGCACATCAGCACCATCCTAGAGGCACAAGCGTGCTCTTCTGCTGGGTGCAAGGTTTTACAAAGCCAGGCAAGAGTATTAGGGCTGTCATCCCAAGAAAGGGGTCAGGACATAGCTCCTATCCCAAGAACAAGAGGGGTGCCTGGGCTTGGAGGATGAATCCAACCTTTGCAACAGAGCACAAACTAGACTCAGTGTCAGGCCTGTGATGATACAGACCCAGACAGGATGGGGCCAAATAGAGGGCCCCTGAATGCAGATATGGCCTGGGGCCTGGGCCTTACTGCCTTTTCTCCTCCACCAGCTTGATAGTAAGAAATCACTAGAAGCCCAGCAAGATTGTCCAGGCCACACACATACACACAGTTTGGGGTGTGTGGCTAAATGGAGAAGTAAAAGGAGATTACTGACGTACTGGGTAAGGAGTAGAGCCAGCCTAGTGCTAGGGGTGGGCATATGGATGCAGATGTGATGGGGAATTTCTCAGCCTCAACAATTTGAAGGATATAGGGAAGGCAGGAGAAATACAGTTGGGGTAGAAAAATATATAACTGGTAATACCTTACATATACAAGATGTTTCACATTTTTCAAAATTCTGTGTGTGTGTGTGATCCCAGTTTGCTAATTCTGCTCCTATTATGTTTATATTAAAAAAAAAAAACCATCTGTGAATGAATGTGCCAAATCCTTGTAACACAGCTAATCACTCTCTCTATGTGTGTGTCTGTCTCCTCTCTCTGTGTGTATCTCTGTGCCTCTGGGTGTTTCTCTGTCTCTGTCTCTCTCAGGGCTCTGGAATTGTGAGCAATACCCAGCAGGAGAGTATCTAGAGTGTGTGGTTTTGTGAGAGTTGAGCCATTGCAGGTTTCCTTGGCCACATGACCATTCTTGTCCAGAAAGATACCTCTAATGGCCCTTTCTTCTCTTCACCCTTCACTTTCTTCATTCACAATGCTAAATGACATGATCATTTTTTGGAGATTCACCTAAACTGTGAAGACGGTGAGGTCATGTCACCACTATGAAAATGAGATCGCTTTAATGTTTATCCAAACCCACCATAGTGCTGTCAATGACTTAGGACAACCGTTGAGTATCTTCCTCAGATGATGTTCAGCCTGGAGGATGGATGTGTTTTGTGTGAGAAAATATAAAATAGAGAAAGAGAAGATCCCAGTCATCCTGAGTGTTAATCAAACATGGCTTTGCAAGAGGTGACGTTAGAAAAGAAATTGGATGTCTCCTGGGGTGATCACATTCTCTTGTTGCAAAAAGTTAAAGATAAGTCTCAGGAGTGCCTATTAACTTCAGTGTGGTGGACCACATCTTCATCTCCATAAGCTGCTTTGAATCTTCTACAGAGAAGGCAGAATGGAAAATCATGTACACACAGCTGAGGCACTGATTTTAAACTTCCATTGCTAGCTGCTCACAAGTGATTCTTTGATGACACAATCTTATTGTCATAATGGATGAAATCTAACTCTTCAGGGCCAATTAACAAATGCTTTATTCAGATATTTGCATGCTTAGAACTATTGAGGAATGTCCTTTCACAGACACATCTTCCTGTCTGTTCTCAAATATGTAATTAATGGCCGTGCTCCACGATAAAACACACTGTGTTTTCAATAAAATGATTAAAAGCTTTTTTTAAAAAAAAGTATCTTGCGTGTCACTACAATTGAAATTGTCCTTCAACATAAAACGGTGAAAAATTATTGTAAACAAATCTATTGTAGTAACAGGACTACAAATCTATTGTAGTCCCACGTGCCTCAGTGGTAAAGAATTTGTCTCCTGTATCCAATGCAGGAGACACAGGAGACACGGGAGTTTGATCCTTGGGTTGAGAAGATCCCTTGGAGGAGGAAATGGCAACCCACTTCAGTATTCTTGCTTGGAAAACTCCATAGACAGAGGAGACTGGCAGAGTAAAATCCATGACGTCACAAAGATTCGGACATGACTGAATGACCAAGCATGCATGCCCTGTAGTAACAATTACAGAGGATTCAGCTCTGGAGGTTGTCTGACAACTAATTCATCCAGAGACTTTAAGAATATATTTATATTGTGTATTACATGAAAAAGGTTATGTTCTATTATATCAGACTGCCAAGAGAAATATCAATAACCTCAGATATGCAGATGATGCCACCCTGATGGCAGAAAGCAAAGAGGAACTAAAGAGCCTCTTGATGAAGATGAAAGAAGAGAGTGAAAAAGCTGGTTTAAAACTTATCATTCAAAAAACGAAGATCAAGGCATCCGGTCCCATCACTTCATGTCAAATAGATGGGGAAAAAATGGAAACAGTGACAGACTTTATTTTCTTGTGCTCCAAAATCACTGCAGACGGTGACTGCAGCCATGAAATTAAAAGATGCTTGCTCCTTGGAAGAAAAGCTACAACAAACTTAGACTGTGTTAAAAAGCAGAGACATTACTTTGCCAGCAAAAGTCCATATAGTCAGAGCTATGGTTTTTCCAGTAGTCATGCATAGATGTGAGAGTTGGACCATAAAGAAGGCCGAGCACCAAAGAATTGATGCTTTTGAACTGTGGTGTTGGAGAAGACTCTTGAGACTCCCTTGAATAGCAAGGAAGTCAAACAAGTCAGTCCTAAAGGAAATCAACACTTCATTGGAAGCACTGATACTGAGGCTGAAGCTCCAATAGTTTGGCCACCTTTTCACTGGAAAAGACTCGGATGCTGGGAAAGATTGAGGGCAGGAGGAGAAGCGGGGCAACAGAGGATGAGTTGATTGGATGGAGTCATCTACTCAATAGACATGAATTCGAACAAACTCTGGGAGATAGTGAAGGACAGGGAAGCCTGGTGTGCTGTAGTCAATGGGGTCACAAAGAGTCAGACATGACTGAGTGAACAACAGCAACAACACTACCTCAAGAATTTCAAGAGTTTTCTCAATGTCACTTTGGATATAATTCTGCAAGTTTTTTTTTTTTTTTAAACACCTTTTTTGAAATTCATTTAAGTATTCAAGATGATTAGTACATTTTGCTATTCATTTTCAAAGTGATTATTATCCTTGGTAAAACTATCCACTGAGTTTTCCTAATCACATGAATCATTTCTAATTTGGGTGTTTTGTTGCTCCTGTATCTGGGTTATTCTTTTGTAGAAAACTCCGAATTCTTGCTAACTAGAAAATTGAAAGCCCTGGGATTCCCTGATGACAGCTTTTAACAAATACTTGGTTGCCTCTGCATTATAATCAGAATACCAAGAAATCTGCCTGGCTAATTCTATTTAGCATCACAAAAGACACCAAGGGCAGGCCATGATATGTTAAACATTTACAGTTTGCATATAAGTCTGTCTTTTGCAATTATATTTTAAAATGGTTTATTCCACTGTCAAAATACAACGTGTTTCATCATCATTAAATAAATTTTTCTTTGCTTTTTGGAAGGTGTATAGCCTATCTATCATTGAGAAAGATTGCCCCAATACAGCATATAAAGATGCTGTGAATTTTGAACCTTATGAACATCTGTGCCTTGGTGTACTTAAACAGCTTGCAGTGCATATTAAAAGCCAGGTGATCTAATTTAGCACGACAGTGATCCACTTTGAAAATAAATAGAACTGTTAGGCTTTCAATCAGCATATATTTAATCAAAAGGTAAATGAAGGAAGACTAGGAAAGAAACAATTATTTGACAGTTTTAATTGAAATCCATGTATATAGTAGGTGTAAGATACTTAGCAGTTATACAAAGCATGTTCCTGAAGAAACAAACTCTGTGCTGAGAGATGTGAGCCTCAAACATGGAACTATGAAGGCTACGTAAAGGAATACATATATTTGGGGATAAGTTGCATGGAGAGACCTAAAGGTCAAAGCAGCTTAGAGAAGAGAGATCAACAGAGACCATAAGTAATAGGGAATTATTTATGGAGAAAACAGGACATGTGCTGGACCTAAGAGACGGTTAATATTCTCAACAGAAGTTTTCAAATTTGGGAACACTTTGGTACATACAGCCATAATTCTGATGGAATGGCATAATCTGTATTTCAGTTCAGTTCAGTCGCTCAGTCGTATCCGACTCTTCGCGACCCCATGAACCACACCACGCCAGGCCTCCCAGTACATCACCAACCTCCGGAGCTTACCCAAACTCATATACATTGAGGCATTGATGCCATCCAACCATCTCCTTCTCTGTCATCCCCTTCTCCTCCTGCCCTCAATCTTTCCCAGCATCAGGGTCTTTTCAAATAGGTCAGCTCTTTGCATCAGGTGGCCAAAGTATTGGAGTTTCAGATTCAACATCAGTCCTTCCAATGAACACCCGTGGACTGATCTCCTTCAGGATGGATTGGTTGGATCTCCTTACAGTCCAAGAGACTCTCAAGAGTCTCCTCCAACACCACAGTTCAAAATAATAAATTCTTTGGCACTCAGCTTTCTTCACAGTCCAACTCTCACATCCACACATGACTACTAGAAAAACCATAGCCTTGACTAGACGGACTTAGTCGGCAAAGTAATGTCTCTGCTTTTGAATATGCTGTCTAGGTTGGTCATAATTTTCCTTTCAAGGAGTAAGCATCTTTTAATTTCATGGCTGCAATCACTATCTGCAGTGATTTTGGAGCCCCAAAAGATAAAGTGAGCCACTGTTTCCCCATCTATTTGCCATTAAGTGATGGGACCAGATGCCACAACCTTAGTTTTCTGAATGTTGAGCTTTAAGCCAACTTTTTTCACTCTCCTCTTTCACATTCATCAAGAGGCTCTCTAGTTCTTCTTCACTTTCTGCCATGAGGGTGGTGTCATCTGCATATCTGAGGTTATTGATATTTCTCCCGGCAATCTTGATTCCAGCTTGTGCTTCTTCCAGTCCAGCGTTTCTCATGATGTACTCTGCATAGAAGTTAAATAAGCAGGGTGACAATATACAGCCTTGACGTACTCCTTTTCCTATTTGGAACCAGTCTGTTGTTCCATGTCCAGTTCTAACTGTTGCTTCCTGACCTGCATACAGGTTTCTCAAGAAGCAGGTCAAGTGGTCTGGAATTCCCATCTCTTTCAGAATTTTCCACAGTTTATTGTGAGACACACAGTCAAAATTTTGGCATAGTCAATAAAACAGAAATAGCTGTTTTTTCTAGAACTCTGTTACTTTTTCGATGATCCAGTGGATGTTGGCAATTTGATCTCTGGTTCCTCTGCTTTTCTAAAACCAGCTTGAACACCTGGATGTTAATGGTTCATGTATTGCTGAAGCCTGGTTTGGAGAATTTTGAGCATTACTTTACTAGCTTGTGAGATGAGTACAATTGTGTGGTAGTTTGAGCATTCTTTGGCATTGCCTTTCTTAAGGACTGGAATGAAAATTGTCCTTTTCCAGTCCTGTGGCCACTGTTGAGCTTTCCAAACATGCTGACATATTTAGTGCAGCACTTTCATAGCATCATCTTTTAAGATTTGAAATAGGTCAACTGGAATGCCATCACCGCCATTAGCTTTGTTTGTAGTAATGCTTCCTATGACCCACTTGACTTAACATTCCAGGATGTCTGGCTCTAGGTGAGTGATCACACCATTGTGATTATCTGGGTCATGAAGATCTTTTCTGCACAGTTCTTCTGTGTATTCTTGCCACCTCTTCTTAATATCTTCTGTTTCTGTCAGGTCCATACCATTTCTGTCCTTTATTGAGCCCATCTTTGCATGACATGTTCCCTTGATATGTCTAATTTTCTTGAAGAGATCTCTAGTCTCTCCCATTCTATTGTTTTCCTCTATTTCTTTGTGTTGATCTGTGAGGAAGACTTTCTTATCTCTCCTTGCTATTCCTTGTAACTCTACATTCAGTATATCTTTCTTTTCTTCTTTCCTTTTCACTTCTCTTCTTTTCACAGCTATTTGTAAGGCCTCCTCAGATAGCCATTTTGCTTTTTCATTTCTTTTTCTTGGGGATGGCCTTGATCCCTGTCTCCTGTACAATATCACGAACCTCTGTCCATAGTTCATCAGGCACTCTGTCTGTCAGATCTAGTCCCTTAAACTTGTTTCTCACTTCAACTGTATAATCATAAGGGATTTGATTTAGGTCTCACCTAAATTGTTTAGCCGTGTTCCCCACTTTCTTCAATTTAAGTCTGAATTTGGCAATAAAGAGTTCATCATCTGAGCCACAATCAGGTCCTGGTCTTGTTTTTGCTGACTGTAGGGAGCTTCTCCATCTTTGGCTGCAAAGAATACCATCAATCTGATTTCAGTGTTGGCCATCTGGTGATGTCCATGTGTAGAGTCTTCTCTTGTGTTGTTGGAAGAGGGTGTTTGCTATGACCAGTGCATTCTCTCGGCAGAACTCTTTTAGCCTTTGCCCTTCTTCATTCTGTACTCCAAGGCCAAATTTGCCTGTTACTCCAGGTGTTTCTTGACTTCCTACTTTTGCATTCCAGTCCCCTATAATGAAAAGGACATTTTATTTGGGTGTTAGTTCTAAAAGGTCTTGTAGGTCATCATAGAACTGTTCAACTTCACCTTCTTCAGCATTACTGGTCAGGGCATAGACTTGGATTACTGTGATATTGAATGGTTTGCCTTGGGGGAAATGGACAAAGATCATTCTGTCATTTTTGAGACTGCATCCAAGTACTGCATTTCAGACTCTTTTGTTGACCGTGATGGCTACTCCATTTCTTCTAAGGGATTCCTGCCTGCAGTAGTAGATATAATGGTCATCTGCGTTTAATTCACCCATTCCAGTCCATTTTAGCTCACTGATTCCTAGAATGTCGATATTCACTCTTGCCATGTCCTGTTTGACCACTTCCAATTTGCCTTGATTCATGAACCCAACATTCCGGGTTCCTAGCAATATTGCTCTTTACAGCATTGGACTTTACTTCCATCATCAGTCACAGCCACAGCTGGGTGTTATTTTTGCTTTGGCTCCATCCCTTCTTTCTTTCTGGAGTTATTTCTCCACTGATCTCCAGTAGCATATTGGGCACCTACTGACCCGGGGAGTTCATCTTTCAGTGTCCTATCTTTTTGCCTTTTCATACTGTTCATAGGGTTCTCAAGGCAAGAATACTGCAGTGGTTTGCCATTCCCTTCTCCAGTGGACTACATTCTGTCAGACCTGTCCACCATGACCCGTCCTTCTTGGGTGGCCTCACTGGCATGGCCTAGTTTCATTGAGTTAGACAAGGCTGTGGTCCATGTGATCAGATTGGCTAGTTTTCTATGATTGTAGTTTCAGTGTGTCTGTCCTCTGATGCCCTCTCTCAGCGCCTACTGTCTTACTTGGGTTTCTCTTACCTTGGATGTGAGGTATCTCTTCACGGCTGCTCCAGCAAAGTGCAGATGCTGCTCCTGATCTTGGACGTGGGTTATCTCCTCTCTGCCTATTGCGGTTCCTGAACTGCCCAACCACTGCTAGCCATTTCTGCTCCTAGTAATCGTGTTTTTTATACCCCACTAAATCGACTTAGAAATAGCACATAAGTAAAAGTGTATCTATATCCTTACATAAAGAATAATAGAACTGGAAGTAATTTTGCATATCTAGAGTTCCTGGGCAAAGAGAAGGTCTAATAGTTAAGGGTGACCAGGCTTACCAAATTCCTGACTTGGATCCCTGTACGTTAGTGTATTAAAGTTCTCGGAAGTTAAGCTGAAGAGAGACTGTTTAACTCTACTTACTTATCTGACCGTGGAACACTGTTTCTCACAGAATGCATGTTACACAGAATATGCATGTCAAGGAATTGAACTCCATGGCAAACAAATTGGAAATATTAATCTATAACAATGAAAAACAAGCAATCTGATTTTTTAAATGTGCCAAAGACCTGAAAGAGTGCTTATGTGCTCAGTCATGTCTGACTTTTTGTGACCCCGTGAACTGTAGCCCACCAGGCTCTTCTGTCCATGGGTTTTCCAGGCAAGAACACTAGAGAGGGTTGCCATGCCCTATACCAGGTAACCTTCCCAACCAAGTGATCAAACCAGGGTCTTCTGCATTGGCAGGGGGATTGTTTACCAGTGAGTCACCAGGGAAACTCTAAGACCTTTAAGATATCTCATCAAAGAAGATATACATTAACATATACACACTATCTATACAAAATAGATAGTCAACAAGGACCTACTGTATAGGTAGGAGGGAATTCTAGGGGGAGTTCTAATCAATAGAGGGAAGGCTACTCGGTATTCTATAATAATCGATATGGGAAAAGAATATGAAAAAGAATAGATACATGGATATGTATGTATTTGTATGATGGAGTCACTTTGTTGCACATCTGAAACTAACACATTATAAATCAACTATAATCCAATATAAAATTAAAAAATTAAATTAAAAAAAAAAAGAATGACTTCCTTAGTGGTACAGTAGATACGAATCTGCCTGCCAATGCAGGGGACATGGGTTTGATGCCTGGTCTGAGAAGATCTCCTGGTGGAGGGCATGGCAATCCACTCCAGTATTCCAGTATTCACCACAACTACTGAAGCCCATGAGTCCTAGAGCCTGTGCTTTGCAACAAGAGAAGCCATTGTGAGAAGAAGCCTGCCCACCACAATGAGGAGTAGCCTCTACTCACTCGTACCTAGAGAAAGCCAGAGTGCAACAATGACTCAGTTCAGTCAAAATAAATAAATAAGCAATTTAAAAATATACATAGATGGAAAATAAGCATATGAAAAGATCTCCATATCATTTGTCAGCAGGGAATGCAAATTAAAGCAACAAGGTACCACTACACAGCTATCAGAATAACTAAAATTCCAACACTGACAACATTAGATGCTGGTGAGAATGTGGAGTAACAGGAACTCTCATTCACTACTACTTCAAATGCAAAATGGAACAACTCTGAAAGACAGCTTCACAGTGTCTTACAAAATTAAACAGGATCCAGTAACCGTGTTACTCAGTCTTTAGAGCCAACTCCCCCAACATCCAGATAAAAACTTATGTCCACACAAGCACCTGCACGTAGATGTTTATAGTAACTTTGTTCACAATTGCCAAAACTTAAAGAAACAAAAATGTCCTCAGTACGTGATGACTAAACTGTGGCACATGCCGACCATGGAAGGTTATTCAGTGCTGAAAAGAAGTGAGTTATCCAGCCATGACGAGACATGGAGGAAAGTTAAAAACATATTCTTAAGTGAAAGAAGTCAATCTGAAAAGGGTGCCTACTGTATGATTCCACATAAGTGACACTCTGGAAAAGATAGAGCTATGAAGACAGTAAAATGATGGTGGTGTCAGGGATGAGGTGGGGCATTGGATGATGAATACTCAAAGCACAGAGGATCTTAACAGCAGTGAAACTATTCTGTATGATACTATATTAGTAGATACATGTCATTATCAATTTGTTCCAGGTGGCTCAGATGGTGAAGAATCTGCCTGCAGTGCAGGAGACCTGGGTTCAATCCCTGGGTAGGAAAGATCCCCTGGAGAAGGGAATTGTTACCCACTCCAGTATTCTTGCCTGGGGAATCCCACGGACAGAGGAACCTGGAGGGCTATAGTCCATGGGGTCACAAAGAGTCAGATACAACTGAGGACTAACACTTTCACTTTCATAGAATGTACAACAAGAATGAAGCCTAATGTAAGCGAGGAGCTTTGAGTGATGTTGTGTCAAGATAAGTTCGTCAGTGTAACAAATGCACCACTCTGGTGCAAGATGTTGATGATGTTGATAATAGGGGAGGCTGTACATGTACGGGGCAGGAGCTATATGGGAGATCTTTGTACACGTCCCCTAAAATCTCCCAATTAAACTGCACTAAAAAATAAAGTCTTTAAAACAAACTTAACCCAGTCAGACATGCAGTACACATCAATGGAATCTGGTCCACACACGTATTTTGTTTGCTACGTCACCTTACTTACATTTCCTGTCTGGCACATAGCTTCATATACAAAAAAGAGAGAGAGAAACTGACATTGGGAGCTATTAAGTGACTTGCGCAGGGCCCCATGGCAGTGTTAGTGGCACACTAGATGATAAAACTCAGATCTTCTCAACTCTGTCCTTGTGCTTCTTCCACAAAGTTCTCCCTTATAGAGGCTTCCATATCAATACCCTGAAATGCTCAGAAAGACAGGTGAACAGGTTAGAACAATGTTCCAACTGATATTGAAAGGGAAAAATATAGAAGTCTGAAGGGTAACCTGCTGAAATGTGGCCAAACATAAATAATTTTCAAGGTGATGACAGAAAATGCCTTATGATTTTTAAAATGTCAAAATTACTCAAATGCAGAATGGTGGTCCCAGTAAGAATTTGCAGTCACTAACTAATTCCATAAGGATTTCTGGTCTACATATATTTTGGGGGGTAGCACTTTGCAGTTTGTGCAAAAGGATCTTTGTTCCCTAACCAGGGATTGAACCTCTGCACTGGGCAGTGAAAGTGTGGAGTTCTAACCACTGGACTGCCAGGGAATTCCCTCTGGTCTACTTTTTAGCCACACAAATCTATTATTTCTCCTTCAGGACTGATATCCTTCCACCCCACTCTTACCTTGAAAAAGCAGATGTAATTTTTAAAGAACGAGGCGGCTGAATGCAGTGTTCGGAGAATGATCTGATTAAATCAAACATGTAAGCCCCACAGCTCCCACTTTTCATCTCTTTTAGTACGGAAGTTTGTGCATTCCCTACTGCCTGGCAGTCATCTAGCAACCCTTTTCCATTTGTGTCGTTTTGTACTTTTTAAGTCTGAGTCTTTCTTCAATGTCTTTAGTCATTTTTAACATTCTTACTTTCTAATCTCTATCCAATTATCCCATTAGCTAAATTTCTTGGGAGAGAGGTTGTTCCCCTCATTGATTAAGCCTGAAAAGTAGTGAAAGTGTTAGTCATTCAGTGGTGTCCAACTCTTTGAGACCCCCGTGGACTGTATGTGGCTCACCAGGCTTCTCTGTCCATGAAATTCTCCAAGCAAGAATACTGGAGCGGGTGCCCATTCCCTTCTCCAGGAGATCTTCCTGACCCAGGGACCAAACCCAGGTTTCCCACTTTGCAGGCAGATTCTTTACCATCTCATCCACCAGAGAAGTCATGACTAAGTCTAGTGATTCTTAATTCTGCTGCACTGGTTCTTGGAGAGTTTTATAGCTTTTGATTGTGAACTCATCTTCAGTGAGACTTGGGTATCCTCCCTGGGGTGGGGATGAGGCCAGGTCTCTTCAGTGGACTTTACCAGTTCAAGACCACTTTCCTGACATAAGTGATTCTGGACCAACACAAAGTATCAATTTTAAATTCAATATCATGAGAGCAGGAGATGTAAAGTTACAAATTCCCACACACCTTGTGGCAGATCAGCTTTATGTCGTCAGCCCATGTAAGAGGGTTCTAGTTCATCTCTTACTGAAGATTGATCTCTTGAAGAGCGTTTTATCTAAAACTGCCCAAAGTCTCAACTACCGTCCCATTTGAGTATTAAAAGTCTAACCCTTTATATTCCTGAGACTGACACCCATCTCCAGTGCTGTCAGGGTTCATTTTTATCATTTATTTTTAAAATTTTAGTAGCTTTATCTTTTCTTTTTGTTTTGTTTTTGTTTTTTTTTTTCTTCCTCACTTTCTTTCAGCTGCAGATGAACATTTAAATGATGTTTTTGTATGTTATTAGTGTTTCTAATAACTCATAGCTAGAGGGTTTTAAGGTTTCTTATTTGTCATACAGTAAAGTTCAAAATGTCTTTTTGCTTTCACTGCATGGCTTCTGTTAGAAACCAAGGAAAGAGCTCAGGTTGCTCAGATTGTGCTAAATGCCTTTCTTGATTAACTCTGTTAGAATACATAAAACTATTATTATAAGTTCAAGGTTTTCCAGTGAACTGGAAATGTTGTTCTGTATTCTTTTCTGGGAGCTTTCCTTTTATTTCATGATAAACAGAATTTGTAAATAAATTGATGATGCAGCAAACAGTGAAGAAGAGATGTTTGGTCAAACTTGAGATCCTTAAAAAATTACTTCTCAGTGTAGTAGCCATTGATGTGAACAAGTAACACATGTTGATAACTTCATACCATCCTTTGAAGCAGCACTGATGAATTCCAATGCTTCTCACTGTTTTAAGGAACTTTCCTAAGAGAGAAAGGGGAATCACCTTAAACCTTCTTGAACAGATATTAGAAACCTGCTCCATGCCAATTATCTCCCCAAAGTGCTTTCAAACTTAGAAAATAAGCATAATTATTATTGATGAACTGTTTAATTAATGCATATTTTATTCAGCATACTATTTTAACTAGAATTTATGATACTGTGCAATGCATTTTATGTGACATACATATGTATATACACATGTATCTGTAACAGTGGAGTGCTGTGGTGATGTCTACAGTGCATTTATGCCCATTTTACTAGGCTTGGAACATAATTTTGATGTTTTGTATCCTCACAGAGTCATTGCTCCTGAGCCTTGATTTTTATGACATATTTTTGTTTACTGCCATGTTTTATATCATGCCAAACCCTTGGTCAGTAGTACAACCTCCAGTTATTGCATTATTCCCATGGAAAAGCACCATATGTTTACACTGTGGGTTGCACGATGTTCTAGTTTCCTCTAATGCATTTTGGTTAAAAGCAAAGACTGTTTGTATATCAGAACATCATTGTAGCTAAAAGGCCGTTAATCCAAAGTTTCACTGCCATTATGTGCGTGAAGTGAAAGTCGTTCAGTCGTGCCTGACTGTTTGTGACCCCATAGACTATACAGTCCATGGAATTTTGCAGGCCAGAATACTGGAGTGGGTAGCCTTTCCCTTCTCCAGGGAAGCTTCCCAACCCAGGGACTGAACCCAGGTCTCCCACATTGGGAGATTCTTTACCAGCTGAGCCACGAGGGAAGCCCATCACTCTTTTTTAGTACTAACTTTTTGAGATCTTCTTAAAGATACAAAACACGGACTTTTAACACTCAAGGAGTCTGTATTTTAAAAACTTAAATAAATCAAATATTTAATCAAATATTTAAAAAATATTTGACTTTGCAAATCAAGTGGGCAAAACTCATTTTAAAAAGACATATTTAAGTCATTGAAGACATATTTAAGTCAACTGAAATGTAATTTTCTTTTTGGTCACACCTCGCAGCAAACCAGATCTTTGTTACCTGATCAGAGATTGAACCTGTATTCCCCTTGGAGTCCTAACAACTGTATTGCCAGGGAATTCTCCCTAGATGTGATTATTATTTTTAATATATGGAAGAATCTATTTAGTTAATATTTGAAAATTTAACCACCTTTGCAAAAAGTTAGGATAGGATGGAGGTAGGAATCTTATGTTTTTTAAATATTAAGACAGTGCAGTAAACTGGAGATATGGCAGTGGTGTGAAGGTCTACAGAAGAGGTGGGAGGTACATTTTCAGCTATTATGTCTTTTTTATTGTATAAACTTGATTAGGAACTACTCTTATTGATTGAGGTTAGAGAGCTCCATTGGGAAGATTTCTTCTAGGAATCTTAATCAGGAAATTTCAGAAAAACCAAGTCAATCCTTTCTTTAAGAGGATTCTATTAAAACAGAAATATAAAATGTAGCTACTTCTAAGTCATTACTCCCTGGTTCTGTCTTATTCACCATTATCCTTAAGACTCAATAAATAATTAAATGAATGAGTGAGTATGAAACAATTAGAAGTAATTCTGGATTCCTAAGAAATTATAAATCCAGTATAGTGTTCTTAAGTAGTATTTCCTTAGAAATTTTTATCATCTCAATATTTCTTAAAATTAAGAGAAAATGGAGGAAATACTTAAGCAACAAGTTAAATTATGCCCATTGTAAGAATACAACTTTTTTAAAAGAATATATTTGGGCTTATTTAGTCTATGTAAACAAAAGCTATCAATTTTATAGGTGTGTAGATTTATGAGAATACAGCATTGAAAGGGTCAAAGAGTATTGCTTTATTTTCAAATCTTCAGACTGACAAAACCTTCTTGAAAAATTTATGACGTTTGTCTTTTTTAAAAAGCAATGTTTCTATAAATCCTACCAAGCTGCTATGAATAAGGCTGTAAATCACATCATTGGCTTGAGTAATGGGACCTGTATTTCATGAAACCATGCCAAGAAACATGGAGGCTTTCATTGATATTGAATCTCCTCCTGTAATATTTAATACCTCTGTGTCCAAAAAAAAGAATTTGGTAAAATATTTTTACCATAATTTTTTCTTAAAGGAAAATAAATATAAAACAATGATATTAAATCTGATTATTTTAAAGAGGTTCATTATTTACTGATAGAGGAAAAAAAAGATTAGAAACAGTAGAAAATAAATAGAATTACCTTCACTAAATCAATGTGGCTATAAGCTTAGATTTTACCTGTAATTATGATTTGTACACCCAGTTCTAATGGAAGAGTAATGTCAAGTGCTTCCTTAGGGGTAACTTTTCTTTCAGTCTTGCTTTAAGTTTGTTTAACAAAACAGAAACTCTTGAATGTTCCTCTCTTCCCCTTCCCTCTATATCCAAATGCATATGGTCCCAACTTTATCCATTGTATCCAAATGGGGAAATGCTGTATAATCTGGTGGCTAACTGCACTAAAAATCCAATGGTAGGAACTCTATGGAGTGATAAGGAGTTATATGAATGTTATATTTGCATTTAACAGTAATATGAGTGACATGTACAGTGCTTAGACACAGTTCTATGCACCTCTAGTTAAGAACATGGCTGACATTCTGGGCCATGAGTTTTATGAGTGCTGTTCAGTGATTCAGTGTTACCAATCTTTTGCTCCAGCCAGTGTCTGAACCTAAAAGAAACTGGGCAACGCATAAAAGAAATCAGGCTAGGGACCAAAGTAAGCCTGTATCTGGAGACATTTATAATCTTCTATGGCCTTTCATACACTGGTCAGTGATTTCTATGTGTTTGTTTACATCCCACTTATTTCTTTTTTAAAAAAAAAAACAAAGGATTTAATGAAGGGTAGCAAAGCATTCTGGAGAAGGCAATGGCAACCCACTCCAGTACTCTTGCCTGGAAAATCCCATGGACGGAGGAGCCTGGTAGGTTGCAGTCCATGGGGTCGCTTCACTTTTCACTTTTCACTTTCATGCATTGGAGAAGGAAATGGCAACCCACTCCAGTGTTCTTGCCTGGAGAATCCCAGGGAAGGGGGAGCCTGGTGGGCTGCCGTCTCTGGGGTCACACAGAGTCGGACACAACTGAAGCGACTTGGCAGCAGCAGCAGCAAAGCATTCAATACCATAAAATAAGTAAATGAAAATTGGAAAGAAACTGAGTCAAAGGAAAGTAGGCATAGCCAAGTAGGCAAAATGCATGCCATAGGGTCTCAAATTCAGGGTCTTAAACTCCAGTCCAGAGGGCCAGGCAGGTAATGGCAAGTCCTAATCTTTACAATTATACACTACAAAAAAGTAGAGGAGGAAAGGGTCTTTTGCACTGTGTCCAGCACTTGGATAAGAGCAGAAAGGTAAACCAAGGGAGAGCTTGACAGTCTTGTCCATTGTGCTCAGCACTTGGGTCTTCAGTCTGAAGACTCTTTGATACCTGGGGTGATTTGTGCTAACTTGGCGCATCCGAGGAGATGGCGGGTAGAGAGAAACAATGGGAAACTTTAAGGAGGTAGAACTCATAGGACTTGGTACCAGAGGAAAAGGACAGAGTCAGGGCAATACCCAAATTTGGGGTTAAGTGATTAGATAGATATTGCTATCATGTGAGCTGAAATACAGATGGATGAGTTATTTGGGGGATGAGAAGATGAGGTCAGTCTTTGATACATGAAGTCTGAGGAGCATGTGGGGCTGAGTCTGGAGCAATGGTGGGAGAAGGGGTCAGAGAAGTGTTTCATTTATCTCACAGCTCAGAAGGAGTTGTGCAATGTGCGTTAGACATTTTGGTTGTGAATATTCAATTCTGTTATAGAAAACAAGAAAACAAATGGGATGGATTAAACTTGCAAGATGTGTTAAGCACAGATAAGGAAGTTAGTAACCTATTAGACCAAGAAGACAGCAAATATTTATAATGCATTGTACATACAGGAGGCATTTGAGGCACTCAATATTCATGAGGTCTCAATTCACCACTCTAACCCTTTCTGCTAGACAGCATATTAAAAAAGCAGAGACATTACTTTGTGAACAAAGGTCCGTCTAGTCAAGGCTATGGTTTTTCCAGTAGTCACGTATGGATGTGAGAGTTGGACTATAAAGAAAGCTGAGCACCAAAGAATTGATGCTTTTGAACTGTGGTGTTGGAGAAGACTCTGGAGAGTCCCTTGGACTGCAAGGAGATCCAACCAGTCCATCCTGAAGGAGATCAGTCCTGGGTGTTCATTGGAAGGACTGATGAAGCTGGAACTCCAATACTTGGGCCACCTGATGGGAAGAGCTGACTCATTTGGAAAGACCCTGATGCTGGGAAAGATTGAGGGCAGGAGGAGAAGGGGATGACAGAGGATGAGATGGTTGGATGACATCACCGACTCGATGAACATGAGTTTGGGTGAACTCCGGGAGTTGGTGGTGGACAGGGAAGCCTGGCGTGCTGCGGTTCATGGGGTCGCAAAGAATCAGACACGACTGAGCGACTGAACTGAACTGAACTCTTTCTGACCTCAAGAAATACAAGTAAAACCCATAGCTGCTCAGCTGACTCACTCATGCTCAGATCTCCCATGGTGTATACAAGAATTACCTCTGTTCTCCCATAGGAACCCTTCTCCACAGGGATGTTATCTAAATGCCCCATGGACACCTCAAACTTCTGTCCTTTTCCTCTGGTGCCAAGTCCTATGAGTTCTACCTCCTTAAAGTTTCTCATTGTTTCTCTCTCCCCACTGTCTCCTAGGATGTGCCGAGTTAGCACAAATCACCCCGGGTATGAAAGGGTCTTCAGAGAGAAGACCCAAGTGCTGAGCACAATGGACAAGACTGTCAAGCTCTCCCTTGGTTTGCCTTTCTGCTCTTATCCAAGTGCTGGACACAGTGCAAAAGACCTTTCCCCATGCTACTCTTACATTGGAATATTTCACTGCCCAAACTCTAGTTACTTACAGATTCCTAAACAAGCCATTGTCTTCCTCACATCCATGATTTCACCCTCGCTGTTCTCCTCTCCCTAGATGTCCTTCTCTCCCAGCCATCTCACCTCACAACCCACCACCCCATCACCCACCACTTTATTCTGCTAGCTCTTAATCTGCTTTCACAGGTTTTTAGAAGGATCATCAGCCCCCGCCCCCCAGGAAACTTCCCTGAAACCTCAGATTCACCCATTGTCACCCTCCATCCCCGTTTTTTATCTGAATTAAGTGCCCTCCCTTTGTGTTTCCATAGCAGTTTGTGGGGGTTGCAGAGGAAAGAGATGGCACACTCAAATCAGGATGATTCAACAAGGTGTGCAAGAGGTACAGAGGAGCCACGAAGGATGAGGCAGGAACTCCAGGTCTGTAATGTGGAGCTGCCATCAGTTCTAGGTCTGAAGAAACTAGGGGAGAGAGTGGTTACCAATAACACCTGTACAGAGACAATCACAAAGAAAATTCACCTGTGAGGAGCAGTGACTTTTGTTGGATAGTGACCAAGGCAAACTTGCAGTGAGAGAAGCAGGACAATAATTACCCTGGCCTCCTTTGCCTCCCTTCTCCTCCACCCCATGCCTGGTACCTCACTGGCCAAACCCACCAGAAGACAAGGTAATGAATTAAAATAATCTTACAACCAGCCTGGCGACCTGTAATGGTCGAGAAGCATAGAAAGTACATCTAGAGAAATAAATGGATTATATCTAACACAACCACACTTTAATATAATTGTCCCTTTGTTCTTTAGTCTCCCTCACTGGATTGAGTTACCGGAGGACAGAGAATGTTTTATTTATCTTTGCATCCTTAGTATTTAATATATATCGGACAATAAATGCTTATTGATTGATTCAGAGAGTATAGCAAATTGGACATTACTTGGAGGATTATATTTTCGGATCTTGCTATGCGCTTTCTGGAAGCCAGGGGAAAATGGAAAACAAAGTGAGCTCTGTAATTTTCATTATCACAAAAAAGAAACATCATTTGGCCAGAAAGCGAAGAGAAGTGATGAGTTCTCTCAGTGCTCAATGCGGAAAAGAATTGGAGTCAGTCATGTGGCTGTCTACATAAGAGGCACTCAACTACATAATGGGCAATATCTTCAACAGGGAAGCCACAGGTGTAGAAACATTCTTCCTGTGGCCATTTAAAAATACTAGCCCTTGATAAAAGCCAAAGGCATGTCACAAAAAGTAACCCAAAGTTGAACTGAGCTAGTGTATTCCACTCTCTTTGCTATTAGAACGTCTTTTCTAACAAACTGTTAAGCCTCAGACTTCAAACCTGACCCCCTAAAAAAACTTCAGTGCAGTCCTTTCTGAATTCTCTCTTCTCTCATCAGCCAACAGATGAAAAGGATCAACTGAGAAACTCAGTGTACCGAGGAACCATGGATCTATTAGAGGACAGAAGCCTGAATCCTTGAATGACTATGTGGAGGGGAACCCTTTCTCTAATTCCTGCAAATATCTGTTCTGAGTGCAAGAAATAAACCTTTAAATGCATCAGACCTCTAAGATCTGTGGAGTTTTTAGCAGCAGTTATTTTACCCTGACTAATGCAGATGTAAAATAATGTCCTAAATTCTATACTTGAGTCTGTTTTAAATGTTATCATCATGATTATCATAAGTCACAGTCCATTTCATAATCAAGTTCTCTTCATGGAAGTCCTTTCCAGATTGAATCTCATAATTTCAGGATTGTAGTATTGTCATCTTCTTGAAAGAGATGTCCCTAAGAAGTCTTCTTGCTTGGGATATGTTAGAAGATATAATACCAACATTCTGATGTATTTTATAATGTACAAAGCCTTGTTTCACGCATCATCTCTTTAGAATCTTCCAGCAACTCTGAGGAAAACACAAGGGTCTATTTATTGTTCCCATTTTGCAGGTGATGAAACTGAGACTAAGAAGGTTAAATATAAAGTGGAAAAAACAATTAATTTAGAGTTGTTTGAAGATTAAGCAAGAGGATAATTCAGTCTGATTATCATTTGGCACAAGTTAAGAGCTAAGTTTTCTTACATAAGTTATCTATTGCCTCATGATAAACCACCCCAAAATAATGACTTAGAATGGTAACAGTCCTTTATTCTGCTCCCAAAATTCGGGCTGTGAAGGCACAAATAGCCGAGAGTGGGGGTGGGGCTGGAACAGCTGGCTTCTTTGGGCTTCTCTCTTTCTGTGATCTCTCCACATGGTCCCTCCACATGGCAGCCCCAGTGTAACCATGGCAGCTGAAGGCTTCTGGAGTGTGTGGAAAGAACAAGAGGAAGAGAGAGAAAGAGCGAGAGAGAGAATAAGAGAGTATTAGGCAGAAGCTCTAAAACCTTATGACCCGGCCTTAGAAGGATGTTACACCCTGTTAACTTCTACTACATTTTCTTAAACTCAAGCCACCACAGCTACTTCATATTCTTGGAGGAGAACTGGACTCAGCTTCTTCACTGAATTTTGGCACATTTCCCTGTCTAAAATGCTTGCCTAAATTAGTGCAGACATGAACCTAAGAGGCAAAGGATACAGTCAGGGTCATTCACAGCTAGGATTAAATGGTTCCACTAATATTAGATCCAACTGTGCAACTCCCAAGTCTGTACTTTTATTTAATATTCTAGAAAATTCACTGTGATCCTCATGTCCAATAGGGTAGGGAAGACATGCTGGTCACCAAACAGAGCCAGTTCTCCTCACTGCTTTGGAAAACTTATTTATTTATTTAGCGGGAAAATATTACCCCTAAAGCAGTCATCCACAAGCACTCAAGTCTGTGTTTTAATCCCTCCTGCCAACAGATGTATTCAATTGCATTTTCCCAAAATGAATCACGTTTTTTTGTTATTTTTGCCTGTATTTCTCACCTCTCAAGATCCTTTTGTGTTAATTCTGAAACCCGTCACTTAGATTGATAATGCCTCCCAATTTGGAATCTTCCCTTGATTCTGTCATAATAAATGTGTGCCCTTTCTGTGGGTCACTATATGAAATGTTCTTTAAGAGGAGGGTCTCACATAAGATCTGAGGAGTATTCTTTTTTACCTCAAGAATTTCTGTTGAACTAAAGAGAGTTTTGGAGAAGGAAATGACAACCCACTCTAGTATTTTTGCCTGGAGAATCCCCATGGACAGCTGGCAGGCTACAGTCCATGGTGTCGCACAGAATCGGACCCGACTGAAGAGACTTAGCACAAAGACAGTTTAAACCATCTCATTTTGGAAAATCTGGAAATTTGAACAATGACATGGAGCTGAATTCTCAGTGTGTTCACATAACAGTTTTAGTAACTCTCAGCAGTAAGGTAGATTTTTTCCAATAGGAGCTTTTCTCTGTTTAAGGATTCCCAGCAGTCTGTATGGACTTCCCAGGAGGTTCAATGGTAAAGTAATCCGCCTGCCAATGCAGGAGACTCAGAAGACTCAATCCCTGCATCTGGAAGATCCCCTGAAGAAGGAAATTGCAACCCACTCCAGTATTCTTGCCTGGGAAATCCCATGGACAGAGGAGCCTGGTGGGCTACAGTCCATGGGGTCACACGAAGTCAGACATGACTGAGCTTGCAGGTACAGCAGTCCTTATAGGGAAACATCCTTTCTGTTTCTCACATTTCAGGGCTTGGTGGGGGCCTGGGGTAAGAAGCAGAGAGAATGGATAAGGATCTCCAGTAGGTATGGGATCTCTAAGAAGACCACAGAAAAATCTGCAAGCAACATAGGTACTCATATTTTATAATATCTGCATTTTGAAAAGTAAAAAGTGACATTAATTTTAATAATATATTTTATTTAACCCAATAGTACAAAATACTATTATGTGAACATGCATTTAACATAAAAAATATTCAAGAAATGTTTTTTATCCTTATTTCTATACCAAGTCTTGGAATCCCATGTGTATTTTTCATACTTCTTGCACACCTAATTCTGGACTAACCACATTTCAACTCATCAATAACCAATTCGTATTGGACTGCACACATAAGCCTTTCGTTTCTGCTGTTACATTGGGCCTCTGATACCCTAAACTTTATTCTTTGGTTTCATATCTTTTCACAGTCCAGATCTCAGCTCAAAACACCAGTCCCCTAGAGAAACTCCTCATTCCAGTCCCGTAGAGAAACTCCTAATGAGGTCTACTCCTTTCTTGTCATTATTTATCGGCTTATCCGTCAGTATCGTCTCCACAGAACCCATCCTTTCTAAAATGATCTCATTTATTTGTTTATATACTTATTGTCTAGTTTCTCTGTTAAAATGTAAGTTTCAGAAGGGCAGAGATTTTTAAAAATTTATGATGTTGTGATTTTCCTGTGCCAAGCACCGTGCCTGGCCCACGCTGGGGGCTCAAAACACCTTTGCAGGAGGAAGGAATCGCATTCCTCTGGATCCTAGCGGAAGAGGGCAGCGTAGCCGCTTGTCACAGGGGGGGCACCCACGTTGCGCGCGACCGCTCTCTGCGCGGGTGTAGGGTGAGTGGGTTGGTGTGGGGGTGTGCGCGGTAGAGCGCGCCAGCGAGCCCAAAGAGCCGAGCGGGGAGGAGCAGCCAGCGCAGCGCAGCAGCTGCAGCGCCGGCCCGGCCGGGCAGCTCGGAGGTGGGTGGGCCGTGTCGCCAGCCCGCCCGCGGGGTCCCCATTGGCCGCCTGTCGGCAGCCCTCCGCCCGGAAGGCGGCGAGGAGCCGCGGGGCTGCTCCGGAGCCGGAGCGGGAGAGCCAGGCCGAGCCGACGCCGGGCGGACGCGCGGGATCCGCGCCCCCCCTCAGCCTCCTTGCACTCCCGCCGCCGCCCAGCTCGTCTCGGGCGCTGGCGCCTACCGTCGGCCTCCGACAGCGCCCGGGAAGGACCCGGGCAGCTCCCGGGCGCCCGGGTGAGTGGCCGCGCGCGACTCTCCGCTCCTCCCGAGCCCCGCAGCCTGCTTTGGCTTTCGCGGCCGCGGCACGACGAGGTTTGCCCGGGCAGCGCCCAAGACAACAGGGAAGGCCGAGGCAGGGTAAACTTGGCTGAGGGGAGAAGTGGGATCGCCAGCAGGAGGTTCCCCCAGCCCCGCGGGCCGGATGGGAACAGGTGGCGCGGGCCGGGCGCTTTGTGTTCGGGGCGCGAAGACTGGAAGCCGGCGGCCGCGCCTCCCTCGGCCGCTCCCTTCCCTCCCTTGCTCCCCCGGGCGGCCGCTCGCCGGGTCGGCTGGGTAACCGTGCGGGAGTCGCCAGGAATGTGCCTCTGGGGACAGCTTGGCTCGAGGGAGGAGAGAAGGTGGCCGTGGCGTCCGGGGAACTGCGGGCGCCGAGAGGTGGCGCGGGGGCTGCACGGCTGCTGCTGGCAGGAGAGGGATGCTTCCAGCCAGGCGCTTTCCGCCCGGGCGAGGGCTTCATTCTTCCGCGGCGCCCCTGGAGGTGGGGAGCTGGGTGGGCGTGTGTGCATAGAAAGAGGAGGCGGGGAGGCCAGCGACTTCCGGAGCGGGTGCTGATCGGTGCTCCGCGCTTTGCTTTCGGAGACTCAGACCTTGGGGTGCGGCGGTGCCGGGCCACACGAGTGCGCCAGCGATGCTGGGCTGGGGGCATCCCTATGCTGGGGTTTAACAAAGAGTGCTCCTCTCCACCCGGCGGGGTGGGGCAGCTCCGGAGAGGTGGTCTTCAGCGAGCTAGAATTAGCCCAGGGGAAGGGTACTTCCTTTTGGGGTTGTCATTTTATTATTATATTGCCTTTTTTTTTTTTTTTTTTTTAAAGATTGCTGAGTGATGCATGAGGGGCCCACGGAGGCGCAGGAGTGGTGGTGATGGTTTGGGAAGCGGAGCTGAAGTGCGCTGGGCTGTGGTGACGCGTGACAGTTTATCATGACCGTGTTCAGGCAGGAAAACGTGGATGATTACTACGACACCGGCGAGGAACTTGGCAGGTATGGGGCAGGTGGGGTGGGGTGCCGAAAGCTCAAGTTTCTGGATGGTGGGAATGCATAGTATTGCGGGTAGCGGGTGGTAAACAAATGGAGTTTGAATTCAGATGTCTCCCTCGCCCTTCTAAGAGATGTGCAAATTATAGAGAAAAGAGTTACTAACCTAGCAAGGACTAGGGCCCAGAAATAAACTGCCTCATCCAAGGGGTTGGGGGTGAAGAGGCAATTTCAGTGTTAGATTATGATGCAGTGTATTGATGGAGGACCCTGGACAAGAACAGATTTAATTGTCTTCAGTAACTTGTCAGCTTTTGCCCTTCTGAGACAATGAGGCAAAAGCTGATGCGTAGTTGGAACTGGAGTTAGCTGCTTATGTGTGATTCAGATAGAGAGAACAAACCAATTAATAGGCTTTTAAAAGCGTAATACTTTCCCTCTTTATGAATTTTCGGAGTAACATGCATGCACAAGTATTGGTAGGTCACACATGAAGACTTACCAGATGTTGATGTTGGGTTTAGATTTTGAAACTTCCTTGAACCAGCAGTTTAATTACCCAGTTGGTGTCAGCGGTTGCTTGCTTTGCTTTCTTTCAAGATGTTAAATTTTTAACAAATCCCTGATGGCGAGGCTAATATGGCTATCTGGATTCAAAGCATACTTCCATTGCTGCAGGAGCTGTGATTCTGAAAGTGGAGCCTTTCAGTTCCAGGTGAACAAAGAACCGTGAAGGGCCGGATGGGTCTCCTCTTGACTGGGGATTTGACAAAGTGGGTTGTGCTCTGGTCTGACTTCAGCAGAAAACCCAAGTTTCACACCTTAATTTAAATTCAGCATAAGGAATTTGACTGTGGTTTATTTGTATTGTGAGTCAAGTAGACAGAAGAATCTTTAGACAAACAAAAAAGTATGTCTTTATTTAATATGTGTATCAAAATATGTGTTTTTCCATATACATCTGTTGTCTGATTCAGTGCTTCCTTTTTCCACATGAAAAGGAAATTAAAAAACACCCACAGCCTAGATTCCCTTATGAGAACTGAAGTTGAGTTTAAAATATTTTTCAAGTTCAAGTAATAGTTCAGGCTAAAAGCAATGTTTTTCAAGTTATTATATAAAATATTTATGTATACATTTAGTATGAACTAAGAACATCACTGGGAGCTTGTGCTTAGGGGACGTTTATTGTATACTGGAGATTTACTGAATGAGTAAGAAGGAAAGTTCTCAAAAATCACATTTCGTGGATATGTTTAAGATTAAGGTTTAAGAGTATGTGGTTGAAATACTTGGTTTAACTAGAATTAAGTCACTTTATTCCTGTGGCTTTTAGCAAGATGAGTGGTACATGGAGTTCTCCTTTGGGAACAGGGGAGAAAGGTGAAAAACTATATTTAAATTCTGTTTGTGTAGTGTGGCCTGATTATATAAATTCTCTCATAAAGAGAGATGATTAAAAGTAGGTGAGGTGACTGCTTTATAGATTAAATATGCTGACCTTATTTTCATGAAGATCTTTTGATAGAATTATGCGATGAGAAGGAAAAACAAAAAATGAGGACTCCCTGTGGCTGATGGGGGAGTTTGTGATCCTTTATTTCGTGGGTGTGATGACAGGCCCTCTGCCTCTGCTATGGGAAGTGGTTTGCTCATTTGTCACTAGCTGTTGGCTTTGATTCTGGCTCGTTCTACATTTCTGTGTATAATTTTCTCCCCACTGTGCAAGACTAAATGACAAATTGTTTATTGAGAATTTTAATTTGTGTGACCTATGAATTTCAAAGAAGTACTCTGAAAAACTGGGAGTTGGGAATTTTGAAAAAAAAGTATACGTGCCCATCTGTCTAATAGGTCTTTTGTTTTTGTCTAAAAATGGGGTAAATAGTTAGATTTTTTTTTTTGAAGTTTTTTTCAAGTCCTGTGAATTTTATGTCTGCTGGGAAATTGCCACTTCCTGAAAACAAATGCAGGCATAAGATGAACATTTGGGAAAGATGCTGCTTTGTGTGTCACTGCAAGGAGATTAGGAGTGGAGGCAAGAGCTTAGTGTTGCAAAATGGAAATGGGCAGACATTTAACACAAAAGCAAGGTTGTTCTAAGGGTGAGTTACAAATAGGCCAACATCTAGGATTTAAGACTTCACCCATGTATCTTTAGCAGTAATCTAAATAATAGCTATTCACCTTATAAAGGGCTTCCCTGGTGGCTTAGAGAATAAAGCATCTGCCCACAATGTGGGAGACCCGGGTTCAATCCCTGGATAGGGAAGATCCCCTAGAGAAGGAAATGACAACCCACTTCAGTACTCTTGCCTGGAAAATCCCATGGAGGGAGGAGCCTGATACGCTATAGTCCATGGGGCCACAAAGAGTCGGACACGGCTGAGCGACTTCACTTCTTCTTCACCTTATAAATGAGCTGAGAAAAGTCCATAGCTAGAGGAGGAAAGATGGGTTTTTTAACAAGTAGAATATAGTATTATGATTATTACTATTGTCACTTTACTTTTATGAAAACAAAAGTTTGTATGTACAAGGGCGAGAGTGTGTGTGTCTCTGTCTGTGTATATTAGTGTGTATACTGCCAGGACTACCATAAGAACTCTTTGTCAGCTCTAAAAAGCTTTATGAAGTATTATAATCATCTGCAGTAGTGACAGAGCAGACAGACCACTGGACAGATAGTCTGATCCAAAATTGGCTCTATGGCTCAGTAGCTTTATAACTTTGAATAGGTCACTTATCCCCCCTGACCTTCAGGATCTTCATCTATTAAATTAGAGGCCTAGTGCTTATTTCATGACTGTTGTGAGTATCAAGTAATCTAAGACATGTAAAAATATTTTATCAGCGGTCAGGAGTTAAACAAACAAAGATATCATCGGCAGAACTTGGTTGAGACGTGAGTATTTCAGGCACGCTAATAACTTGGTTTGCAATCCGATATTCTTTTCAGTGTCTGTTTACCAATTTGGGGAAGGGCCTGTGGGTAAAGGGCCGTGAGGAAGACCCATTGCTGACGGCCCTCAGCCTCTCTACTCTGATTCTGAATAATGCAGCTCTGGCCTTGAAGTCAAGTGGAGACAAGTGCCTGCTGTGAAAAGGACTTCATCATTAGAGTATTGTTTGGTGACCTCTGTTGACTCCAGGAGGTCCTTTGGGTCTCAGCCTCTATCCCAGGAGGTAGAATGAAGAACTGCTTCCGTCATGTGTAGTGGTTTCTGGGAGGAGTTCTTACAAATGTGGATTTCTGCATGTGCTGTTACACTGGGTCATTTTAATGCCCCAGGTGCTTTAGCATCTCTTATCAGCGGGCGCTTGGGGCAGCTGAAGTCTGGCTTGTCCCACCATCAGGCTCCAGTTTCACCCCTGGCTTTGGTTCAGCCTAATCTGTGAGCCTTCCAGGCACCTCTCTGAACGCTGCCTTCCTAAGGACTGGCCTTGTTTCTCTTCCAGTCTGACCTTATGTGATCTTAAGACCTTGGTCCTACCTCCTGAATAAATCTCTCCACAATGATCTCTCCCTTTCAGAAGCCAAATGGCTTGTCTGAAGCACTCCACTGATCGTGACCACAGACTGCCCAGTCCATGCTCCATCTTTGCTTTGTGTTATTAATGTTCTTATATTACTCCATGTAGCCTACTTGAAAGTTCCTTTAGAGTGTGTTCTGGTCTCTTTTCTCCCCAAGGTGTACAATGTGCTTTATAATTCCAGGCAAAAATTTGATCGATGCCTGAATAAGTTAAGGCAGGCCTGCAGGTACAATATTGAGACCAGAATGGGGATTTGAGATGTAAACGATGATGTGGATGCCGACACAGATGGAGAGGCAGTGTTTAGCATGGGACAGCCTGGTACACCGGAAAGTGGGAAGATAACCTACCTTTGCAGGATGTTGTGAGAATTGGAGGCAGTGGCTGTAAACATCGGATACATAGTCACTGCCCTAGATATTATTTTTAATAACCTCTTTTCCTCATTACAGCATTTACCACAGTGCATACTCATTACTTGTTTGATTGCTTTCCCCACAACGTGTCACAAGGTTGTGGCCTTGGACTTTCTCATCACTTTTTATCTCTTATGCCTAATTAGATGTGTGATACTGGGTGCTCAATAAATGCTTGCTGATTGAATGAATGAATGGATTAATATTCATAAAGCATCGTGAACACCCCATATATGTTTACATGTATATGACCCTCAATAAGTGATGACTGGTGGGGATAAACAGGATATTAAAGACTGCAGCTCATCAAAATAAGAGCTGCTTTTGCTTTTGCATTCTCTGGCTGAACAGCAATGTGCACAGCAGCCAAAATTTCTAAGCACAAGATGAGTTTTAAACAAAACACTGTGGAGCCTTACATATTCTACATTTGTTTGGATGGTCACTGGAAGATAATAATTCAAAGTTAAAACATTCTCATTTTGGCATAAAATCCATGAGCATTTTAATCAACATAAGGAGCTGTATTGATAATAAACCTGACAGTCTGAGTACATCTTTCAGTTGATTTACTGTGAACTGCAGAAATCAGTCTTAAGAATACTGGCAGTCTCATGGGGATGGGGGTGAGGGTGGAAGGAGAGACCTCCAAGCATGTTTTCTCCCTGGAAGTGGGGCGCAAAGGCTCGTGGGGTTGACTAGTGAGATCATCCTGTAGGACCTCGCTGATTGTGAGTTTTCTCTTTTCATTTCTGCCTTCTTGTCCCCTCAGATGTTTGGTCTGATGGGAAAGGCAGCCAAGCTTTAAGAGAGATAAAGTTCAAATATACCTATTAGAGATAACAGTCAGGGATTTAAAAATTCTGTGCATTTCAGGGAGATCTAATAATAGTCTTCTAGAATGTGAAGGGAGGGTGTGGTGACAGTGCTGAGTGGCATTTGGGCTGAATGCTTGCTTGCCAGCACTGAGAATGCGGAATGTGCCTCTGGACTTCCTGGGAACACAGAAATTCAGCTTACTGGAACCTAGTGGGGCATACCCCAGGAATGTAGGGTATGGAGGTGCTTATTGATGGAGAAGCCAGGGAACATTGAAACAGCTTTCTTGGCCCCTCTGTACGCTTTACTCTAGGCTTGTGTCTCACCCAGCTGCTTAGGAACCTAAAAGCCCCATAGCATTGGCTCACCCCGTAAAGCCATGAAAAACACCATAAGCTTACAGAGACGGATGCTCAGATTAATTTCAGTAATTGCAAATACGGTATTATGTCAGAAGAGGCGCCATTGTCAGACATATCCTCCGGTCTCCCAGCAAATCTGTAACCTCTGAAGTGCAGAGTGCATTTCCTTGAGGCATTAGTGTGTGAGTGTGTGTGTGTGTGCATTGAGGAGAGGGGTGGAGGGGAGAGGCTTCAGAGATGCTGTGGTAGGGGGATGAGAGGTGAACCTCAAGGTCAAGATTGTGTTGTCTGACTTCTGGGACACCCTGCCGGGGAATGTGTTATGAACTTTCACCTTTAATTCTAGTCAGTTGCTTTGTGTACCTAACCTAACCTAATCTTGTATTTCATATGCATGAAATAAAACATGAATTTAGTGTAAAAGCTTATTTCTGATCAGGAGACAAAGAAAGCTACCTACCAATAGAGAGGAGGGGAGGAGCTTTTGTTGGTGAAGGGCAGCCCAAGACCCTTGGACAATTAGACCTTAGAAGAAGCTAAGCAGTCAGTGAGTCCTTTCTTCTTGTTTCATTTCATCAGACTGTAGGTACAGTAGCTTTCTTGAGGTAGCTGGTTGGTAGGTAGCAAGAGATGGACCTGGACTCCTGAGCAGGACTGTTTTCATTATATTCTTCATACTACTTAGGATTTGGCAATTATCCTTTTTTTGGAAGCCAGGAAATGTTGATATTTAAGAGAAGTGGTTTAGGTAGCCATCTAATGTCCATCTGTCTTACTACCTGCTTGGAAAGGGTGGTCAGGAGTAACCAGTAACCATTTCATGGTGGGTTTTCATTTTCACCCATGCAGAGGTTGACCCTTGGCATTCAGAACACTCATGGGCACTTGACAACACATACGACATTCTTGCCTTTTCCAAATGGCTTGTGCCCCATGGTTGTGAATGGCGCTAGAACCTGCTGTAGTTCTATCCAAGTCTCAAAGTTAATAATTTAGCTTTTTAGAAAGTTCACAGAACACTTTTCATTATTATTTAACCTTTGAGTCTTGGAATATGTGAGCGTTGTGGCTCTACCTAATAGGCCACCCTATAAGTGACAGCTTCTCATTTCATTAACCATCACTAGTCTGTCTGGTTTAAGGTTGGGGTATGATTGTTTAAATCTTTATGTGGCAAGTGACACCTGATTGTTTTGTTTTGGTTTGTTGTGATAAGTTATCACAACAGAATGCATCATCCCTCAGTACTGAAGAGATTATATGGTAATATAATTTTTTATAATAAATACAATTATTACTTTGTTAATATTTTAAATGAATTCCTTTAAATATACAGTTAGGAGAGAGTAGAGGAAAAAGTGATTGATCTTTGGTTTTTCTACATCATCTAATCAAAATAACTGTCTAACTAGTACATCTTTCTTAGGTAAAACAGAAAGTGCCATATCCCCGTTCTAGGTTTAATATTCCGTTCAGTTCAGTTCAGTTGCTCATCGTGTCTGACTCTTTGCAACCCCATGGGCTGCAGGACGCCAGGCTTCCCTGTCCATCACCAACTCCCAGAGCTTGCCCAAACCCATAACCTACTTGGTCTCATTTTCAATCCTAGTTCAAAACAAAACAAAACCAGTCATGTGCTGGTAACTAATCTCTTGTGATAGCTGACAGGTGTGATCCTTAGTGACTCTTGTTGATCATTCCTGTCTTTTGGAGGTGACGTTAAGCACTCGTATGGCTTACAGACCACAGTGTGATCATTTAAGTATAATGTTGCTTACCTCTGAGAAATGACCCTGAATCTTTCCCTTATGTCCTACCTGTCGACATTTCAACTGTGACCTTGAGAAATTTTATTCAGTAATATAATGTTATGTTCAGAGACATCAGGAGGGGAAGGAGGTGGGGAGAAAGTTGGTTTTTTCCCCCTTTAAAAACACCTTCAACTTTGGATGAAGAACATAATGTTTGAACAAATGAATGCTGTGAACTGCTGATCACTGGTGTTTGAAAAGTTTATGTGGATGGTGCTGATATTCATAAGCCTGATGGTTTTCAGCTGGAAAATTTGGCTCTGTGTGTGGACTTTTGCAGGACACATTTTCAGTCAAAACTGTTTTGATTATTCCCACTCAGATATCATGTGATGAGTGGGACTGGTTTTTAAATATCTCAGGACAGTTGATATAGTAAATTTTCACTTATAAGTAATGAGCTAATTTCCATTTTTCCATCACTCATTGTTATCTACCTTCAGAACCACGCGCCCTTCCCTTTTTAGCTTGTAAAAATTGCCAGGATTTTTGAGACCTTACTTCAGTCCACCATGTTCTTGTCTACCTCCCAGTGTAGAATTTTCCATAGGAGAGGTAATCAGTACCTTTTTTGGTCCCATCATGAAGAGGGTCAAATTTCCCTCGGAACTGCCTGACTGTGTGTCTGCCTAGCAACTCAAACTGCTGTCTTAGACTAGGCTATATGTATGGGAGGGTAGATAAGACTCAGCTCAGGTGATGGGACAGATTTGTGTCAGGGATACGTAGGCACATGGAAGGAGTGGCTTGGGGGAGAAGAGATCAGTAGTTGTGCTGATTCTGCTCTGATGTTTCCACCCCACTTTGAGAAGTTTTTCTAAATTGTTTTGCCTCCTTTAAAGCTTTTTTTTTTTTTTTTTGCCATCTGTGGTTTATGGGTAAGCAGCAGAAATATGTGTCTCTGAAAGAGTGTTGAAAAGCTGCAACCTTTTGAGTCTAATATTATACAATAGACTGCTTCCCTTTAAAAAAACAAAGCTATTGGCCCTGTAGGTGTATGGATACTGTAAAGAATAGACTTTTCACAGCTAACTGCTGAAGCTGTAAATGCTGAGTTGCACCTGATACCCAGAGGAACTGTTCTTAGAGATTTGGTAAGTCAAAAAAGATTAGTAGGTTATTTGTTATCTTAAAAATACTATGTTACTGCTACATAAATCAGTTAACTGAAACCAGAGCCTGCCAGGGTTTCTGCTATATACCTTAGATGTGGATATAGAAATTGTCTTTCTAAGTGTTGTTTTTGCCACTTGATGTTGAGAATCAGCACGTGAACTGCTGTTCGTAGTGCCAGAAATTTCCACCAAAATGTCCTCAGGAGCTCCCCTTTCTTTGGATAACAATAGGTTTATTTCCTTCCCCTTCCTTGGCCAGCTTACACCTCTCTTCAGACCATAATTGCAGTGGCACCATGTGCTCGGGACAAGGCCTGCCTGACCTAAGGCAGTTGTGCTCTTGTTTTCCTCCTGATGTCTCTTTTCCCACATCGTACCATCAGAGTGGAGTCCTCACGTGTCATCCCATTTGGTGAAAAATCTAATGAAAGAGTGCTCAAGACCCTGTTCTAGGCACTTCTTTGCCATGTAATTCACACTGCCTTTGGAGTAGAGGGAAGCTAGTTGCAGTGACCCTTTTAGTTCTGCAAAGTTTGGACACCTGTCAGATGTGTCTCCTCACCAGCTTTAGGCAGCTGATTCAATTGTTTGGCAGAGAAAGTGAATTTGAACAAGTGGAATATTTTCCAGGATGAAGCTTTATCATCTCGCTTTCCTCCCCACCCCTCCCCTGACACAGAGAGATAGGAGAGCTTGGCACATGCAGTTGGGGACAGACACAGTAAGCCTAGCTGTGGTATAGAAACATCAGGTCCCTTGGTTTTGCTAAACATGGTTGGGGCACTGAATGAATATATCCAGTTTTATGAATGGTACCAGTTAAGATGGACAGTCCTTGTAGGGCTTATCTTCAGAAGCAACATTCTTTGAGGCATATAATTGAAAAAAAAAAGTTTTGTTTTTTTTTTTTTTTAAAATTTGCACCCACTGGACAAAGTCAGATGGAGAAACAGTGGAGCAGGATCCAGAGTCCTGCTGGGTCCATACTCCCAACATTCTTGAGTCTCCAGTGCTCCTTCCCCAAGGCACAGTGTGTCCTTTAATTTCATCTAGAACCCAGGCGCCCATGGGGAGGGGCTCACAGTCATTGCACAGCCTGCCTTTTGCCCGCAGCCCTGCGGGGGCTGGGTCCTGACTGGCGGGTGAGTGCACCTAGCCTGCCCGGAGGAGGATGCAGGCCCGTGAAGGCCAGTGCCCTCGCCCACCGACCCTGAGCCACCTCCATCTGGCCCACGCTGGGCGGGCAATAAAAACATATTTTTTAAAATTAAAAAAAAGATATTACCTGCATTAGAGAGAAGTTTTAACCTGGAGAACCAAAAAGCAAATGCAAAGTGAGCTGGCCAGTGGTGGCCTGCAGCCTTCTGTGGATCCTGTCCAGGCTTGTCCTGCCGGTTCTCTTTCTTATCTTCTATATCCTTAATTTGTGGTAAATAACTAGGCATTTGGTATTTTTTTTGTACTTGGCTTGTCCCTGTGATTCTTGGCTCTCCCTATGAATTGGGCATTTCACAAATTGACTTTTTGTGTGTCTTACATTGGGTGGGATTCAGCTATCTGCACAGGAGGCCTTGTTTATCTGCCTCGAAAGTGTTAGTCTCTCAGTCATGTCCAACCCTTTGCGATCCCATGGACTGTAGCATACCAGGTTACTCTGTCCATGCAGTTGGGATCTTCCCAACCCAGGAATTGAACCTGGGTCTCTCGCATTGCAGCAGATACTGTCTGAGCCACCAGGGAAGCTATGAATGTACATATTCAGAAATGATAATATAGATCAGAGCTTTTGACCCACATCCCTGACGCAACAAAGCACTTGCTTTGGGGAAGGCAATTGACTTCTATGAGACTCAGTTTTCTCATCTGTAAAACTGGTATAATAATCATACCTGCCTCAGAAGGTTGTAAAGATATACGTGATGTGTGTAAGGCGCTTGACCCAGTAGCAGGAACATAGAAAGTGCTGAAGAAGGGGTGGCTGTTTACTAAGACAGAATAGGAGAGACTGAACGTGCTTCTGGGTCTCAGGGGCCTGCCTTTTCCTGTTAGTTCCTCATCTCCCGACCCAGGTTCTGGCCTGGCCGCCTAGGGGCGGGATCCTGTACCCAGTGAGCAAATTGAGGAGAAGTGGGTTACTTCCCGCTTCTCCTCAATTCCATCCTCCTGCCTTCTCTTCTTCTCTGTCTTTGGCTCAGCCCCCAGGGTGGGCTCACTCTGCCGAGCTTGATGTCGTTTGTGTGCTCCATCTTGGCTGTCTGCTTCAGCTGGCTCAGACCCAGGACTCAGTTTATGTGCTGGGCTCCCTCGCTGGTCTGCCCTGTGGTGTGGTCAGTGATTCTCAGAACTCCTGAGAAACAAGTTATCCAGGAATTTAGCCATTCATTTGAGAGTGGGCTGCTAGAGATGGGGCTTATGGGATGCCATTGCCAAAGTGCACCCAGAGTCTCTGGGAAGAGGGAGGGAGGAGCTCATATCAAGATGGGAAGACATGCTTTTGGGGAAGCCAGAACAGCTAAAAGCTGCACAACAATGGACGGAGGGCTGCTCAGAAATGCTCAGGGGGGATGGTCATCCTGGCATTATTAAGAACCTGAGGTATGCCTGCACACAAATTCATGTTTTAACGGGGTGTACTGTAGCTTCCTGAAAAGTCAATTTCAATTTTCTAGCTGCTTTTTAAATGAAAAAAACTGTCTTAAGCAGCTGAATAAGAGACTAGGAATTTGATCCGATGAACAAATCATTGATTTTTATTACAGATCTTTATGGGGGAAGGAGTCTGAATGAGTGTGTGAGTTCCATTCCAAGATGAGCTTGCTGCAGAAGGCAAGACGTACAGCAGGTCTGAGCCTCTGCTCAGTTCTGACACGTACTGATTTAAGATGTGAAAATGAGTGTTTGGCCAAGCCGGAGTCTCCTGTGCCAAGAAAAGCCTATTAGATTGGTGGCTGAAAGGCTGAATTGTTAGGATTTACTTAATGGTGAGGCTCTGCCAGCTGCTGGGAGTGAATGCCCACTTAGGCGTTTGAGTGCATCCTTGTTCCCTGGACTCGGGGCCCATTTGTTCAAGTAATATGGCGGCCTCACAAAAGGCCACTTTAAAAGGATGCTTCCTTATTCTTTGGGCCCCTTGTGTTGAGATATCTGTAGTTTGTAACAGTAACATTGGTTGCTCACAAATTTGTAAAGAAGAATGCCTGGAAATTGGGCTTATAGGGTGAGTTCAGGTGAAATATCAGGGAGTGACGATGTTAACTATAAACAGGCAACATAAATGGCCTGTTAAACAAAAGCTGTCGCGTGAACTGTGATATCCACTCATCATGTATTCATTCATCCAGGGCTGATTGATGTCTGAATGGTAGGGCACTGGCTAGGGTAGTGGGCAGAACCTTTTATCTCAATGCGTTCCAAGTGGGGCAGGCAGACTTTACATAACCAATGATAATAGAAAACCTAAATAAGAAGTGAGAGAAACCAAGTAGGAAAAACTGTTTCTGAACTTCTAGCAAAGAGAGGCCATTCTGACTTTGAGGGTTCATTTGTTTATTCACTCATTCAGATTTTCTGGGGACTAAAAACATAAGCAGGTAGGTGCCCGAGTGGATGTGTGTGTGTGTGTCTACTTGTTTATTCCCTGAAACAAATTGGAACTCAGACATGAAGGAAGAGACTAGGAGACTAAGATTTACTGGGAACCCATTCTAGACCAATGACTGAAGGTAAGTTTTGTAACCCACATTTTACAGATGAGAAAACTGAGGTACAGAAAGACATTGGCCTTGGATAATATGTTTAAAATAGTGGAAGCCACCATTGGACACCCCAGATTGCTAAGCGATGACTGGAAATTGGGTGATGGGCTTACTTTGTGGCCTATTCCTCTGCCACTGTCATGGAAGGGGGAAGTTCAAAGAACTTTAAAACATTCAGAGCAATGCCTGGCATACGACATGTTCAGTACGTGTTTCCTTCCTTTAAACTGGAAGTGTTCAACCTCAGTACTAGTGACATTTTGGTCGAGATGATTCTTTGTGGTTGTGGGAAGCCAGCATCCCTGGCTTCTGCCCTCTGGATGCTAGTAATATTTCACCCTACCCCCACCCCAGCCCACTGAGAACCACTGGGCTTACAGGATCAAGACAGGGAAGTGTTAACAAATGGACCTAGGGGCTGGAACAGGTGGTAGGCAAGGAAGATCCTGCACCCAGTGAGCAAAGAAACTGCCTCTGAAAGAAGGTATTGGCCTTAGGTGTCCAGAGCTGGGGAACGAAGAGAGCAGGCTACCATTGGTGTGAGCCAGAATTCTGGGGCAGGTGTTGTTGTGGTCTGGTCTTTATGTTGTCCCTGCAGTGGGCAGATCTGTTGTGTCCCAGTAGTACGGAGTGGCACACAGACAGTGAGTAAGACCTGGAGAGACTCCATGGTGTTGCTCACCCAGGGTGACAGCCACCCATGGCCCACATGGAAGTTTCTGCCTTGCCCCTCCCTGCTGAGCAGGCTGCTCTGTGTCATGGCTCACCCGGGTCCCCATCATGGCCTGCTCTTTCTTGGTCCACTCTGCTCTCTCCCAAGGGTGGCCTTCTGCTACTGTCTCCATGACTGTTTTTAACCTGAATAGCTATGTGGTTTTCTTTTTAATACTGATTTCTGATTTTTAGTCAGAGCTAGAGAAAAGTATGTTAGTTGCTCAGTCGTGTCTGACTCTTTGTGACCCATGGACTGTAGCCCACCATGGTCCTCTGTCCGTGGAATTCTCCAGCCAAGAATACTGGATTGGCTATTCTCCAGGGGATCTTCTCAACTCCTTGCTTTTTAATCGCTTTACATTCTCTTAAGCCTACAGTGCGGTTCCAGCCTCTCCAGCAGGCTGGATGGCATAGCATGCTGTGGGACTGTGGGGAACACACAGAGCTTAGTTACTGCCTCCCATATCGCCTCCTTCTGGCAGGGGGCTTTTGAAGGTGAAAGGTTGGGTCTTGGGATGTGGCAGGAGGTGTGAAGAATGCTTTCTGCCCTCTCCCAGCTCGCTGGGGGAAGGGGCACTTACGTGGAGTTTACCCGAGGAAGCTTGTCAGTGGTGGAGGATGTGAAAGGATCCAGGCTGATTGGGAGGGCATGGTGGGGAAGGGAAATGGGTCAGTCAGGGGGCTGGCAGGATGTGAGTCCGCTCTTGATGGTCACAGTGAAGAATGGCCAAGCACGCACTGTCTGGGAAGATGATACATCGGAGCTACCCAGGAACCCAGGAGGGCCTTCAGCACATGCCACTCCAGGGAAGAACACCACCCCAATCTCTCCATCCTCCTTCCTGCTAGTGCTTCCTGTTAATCCCCTGCAGGGAGCCAGGGTGGGGCAGGGTGTAGGGCAGCCTCTGGCTGGGCAGAGAAGAGCGAAGAACTGTTTTGGGGGGGGTGCTGGCTGTGTGGATGGATGGAGGAGAGGGATGCCCACTAATGACGGCTGTGAAATAGCACTGGGCTTGTCATGGAAACTGCTCCCCTCTGTTGGTGCAGGTGCTCAGAATCTGTACTGTCAGCATGCAGGACCCGCCTCTCTACTCTGAATACTGGGTCTCCATTCCATTTGTCCCAGGAAGTCACTGTTGACCGTGCCCTTGCAAAGTGTTCCTTCCTCTTGCAAATGCTTGGATATTTCCTCTTTGACACAGTCATCCAGCATTTAGACCCTCCATGTTGCATCGCTGGCTGTCCCTGTGTGTATTCAGTTCAGTCGCTCAGTCATGTCTGACTCTTTGTGACCCCATGGACTGTAGCACGCCAGGCCTCCCTGTCCATCACCAACTCCTGGAGCCTACTCAAACTCAGGTCCATTGAGTCAGTGATGCCATCCAACCATCTCATTCTCTGTTGTCCCCTTCTCCTCCCACCTTCAATCTTTCCCAGCATCAGGGTCTTTTCAAATGAGTCAGTTCTTCACATCAGGTGGCCAAGGTATTGGAGTTTCAGCTTCAACATCAGTCTTTCCAATGAATATTCAGGACTGATCTCCTTTAGGATGGACAGGTTGGATCTCCTTGCAGTCCAGAGGACTCTCAAGAGTCTTCTCCAACACCACAGTTCAAAAGCATCAATTCTTCGGTGCTCAGCTTTCTTTATAGTCCAACTCTCATATCCATACATGACTACTGGAAAAACCATAGCTTTGACCAAACAGACTTTGTTGACAAAGTAATGTCTCTGCTTTTTTAATATGCTGTCTAGGTTGGTCGTAACTTTTCTTCCAAGGAGCAAGCGTCTTTTAATTTCATGGCTGCAGTCACCATCTGCAGTGATTTTGGAGCCCCCCCCCCCCAAATAAGTTCTGTTACTGTTTTCACTGTTTCCTCATCTATTTGTCATGAAGTGATGGGACTGGATGCCATGATCTTAGTTTTCTGAATGTTGAGCTTTAAGCCAACTTTTTCACTCTCCTCTTTCACTTTCATCAAGAGGCTCTCTTCTATGTGTCTATCTTCCCTGTATTGTAAGCCACTTAAGTTGTCATAGTTCTTTTGTTCCCAGCATCTTGTGCAGAGAAAGTACTCCAGAAGTACCTGTTGTTTGGTGGTCAGTTCCCTTCATTGGCCATAATCAACAGAATTCTGAAATGCCTGACTGTACCGTACCTCCTATGAATTTTAAGGGGGGCTAAATCGTCACTAAAAACTTCCTTAAGAAGCATAGTATGTTTTCATCCTTGGAATAGCCCTGCTCAAGGATAGCATCAGCCCCTTGGAATAACCCTTGGAATAGCATCAGCCCCTTAAAGGTATAGAGTGGGTCCCAATGTCAGTAGCTCGCTGGAGAGTAGGGTATGGACAGAATGGCTATGTCCTTTCCATCATGGCATCCTGATAATTTCCTCCAAATCTGGTGGCACTTTTTTTTTTTTTTATCGTGTAACCTATTCTCATTGTCTTTTTTTTTTTTTTAAAAAGCATGGTGGAGCCTGGTGGGAGTAAGCTGTGGTTGACCCCACATCAGTTACTGAAGGGAAAGCAAGGTATCAGAGCTGATAGGCATCAGGCACTGATGTGCCGTCACAGCTTGTGTGGCTCTCAGAGAAAGCAGCCCACGTGTGTGCTGAGTCTGTGAATGGAGCCTCTACAGCACAACTGTTTGCCCTAGAATATTTGCAATTTAAAAGTGAAAACCCATGGGACTTGATGTTAAAGCTCTCTGCAATTGGTGTTCTCCCTGATGTGAGTCCCGTCAAGTTTGCTATTTTTTTTTACGATGCTGGAAAACTGGGACTTCAAAAAGGAAAAAGGAGGTCTGGATATGGAATTGACTTCTTCTCCACCAAATTTTAATTGATTCTAGTGCAAGTAGAAAGGTGTATCATGTTCTGAAAAGATAAGGTTTAATTATGGTTTATAATTAGTTCTCTAGGAAGTGCTTGGAGTTGTACCCAGAGAGGAGAAACAGAGGGCTCTGGTGGAATCGTGTAAACGGATTGATGAGAAAATGGGTTTCTGCTGCGGAGGATTTGGGCACGTTGCCAGCCTTATGACAAGATGTCAATTAGCCTCCTCACTCAGGGAACAAGAGAGGGGACTGCCAGCATGGGAACCCCTGCTCTGGAGGACAGGGACACCTGGAACCAGAGCAGTTTCCAGGGCAGAGAAGCTTTTGTTTCTCAGGTAGCACTTCCTGTGATAAAAAAGAGGTTACAGGCAAGAAGACAGCTGCTCGAAAGCCAAAGACAAGGGGACAGTTCTGGGGAGTATATATTTAAAAATCAGCCACTGAGAGATGGGAAAAATTAGGATGTTGGAAACAATTAGGGTTCAACTTTATGACTTAGAGTTTCCTTTTTGACCCTTGAAGGTAGGTGGAAAGTGTTTTTTTTGTTTGTTTCTTTTTCAGATTGGGAAACTAGAGTTTAGAGAAGATAGGCTCAAGGTAGCATAGGTCAGTTCACAGTGAATTGAAATATGTGTATGTGTATATAGAACTTACATACATGTAAATATACATATATATAATATACACATGGATGCATATAATGAATATGGATTTTTGTATTATTTGTCAATTGTTATCAATTGACAAATAATACAAAATATCCATATTCATTATTATAAATTTCGTATAGCCAGTATATAGCCAGAATGCATTTGTTAATTTTTGACAAACCTATGCTTGATGATGTTTTGACAAATGCCAGTTCTTGTCCATCTGCTAATTCTTTTCCTGATAAATTGATTGCCCCTGAATCTGACATGTGATCTACTGTTAGACTATTTCTCACCCTTGTACAAATTATATTCAGTAAATTGAACCCCTTTCACCTTCAGCACTGCTGATTATGGTAGTGCTGTGTTTTCAGCCTTTGATGTCATTGCTGGGATTGGTGTACATTGTTGGATTCTGCATTCTTTAACAGTGGCTGTGTTTAACCAGCAGTTCACAAAATTCCTACAAAATGAGCAGTGGGCTCTTGTGAGTAGCGCTGGTCATCTAGAGCGCTTCCCAGTTTCATCGTTATGGTCTGAAAAGGCAAGTGCTTGCCTGTCTTACTCACTGTTGAGCCCAGTCCCAAGGATGGTGCCAAATGTGTGCTTGGAGGACATGTTGTTCACAGGGATGAATGAGATTTCAAAGCTGGGACCTGGAGCCAGTTTGTGGGACTCCATGAGGACAAGGTCCTTGGTGGGCAGTGAGGAAGCTCCGGAAAGAAGAGACAGCAAAGACTGTCTCCACCGTCAGAGCTGGCCGACAGAGCCCTGCCTTCTAGGGGGATGTTAGCACTCGAGCAGGGACACAAGGAAGAGGAGAGAGGACAGCATTTCCTTCTGTGTCCCTTTCTTCCCACTTTATCAGGCCTGACAACTCTCTGCCCCGTCTTTGACGTGGCCTCCTTGTGTATCAGTGTGGAGACTTCCTTAGTCATCAGTCGTCAATGTGGGTAAGCAGTGATGGGAACAAGAGAGAGATCACATCGTCTGAAATGGAACAGGTCATGCCTGTCGCATGACACAGATGCCAGAGAGGACGCGCAGGGCAAATCGTGTCCCTCCTTCCATCTTCCAGCCACCAGCTCCTCAGCTACTTGCGGATCCTTCCAGGTGGAGCCGGTGCATATTTCAATCGAAAAACTTTTTGCATATTTTCATGTGTTTACTAAGATGAGATCGTGTTCTAGGCATTGTTCTACAGTTGTTTTTTTTCACCTGACAACAGGTTTTGAAAATCAGCCCATTATTGCACAAAGAGAAATGACTCTATTCTATGGGTTTACTGTAATTTATTTAACTCTCTCCCTATCTATGAACTTTTAGAGTTTGTTTCCAGTTTTTTATTACAAATAATTCTGTAATGAAAACTTTTACATAAAAGGTTGAAATTATCTGTAGGATAAATTCCAAGAAGTGAAATAGCTGGGTCAGAGGGGAGCATTTGTTATTCTGATAGATATCCTCCAGGCTGCTCTTTATAGAAAATAAGCCAGTTTACTGCCCAGTACGGGCTTCCCTTGTGACTCAGCTGGTAAAGAATCAGCCTGCAATGCAGGAGACCTGGGTTCGATCCCTGGGTTGGGAAGAGCCCCTGTAGAAGGGAAACAATACCCATTCCAATATTCTTCCCTGGAGAATCCCATGGACAGAGGAGCCTGGTGGGCTACAGTCCATGGGGTCCCTGAGTTGGACATGACTGAGCTACTAAGCACAGCATAGTGCCACCCAGTACAATTGAGAGAGCCACTTTCTCCCCACTTTTCTGGAATTTTTGGGTACTTGCTACTTTGATAGGTGTGGTTTCATTAATTTTTTTTTTTTTTTGGCTCCACCGCGTGGCTTGCAGTATCTTAGTTCCCCAACCAGGGATTGAACCCGGGCCACTGCAGTGAAAGTGCCAAGTCCTAACCACTGGGCCACCAGGGGATTCTGTCATTAATTTTTGAATATGAATGAGTATAAGCATCTCTTCATGTGTTTAAGAACTATTTGTCTTTGTTGTGAACTTTCAGTTCATACTATTTGTTCATTTTTCAGTAGCATTGTAGACCTCTATTAATTTGCAGGAACTCTTTATATACTGAAAACTGCTTTATGTCTGTTGCACGATTTACACATCTTTTCTCTAGGTTCTCCTTTGTCTTTTGACTTTGTTTCTGGTCTCTTTCCCATATATGTATGTTTTTCAGTATTGTGTCAAATATACATAAAATAAAACATAGCATTTTTAAGTGTACAGTTTAGTGGTATTAAGAACATTCACACTGGTTATACACCACAATCTAGCTCCAAACATTTTCACCATTCTGTTTTTTTAAAGTAGTTGAATTTATCAACAGTTTTTCATCTTTTTAGATATTATATCACATTTGGCAAGTCTCTGCTCACTTTGAGTTTATTAAAATTATTTTCTATCATTTCTTCTCATACTTTTTATGGTTTGGTTTATTACTTGTTTAATTTATTTATTTCTTATATTTGGCTGTGCTGGCTCTTCGCTGCTTTACAGGGGCTTTCTCTAGTTGCGGTGAGCAGGGTCTGCTCTCTAGTTGTAGTGCGTAGACTTCTGATGGCGGTGTCTTCTTTTATTGTGGAGCACAGGCTCTAGGCGCATGGGGTTTAATATCTGCAACACAAGGACTCAGTTGTGGCCTCTGGGCCCTAGGGTGTGTGGGCTTCAGTAATGCAGTACTTGGGCTCGGTAGTCATAGCTCCTGGGCTCTAGAGCTTGGACCCAGTAGTGTGGTGCACGAGCTTAGTTGTGCTGTGACAAGTGGGATCTTCTCAGACCAGGGATCAAACCCATGTCCTCTGCGTTGGCAGGTGGATTCTTAACCACTGTGCCACCAGGGAAGTCTTATTACTTACGTTTAAATTCTGTGACCCATTTGGAATTCCTTTGGGTATAAAGTGTGAACTGTCGCTCCAAGTGTACTTATTCCTGATAGTGAGCTCCTTGATTGCCATTTGGTCATCAAACATGGTTTGAGGACTAGCTGGATGCCCCTAGCTATAGGGGAGCAGCAGAAAAGCCATTTTGAGCAGTCCATGTGAGTTGGGGCGGGGGAGGCTTCAGAAATGAAGCCTGATCTAGACTGATGAAGTCTCATTCTAGGAAATATGAGCTCCTAGGTATTTATGTTTGCTATCCTTAAAAAAAATCGCAGGCATGCTGGTCAGTACTTTGAATTTGCTGAGTCTCCCCGATGACAGGTAGGTAGGTTACATGCAGCACACAGGACAGAACTGCCTCTTAGGTAAGGCTGTCCTGCACGGCGCCCAGTTTGTGTCCTGCCAGAGGCTCTGCAGCAGGCTAGGGGCAGTGAGGTCAGGGCTGAAGTCCAGCTGATGCTCAGCGGCATCTTTCTGGAGGAGGGGGCACCTGTTTCTAATTCTCCTGAAGGCACCAAGTAGGCACGAGGTGCCATAATGGAAGAACTCAGTTTCCCGGTCTCCAGACCCACTGGCAAGTACCCTTCTGGATCTGTCCTCCAAGGCTCCTTGAACAGAGGGTCAAGGAGCGCCCTTCATGTTCCAGGTGGGCTGGGCCGTGGGACATTGGTCTCCTCACCCTCAGGGTAGCTGGGCATGGCCTGAGGGCAACGGAGTCCCGAGGCTGGTTATCTCAGGCTGCAGGCAGCACATATATCCTTTCTGCATGGTCCATGAGGTGGGGGAGAAAAGCTGGAAAGCACAGACCTGGCCTCTTGAACTTGTGTCTTTCTCAGAAGCCTGCAGGTGGAGCTGGGGTGGGTTCCTTGCTGGAACCACCTCCCCGTAGTATTCCAGAGGACACCAGCCATGCACATTCACATCTGACCGTTTGAATGGCGTGCCCTGCAGTTTCCCCAAGGTCCCATCTTATCCCATGGAAATCTGTGGGTGGCCCATGGAAGCAACTGGGCTGGAAGGATATGTCTTTTCTGTGAATGAGGGTGAGTTCTAGGACTTTTCTCTATCTCTGTTTTTCACTGCGTGCTGCTCAAAAATGTGTTGAATAAATGAATGACACAATATGAACTTCGGAAAAAACCCCTGTGGTATTTCTTCTGACAAAGCAGCCGCATCTAGATTGGGGGCTTCTGGTCCATGTCCAGAAAACATGTGTTTTCCTTTCATCCCTTCCCCCATGAGCTCTCCAAGGACTGGTCTGGGACATCTCTCTTTTGCCTATGCTCCTCTCCTTATGCTTGGCATGTACTGAATGCTTGAATGTTTGAGGAACTTAATTACCTGCCCCTGTTGCTCCTACCACGAGTGAGAAGTCAGTTGTTCTGAAGGGCACGGCCAGTCAGTTGAGTCACCAAAGTACAGAGAGATGTAAGTTTGTTTTTAAATATTAAAATGGAACCTGGAAACAGCAAATATTTAAGTTCTTTATTGGGTTTTGCACTTTTTCCTGGTTAGTACTAGATCTTTTTGTTGGCCTTGTTTTTTTCAGACATACTTGGTGTGTAGTAATATTGTACTTTATATTGTACAATGTTATGAGTTTTAACAAATCCATATTGTAGCCTCTGCTGCAATTGAGAGATACAGCAGTTTTGTTATCCCTCCCAAATTTCCTTGCGCCTCTTGTAGTTAGCACTCCCACTGTCCCCAGCATCTGACCACTATCAGTTTTCTGTTCCTCTAGTCTCTCCTTTTTGAGAATGGTATAGAAATAGAATCATAGCATATATACCTTTTAAGTCAGGCTAGCATAATGCATTTGACATTCATTCACGTTGTTGATATCTTAGTTCATTCCTTTTATTGCTGAGTAGTGTCTTGTCATATGAATACACCACAGTGTATCCATTTACCAACTGAGGGACACCTGAGTTTTTCTAATATTAGCACTTTGACTCCATTTGCTATGGGTGGGAAGCTTTTAGAGAATTGTTATGGTACTAACCTAGTATGTTTGGCATCTTTTTCGAAGGCAAAGCTTTTTGAGCAGCATCCTCCAAGGCACTCTTGTGAAACTGTGCAGTGGATGGTCCTTTGAGGTGATAGTGGTGTGGTCTTGTCACCGTGCCCAAATCTAGTTGACTTCTCACCCTTCAGCTATCCTTAATTGTTCTCTGCTGCTTGCTTTTGTGGGTGACATGCCTTCTTTGATGTTGAGGCCAATTCGAAATGTTATAAAAAGCATTTTTCTGAAAACTCAGAACCCAGACTAAACCATCTCCATATGCTGATTTCTGCTTCAAAGACAGTTGGAGGCTAGTTCAACAGGATTTCTCCCCATTAGAACAGGGAAGACTCTTGGCAGTGGGGCCAAGGTGGAAGAGATGGGAAGAACCCCCTGAACAGAACACACTGTTGTCAGGCAGTCTGTGAAAATGGACGCCTGAAGGGTGGAGGGTCAAAGTTGACATTAGTCCTCTGTACTTACTTAGCTGATGGAAATAGAATTCCACAAACATTCCATGAAAGCAAAGACTGGTAGCCGGCTACATGCGCTACACACTCCAGTGAGGAGAGCTGGGGTCTGCATACTTCACGGATGGGGTGTTTCATCTGGGGGCAACTCTCTGCCTCTCTGGGCTTTCCAGGTAGCTCAGTGGTAAAGAGTCCGCCTTCTAATGCAGGAGACGGGGATTCCATCCCTGGGTTGGGAAGATTCCCTGGAGGAGGAAATGGCAATCCACTGCAGTGTTCTTGCCTGCGAAATCCCATGGACAGAGGAGCCAGACAGGCTATAATCCATGGGGGTCTTAACGAGCCAGACATAACTTAGCAACTGAGCACGCACATCTGCCTCTCTAGATGTTGATCTCCCAGAGACCAAAAAAAATCCAAGAGACAAAGTGAGGAAACTCATCTTTTGACTTTGACTTGTGTATCCTTGGGTAGATCACCTACTCTCTAGTTCCTCTTTGCCAGAATGAAGGGCTTGGAGGGGACGGGCCTCCTGGGTCTCTGACACTGATGTCACCCTCTCAGATCACAGCACATCCTTGCGCTTTACATCTGCAAGTCCAGAAGTGACAGCTCGGTACCGTGGGGAGGTCCCTGCTGCCATCACTGCTCACCACGCATGGTGGGTAGGGGGCATACTCTGTTGTGGGACAAGCCTGGGATGGCCCTGCCCCCCCACAGAGTGCAGGTACAGCTTGCTCCCCTTGGGAACTTCCCAGGAAACTTCTCTGATGCTTTCTGAATCCAGGCCTATGAAGAAGGCTGTCTAGGCAAAGATCTCCAGAGCCTTTGAAAATCCCCTATTTAGATGTGCATGCAATACTGTCTTTCAAAACACAAACCTTGTAGGGTTTTTTGGACCATTTCCAAATACTGAGCTTTTTTTTTTTTTTTGTGAGCTGTCAGTGGCTGAATTACTGGGACTTACCTCAGATGGTTATTTCACATCCTCCTTCTCTTGTGAGTGACATTTAAAATATCAACACTTCTCCTTTGATAGCACGCCATGGTAAGCCAGGAGAAAATCCTAGGACAGGCAGAGGTCTTTTGGCTGAGGTCTTATCTCCAAATGATCGTTTGCCGACTGGAATACAGAAGCCATGAGTCCTCCTTGGCTGCTGTGTTCTGGGGACTTTGAGGTGGAAAGTGAAATTTCAGAAGCATTCCCAGTGCTCTGCTCAGCCCGCATTATTTCATATGCCCATATGCACTGGTAGTTTGAATTCCATACATAGATATATTAAGCCACCTTTGTACAGAGAATGCACCGTGTAAGGCTAAAATCCTGAGAGTGAGTGCTCCTTTGTATTCATCATTCTTATGAGTACTTCAACAACATGTGACTCCTTTGTCCACTTAAGCTTATCGTACAGATATGATGTCTATTCCCTCTTCCAGGAATGCTCTTCTCCCCAAGAGTCACATGTTAATCCTCACCTTCTTCAGTGTTTGGTCAAGTGTAACTGTCTCAGTGAAGTGGAACTTTACTACCCTATTAAACTCACTTCTTACCCTACACCCCACCCCCCTCAATTTTTCTGCCCTATATCTCCCCCAGCACTTAGCACTTTCTAACATGCTACTAATATAACCTTAGCGTTTTAAAGTTGTTGTTCAGTCATTTAGTTGTGTCCGACTCTTTGCGACTCCATGGTCTGCAGGCTTCCCTGTCCCTCACTATCTCCTGGAGTTTGTTCAAACTCATGTCCATTGAGTCAGTGTTTTAAAGTTAAGAATGGATTTTCTTTTTTTTTCTGGGCAGAGATCATTGTCTCTTTTATCCTAGGTATCTAGAACATTATCTGCCTGACACATAATAGGTGCTCGATAAAAAGTGATGGCGTGAACATATGCATGAAGGCGTAGTTGTTTGCTTTCCTTCTTGCCTGCAAAGCTGGTGGGAAGGCCCAGACTGCATTGAAGGAGACCGAGCTTTAACACTACATGGGCTGCAGTCCACATCCCTTTTCCTTTTGGGATAACTGACTGCTTTAAGGTTGCCTGGAGTGAGGAAACTGTGACCCTCAGGAGGCTCAGGCTGGACCAAGAGAGCCTAGGAGGAGGAGAAGGAGTCCTGGTCACCTGCCCCTTAGTGCAGGGCAGATCTCCTCCTTGCACTGGAATCTGGTCTCTTGCGGTAAATTTATTCCTTGTTGCCTCTGGCCCTTTAAATTTGGAGTGTTATGAGAATACATGGGGTGGTAGAGTATCTGATGCCTCCTTTGCTTCTCAGAACCCCTCTTCCTCATCTGCAAAATAAAATGCTAAGAACTGCCTTTAATGTGTGCATTAAATGAAAGAATGTCTATAACTTCTGATTGCAGTTCTGTCATTAATTTTTAAGCTCCCTGCTTCCTCCCTGCTACCATCCCGACTTAGAATCAAGAAAAACCTTGCCCTCTTGTTTTCCCCGACAAGAACCTATATGGTTCTCTTGTGTTTTGTTGTTATTCTTCCATTCACCATAACTTAGGCCATAGAAAAGTAGCATTTGCCAGAATATGAGGAATAACTGAACACTGAGACTGTCGTGTTTGTGCAGTTGTCAGAGACCTGGAAGAAGCAGTTGAGAGCTCTTTTGACCTTTAGCATCGACCTCAGAGACCCTTGCGTTACCAACATAGGTCGTGTTTTCAGCCCATGCCTTTAGTTTTTTGGAAGGTAGCTTGGTTTTAAGTTTGCAGATTGATTTCAAGTTTGTTTCATAGGTACAGTTTATATTCAGTACACTGACTACCATCCATTGACTGCCTTGGTCTCTCTGAGGGTCAGATAATAGTTCTTCTTTTCTGGACCCATTTTGAAGTTAGCAGAGACAGTTAATAGGCAGCTGCGTGCCCTCCCTTTTAGTTTTAATAATGGCTGAAAAGTTCTTTCATCCACTGTTATTTCTTAGAAAACTCCGAAACAGTTTTCCTCTGAGGAATATTAATACAGCTCTTAAAAAGATAAGCATGTTATTTAATTTTAATTTCTAGACACGACTTTCCAGTGGAATTCTGGCATTTGGGGACACCCTGGATTCAGGGGTTGGGTGTTGCTACCTGGAAAGGACACACAGTGGGGAGCCTTCTCAGGCCTGTGGGAAAGGACATCAGGCAATCCCTAAGCGGCCCTTTTGAAGGGCAGGCTCCCGAGAACAAAGATAGTCATTGGGGCCAGACCCTTGGCCTGTTCATATTCATGCCGTTCTCCCCTTCAAAGGAGGTTTTTAAGTAATTTCCTTCCCTGGGGGATGGAGCAGCTGTGAGCCAAGAATTAGCATCAAGCCTTTTAAAAATAGAGACTGATGAATTTAAGAAATGCTTACCCTTTGGAAAGTCGAGTAGAGACATGGATGTATTTTAAAGTAGCTATCTAACCCTTTCTCTCAAAGGAGATGGAGAGGGAGGGAAGAGAGCGGAAGAGTGAGAAAGAAAGGTAGAAAGAGGTGGATTTATGCAAAAGATGGGGCACGGAGGAAAGAGAGAAGAGTCAGACATTTTTAGGGGACAAAAATGGTCTGATGGGTCTGTGTTGGGCACAGTGGCCTTGCTTTGTGTGCACCCCATTGCGGATGGTGCCTTGTTCACAAGCCCTCTTGTGTACCGTCCCCTTCAAATGAGGGGCTGCCCTGTCCCCATTGCCATCAGCCACTGAACTGCATTACTGGGCCACCAGCCTCCGGCCTGGTTGTTCAAAGAAGAAGCAATATTTGAAAACTAGCCCGATTTTTTTTTCCTTTGAAATTTCCTGCATTTTCTTTACTGAGCATGTTTTCCTTTGTACAGTAATTGGGGCAAACAGAATAAATAGCAAAAAGAAGGGTCGTGATATGAGATTATCTGAAGGCTTTGTGAACTGTGAGAGGGAAAAGCCGGGGTGAGAGCCTGGTCACTAGACAGCAGAGCCTGGTGTGTTTCAGGTCAGTGCAAACCTCTGTGAGATTAGTGACCCAGGACGGGTAGATGGGTAGAAAAAAAGTCATCACTTTCTTTTAATGCTAAGGAAAAGCTACTCTCTCCCTGGCAGAAGGCATGGGATCCTTAAGGATTTCATTCAGGGATTAGATATTACATATTGTTTATAAAGCTAGCTGTTGAAAGTTAAGCAATTATTGTTTGCTCTTGGTTGCTGGAGAGTTCTCAGTATATTGGAGACTATGGGAGAGAGAAAGAGGAGGGTGCCTAAGGGATGGTATCAGTTCAGAGAAATCCCGGGGCTCTCTTATTTCTGTGGTTTTCCTAGTGTGTCCCCTGGGCATTTGCTCCATAATCTGTTACAGATAGTGGCGAGAGCATTCCTGGCTCTCCATTTTACTTTTCTCTGAGGCATTATCATCTTTACAACATATTACTAAACTGGTGTTTGTGCTCTGATGGGCCTGCTCTCTTTCTGGCCATGTAGGAATTAATGACATCCTTTGATCTTCTCCTATTTATGAGCCCTTATGTGCCATTGACAACTGGGGCCAGACTTGACCAAGGTCCTGTGGTTTACATCGGATCACAAAAGATGACTCTAAAGCCAAGTCTGGCCGAATGCCTTTTTGTCTAGCTCACAGGCTAAGAATGGCTTACACGTTTTTAAATGATTGGAAAAAAAATCAAGAGGAGATAATACTTTGTGACATGTAAGAATTATTTGAGATTCAGATTTCAGTATCCACACATAAAGTTTCATTGGGACACAGCCTCGCCCATTGTTTTACATTTGGTCTACAGCTGCTCTTATGCTATAAAGTTGTGTTGTGGCAGAGATTGGAACCCTTGAATACTTACTGTCTAGCGCTTTATAGAAAAAAGTCTTTAATCTCTGGTTTATATCATTGGGCTTGGCATATTGTACCGTTATCCTATGCTGTTTAAACTTTGAGAATTGAAATGTATTAAGTTTATCCTGTTTATATTATTATAGTGGAGCAATTTTTGTTTTGACAGCACTTTTCATGCCCCCTATAAAAATCTGAAAATGCTAGACAATGAATAAATGTTGAAACTGTTGAATAGATAGAGCCAGGTGTCCATAACCAAGTGCTCTGATGCTAAGAAAAAAGAAATCTTATCCCTCCACTTCTACCCCTTTTTTTCCCAACATGTTATTATGATACATTTAAAATATGCAAAACAGTTGATGGAATATGCAGAGAAATTTGCTATGCAGTAAACACTAATATGCCTACCACTGAGATTCTGCATTTGCTAACATTTTGCTTTATTTCCTCTATCCTGTATCTATCCATTATTCTACCTCCTTTTCAATGCATTTTAAAATAAGTGGCATATGCTACTACATTTCAACTATGGGTTACTTTTATTTCCACTATGATGAGGCATAGCCAGAAGGGTGTGGAATATTTTTATTCTCTGAATGGAGTAAAAGGGAGGTGCTAAAAGTAGATAGGAGCAAACAGGAAGAGATAATTAATTAAAGCCTGGGTTTAAAAAACTAAGTGTGTGTGTGTGTGTGTGTGTGTGTATGCACACACATTGTAAAATTGTGTGTTCATATACGTGTATGTGTATATGTCTACACATAAAGTAAGAAACTTGTCCATAAAATAATGGTATTTAGGGGAAGCTAGTTCAGAGGCAGCTGCTGGGAGAGAACTATGCATTGCTGGGCCTGGACTCCAGGACAGTGTTGTGAACTTAAAGCTGCTAGAGACAAGGCCAGGTTGAGTGTCTAGACTGTGAGCAGATGTGTTTTAAGGAAGGGAACATGTGGTCACCTGGGCAGCCCCATTTCTAGCCAGGGTGTGTGGCACCACCAGGGCAGCCTGGGCTTGCATGCCCATTTTTATCGAATCCTCCGGAAGCCTGAGCGCTCCCACAGTTGTGTTGCAATTTTGCCTGCACCTGTTGGGCTTGGCTCCAGAAGAGCCTTCGAGGAGTGGGAGGAGTCAGGAAAAGAGGCGGCTGTGTGTTCCAGGTGGTTTCAGACAGGTGGAGAGGTGCCCTTAGGGATAGAGGCCGGCCAACCCAGAGTGCACTGTGCCCATGTGGGCAGGGGGAGCAGAGCGGGGTTCAGGGGAGCAGTCGGGTTCCTGAGGGAAAGTCTGAAGTGCATTAGGCAACCTGCTACCTGAAGGACTAATGAGGAAACTTTGATTATCAGAGAGCCTTTTATGACTGGAACAATTAATCTTTAACCAGTTGTGTTCACAACCTTCTCAACTCTCTGTCCCCAAACTATATTTAAATGTATGTTTGCATAGTGCTTTACAGTTTTTAAAGCACTTTTCATGGGTGGTATTGACCACCGCTATGATCAGGTGGAGGGTATTATCCCAATTTCTTCGGAGAAATATTCTATTCAAATTGCTCTGAGTTCTTAAGGAAAACTATAGCCTATTTAGCAGTAAATGTACACAAAACTATGTACCACACATATGGCAAAATACAGATGGCTTATTTTGACAACTGTTTTTGGTTTTTGTTTTATTCCTACGATGCTGTTCCAATTAGTTTGGTTTAGAAGTTTTTTAATTGACAGTTTTTTGCCACTCCCAGTCTTTGCTCCTGAGGGCTGGAGTACTCTGCTGGACATTTACTCAAAGCTTCTAAGCCCCTTAACATAATGTTGATCCTCTTGCAGCTACTCTGTAATGCTTGCTTTAAACAGACTTTGTGTTGTTGATAGGATGCCTTAGTTTTGATTCATCTCTGACCCAAGGAACAGCAATAACAACTTTAGGCATACTCGGTATTCTTGTAAGTGGATGTATCGTGAACACATGAAACAACCTGTTTTTTTGGAGACCATTATTTTAAAATTGTGTTCTTGCTTGTGTTGTATTCATCCTTGATTTGTTTTCTATAGTTGATTTGATTTGTGCAAATGCATTTATTAATATGAAGGACACTTTTCTAGAAGACATATTATTCAGACAATTAAGGGATAAACACTTCCTGATTTTAAATAATATTGTAACACTATAGTAATCAAAACAGTGTGGTATTGACATAAAACAGATACATAAATCAATGGACTGGAATAGAGAGTCGAGAAACAAACCCACATGTTTATAGTCAGTTTTCAAAAAAGGAGATAAGACATTACGTGGGGAAAGGACAGTCTCTTCAATAAACAGTGTTTGGAAAATAGGATATCCACATGCACAAGGATGAAACCAGACACCTGTCTTATACCATACATAGAATCAATCCTATCAATAACTCAAAATGGATTAAAGACTTGACTATAACTTCTAGAAGAAAGTATGGTGGTAAGCACCTCGACATCAGTCTTGGCAATGATTTTTTGAATTTGGCACTAAAGCAAAAATAAACAAGTGGAACTGTATCAAACTAAAAAGCTTCTGTATAGCAAAGGAAATCACCAACAGAATGAAAAGGCACCCTATGGAATGTAAGAAAATACTTGCATATCTGATGAAAGATTAATATCCAAAACATATAAGCAACTCATATGACTCAATAGCAAAACCCCCAAACCATCTGATTAGAAAATGGGCAGAAGAACTGACTTGGCATTTTTCCAGAGAAGACATACAAATGGCTAACAGATGGATGAAAAGATACTCAACATCACTAATCAAAAGCACAGTGAGTTATCACTTCACACCTGTTGGAATGGCTGTCATCAAAAAGATGAATGTTGGTGAGGATGTGGAGAAAAGGGAATCCTTGTACACTGTTGGTAGGGATGGTAAGTTGGTATAGCCCCTATGGAAAACAGTATTGGATGTTCCTCAAAAATTTAAAAATAGGACCACCATGTGATCCAGAAATCCCACTTCTGGGTAATTTCCAAAGCGGAGAAAAACAGGATATCAAAGAGATATATGCACCCCCATGTCCACTGCAGCATTGTTCACAGCAACCCAGATATGGAAACAACCTAATGTTTCGATCAATAGAGAAGTGGTACAGAATATTATTCAACACGAGAAAAAAACATCTTGCCATTTGGTACAACATGGATAAACCTTGAGGGAATTATGGTATATGAGATAAACCAGACACAGAAAGATAACACTGCATGGTATCACTTATGTGGGATCTAAACAACAAACAAAAACTCAAAGCCCAGTCAAACTCATAAAAATAGAGATCGAAAAGTGGTTGCCAGGCACTGGAGGAAACAGGAAAAGGTTGTGAAAAGGGTACAGATTTTCATCTATAAGATGAATAAGGTCTGAGGATCTAGCGTATAACATGGTGATGATAGTTGATAACACTGTTTTGTGTGATTGAAATTTCCTAAGAGAGTTCACACACACACACACACACACACACACACACAAGAATAAATAAAACTTCATCAGCGCTTAGCTTCTAGAGATTATGTGATGTGAATGAACGGATGACACTTTGTTTTTTTCCGCGTCCTCTGTGCTGCTAGCCCCAGGCTAATCCCTTTGAAATGGCCCCTGTTGTGCTGTCACCATGGCTTACAAATGACTCTTCCATTAGCCCCCCTTTCCTGGGTTTACCTGACCCTGGATTATTGTTCCCTTAGCAGCTTCAAGCAGAAAACAGCAGAGAGTTGCTTGTGAACATGCTGAATCACCAGTGTTCTTAGATTTATCTTGGTGTTCACTTCTAGTATTGACATGAAATTAATTTGTTTTTTATACTGACTTAAAATTATAAGTCCTAGCTTTTGAGTGTGGTTAAAAAAAGTCCTATAAATTTGAAACTGGTTCTTATATGGAATCAGCATTTTATATTGTAAATTATAGATACTCAGAATAACTTACAGGGTTCAGTTGATCCTAACGTGGAGTTCTTATGTGTGAAGGTCTCCTTTGATGTCAACTATATAATCTTTTTTAATGTAGTACTATCTATAAATATGATTATCTTTTCTAAGCAAGGTTATAGTCTTGCCTTAGTTAATTTAAATACATAGTCCTTTAGAGTTTTATTTCCTTCTGTATGATAGGGACATAATTGACATAATTCAGGATATCTTAGTGTATTTCCAGAGCCGTAAATTTGCTTCACCAATTCCTTACAAAATTATTAGATAAAGTTTGTATTATTTTTTATAAAATAGATGATGATATAGTAAATGTCTTTTGCCTAAGACATACTATTAAGGCAGCTAAATATATTCATATATATAGGGAAGAAAAGGATTAGATATATTAATCAAAAGCCAGTGGTGGTTATCTTTCCATAAAAAATTGCATCTTAGTCATTTTTGTTTCCCTTTTGCTCATCAATTTTCTAAAATTTCTACAGTAGATGTTTTACTGTAATGAAAAAAACTAAAATGATAGATTTTGTTTAATAAAATCAGTTGCAGTACCTCTCAGCTTTTCTTCCTTCCCAAGTGAGGCAGAACTCATACAAATGGATTTTTAAAGCTTTATTGAGATGTAATTGACAAAATTTTAAGATATTTTAAAGTGGATATCATGGTGATTTGATAAGCATTGTGAAAAGATTCCTCCCATTAGTGTGTGTGTGTGCATATATGTATACATGTGCCAGTGTGTGCATGTGCGCTCAGTCACGTCCAACTCTTTGTTACTCCATGGACTGTAGCCTGCCAGGCTTCTCTGTCCGTGAATTTTCCCAGGCAAGAATTCTAGAGTGGGCTACCATTTCCTGCTCTAGGAGATCTTCCCCACCCAGGGATCAAACCCATGTCTCTTGCGTCTCGTGCATCGGCAGGCAGCTTCTTTACCAGCTGAGCCACCAGGGGCACAAACATATATAATATTGTTGTTGTTCAGTTGTGTCTGACACTTTGTGACCCCATGGACTGCAGCATGTCAGGTTCCCTGTCCTTCACTGTCTCCTGGAGTTTGCTCAAATTCATGTCCATTAAGTCAGTGATGCTCTCTAACCATCTCATCCTCTGCCTCTCACCTCTCATCTCACCTCTTTTGCCTTCAGTCTTTCCCAGCATCAGTGTCTTTTCCAGTGAGTCAGCTCTTCACATTAGGTGGCCAAATTGTTGGAGCTTTAGTCCTTCCAATGAGTATTCAGGGTCGATTTCCTTTAGGATTGATTGGTTTAATATCCTTGCAGTCCAAGGGACTCTCAAGTATCTTCAACACCACAGTTCAAAAGCATCAATACTTTGGTGCTTAGCCCTCTTTGTGGTCCAATTCTCACATCCATACATGACTACTGGAAAAGCCATAGCTTTGACTAGACAGAACTTTGTTGGCAAAGTCTCGTCTCTGCTTTTTAATATGCTGTCTAGATTTGTCATAGCTTTTTTTCCAAGGAGCAAGCATCTGTTAATTTCATGGCGGCAGTCACCATCTACAGTGATTTTGGAGCCCAAGAAAAGAAAATCTGTCACTGCTTCCACTTTTTCCTCTTTTATTTGCCATGAAGTAATGGGATCGGATGCCACAATCTTTGTTTTTTGAATGTTGAGTTTTAAGCCAGCTTTTTCATTCTCCTCTTTCACCTTCATCAAGAGGCTCTTTAGTTCTTCTTTGCTTTCTGCCATTAGGGTAGTGTCATCTGCACATCTGAAAAAGTGAAAGTGTTAGTTGTCCAAGTGTCCAACTCTCTGCAATCCCATGGACTGTAGCTTGTCAGTCTTCCCTGTCCATGGGGTTTCCCAGGCAAGAATACTGGAGCAGGTTGCCGTTTCCTACTCCAGGGGATCTTCCCGACTCAGGGATCGAACCCATGTCTCTTCCATCTACTACACTAGTAGAAGGGGTCTTTACCACTATTGACACCTGGTAAGCAAATCTGAAGTTATTGATATTTCTCCTGGGAATCTTGATTCCAGCTTGGGATTCATCCAGTCCAGTATTTCACATGATGTACTCTGCATATAAGTTAAAAGTAGGATGACAGTATACAATCTTGTTGTACTCCTTTCCCAATTTTGAACCAGTCATTTGTTCCAATTCCAGTTCTAATGGTTGCTTTTTGACCTGCATATGGCTTTCTCAGGAGACAAGTAAGGTGTTCTGGTATTTCCATGTCTTTAAGAATTTTCCACACTTTGTTGTGATCCACATAGTCAAAGGCTTTAGTGTAGTCAATGAAGCAAAAGTAGATGTTTTTCTGGAATTCCCTTTCTCTATGATCCAAGGAAAGTTGTTTTTCTTTAATGAGAATGTTGTAAATGCTACTCTTATGGCCCTTATATAGTGCAAGAGTACAGTGTTATCAGTGACAGTCACCTTAGGGTTGTATCTGGCCTTCTTGATTGCCCTCTAGGTGAGATCACTGCTCAGGTCAGCACCAGGAGCTCCTGGAGGTCAGGAGTAAGGGTAGCTTGCTGTCACCAGAATGGCCTAACTGGCTGAGACAGGGGCGTGGAGAAGGCTTCAGGTCTCAGTGGATGTTAAATCAATAAACTCTTGGTTTCTTTTGGGGAATCACATCATGCGGAGAGCTTGGGCTTTGTCTTCCCTGGCAAAGATGATGTCAGGCCAAGTGAGGCGAAAGGATGTAAGTCATAGTGCGCGTCTGCAAGAAAAGATGGTTTTAAGACACCATGTGAATGAGAATGTGACCCAAAGGCTGAGTAATGATGGTTTCTTTCCTCCAGGGAACTGCTCAACAATTAAAGCCTTTATCTGTCTATCCTGGTTTTGAAAACCAACTGCCTAAGAGTCTGACAGCTGAGTTTGTTTAAAAGAAAAATCTTGAGGTCATATGAGAGTTTTAAAAAAATCAACAATACTTGATTTCCCAATCACTCTTCTTTTCAGTCACCGCCCCATTAATGCCAGCTTTAAATGAAACTAGTATTATGCTATACTTAATTCATTTCACAAATTACTGCCTTTATTGCTACTCTTTCCATGTCATTTGGTTTTAAGTCAGATGATATCCTCTCTGAGAATGTTTTATCCTTATTTAAATTCTGTATTGTTTTAAATAGGCACAATGACAATAAATGTATTCAAAATTTAAGAATGGGAAAATTTTTTAATTATCCTGATCATTTTATATTGTTTATAATGGAATAGCAGTGTTGGTTTTATCATCTGTGCAATAATAGTTGTTTTAAATTAAATTGTACTTAGAAAAAAATCGATACCGAAGAGAGATGAGGTTTTTATGTGTTTTGGAAGTCCTGTTGAGAACATCAGCATTTGCTGTGATAAGGACTGTCTTAGCTGCCCCCTCACCAACCCCTGACAGGCTGAGGGTCCAGGAAGATGTTCCCGGGTGTGGTAGGGTCTGTGTTTGTGAGGCATATGGGATGCCTCTGTGTGTGTGTGTGTGTGTGTGTGTGTGTGTGTGTGTGTGTGTGTAGTATGTATTGTATAAGGTGTGTGTCTCTGTGTTCTCGAAAGGAATAGTGGATGTCATAAAGGATGCATTCTCACGCTCTGCTCTAAGTGGAGGGAAAAGGATTTCTGGAAGCAGCAGATGGAATGAAATGTGCTTCGGTAAAGTCAGAAGAAAATGTTGTTGGGGACCAGATTGGTTCTCAGGCCCAAGGAGCATCCTAATAAAATCCACCACTTAAAACTATAAACATCAGATAGCAGAGCCAGAGGCCACCCAGGGGGTTGAGAGGAGCTGAAATGTGTTCCCATTCACAAATGCAGGGGCTGCCAGCTTTGATCCACCGTCCCTTGGGAACTACAAGTATTTTACTGGTCCAGAACACTTTGTAATTCAGCAGATGGCTTGAAGAATTCAGTTTCTTCCCATTTTTACTGTAAAGTCAAAGGATTCTAATGAATGTTAAAGCTACAATCTCAATGTTGTTTAAATGAATTCGCTAAGACTGTAGTTCTAGAATCTTTTAAAGACATTTGAAGATGTTAATTTCCTACAGAAGTGTAGTATGCTAATAATTGAACCAAGTAATTACACTAAAGAATGATTTAGAGATCTGCCTTTTTGGGGTACATTTTTTTTTAAAGAAAGATATTTTTCTTTCCTAATTTAAAAAAGTACCATTAAAAAAAAAAACCTGAAAGAAAAGAAAATCACTTATAATTCCCCCACTCAAAGAGAATCATTGTAAATATCCCTTCATTTCCCAATCATAAATGCAGATGTCTGAGGCTGTGTGAAAGTGTATGTGTTAATTTATGTTACACAACTGCAGTCCATGTTGTGTCTATAAAGGTTAGTATCTTTCTCTTCAACCTAAGGTTCTATTATTGTCTCCCTTTCAAAGGCCTTTGTCTTAAATCCCCAATATGTCACAGTTCACATGTCTTGGAGACCTGTTGTTAGAACAAATATTTGAACAAAATTCTTTTAAAATCCTGAAATATGCAAGGTACAATATTTAAGCAAGACTGACTTTCTGCCCAGATGTTTTGTTGCTGACTCATTCTATGGAAATCGCCCATATGACTAAAAAGACATTGTGAGAGATTAGAAACAAAACTAAACAAAAATAAAAATACTTTAAAACCACAAAACCAACTGTCCATTTGATTAATTAAAATATTTAAATATACCTAAGTTAAAAATAATAAATTTCAAAACAACAATGAATTGTCATAGCTTTATAAACTGTTGACTTTGTTTTTTAAATTAATTTTAACAGTTTTTAAAATTAGGTGGCTTGGGGTGTTTAGCTGTGATTTCTTTTTAGTCGCTAGATAGTAAAGGCCTTTAGACTCTAAAAAGTGGGCTAAATACCCTAATTGATTATATGTATATTTGGAGGCTTTTTATGTTAGCTTAAGTCTCCTTAAGGGACGTCCCAGGTGGTTCAGTGATAAAGAATCTGCCTGCCAATGCAGGAGATACATGCAGGTTTGATCCCTGGGTCAGGAAGATCCCTTGGAGAAGGAAATAGCAACCCACTCTAGTATTCTTGCCTGGAAAATTCCATGGACAGGGGAGACTGGTGGGCTACAGTCCCTGGGGTCACAAAAGCGTCCGACAGGACTTAACGACTAAACAAGTCTCCTAGAAGTGATGAGACTTGAAAGTGAAAGTGAAGTCGCTCAATCGTGTCAGATTCTTTGTGACCCCATGGACTGTAGCCTACCAGGCTCCTCCATCCATGGGATTTCCCAGGCAAGAATACTGGAATGGGTTGCCATTTCCTTCTCCAGAGATCTTCCCAACCCAGGGATTGAACCCAGGTCTCCCGCATTGTAGGCAGACGCTTTACCATCTGAGCCACCAGGGAAGTCCTGATGAGGCTTAACATCAAGGCAGTTACTGAAGTTTAAGTTGTGTGGATTTTGTTTAGATTTAAGGTGAATAGATGTATAGTTTAAGATGTATGGTTATATGTGCTGGTGAAAGCTAGATAAAACCTTTCCCTGGCTGCTGTTAAGTTAGTTTAATAGGACAAGTAATTATAGTTGATAATAGGGATATCAGTGTGACAGCCGTAACTAATTATTATACATATTATTCCACAGTGTAGTCACTCATCTGTCTATGTCCTAAACTGTAAACGTCTTAGTGAAGAGTTTGTCTTAATCATTTTTTAATTCCTGGGACTGACATGTACTTGAGATAGAAATAATTGTTGAATTAATGAAAGACCCTCTCACAGAACTGGTTTCTCTTTACCTACGTTCACTTGGACTGTGACATGCATGCCACAGAAATCTGTTTTAGTTTTCCATGTCAGTCTCATCCTCACACAGAAATGAAAATAATTTGACTTTCCAGGAGCATTCTCGTACTTTACCACATTTTGATTCAAGTACTCCAGATTTTCAAAAAGACATAGTAATATTTATTATGTGTAAATTATCAGAAGTAGATAAGTAAGAGCAAAGTCAAGACATTCAATTAGAACATCCTTTTACTAAACTTTGAATATTGGTTACTGCTTTTATTCCTCCATCAGCCACTTTTGGTAAATGCTTATATATTGCTGTATAGTTCCTGTCCAGGTAAAGTATAAGTGATTCTTCTTCCAGCACTTAAAGAATAATGATAAGAGACAATGAAAGGCGCTAGAGCAAACTGCATCCCACTAGAGGAAACTTGTGACTTTCTGAAAAGTCCCTCAAAACCCTGTGGTTAACCAATGAAGAACTGCAAAAGGGGAAATGTGAAGTTTATTTTCAGGCTGAAGATGTACTAAGAAGAGTTAGGATCTCTCAAGGATATATTTTTATTAACTGCTATCACATCTTGCATTGCCACAGGTACTATTGTTATCTGTAGGGCCCTTCCGGTTGCTAATGTTATTGACTTATTTTTCTGTTATTTATCTACCATGTAGTCTATATATATTTATGCTTTTCCTGTTTGTTACAATTAGATTTTGTTGTTTTCAGTAGTCCCTTGTGTCTCAGATTAGAGAATGTCTTCGGTCATCTTTAAAGCGGTATGATAGCTACACAGAATGAAATGAATTTTTGAAGAAATATTTTGAAGTTAGATTGTTTTAGACCTTGAACTTAAGGACTACAGTAGTATTTATAAGTCCTCTGCTCTAATAAAAAAGAGTTGGGGACTTCAAAAAAAATGAAGTACAGAGTTTGTCAGCAAAGTTTTATTATCCTTATCTATCCCTTCATAATAATTTAGCTCACTTTAGTTTCACATTAACAATGACAATTAATAAAGTACAAAAATTAATTATTAATAATAATAGGCAACATTTCCTAAAAACTTAAATCAGATAGTAATAATGTTTAATAATAGTGCTTTCTATGGGTTTTCCCATAATCATCACTATAATTGTAAGAGGTTGCTGCTGTTATGCCTGTTTTGCAGATGAGAAAACTGAGGCTTGAAGAGGTGAAGGAATTTGTGCATGCCACACAGAGAGTAAGGGACAAAGCCAGAATGAACCCAGGTGTGTCTGACCTCCTGGTCCCTGACATTGTGCTCCACCCATCATTGCTAACTTTGTCAGTAATGTCAGTACAGTATGAATCTGCAGGCAGCGTGCATGCCATTGCCTCACCAGATCTAACCTGTGCTGCAGGGGTTTCAGCTAGGTTTTCCTGTGCATGTTAATGAGGACTTACCAGGTACCTATGGTGCTAAATGTGACTTACATTCAGTGACTTTTTCGAAGCCTCACCAAACCCCATGAGCTTAGAAGGATCATTTGCATTTTAAGGATGAAGAAACTGGCTTTGTGGCTAAGTTGCCAAAAGACAGATGGCCAGTGAGAAGTGAAACTCAAGTCTGTCTGAAGCCAAGACTAATACCCTTGTCATTGCCTGGGGCTGACTTCAGAGTCAGTGTAGCCTTGAAATGATTGGATGCCCTGCACAAGTTTCCTTGCGCTTATCACCAAAGAGTTCATTGACCAATACATGAAATGGCAGCATGGTCCTACATAGATGTTCAAATAACCTGGCATATTGTTAGCATGTCATTTTATAATTAAATCCTAATGCAGTTGTGGCAGAAAGCAAAGAGGAACTAAAGAGACTCTTGATGAAGATGAAAGAGGGGAGTGAAAAAGTTGGCTTAAAACTCAACATTCAAAAAACTAAGATCATGGCATTCAGTCCCAGCAATTCATGGCACATAGATGGGGAAACAGTGGGAACAGAGACAGACTTTATTTTCTTGGGCTCCAAAATCAATGCAGATGGTGATTGCAGCCATGGAATTAAAAGATGCTTTCTCCTCGAAAGAAAAGCTATGACAAACCTAGACAGTGTATTAAAAAGCAGAGACATTACTTTGCCAACAAAGGTCCATATCATCAGAGCCATGGTTTTTCCAGTAGTCATGTATGAATGTGAGAGTTGGACTGTGAAGAAAGCTGAGTGCCGAAGAATTGATGCTTTTGAACTGTGGTGTTGGAGAAGATTCTTGAGAATCCCTTGGACTACAGAGAGATCCAACCAGTCCATCCTAAAGTAAATCAATCCTGAATATTCATTGGAAGGACTGATGCTGAAGCTAAAGCTCCAATACTTTGGCCACCTGATGAGAAGAGCCGACTCATTAGAAAAGACCCTGATGCTGGGAAAGATTGAAGGCAGGAGGAGAAGGGGACAACAGAGGACGATATGGTTGGATGGCATCACCGATTCAATGGACATGAGTTTGAGCAAGCTCAACCTGCTGGTGAAGGAGACGGCAGGCTGGCGTGCTGCAGTCCATGGGGTCGCAAAGAGCCGGACACGACCGAGTGACTGAACAACAACAAAGTGATTGTACAGGTGACAGATCAGAATAAATTTTTATTGCTTCTGCTGTAAAACATGTGGACATTTTGCAAGAATAACTTTAGTAAGTATTAAAAATATGGCATGTATTATATGGAACAAGTTAGAGAATCACATAAAAGAAATTCTAAAAGAATTAAAGTTTCACGTTTATGTGTAAAATATATAATTCTCGGCTATGAGTTCTGCTTGTCTGAAGCAGATGATCTGAACATCCCTTAACCCTGAAGGTTGGGGCTGGGTGGGGGCAGGAAGTCTTTATAAAGGAAAACAAAATTATGGTGACCTTCTTAACAGGCATTTGGATGAATCTTTCTCAGTGCTCATCTCTTAAAAATTGCTTTTTATGCAAAAAATTTTCTTTGCTCACCAGTTAAGTATATCTATTAATCATTTTGAACCCAATTTCTTTAAAATACATTGTTGTTAATAAATGTTTTCTCTAGGTAGATAAGTGGATTCTGATGTGGTTAATAAAAGCAGCACAATCAGCATAAATGCTTCTGAGGATTATCTTTTCATTTCATGAAGCTTTCTGCATATTTATCACTTGTCCTTATCTGAGTTTTTTCTGCAGTTGCTTTGTTAAGCATTGCATTATTTAATAATGCAAACTGTTTGAGTTTGTGTGAGCTGAATGAAGTGGCACAGACTTGGGGAAAATGTACAAGCCTCACTTTTTAAATATCCAAGTTAATTTCAGTATATTCTTGTGTGTTTGGATTTTGTTTATTGTAACATTGGGCTGTAGGTTTAAAGACTGAAGATTTAGAAGACTGTGGCCTTAATTAGTGATCTGTCATATTTTAAACAAACTTGTGCTGAGATAATAAATATAGAAGCTATAAATATTAATATTTACAGCCTCAGAAGGCAGGGGTTGTATCCAAAAAATTATTTCGGATAATGTTTCAGAAGAGACTATACATGATTAAATGTGCAAATCTATTATCTGTAGAAAAATTATACATAGACCACAATTCATTAACCAAATTTTGAAAAAAAACAGAAGAAAATTCACCCATAGCTCTACTATTTCTTTAAAACTTTGTCATGATTTTGAGTTAATAAACATTTGTTGGCAATGAAGATAAACCAGTAGTTCACCAGGTTTTCATTTTCAAACATTGCATGCATGAGCAGGGAAAAATTTTGTAAATACCGTACTCAAGAATGTATGATACTTGAGAATCTATGAGTGTGTTCAGGTAATGTGTGTATACATGTATACATATATGTACACACGTTTCAGGAACTTGTCTAACATTTCTTCCAAAACACAGTCTGCACCTTTATGAAAATAAGTATTTTTCCTTTGTATTTGGTGACTGTATATTTACACCATGTCCCCTACATACAGATGAGTTCTGTTCTAAGAGCATGTTCGTAAATCAAATTTGTTTAACAGAGTTAGCCTAGGTATCCAGCTAGTCTAACAGAGTTTGCCTAGGTACTCAGCTAGCACAATCAGCTATAGAATACTGTACTGTAATAAGTTTATAATACTTTTTGGACAAATAATCATAAACAAACATAAAAAATAAAACATTTTAAATCTTACAGTACAATAACATGAAAAGTACAATAACTGGCATACAAGTGAACAGGCAAGAAGAGTTACTGCCTGGAGAAGGGAGAGGAAGTGGGAGATGGAAGAGCTGAAGAATCATCAACAATAGGAGACAGGAGGACAAGCTGCAATTTCACTCATGCCTGATGCTGATGGAACACACATTCACATCTTTGAAAGTCTGCAACTTAACGGTTCATGTGTAAGGGACTTACTGTATTTTTCATAGCAAGATTTGGGTGGTCCCTATAGATGGTGCTCTTCTTTTCAAGGTGAATTCTGTATGTCCCACTTCAAACAGGGAAGGCAGGACAGCTGAATAATGATAAATTTTAAATGAGAGCTTAAGATCAACACAAAGTTAACTTTCCTGCTGGTATCCAAAATACAGAAAGAAAGGCATTTTTTTCCTAGGATGAAATTAAAAAGTGAAGATTTTAATTTGGTTCTCCTCAGTCCCCAAGGTAGAACTGCATAACAGCTCTGCTTTCTGGCAGGTAAATGAGTTTATGCACATTTGCAGCCCCCACACTGTGGGCAGCATTCTCACACTCCCCTAGGTTGCTTTCAGCATCTCATTGCTTGCTTTCAAATCTGCTTCCCATCTGGAAGATATTGTCAGCTACCCTTGTAACTTCACAGATGAGGACAGAATTCCTGAAGAGCAGAGATTGTCAGAACAGTTGTTGAAGTGCTAACCACAACCATTTTTTATTCAGGGACCCCCAGCAGTCTGGTCTCCCTACTTCTCCCAGAGAAGGCTCCCTAGTGAGATGTTAGGAAGCACTTAGCTTGAGAATGGTTCCTGAACCCAAAGCTTGTTGCTGTTGTTGTATAGTCGCTTAGTCACGTCCACCTCTTCTGTGACCCCATGGACTGTAGCCCACCAGGCTCCTCTGTCCACAGGATTTCCCAGGCAAGAATACTGGAATGGGTTGCCATTTCCTTCTCCAGGGGATCTTCCTGACCCAGGGATTGAACCAGTGTCTCCTGAGTCTCCTGTATTGACAGGTGGATTCTTTACCACTAAGCCACCAGAAAAACCAAAACCAAAGGTAAATTGTTATTAATCATCTCAATTCCAGCAGTACTTCAGATGAATAGATCTTAACAGCTTTTTAAATGAAAAAGTGCATATATAGAGAGAGGATTAGGCAACCTTATTGAAGCTGAAGCTCCAAAACTTTGACCACTTGATGCGAAGAAACAACTCTCTGGAAAAGACCCTGATGTTTGGAAAGATAGAAGGCAGGAGGAGAAGGGGATGACAGAGGACGACATAGTTGGATGGCATCAATGACTCAATGGACATGAGTTTGAGCAAACTTGGGGAGATAGTAAAGGACAGGGAAGCCTGGTATGTTGCAGTCCACGGTGTTGAAAAGAGTCGGACACGACTTAGCAATTGAACAACAACAAGAAGACAACCACAAGCAAGAGTCTTTGTCATTTATTAGTTTTAGGTGAATGTGCACCAGATTGAGAAAAACAGGCTGGATACAGACACCAGTAAGAATGTTTAGGATCAACACTAAACCAGTTTAACTCTTCAACAACCAAATGCCTTTTATTAATGAGGTTATCCGTCTCTTTTTGCAGGAGAGACACAGGAATAGGAAAAACGCGGTCAACAAGACGGTGAAAGAGACAAACATAAACCTAGTTTTACTCATGGTGGTGACTTTTGGAGAGATGTTTCAGCTGTAAAGTAAGGGATTTTGTATGTTCATCTGATAATTAAGTTTGAGAGCAGTTTCACATGGTCCTGTGAAACCATGACAAACCATTTTGCTGCATCCCCAAAAACTATAAAAGAAGAGGTGTCTTTTTGGCTGCATGTGGCTTTTGAGCATTTGAAATATAGCCAATGAGACTGAGGCACCGAATTTTTAATTTTAGCTCATCTAAAGTTAAATTTAAATAGCCACCCCAGATGAACAGCACACAGTAAGGACAGTCCGCCTGTTAGTGTGCCAGGCACTTCATGTGGGGCTCCATTAAATAAATGCTGTTATACACTCTGTAGAAAACATTGTGGAAGTAGTGGTTAAAATCATTTGGCCAAGGTCGCTAGGCCGGTAAATTAGGATTCACACTAGGCAGCTTGGCTACAGAGGGCCTGGGAGCCTCCCTTAGCTGTGAGGGGCAGAGTTGCTTTGTAAACACCAGTCTTTTTTTTTTCGTGGAGGCTAAAGTCAGAAAGCTTAGGTTAGAACCCTCGTTCTGCCCCTGAAATAGCTGTGTGATGTGTAAGTCACTGAATGGCTGTGAGCAGTATCGTCAATCTCTAATATAGGAAAGATTATTCCCTCCACTTGCATTTCTTTTTTTTAATGAGGGGAAAGAGGATGAGAAGGTCCTAACATTTTACTTGCGCTTGTCTCTTTCACTGTCTTAATGGACTACGTTTCTCCTATTCCTGCGTCTCTCCTACAAAACGGATGACGTCATCAATAAAAGGCATGTGGTTGTTGAAGAGTTAAATTGATTTGCATTGTTTCTTTAATGCTGGAGTGCTGGAATAGCTTCTTTAATTCTACAGGAACAACTAAACTTACTTATTCGAATTACCTTGCTTACTCAAAGAGGAAAGCATGGCATTTTTCTTATTTGTGTAAAGCTTTTCTTTTGAGTAACTGTCTCTGAGCCGCTTCCTCATATTTGACTGCCGTCTTGGGGAGCATCATGCTGATTTTGCTCCTGGTATGCCCATCAGGTTTCAATACCTGCTTTTGCTTTGGGGAACTTCTGTCTACGCCACACCTCCACACAAGGCTCTCAAGGACACACCTTTTGAGAACTCAGCACTGAATGTGAATTTTTTATGTAGTTTGTTGGTTTGAGTTATCCTCGGGGATAATTAAGAATAGATTTCCCTCATAAAAGAAAAAAAAAGGAAAATTTTGCCGTTTGCGAGAACAAGGATGGACCCAGAAGGTATTATTCCAAGAGAAATAAGTCAAACAGAGAAACACAAACGCTGTATGATATCACTTGTATAAGGAATCTAAAAAATACAGCAAACTAGTGAAGATAACAGAAAGGAAGCAGACTCAAAGAGAACAAACTAGTGATTACCAGTGAGGAGAGAGAAGGGGGAGCAGTATAGGGGCAGAGGATTAAGTGGTGCAAACTATTAGGTATAAAATAAGCTAGAAGGATATATTATATAACATGGGGAACATAGTCAACATTCTATAATAACTATTAATGGAGTATAACCTTTAAAAGTTATGAATCACTATATTATACACCTGTAACTTATATAATATTGTATATTAGCAATGTTTCAATTAAAAAAAATAGACATCTGTGAAATCAAGAAAAAGCTTTTGATACTATCCACATTCTATTCTGTTTTTTTAAAGTAGGAATTCAGACAAATTAGTTTTACAAATAGATTGGAGTAGGAAAACCTTCCTCATCGGAAAGAACATAAAGTAATGTTCCTTCTCGTTAACCTGGTTTTCAGATCCTTAGCAGAACTGTCATGAGGTGTACTGCCTGGAAGTGGTGCCCTGAATGAGATCAGACAGTGGGCCTGGTAACAGTTTTCCATATTTTATTTTGAAAATTTGCAACTTTGTAGTCTGAGTACCTCCATGCATTCCCTACATTCAGCAGTGAACATTTTGCTCTATTTGCTTTATCAAACCTCTGTTCATGGGTTTAGCCCTCTAACAAACCATTTTCATTTCTTGTGGATTTCAGAGTAAATTGTGAATACCAGTACCTGCCAATCCTTAACATTTCAGCCTGCCTATCACCCTCTGGAATTCAGGGGTTTTTTTGTAGTTCTTTTTATGTGAAGTAAATTTTACATGTAGAGAAACACTTGTCATAAGTGCACCTTTTAGTGAGCTTCGGTAAATGCATACCCCCATGTAACCCAATCCCCCATCAAGATAATTATAGAACTTTAACATCACCCCAGAAAGTTTCCTCTGCCCCCTTCTTAGTCATTCCCTGTTTTCACTATAGTTTTGTTTAAGCTGTTCTAGAACTCAAGGTAGATAAAATTATACATTTTATACGCTTTCTTGTTAAGACCTCTGTTGCCACCAACATTTTGCTAGGGCTGGTGGAACAAAGTGTCCCAGACTCAGAGGCTTAAGCATCAGAAATGTGCTTTCTCCCAGCTCTAGAGGCTGTGGGAGGCAATGGGTGCGAGACAAAATTCAACCCAGAACCCCAACGAAGGACTGAAAGTTTCCCTAGGTTGTCGCACGTGTCAGTACTTTGTTTTGAGGTGTTTTCCATCATGTAAGTAAACTATAGTTTGTTTAGTTGCTATCCTGTGGGTGGGTGCTGGTTCTGACTGGTGAATAAAGCCACTGGGAACCTTCTTGAGCAAGTCTTTCTGTGGACTTGTGCTTTTGTTTCTCTTGGATACAGAACTAGTGTGGAAGGACTGGCTCATCTTCTTCCAGCTCTAATCTACTGAGATTCAAAAGCAAATCTCTGGGCCTCTATTTCCATATCTGTGGAATGAAGATGATTAGAAAATAAATAATCTCAAAAAAAATAGCTTCCTTCTGTGTTCCTCTATAATAATAACCAAGAGATGGAGGATTCCCTAGCATGTCAGGACCCATCAGCTGTAGGACAGTAACCACAGTAAGCCTTGACTATTGGTGGTGTAGACTTGGGGAAAATGAAATAGCAAGTGAATTTCATATTTGCCATAAAATAGCTCCTGTAGAATAATTGACATTTCACCTTAAAATATACAGTGAAATAATGAGAAAGTCAGTTTCTACTTGACCAACAGTGAGAGAGGTTCAATAAATTCAGTAGACCTGTAGGTGATAGGTGGTATTTGTGCATGCGTTAGTCACTCAGTCATGTCCGACTGTTTGCAACCCCATGAACTCTGGCCCGCTAGACTCTTCTGTCCATAGAATTCTCTGGGCAAGAATATTGGAATGGGTAGCCATTTCCTTCTCCAGGGGATCTTCCTGACCCAGGGATCAAACCGGGGTTTCTTGCATTGCAAGCAGATTCCTTACTGTCTGCACCACCAAGAAGCCCCTATGAGAGGTAGTGAAAGTTAATTTTGCTGGGCAAGCACTGGGAATTGTCAGGCAGGTGTGCCAAGGTGACTCCCTTTGTCCTTTCTATAAAAGGACTTGAATGCATTCAAGTTTCTTTTGGATTAAAGTATTGTTTACTCTGGGCTTTTTGAGTGACTCAGTGGTAAAGGATCCATCTGCAATGCAGGAGCCACAGGAGATGCCTATTTGATCCCTGTGTTGGGAAGATCCCCTAAAGGAGCGCATGGCAACCCACGCCAGTATTCTTGCTCAGAGAATCCCCATGGACAGAGGAGCCTGGCAGGCTACAGTCCATGGGGTCATAGAGAATTGGACACAACGGAAGCGACTTAGCACACACACACACAATGCTTACTTTCCAAGGGGTTTTGTGTAGGGTGAGGGGATGACACATGGGTTAGATGAGACCCTAAGGGGGGCTGGTGTCAAAAATGGCAGGCAGTGAGCTGTGAACTGAAGCTTTCTCTGCATCTGAAGTGGAATTCAGGGGAGGGAGGCCTCTTGGGGCCAAAGAAAGGCTTGAGAGGCAAAATGGGGCCTTGTGCAGTGATGGCCAGGAACCCCTTAGGCCAGGGATAAAGTCAGCATGGAACCCAAAGAGGGACGAAGTGTCAGCAGAGCTTGGAGATAAACAGAGAGTGATGGGTGGCGGGGGGCGGTGCACAGCAACCACACGGGATGCCAGAAAGGGTCAGATGAGGAGGCTGGGCTGCCAGTGGTCCAGACAACTAAAGGAAAGTCTAACCCCTGTGTCATCTCGGGGACTTGGGACCAGGAGCAGGGATGAGATGTCCCAGCGTCCAGAAGCAGCAATATTTAGGAAGGCAGAGACAGAAAATAAGTATGTGTTGTGTATTTTTATATATAATAAAAATAAATAGCAACCTTCTCAGGGTTGTGCAGAACAGCCTGGTACCCAGGAGAGCCTGAGAGAAGTTCCTACACCATGGGAAAGCCAGAGAGGCTGACCTCAGGGTGGGGGTGTGTCTTAGGGTGAATGTTAAAGGGCATTCCTCTCCAGGTCAGAGGACCCCCGCTGGTGGATCCCCCCTCCCCCCTCTCTTATGGGCAGCAACCTGGAAGTGTTGCTAGGATAGAGTCCAGTTGGGAGACAGCAATATAAACCACAGCCCTCCTTCTTAAAAGCGGGTGACATCATCATGTCCCTTCATTTAGACCCTGGGCCAAGATCTATTGGTCACTGTCTAAGGTTAGTGATGAAATCCCTAAAGACCCAGTGACTGAGGGTGTTAGTAAGACCGCAAAGTAAAGGGAAGGTTGTCCTAGTCCCCAGGCCTGTGCTGGCAGCGATGAAGGACAGAGAAGAAGGTGACATCCTCCAGAGCTGCATAATAAAGGGAAGAGGCTTCTCTGTGCATCTGGAGGGCCAGCCCAGCACAATGCCCCTTGGCAGCCCAGCCTCCTGTCATGGGGAAGGAAGTGATCAGCGCCTTAAATGCTTCCAAGGCAGCTCAGGTCCTGATACCTCAGCACAGAGAAGCCATAAGAAGACCAGAGGGTGACGAACCCTGAAGGTGGATCGTGAAGATAAGCATCACCTCCATATGATAGTGATAGACATGGGAGCTGGAAGCTGATGCGGAGTTTCAGATCCGTCTGTGGGCTGGCAAATCTAGAAGCATAGCACTCTAGATAATCTCAGCTGCCAGTGAGCCTGGGGGCTTTGTGATAACCAAGATCAAGTTCTGAGATGACCAGGAAGCCCATGTAACTCTCCCCACAAGCGGCTCATTTTTCAGGCTGCCTGAGATGGAAATGTGATACTGTCCGGGACCCAGGGAGCAGGCAGGAGAGGCTGTAGCTGGTGGCCACTCCAAGTGTCAGAGGAGGCTGCCAGGCACCACAGCTAGGCTCCGGGATGCTCAGGACTCCTTTCAACCCTGAGGACGTCCTAGAGGAAAGAAAGGAAGGGAGTGTCAGCCTGAGCAGGGACACCATCTAGGGAAGAACCAGGCGTGCATCACGGTTTGTGAAACTCTGGGTCCAGCAAACTCATTTTCTTTAGCAACCCAGCTTAAGGGGGTGCCAGTAACATCTCTTTTTTTGTCAACTGTGTACAGAAAGGGCTTCCCAGGTGGCACTAGTGGTAAAGAACTCGCCTGCCATTGCAGGAGACATGAGTTCAATCCCTGGGTCAGGAAGATCCTCTGCAGGAGGAAATGGCAACCCATTCCAGTAATCTTGCCTGGAGAATCCTATGGACAGAGGAATCTGACAATACAGTTCATGGGGTTGTAAAGAGTCGCACACAACTGAAGCGACTTTACATAGCAAACAGCACACACTGGAAAATCAAGACTGCTTTTCATTAATCGTGGTAAGATACACATTCCCTAAAATTTACCATTTTAATGTGTTCGGTTCATTGCCATTCAATGCATTCGCATCGTTGGGCGGCCATCCCTGCTATTTGCCTACAGAACTTTTACATCTTGCCACCAAAACTCGGTGACCATGAAATACCAGCTCCCCATTCCCAGCCTTCCTCCTGGTCATTTGCTTTTTATCTCTGAATTTAAGACTGCTCTCAAGGATACACAGTTCATCCTTGACATTGTTATTGATACTGTTAATGAAAAAATATGTCAGCAGTAAGAAAAGGAAGATTTTGATCTAAGAAATGGAAAATTTTATTTGAGCCACCCTAAGGTGATAACCCAGGAGACAGCATTTCAACAAGCTCTGAGAACTGTTCATGGCCCTTAGAGGTCGAAGCACAGATAAGTAAGTATTTGGGATAAAGGGTTATATATCAAATGATGTACTGTTGACAGTTTACACAATCCAGATCTACACTTCTAAAGCAAGTCATGGGTCGTGGGTCACCCTGGCCCCTTACAGGATTAAGAAAAGTGAAAGTGAAGTCGCTGAGTCCTGTCTGACTCTGCAACCCCATGGACTGTAGCCTACCAGGCTCCTCTGTCCATGGGATTTTCTTTTTCTTTTTCTTTTTTTTGTCCATGGGATTTTCCAGGCAATAGTACTGGAGTGGACTGCCATTTCCTTCTCCAGGGGGTCTTCCCGACCCAGGGATCGAACCTGGGTCTCTTGCTTTGCAGACAGATGCTTTACCGTCTGAGCCACCAGGGAACTACAGGATTAAGAAAGAAGGTTATTTCCAAAGGAGCTGAAACTCTTGATGAGATTAAGAAAGAATGTTATCTCTTAAGAAAAGTGCAGCTTTCCTGGTGGCTCAGTTGGTAAAGAATCCCCCTGAAATACAGGAGACCCCAATTTGATTCCTGGTTTGGGAAGATCGCCAGGAGAAGGGATAGGCTACCCCCTCCAGTATTCTTGAGCTTGAGATCAAATTGCCAACATCTCTTGGATCATCGAAAAAGCAACAGAGTTCCAAAAAAATTCTACTTCTGCTTTACTGACTATGCCAAAGCCTTTGACTGTGTGGATCAAAACAAACTGGAAAATTCTTAAAGAGATGGGAATGCCAGATCTCCTGACCTGCCTCTTGAGAAATCTGTATGCAGGTCAGGAAGCAACAGTTAGAACTGGACATGGAACAACAGACTGGTTCCAAATCGGGAAAGGAGTATGTCAAGGCTGTATATTGTTACCCTGTTTATTTAACTTATATTCAGAGTACATCATGAGAAATACTGGGCTGGATGAAGCACAAGCTGGAATCAAGATTGCCGGGAGAAATATCAATCACCTCAGATATGCAGATGACACCACCCTTATGGCAGAAAGTGAAGAACAACTAAAGAACCTCTTGATGAAAGTGAAAGAGGAGAGTGAAAAAGTTGGCTTAAAACTCAGTGTTCAGAAAATTAAGATCATGGCATCTGATCCCATCACTTCATGGCAAATAGATGGGGAAACAATGGAAACAGTGAGAGAGTATTTTTGTGGGCTCCAAAATCACTGCAGATGGTGATTGCAGCCATGAAATTAAAAGACCCTTGCTCCTTGGAAGAAAAGTTATGACCAATCTAGATAGCATGTTAAAGAGCAGAGACATTACTTTGCCAACAAATGTCCATCTAGTCAAAGCTATGGTTTTTCCAGTAGTCATGTATGGATGTGAGAATTGAACTATAAAGAAAGCTGAGCGCCAAAGAATTGATGCTTTTGACCTGTGGTGTTGGAGAAGACTCTTGAGTCCCTTGCACTGCAAGGAGATCCAGCCAGTCCATCCTAAAGGAAATCAATCCTGAATATTCATTGGAAGGACTGATGCTAAAGCTGAAACTCTAATAACTTGGCTACCTGATGCGAAGAACTGACTCATTTGAAAAGACCCTGATGCTGGGAAAGATTGAAGGTGGGAGGTAAAGGGGATGACAGAGGATGAGATGGTTGGATGGCATCACTGACTCAATGAACATGAGTTTGAGTAAACGCTGGGAGTTGGTAATGGACAGGGATGCCTAGTGTGCTGCAGTCCGTGGGGTCGCAAAGAGTCAGACACGACTGAGTGCCTGAACTGAACTGAACTGAAGAAAAGTGAAGGTGGAAGTCACTCAGTTCTGTCTGGACTCTTTGTGACCCCACAGACTGTACAGTCCATGGGATTTTTCAGGCACATGTACTGAAGTGGGTAGCCATTCCCTTCTCCAGGGGATCTTCCCAACACAGGGACTGAACCCACGTCTCCCTCATTGCAGGCGAATTCTTTACCCGCTAAGCCACCAAGGAAGCCCTCCTGAGAAAGTCTGGTTAATGCTCATGCACAGCACACACTAACAGGGAGGGAGGAGACCCAGACAGGCAGAGAAAAAGTTTATGTTCAAATTTTTCTCATCTTGCCATAAAATATGAATTTTTTTTCATTAAGTCTTTTTTTCTTCTCTGGTTTTTGCTTATTATTTCATTAATTCGTAAGTTCCAGCCAGCCAACTGGGCTAGAAACCACTCGAGACCCCAGTCATCAGGTTCTTTGAGTATCTTTTCCCTTGATTTTTGTCTCTGATGTAGGCTAGGATTGGTGATTGGAAACTCACATCTCGCAGCTTGTGAGGCTCTTCCAGCTTTCTGCCTTAGGCACATCAGATTATTTGTGTCTTCATTTCTTTCATCTGACACTAAGCTCCTTGGGAACATGGGCCCTGTCAGAATGACCTTGTATCCACAACTCTGAACACCATGTCCGGCACATGGTACTCAATATTGATTTATTTAGTTTTAAATATTTTCCAGATGAGGGTGACAAGGAGAGGAGGAAGAAGAGAGAGGATGAGATAAGTAACTTGTGGGCAGAACAAGGAGATAGAAAAACACCCCCATATGTGTCTTCCACCAAGTTTTAACATGTTCAAGGGAATAAAAGGAACTGGATGGGATAACTTTTCTGTAAATTAAGTAGACTCTAAACTTAACATTTTGGGAATCTTCTTTGGGAATAGTTGAGAGTATATACTCCTTTGTCAGAAAAATGCCCTGAAATACTCAAACACATAGCCCATTCATTAACCTACAGGTCAGAAATCTTGTCCCAAGGCCGAAAAATAGAATTTTAATTTTCTTCTCAATAAAGTTCATAAGGAGCTACAGATTCATTAAAATTTTACAGTAGGTTTTGCCCTCAGTAGTCTCTTCAATGAGTGCAAGGAAGTCAAAGGAGGGTGTTCTCAAGTGCAGTCATACTGTTGCTGTTAAGGGTTCTTGTTGCTGACTGCCATTTTAAAAAGTATTTTATTCCTGACTTGTGCAATGCCTCAGGGCATTTTTAAGCTCAATAGCCATGATTAATTTAACTAATGATTAAATAATTGTGAAATACGGGAAGCAAAGCAGTAAAATATAATACTGAAAAAAATGTTAAGTTCATCTTTACTTCATCTAGGAAGTTCAGTTGAAAGAAAAGAAATCCTTTCCTTCCAGACATAACAGTGACTAAGCCAGAACATTCCCTCTGACCCAGCAGGGCCATTGGGGTCCAACCTACCTAGTCTGTGCACAAAGCCCCCTTCCTCACCACCTTGACTTAGAGGTGCTCACGTAGCTCCCTCCGGTGGTCCTATAGTGGGGGCATCTAGGGAGAGACTGCTAACCTCTAAGGCAACCTGGGCCAAGGAAGCAAAGCCCATTGACTATTCAGGGCCCATTGACTATTCAGGGCCCGCTGACTACTTGGAGGGACAGTGGCGGCTGGTCCAGCCCTGGCTTCCTGTGCCACCTGGCATGGACACCTGGGGCAGGGGTTTTCCGCTGTCAGCTTTAGCTGGTTCTCTAGGTGGTCTTTAAAGAGAAGCCTCAGTTGAGTTCAGTTCAGTCACTCAGTCATGTCCAGCTCTTTGCGACCCCATGGACTGCAGCACGCCAGGCCTCCCTGTCCATCACCAACTCCCGGAATTCATTCAAACTCATGTCCATTGAGTCGGTGATGCCATCCAACCATCTCATCCTCTGTTATCCCCTTCTCCTCCCACCTTCAATCTTTCCCAGCATCAGGGTCTTTTCAAATGAGTCAGTTCTTCACATCAGGTGGCCAAAGTATTGGAGTTTCAGCTTCAGCATCAGTTCTTCCAATGAATATTCAGGACTGATTTCCTTTAGGATGGACTGGTTGGATCTCCTCACAGTCCAAGGGGCTCTCAAGAGTCTTCTCCAACACCACAGTTCAAAAGCATCAATTCTTTGGTGCTCAGCCTTCTTTATGGTCCAACTATCACATCCATCCATACTACTGGAAAAACCATATCTTTGACTAGACGGACCTTTGTTGGCAAAGTAATGTCTCTGCTCTTTAACATGCTGTCTAGGTTGGTCATAACTTTTCTTCCAAGGAGCAAGGGTCTTTTAATTTCATGGCTGCAGTTATCATCTGCAGAGAAGCCTAGCTGGTGACAAATTCCCTGACACAGCCCAGGGCGAGGTTGTAATGATGGCTCTTTAGGTGCTCAGGGAGCCAAGTGACTTGCTGGAACAGAGGAGTAACTGTGGACTGGCCTCTCAGAGCTGGTAGCAAAGCAGATGCGGGAGAGCTGTGTGATCAGGGAAGCCTCACTGGTATGACTTTTAAGGACATGGAGGTTTACATAATATCCTTTTTTCTCAGCCAAGTAAGTTCCTTATTTCTGAATCTCGTTGCTCTGAGAAGATCCAGTTCCCAAACTGGCTGTCCCATTAGAGCACTTCCCTAATATAGCACAGTCTTCAGCAGGCGTTAAACCAAGAAGCACTTAGGTCAGAGCTAAGCCTGGTCTCAACCTTCTAAAGCAGTGTATCTGCACTTCCTTTTGGCCTCTCTCTCCCCTCTGATGGATCAAGGAGAAACCGGGACTGATCCTTATGGACTAGAAAACACACAACAAAAACAAAAGCAAAAATTTAAATCCCCAATTTTAAAAACTAACCACTGAAAGCACCTTAAAGTTTACTGTTAAGCACAAATATGCAATCACGCAAGAGCACGCTGTTAAAAAAATTACTAACTCACTACAAGGCAGGTGAGTTCCATATCAATATGATTAAGTGGTGCACAGGAAAATGATTCTTTAAAGGAGTGACGGTAGTCACATGCTGCCACTGTGGGAGATAACTGTTTTATTCTTTAAAAGACAATTGAGAAAATTAGGTATCATGAATGAAGAAGCAAGTGCAAACGTGACCATCATAATTACTGCCTTGGAGCAGGGGAGAAACTGTCTATTTGTGTTCTAGTTTTGGTCACTGGGACTCATGAATGAAGCTGGACATAGAAGGAGGAGAAGGCAATTTGGGTGGACCTTTCATTAACAGTAACTTGTATGGCTAAACGGCTGTGTGGGTCAGGCACTGTGCTAAGTGCTTTTTCATGTATTATCTCAATTAATCCTTGTAACAGTCCCTGAGGTAAATCCCTACTAGGGCTTCCCTGGTAGCTCAGATGGTAAAGAATCTTCCTGCAATGCAGGAAACCGGGGTTCGATCCCTTGGTCGAGAAGATCCCCTGGAGAAGGACATGGCAACCCACTCCAGTGGAGAATCCCGTGGACAGAGGAGCCTGGTGGGCTACAGTCCATGGGGTCACAAAGAGTTGGACACAACTGAGTGACTAACTCTCTCTCACATACACAAATTGAGCGACTAGCTCATACGCACACACATACACACACACATGCGTATTTCAAACATGGTGTGAGGATTCCAGCTCAGACCTATGTGTGCCCAGCAACTTAGAAAGCAGAATTCCTCCCCATGTTTTTATGTAAACAGGGAGAAAAATGGCTTTTCCCTCTCTTTGCTCTTAGGAAAGCCTAAGAATGGAAATGGCTTGCCCCTGCCAGGCTGAAATGGGGTGCTGTCGCAAAGGTAGGGCCTGGGGGCTGGGGCTGGGCTTTCTCAGCTGCTGTTTGCGAGGGGGCAGCCTGGAGATGGAGGCAGGGCAGGCAGAGCGCCTCAGATCTAGTGGTGGAGGTGGATGGAGGGCCTTCAGCTCTTTCCATCTGGCCCGCAGCTGCTCACATCCTCTAAGGAGTCAAGGAAAAAAGGAAGGTGGAGGCCTGGCCTCTACCCTTATCCTCCCCGAGGCCACTTTGCAGGAACGAAGGGCTGCCATCTCCTTCAGCAGTTTGGCTTCTCCAAGGTCAGTGTTTAGCTTTGTGAGGCTGTGGTTTTCTAATCCTCTTTGGTCTCTAGTCATTTGTTCAGGGCATGTTCCCTGGCAGCCCCACATCTACCAAGCAGCCCTTTGAGGAATGTATGGGACTCCTGAGAAGAGTCTGGAAGCCTGGATTCTGCCTTTTCCTTCATGGCTAGGCCTCAGGGGAATCACCTTTTACTTTTGTCCTGACCGATGTTCACTACATCTGGCCCCTTCCTTGTGCTTCTGAATGCATGGCGTTCAAAAAGAAAATTATAGTTTTCTTTCTTTGATTCAAAAAGTTCTCCTTTGTGAGCTCTAAAGCCATACAGATTAAGAAATTATGAAGTTAAAATAACATTGAATGTTCATTTTTTTTTTTTTTTTTTTTTGGCCATGCTCTGCAGCTTTCAGAATGTTAGTTCCCCACCCAAGGATCAATCCCAGGCCCTCAGTGGTGAAAGCACTGAGTCCTAACCAGTGGACCACCAGGGAATTCCCTTGTTCATTGCTCTTACTGCCCAAAGGTTTAGTTGATAGAATTTTTTTCCTGTCTCCTACAGAATCCTCCTCTTATTACTTAAACCATTACTCATTGAGATGTTATCTATTAAAAATGTATTGGGCTTTTAAAAATACCTAGTCCTTTAGCCATGTGTGTCTCTGAAAAGTCAGTGCTTTCCTTCTTTCACTTACCCAACTGTGATCAGTCTTTAATCTTAACTTCAGTGATCAGGATCTTGAGTGAGAGCCCAGTGTGGTAGCTGGTAGTGAGCTTGTCACACGTCCAATCGTCTGACCAGCCCCTTGGAAGTCAAGTGCAAGGGGCAGGCAGTCTGTCTGGTTTCATATCATGGTCACAAAATCTCCCCGGCTGATGTCTTATCTGCACACTAGTGTGTTGCCTGTCCATACTGTCCTTGAGGCATCCCAGGAGGATGCTAAACAAGGTGGATTGGATCCTTTCGTGATAACAGTCCAGTGATGTGTATTACAAAACCTGAGGATAAACCCACAGACCAATGGGAGAAAATAAATAAGGCAAGTTTATAAAGTTGAGATATATTTTAATTATGAAAAATATCTTGAATGAGTAAAGGATCTTGGAATTCCTTGATTATGTGCTCCATATACACAAATATAGCATATGTCTATGTCCATACATGTAAACACATACACAGTAGCAGTACGTTAGATATGCAAGGTGCAAAGCAGTCAGTGAATATCAGTGCCCCTCTTGAGGGACATGAACAATTCCCACTACTGGCTGGCCCCTGGGTGTCTGACATCTATCACCTCAGAGTCATTGAAGCGAAGGGCTGTGATCGAAGGGGTTCCTATTGACATGAGCAGCAAATTTTCATCTGTGGATCCCTCACTTGACTCGTTGATAACCTGCTCTCGGCTGCACCCACCCATGTGGTCCTTCTCCCTACAGTCTCTGTGGGTGGACTCCTGATAAGCAGGTGGGAGAATGGAGACCAGACCTCCTTGAGCCTGGCCCCCGTGCCTGGTGTCTCGTGGGCCGTCTGGGAGGGGCTGTCCATTTCAGTTGTTTAATCGGAATCTTATGCACTCTCTCGGGGTAAGGAGGGTGTACAGAGGATGGATTCATGTTCCCTCTCTGCAAGGAGTCCCCAGCGTATATGTGTTTGTGTGCATTCGTATTCCAGTTGCACCCTCCCCACAAAATAATAGCTGGTCTTCCCTGAGCTCTTACTGTGTGCCTGACAAGTATAAGTATAATCCCATTTTCCCCACTGAAGAGCCCTAAAAGTTATGTGCTGATAGTATAATTTATGTATCACATAAATTTTTGTATCACATTTTTCCAGTAGTCATGTATGGATGTGAGAGTTGGACTATAAAGAATGCTGAGTGCTGAAGAATTGATGCTTTTGAACTGTGGTGTTGGAGAAGACTCTTGAGAGTCCTTTGGACTGCAAGGAGATCCAACCAGTCCATCCTAGAGGAGATCAGTCCTGCGTGTTCATTGGAAGAACTGATGTTGAAGCTGAAACTCTTAATACTTTGGCCACCTGATGCAAAGGGCTGACTCATTAGAAAAGATCCTGATGCTGGGAAAGATTGAGGGCAGGGGGGGAAGGGGACAACAGAGAATGAGATGGTTGGATGGCATCACCGACTCAGTGGACATGAGTTTGGGTAAACTCTGGGAGTTGGTGATAGACAGGGAGGCCTGGCAGGGAGGCTGGTTCATGGGGATACAAAGAGTCGGACACGACTGAGTGACTGAACTGAACTGACTGAACTGAACTGAATTGAGCTGAACTGAATGTATCACATGTGGATCCCAGTGCCCCAGGGAGCCTTCTTTCCATCACTGTGTCATATAGTATATAGTGTAGCATCTATACCAGTGCTGTGTGAGAGACCTTTCAGTGATTGTGAAAATATTCCGTGCTGTCCATTGTGCTGGCCTAAAGGTTCTGTTTTTAAAGGTTAAATAGTATTCCATCGTATGTATGTTTGCCTTTATCCATTCATCCACTGATGGATGTTTGGATGCCCTTCTATTTTATCTTTTCTTCCTTTTCCCCAGGTATATTAATAATATATAATTAATATATCTAGACAGTTATTGTATTAGATGAGGAGTTCAGTTCAGTTGCTCATTTGTGTCTGACTATTTGCAACCCCATGGGCTACAGCACGCCAGGCTTCCCTGTCCATCAGCAGCTCCCAGAGCTTGCTCAAATTCATGTCCATAACGTTGGTGATGCTATCCAACTGTTTCGTCCTCTGTCATCCCCTTCTCCTCCTGCCCTCAATCTTTCCCAGCATCAGGGTCTTTTCTAATGACTCAGTTCTTCACATCTGGTGGCCAAAGTATTGGAGTTTCAGCTTCAACATCAGTCCTTCCAATGAATATTCAGGACTGATTTCCTTTAAGATTGACTGGTTTGATCTCCTTGCAGTCCAAGGGACTCTCAAGAGTCTTCTCCAACACCACAGTTCAAAAGCATCAGTTCTTCGGCACTCAACTTTCTTTATAGTCCAACTCTCACATCCATACATGACTACTAGAAAAACCATAGCTTTGACTAGACAGACTTTTGTTGGCAAAGGAATGTCTCTGCTTTTTAATATGCTGTCTAGCTTGGTCATAGCTTTTCTTCCAAGGAGCAAGGGTCTTTTAATTTCATGGCTGCGGTCACAGATGAGGAGTAGTTTGTGCTTATTTCATATTTTAAGAGCAACACATGTTAAGATTTTCATTCTGTTCCTCTCATCACCCCAAAATGTACCAAATGTGTCTGCCCAAAGTGGATTTTAGTCTAACGAAGCCTCCTAGCGATTTTAATTCCTCTAGGTTGTTGACTTTCCATGGAAAAAGAAATTCTGCAGGCCTATAGAATGACCCCGTTCAGATGGTAGGTTGGATAGGCGTTGCTTTGGGGATAATGTTTGTGTACGTTGAGCACAGTAATCCTGACATGTTAAAGGATTAATTTTTCTCTCCTATGAAGGTGGGGAGGTTAAATGGCTGAGTGTGGCGTGGTGGCCCCTCAGTGCCATCAAAGACAGACTCCACATGGGTTTCTCCTCTGCCATCCTTAGGGGTCACTGTCATTGTGAGGCTCCATGTTGGCCACCAAAGCTCCATCCACCATGCCCATGGTTTAGGCAAGAGGAAGGGAAGCATACAGTATCCTGGAAGTACCACCTGAGACTGTCCACTTATCAACCAGACTGTATCAGAAGGCACCCTGGCCCCTCCCCTAGAGCACGGGAGACAAGGCACATTTGCTGCCATGAATAAAATTTGATTCTGGTGGGAAGATGGAAGGGGGTGGACATAAGGTAGGCAGCCGGCAGCTCAGCTGGGGGTCTTCAGCATCTACCCTCTTGGGGTTCAGGATATGGCATCAAGAACTGGGGCACAGACTCCTTTCAAATGGCCTGCACTTCATACTAGAGGCATTCAACTGCTTTTTTTTTTTTTTTTTTTTGCTGCTAAAGCATGCCAGCTTCCCTTTGTGGTTGAGGGCACTGAATTCTTCCAAAAATAGAGGAAAAGAGTGTGTTGTGTCGCTGTCTGATGTCCTTTTCTTTGTGTGTCTTGTCATGGAGAAGTGTGGGATAAAGCAGCTGCCTGTGAGGTCTCCTCTGCATGGGTCTCTTTTAAAATTCTTCTATTTAAATGGGTTTTAAAATGTGAAAGGGAAAAAGGGTTGTCCCCTTAAAGAAGTCTTTTTCAGATGATAGTTCATCAAACTGCAGCTTAATAAAGACACTCATTCATAGTGATTAGGTCTTTGTTAGAAAGGATGGGGGAGAGTTACTGAGGCTGGTTTGCAGACTGCAATTGCCCAGATACCCTCATGGTTTGAGCAGACAGGTAATTTAATCTTCCTCTGTGCTTTACGGGGGTTTGTGAAGCAAGAGGGCACAGAGAGTGTGGGCACTGTCTTAAGTCCTGGCTCCTCAAAGTGGTGAGGCAGGAGCAGGACTGTCAGTTGCTGGGCTGGAAAGTCCTGGTGGGCTTTTCTTGCGGAGGAGCTATGATCAGCTAGAAGTGATCAGCTTTGGGCATCCAAGGGGTGGTCTTTGAGGAAATGTAGCTCTAGGACCAGAGGAAAGAAACCTCTTGGGGAAGTAGAGGAATCTCAGACCTGGAAACCCTCAAACCAGAGGCAGAAAAGGCAAGTTATATTCTAGTGGGAGGAGATGGCAGGCAGAAATTGGCTTAAAAAAAAAAAAAAAGAAATTGGCTTCCATGTGGTCCATGTACTAGTGTCAGGGAATACAGTCTATGAGCCAGCCACGAGCCTTGGAAAACAGCCGGGCTTTAGACCTGAGTTTGCTACTTTAGGCAGGTGACTCACTCTTTGCCCTCAGGGTCAGGATTGTGAGTGCCCTGATAGGCAACGCAAAGACCCTCTGACCCCATGATCCAGACTTGGGGGTGCTATCCAAGGGGTCAAGGCCAAGATCCTGTGCCAGAGAGAAGCTTGATATACCCCAATCTCTCTCCCTTAACCCAGTCACTTCTGTGCATTCCCTGCAAAGAAAGGATATAAACGAATGTCTAAATTCAAGGCTAGCAAGAAGAGAGAAGTAGGAACATTCAGGCAGAGGGAAGTGAGGGGCAGAGTAATTATTGCACTTAAACTGCCCTACAATCAAGGAGCCATCTTGCTTAAATGGGCTATCACTTTCTTCCTTGTAGCAATTTAAGGTAATTGTGTGTTCATCTAGTTATGTTAAGATGGGCAAAGTCATACCACTGTAACAAACAACACCAATGGCCAGTAGGAATGAGTTGAGGGCTCTGTGTCACATGTCCTGTTTCTAGTACCTAAGCTCTTCCATCTGAAAAATAGCAGTCAGTTTGGGTGAGAGGAGAGGATGTACCCAATCGAGGGCTGGCTCTTGAAACTTTTATCCAAGGCAAGTACTTTGGCTCACGTTTCATCATCCAGAGGAAGTCACATGGCCAAGCCTAACTTGAAGAGTATGAGGGTGCCTCCTTACCATGTGCTGACCAGAAAGATAGCTGAAATATGTGACGAATAGCACTGCCACAGTAGTTATTTTAATAAAGAGTTATATTTCTACAGAAAAGGGGTCAAGAACTGGGTCATTTGCTAATCCAAGTCCCTACATTATTTATACCTAAAGGAATTTGAGACTCCCGTATAACCTTACCATTCCATTTGTTTAATCTCAGGCACAATGTCTAGAAGGAAATAAATCTTGCCAAGTCTAACTCATAAAATGATAGCTTGTCAGTTGCCCAAATTAGGAAGACAGATTGAAACGGCAGTCTGCAGCTACTGCTGAGCAAAGACAATTTGCTGTATATTAAGCTTAAAGAGTGATTTAAAGAAGATTCTGCCCAGACATGATGACTTGCTCTGCTTTTTTATGGAACCTAAAGCAGGTCCTGACCTCTCAAACTTTTTTACCTCCATCATGACAAACGATGGGATTTGGAGTGAAGGCTGGAAAATGGAAGGAGAGCAGTAATCTGTCTGGAGATTTGTTACTGGTGAATTCCAGGGCGCATACTCTTTGTGTGACAGTCATGTTCTTATTCTGTCGTCTTGACGGGTTTTGTAAGCAAAAAAGACATTTTATTCTTTATTAACTGGGCCCTTGGGCATTCTCTGCCCATAAACTCCAATTCCTAAGTTTATAATTACGTGCATTTGTGACAATTTAATTAATCCATATCAATTTATTAAGTACTCACCAGAAAGAACTATGAGAGTTACAGTTGGAGTTACAAAAGTAAGCAGGATTTTAAGCTTCTTGAATGCTTTTGAATTTAAGGGGCCCACAGAGAAGGTATACATGCATGGTCTAATGATATCTCTTTCCTCTCTAGGGTAGGTGGTAATATTCATGTTCCCTCAGGAACCTCCGCAAGGGGCGCCACCCGCCTTAGTAGTTTGGCGTTTCTGTTCTTCTTTGAATCAGAGCTGGCCTTGTGACTTGACCTGGCCCAGCAGAGTCCTACAGGAGGAATGTGGTGACCTCTGAGGCTAGGCCTTGCTCTCTTGGCCACTTTGTCCTCACCTAACGATGCTCTGGGTAGGCTCCTGGAGGGTGAGAGGCACGTGGAGTGAGAGGCCCAGGTGATGGCCAGCATGTGCCACCAGACATATGAGTTAGGCCATCAACCCCAGCCAGCCCCAGTGGATCACAAACACATGAATGAGCCAGGACAAAACTGTGAGGAGTGGACAGCCTGCCCATATCGCAAACATCAGACTGTGAGCAAGTCAATGACTGTTATTTGAACTATGAAGTTGGCGGTTTCTGCCGCCGCCAGTTGGCTGTGGCCCACTCCCTTCGCTTACCCTCTGTGACAGCTAGACCTGCCCTCTTGCTGTTCTCCAACATGATGTGATTTTTGGCTCCTTCTTGGGTATATTGTCCCCATAGTCTGGAATGGCTGTCTGCCCCTTTCCTTCTCAGAGCTTCATGTCCTATCTTCAAGACCCAGGTGCCTCTCTGAGTTCTCCTGGAGCCCTTGATACACATCTCTGTAAGTGGTACTTTCTCTGTTGCCCTGTGGTTCTTTGCTCACAGGTTGAAAGTGAAAGTAGTAGCTGCTCAGTCGTGTCTGACCCTTTGTGACCCTGAGGACTGTAGCCCACCAAGCTCCTCCATCCATGGGATTCTCCAGGCAAGAATACTGGAGTGGATTGCCTTTTCCTTCTCCAGGGGATCTTCCTGACCCAGGGATGGAACCCAGGTCTCCAGCCTTGCAGGCAGATTCTTTACCATTTGAGCTACCTGGGATTTACATGTTAGTGTCTCCTATTAGATGCTGACTTCCTAGGGAAAGAGGCTGTCCTCTCCTTCACTGACTCTGGGGCCTCTACTCAGATCCTGGCACACAATGGGCGTGGTGGTCCACCAGGAGACCAAGCTTGGAGAATAACTCTTTTGCTAGGGGAACCCTGCACTGACCGTGAGATGTGGCTGCCGAGTCCTGGATATAACTGCAGCCATACTGCAGTGCTTCACACGGGAATCAGCTGCGATCCTGTTAAAATGCAGCTTCTGATTCAGTGGGTCTGAAGAGGAGCCCAAGAGTCCGCATTTCTAACAAGCTCCCACAATCTACATTTTGAGTAGCAAGGCCATAAGGTAAGCCAGATGCCCAAAAATGACAATCAGTAACAAAGGTCCTCAGTGGTTCATGAAGAAGAAAATTATGAAAGAGTCTTTTTTTAACTAAAGTGTAGAGTTGATGTGCAGTATTATAGAAGTTACAGGTGTACAGTATAGTGACTCACAGTTTTTAAAGGTTATACTCCATTTATAGTTATTATAGAATGTTGGCTATATTATTTGTGTTATATAATATATCCTTGTAGCTTATTTTATATACAATAGTTTGTATGTCTTAATCTGCTATCCCTATATTGCCCCTCCCTGCTTACCTCACTCCACTGGCAATCACTAGTTTGTTCTCTGTATCTGTGAGTGTGTTTCTTTTTTTGGTTATATTCACTAGTCTGTTTTATTTTTTAGATTCCACATATAAGTGATATCACACAATATTTGCTTTTCTCTGTCTGACTTACTTCACTTAGCATAATACCCTCCAAGTCCATCCATGTTGTTGCAAATGGCAAAATTCCCTTTTTTATGTCTGAGTAGTATTTCATTATATATATATACACCGCATCTTTATTCATTCATCTGTTGATGGACACTTAATAGGGGTGAGTCTTGATTAGTAGTGCTGATAGCCATAACGTACAGAATATGACTAATAAAGTGAATGTGATTATTTTAAGGGTGTTCCAATTGAAGGGAAATGGTAGAAGAAGATAAATATTGATTAGATAAGGAGTGTTTTAAATAAGCTCAGATTTTGAAAGGACCTACCAAAAATAAGGTGGGGAGAATCAATTATATCAGTACTATTGACTAGAGAACTAGCCTAGATTCTGACAGATACTAAATACAGAATCAAAACAAAAAAAGGCTTGTAGACTGATGTTCTGAAGAAGAACGAGGATGGGTTAGATGCACTAATCGACCTCTTAGAAGGATGAAAGGAAAGCAGTGAACACTGGGGAGCTGGTCATAACAGGCTGACCTTATTTCCTTGTTTGAAAAGATGACTGCTACTGGAACAGAGGAGTGTGGTTACCGCACCCGGAGGGTTTCAGCAGGCTGTTTGATTGCTACCTGGAACAGATCCTGTGGTCAATATGGAAAGAGATGTACTTTGGAAATGTACAATATATACCTTTGGAAAGATAACTGTACGTTTTGGTGACTGATTGGAAAGCAAAATAGCAAGAACTCTGGTTGATAATGTTTACCAGTGCAAAGATTTGTGCTCATAGTTCATCTGAAGATATAATTGGACTACTTATGAAATATAGAGTTCCTCCCAAACCAATTATTAGAAGATTAAAATATACTCTTTCTATTGGCAAAGCAAGTGAAGGCAAAGTCCAGGGGACATGGCAGACATGAGAAATACTTGGCGTCCCCTCCCTGGTGGCTGGTGCCAAGTCAATCTGTAGCTGTTTATTGTCTTGAATATGTACTCAAATTAGCTGTGCAGCAGGCCATCTGCCGTCTCCTCCAGACTCACTTGATAGGCCCTGGGAAAAGGAAATCCTGCCAAAATGCAAATAATCTACTAAACTGATAATAAAGGGAAAGATAAGGTCTGTGGGGGGATGGGGTAGAAATAAGTGACTGTCTTCTCAGCTTCTCTTTGTCTTTCTTCCACCTGTATTTCTTCCTGTTAGAGAAAGACGAAGTGTGGACCAGGAGATCCTGGTCTCAACTGGAAATGCTGGGTCAGAACCCAAAGTAATGGGGGAATTAGGAGGTTCCCATTTAAGAATTCATCTTGCAACTTCCTAAACTAGTCTCAGCTCCTGACTTGGTTTCCACTGATCAGCTTGCTGCTGTGGAAGCCTGATCAGATCTGTGCTCTTCCAGGTGCAGGGTTGAGGTCTCTGCCCCTCTCAGTGGGCTTTTGCCTGAATTCCCCAGGTTGCCTTGTCATTAACCTATGAGCCGAGCCTTGTCATTAACCTATGAGCCGAGCCCCCTTACTCCCCACCCCCACCCCAGACTGCTCTCCATGGTGTTCCCACTCAAGCATAACTCAACTGTTCCAAGTGGCCGTCTTGAGCTGATTGGATTTACAGGCGTCTATGACTTTAGTTTCCAAATACTTTCACAGTCACATTCAGCTCCTTTTCATACTCATAGGTTCCCCAAGAAGCTGTCACTACTTAATTGGAATAGTAATATTAAAGAAACTCTGGCTTCATCCAACGAGGAGGTTGTGACCATCTGAGACCCATGGCTCAGCAGTAGGAGATGAAAAATGTGAATGCAGATCTTATCACTTGTTCTGTTGATTTAGAGGGAAGAAGAGTTTGCAAACTCAGGTGTTATGTTGGCAGGGGCTCTGCAGCTAGCAGCAGTGAGTGAGGCTGGCTAGGCACTAGGCAGTAGGGAGCAGTGAGACCTGTGTCCTGCCAGAGGGCACAGAGTCATCACAAGTGGCCAGCCATTATTCACTGTGTGATGGTCGTATGTAAGGATGTGGGCCAGCACTGCCACCTCTTCCAAGTCTAGGCAGTGCCAAGAATTAGTTTAAAATATTGACAGTGGATTCATTTCTTCTCAAAACACTGTGGCTCAAACAAAAATCATCCCACAGCCCTCTAGTTTGATCGTCAGATTACAGTACTATTCCCCAGTGAATGATGCTTAGCTGCTTTTGAGGGTACTTGCGTTTTAAAAGAATTTGGTGAAACAATTTAGTTTCTAATTAATGCAGTCAGTGGGGGAGATGTTTTTTCATCTGTGGCACCACCTTCCTGAGCCTGCTTTAAATCCCTCAGCTTCAACAAATCTTGGCTAAAGAGAGTTTGAAAATGAGATGCAGTATGCATAGCATTGCCTTGCAGTTTATAACCGTATACCCTCCACCCCCCACCCCCGTTCTGTCTGCACAGGGGTCTGAACTCTGCAAGGTGGCTGTGCGTCATGGTGGAGAAGAGGAGGCTCTCTAGACTCACAGAAGTCGTTAAAAAACTGTTCTCTAAAAATCCTTGAAAAGGGGGAAAAAGGACTGTGTGAGCTGTAGTTTATAGTTTGGGGAGGTTGCAAAGCAGATCTATTTTAAAATTGCAGTTGTTCATCATCTACCCCCTGTGTTTGAAGGAGGATCTTGCCACAGCAAAGGACTTGGTGTACTTCTGGGCTGAGGTAATGAGCAGGCTTCATACTGGGAAAGGAGTTTAGAGGAACAGAGTCAGCTCCTGAAAGGAAGTGTCAACCGAGCAGGAGTGATTTTAAAAATACTGGTTGGGCGGGGGACACTTTCTTGATGCAGTAATGCCTTAGGCCACCCTTATTTCGCATGAGCAGCACCAGCCTGCAAGAGTCTCAGTGGTTCCAGGGAATTTCCTGGGAACTTTAGCATCCACTGCCATCAGGGCCCGGCCTCTGAGATTAGGATTTCGTTGGTCCACGTGTGGTCTAGGCACCTGCATTCTCAATAGCTCCCTGTAACTCTGGTTGAGAACGATTACAAGTCTGGAGGTTTCAGACTTCACAGCATCAAAGCGCCCAGGGAGCCTGTTAACATGGGCAGTTATGCCTTGCCCTGTCCAATGACTAAGAACCTCATGAAGGCATTGGACTCTATTTTTAAAGACCCCAGATGATCTTGGCTTAGATTTTTAATAAAGTTTTTCAGCCCTTTGTAAACCACTCCCTACCATATGGTCACTCAAGTACACACACAAACACACCATTTACAAGTATTTCTAATAAATAGAAACACTTTATGGTCCCACCTTTGGCAAGCACTTGAGGTGAAAATAGATTTCCTGAAACATGTCAGTTAAGGCGCAAAGGCTGTGACTGCCCAGCTCGTCGCTGCTGGGGGAAGGGGGTGGTGTTGGATGGGGCAGCAAGGACTGGATTGGGCCAGGTTCTTTCTCTTCTAGAGCAGTGGCTCCCAGCCTTTTTGGCACCAGGGACTGATTTCGTGGAAGACAGGTATTCAATGGAGTAGAAGTGGCAGGGCCAGGGGTGGGGGGCGGGGGGGGGGGAGGTTTCAGGATGATTCAAGTGCATTGCATATATTGTGCCCTTCATTTTCAATATAATGCCACCACTGATCTGGCAGGAGGTGCCAGTCCATGGATGGAGATTGGGGATCCCTGTTCTAGAGGTCTTCCAGCCCATTGATCTTGTGTTATTTGCAGAAATGGTGCCAAATCGCTGTAAATGCAAGGCTGAGAGTTGTCTGTCCTCTTGCTTCTCTTTCAGATTCCAGAAAACACTTCTGACCAATAATGTCAACATAGTTTTACTTATTCTCTTTTGAGTCAAGAAATCACCATAAAACCCACCTTTGAGAACTCTGAATGTCATGATTTTATTTCTGGTACTATAATATTCATGTTTCTGGGTCTTAGCGTGTTGGAAACACTTCTGAAACAAAAGCAGTTTGTTTTTCCTGCATGTGATTCTTACACTCCTTCTCTTGAAGTTTGCATTGCACATTGTACTGTTGGTCTTTGCATAACTGAATAACTTGCTAATATTATTTTTGTTGTTCTTTGGTGTTAAGAGTGAGCTGCATTCCAGGAGAAAGAAGGTACAAACCCTGCAGATCAAATATCACCTGGGCCCATATGGACTCCTGGTCTTGCTTCCCTCCAGTGTCTACAGGAGTCACCCTCCATTCTGACTGTTCAGGCCTCTCTGTCTACTAGAAAGTTCCCTTCTGATCCCAACCTTGTCTAATTATTAACACTGAGAGATTCTACTACTGAGTTGATCAGTAAGGGGGAGAAAACTTAGGTTTGGGACTAATTTTATTACATCTCAAAATGGCTTTGATGAAAATCTGCCACGTATATCTATTTATATATCATCAAACACTTTGCTTTAACTTCAAGGATATTACCCTCCACTTGGGCCGTGCTCTTTTCCATTCTTCTTATTATTTTGTTATGCAAACAAATAGTCAATTGCACATAGCGTAAGTAATACAGAGTTTATGTGCAGAGCTAGAATTCATGGGGCACCTACAAGCAGATAACTTTTTTCAGGGGGTGAAAAGCCCACTGAACATGTCCGCTTCTCAGGATTTTCTCGAAGGAATAGAGTCATCGTTCACAGCAGCCACCAGAGGAGATTTTATTCCAAAGACTGAATTTTCTGTTCAAATGTCTGAAATACCTGACTCCCCAGACTTGGGGGACAGGAGAGGCAGAGAAAGCATTCAGGAACACATAGCATGTTGGATATGAGTCTCAGCAATTTTTTTTCATCCTGAGTGTCATTTGCTGTATTTGTTTTCCTTGCTTACATGTGGAACTGCCCCCTAAACATGCTGATAAGAGAAGAATAAGTAAGTAAATGCTCCCAAGGTTCGAGGCTGATAATAAAAGTCACTTGGTTTCAGTGAACTGGACTGGAACACGAGCCTTTTGTTTGCTGTTGAAAGTTTAGCACTTGAATTTCGGGTTGGGCTGTTCATTTCATTAAGGAAAATGTGGACACCTCATGCCAACCCCTGTTTTCTTTAGTCCCTGAGAATGAAAGGCATTGTGTATTCGGTCCACACACAAAAAAGTGAACAGTGACTTAATTGTACCCTGGGAACAAAAGCTATTACCTGGGGACTAGATGGGAGACCCCAGTCTTCTGCTCACCCGACTTCACTCTTTATAAAATCAGCCTTGCTAGGAACCCCAGAGCAAATGTTTGCATTGTGGCCGCTGTTTGCATTGAAAGAGTAGTTTCTCCTGGTGCTTACAAATGAGAGGAATGTGGCAAAGTGCGGACCTGGCTTATTTAGAAGAGGCCAGGCATTGGGCCCCAAGTCCCCTGATGAAGGCCAGACATCAAACAGAAGGAGGAGACTGAAAACGGAAAGAGAGAGTTTGGTTCCTCCTCTCAACCTGCCTCTTCTTGCAAAAGCCCCAGTGACACAAATTGATGGCTGCGTCAGTCATGCGGGTCCCATTTGCTTGCCAGCAGTTCAGCTGTGGTTAAATCCATTTAAAAAGTGTCGACCCACTGTTCAGTTATCTGCAGGCAACGGCTGTGTGCAGTGTGAGAGTTCAGGGGCAGCAGCTTTACGGGCAGATAATGGCAGCCCCTTGATCCTTCCATCACACAAGGGTGAAGAAACTGTATCTCCTTGAATGGTGATGTTGGGTTGGAAGCCACTTTTCTCTTCTGAGAGTGGCTGAGGAGTTGGCTTTGCTGTTGGTTGTAGCCAGCACTTTGGTTGAAGACCTCAAGTCCCAGGACATTTTCTTTTGCTTTTGGAGTATCAGCTGGAACTAAGATTTTGAAGGTGTTTTGGTTCACTGGGGGAGAGTGTTGACTTGCCAGGGGTTGGGGATAAAGTGTCTCAAGTCAAAAGAGTTACTTCAGAATTTGAAATTCCTGTACCCTCAATGATCCCAATTGAGTCGTGATAAATTGAGATCAGTGAATAGCACAGTTAATAATAATGGTGGTAGCAAAAAACAAGCTAGAATTTTTTGACCTTTCACACTATATGCATACCAAGTCACTTCAGTAGTGCCTGACTCTTTGCAACCCTGTAGACCATAGCCTGCCAAGCTCCTCTGTCCAGAAATTCTCCAGGCAAGAGAATTGCCATTTCCTCCTTCAGGCTATCTTCCCAACTCAGGGATCGAAACGGTGTCTCTTATGTCTCCTGCATTGGCAAGAGGGCTCTTCACCACTAGCGCCACCTGGGAAGCCCAAAACATTCTTCTTCCCACACCAAAAGTCAAACCCAGCCCACCTGGGTGAAAAGCAGGAATTCTAAACACTAGACCTTGTGGGATTTCACACTATAGTTCAGTTCAGTTCAGTCGCTCAGTTGTGTCCGACTCTCTGCAACCCCATGAATCGCAGCATGCCAGGCCTCCCTGTCCATCACCAACTCCCGGAGTTCACTCAGACTCATGTCCATCGAGTCAGTGATGCCATCCAGCCATCTCATCCTCTGTCGTCCCCTTCTCCTCCTGCCCCCAATCCCTCCCAGCATCAGAGTCTTTTCCAATGAGTCAACTCTTCGCATGAGGTGGCCAAAGTACTGGAGTTTCAGCTTTAGCATCATTCCTTCCAAAAGAAATCCCAGGGCTGATCTCCTTCAGAATGGACAGGTTGATCTCCTTGCAGTCCAAGGGACTCTCAAGAGTCTTCTCCAACACCACAGTTCAAAAGCATCAATTCTTCGGCGCTCAGCCTTCTTCACAGTCCAACTCTCACATCCATATATGACCACAGGAAAAACCATAGCTTTGACTACACGGACCCTAGTCGGCAAGTAATGTCTCTGCTTTTGAATATACTGTCTAGGTTGGTCATAACTTTTCTTCCAAGGAGTAAGCGTCTTTTAATTTCATGGCTGCATTCACCATCTGCAGTGATTTTGGAGCCCCCAAAATAAAGTCTGACACTGTTTCCACTGTTTCCCAATCTATTTCCCATGAACTGATGGGCCCAGATGCCATTATCTTCGTTTTCTGAATGTTGAGCTTTAGGCCAACTTTTTCACTCTCCACTTTCACTTTCATCAATTTCACACTATATCATAACCTTTAAAAGCATTATCACTTATAATCTCACAGTAAGTATGTTTTATTTAAAAAATGAAACAAAATGAGACAGTGGCTAAACATGTTACGTTCTCCATGAAGTCATGACATCATGGGCCTAAGCCAGCATTTCCCAAACTTCAGTGTGTACATGAATCCCCTGGGATCTTGTGAAAATGAATTCTGGTTCAGTAGGTGTGGGTGGAGACTGAGAGTCTGCATTTCTAATGAGTGTGATGCTGCAGGCCCACAGAACACCCTGTGTGGCGAATTTCTAAGTCAGAAATTGCCAGATCTGGCTGATCGTTGGAATTTCCTGGAGACTGAAATATAGCTTCCCTTCCATTGTGTCAGTTCAGTTCAATTCAGTCGCTCAGTCACGTCCTACTCTTTGTGACCCCGTGAATCACAGCACGCCAGGCCTCCCTATCCATCACCAACTCCCGGAGTTCACTCAGACTCATGTCCATCGAGTTGGTGATGCCATCCAGCCATCTCATCCTCTGTCGTCCCCTTCTCCTCTTGCCCCCAATCCCTCCCAGCATCAGAGTCTTTTCCAGTGAGTCAACTCTTCGCATGAGGTAGCCAAAGTACTGGAGTTTCAGCTTCAGCATCATGCCTTCCAAAGAAATCCCAGGGCTGATCTCCTTCAGAATGGACTGGTTGGATCTCCTTGCAGTCCAAAGGACTCTCAAGAGTCTTCTCCAACACCACAGTTCAAAAGCATCAATTCTTCAGTGCTCAGCCTTCTTTACAGTCCAACTCTCACATCCATACATGACCACAGGAAAAACCATAGCGTTGACTACACGGACCCTAGTCGGCAAAGTAATGTCTCTGCTTTTGAATATACTATCTAGGTTGGTCAGCATATTAAGAAGCAGAGACATTACTTTGCCAACAAATGTCCACCTAGTCAAAGCTATGGTTTTTCCAGTAGTCATGTGTGGATGTGAGAGTCGGACTATAAAGAAGGCTGAGTGCCAAAGAATTGATGCTTTTGAACTGTGGTGTTGGAGAAGACTCTTGAGAGTCCCTTGGATAGCAAGGAGATAACAACCAGTTCGTCCTAAAGGAAATCAATCCTGAATATACATTGGAAGGACTGATGCTGAAGCTGAAACTCCAATACTTTGGCCATCTGTTGTGAAGAGCTGACTCATTTGAAAAGACCTTGATACTGGGAAAGATTGAAAGTGGGAGAAGAAGGGGATGACAGAGGATGAGATGGTTGGATGGCATCACTGACTCAATGGACAGGAGTTTGAGTAAACTCCAGGAGTTGGTGATGTACAGGGAAGCCTGGCGTGCTACAGTCCATGGGGTCACAAAGAGTCGAACAGACTGGGCAACTGAACTGGACTGACTGAACTGAACTTCCACCTTTGAGATGCTGATTCTTAAGACACCAGGCTTGCTTTTATTTTTCAGTTCTTTAAAAAGTTTTATTCATTTGACAGTGTTGGGTCTCTGTTTCTGCATATAGGCTTTCTCTAGTTGTGGTGAGCAGGGGCCACTCTTCATTGCAGCATGTGGGCTCATCATTGCAGTGCCTTCTCTTGTCTCGGAGCACAGGCCCTAGGGCACATGGGCTCAGTAGTTGTGATGCACCAGCTTAGTCACTCTGCAACATGAGGGATCTTCCCATACCAGGGATCAAACCAGTGTCGCTTGCATTGCAAGGTGGATTCTTAACCGCTGGACCACCTGGGAAGCCCCTAGCCTTGCTTTTATGCAGTAAGCCAACTGTGACCCTGAGAGGAGCTGTGATCTATACAAGACCACACACAGGAATGCAGCCTCCTGGGGCCCAGAACACCTCCTTCCTCACACTACCTGTGACTTACTGTTGACTGGAATCAGATGCTGAAAGGTGCACGCATGTTTATATCTTTCCTTCTTGCTGAATCTGCATAGCTGGCAAGCCACCCTGGCTGCCAGGAGGAATGGGCCTCACTTCCTGCCATGTGATCTAAGCTGGTCTTCCTCCCTGCATGTCTCATTGTCTGCTACACATTTCTCCCAGGTGGCACCACAGCTAAGGCTCTGTGTCTACAGGATGGAAACAGTGCTCCCTAAAGAGCTGGTGACCCTTGAGTTGTGTCCTTGCACACAGCCATGTATTAACATAACATCTGGAGGTGATATGAGGAGGAAGTGGGGAGGGCTGGGGCTGGGGTGGTGAGGATAAGTGGTTCTAGAGGAGGCTGGGCATATATTTGCAGAGGTGGGCAGCACAGCAAGGGCTTCCCTGGCATGGTGTCTTGGTGCTGTCCATCCCTGACCAGGAAGGCCTAGGCTCTGGAAGTGCTCCCAACTCTAGCCAGCACCTTATATCAGTGTCCTATGGCCTCCAGACATTCTCTAGTCACTTACACTCAGCCCCAGTCTCCATAAGTATCCAGAAACTCAGCAAGCTTACGAAATGGTCCTACAGGATTCACTTCCTGCCCCTGATCTCTATGTCTCTATCCCAAGCTGACCCTTGATCATTTGGAGGTTTGAAGATATTTCCATTGCTGCATGTTTGTTAGGATTAGTTTTTGCCACTTGTAATGGAAAACTCAAGATAATAATGGCTGAAAGAAAATAGGAATTTATTTCTACCTTGTGTAGGAGACCATGCTGCTGTGGCACCTCTATAGTATCAAAGACTTTGCCATCTTTTGTGATGTCACTCTGCCATCCTAAATATGTGATTTTCACCTCATGGTCCAATATGGCTGCACATGCTTCAGCCATCACATCTTCATTCCATCCGCAAGAAGAAAGGAGGGCATGTGCTTTCTCATGAAAGACATCCCTTGAATGTTTCACCCAGTACTTCTGCTCAAATCACTTTCACCAACATGAAGTTACATGGCTATAGCTAGGTAGTTACATTGCCACAGAAAGGCTGGGAAATGTAGCCTTTATAGCAAGTGACCTGACTCTCAGCTGAAAGTTGATAATTCTAGGACTCTAGGTGATAAAGAACTCACCTGCCAACTCAGGAGATGTAAGAGACTTCGGTTTGTTACCTGGTTTGGGAAGATCCCCTGGAGAAGGACTTGGCAACCCATTGTAGTGTTCTTGCTGGGAGAATCCCATGGACAGAGGAGCGTGGAGGGCTATGGTCCATAGGATCTCAAAGAGTGAGACATGACTGAAGTGACTTAGCACAGCACACAGCACAAAACTCAAGATAAAGGAAGATCAAATATTGGGATAGACAACTGGCTCTGCCTCTTACGGTCATTTTCAGACCCAGGTAGTATTTGAATTAGAACCAAATGTTTCAGATCAATAATTCCAAGCTGCATTATGTACCACAAGACGTTTGAGGTTGTGCTGGATTGCTTAGGCATTCCTCCAAAAGAAGCCAGAGCTGGCATTATAGTTTTATCCAATTAATTATTATTTAGTAATATAATTAATTAGGATTGGTGTGGAATGCAGATTAGAGGAGAAAGCTGCCAGCAGTAATCAAAGCTTAAAGGCAGAAAACAAGACTGGTAGATATATAGCATTTTCTCTGATGCCATCATCAGTTTGCTAGAGATGTTTGCACATGTGTTTGGAGCCGGGCAAAGAGATTAACTGTAACCACAGCAAGAAGAGAAAAATGGACCAAGTCTTAGTACCAGAAGAGATGGTTGTTTTGAATCAGCATTGGGTGCATTCTATAGCACGATATAGCCTGTGAATCTTAGCAGCATTTGGGTCCTGAGATCATTCTTTTGTAAAATGAAAGCCTGGATCTGGAGCCTGGATCTGGGATGTCAGGTTTCATGGGGGTTTCAAAGAAGCAGTTTGAGGAGTGGCATCTATATTATTTGAACATTGATAGCTAAGTATATTTTCTCAGATAGTATAGGGCTGAGTGGGTCATTCTGTGTTTTTTTTTTTTCTAAAATATTCTGTCTTGTTTTTAGAAAATACCTTAGATAACTTCTGTGTAGCCCATAATGGGCTGCCTTCCCACTTTTTTTTAGCCTAACAGCAAACACAAAGTTTTCACTTTAGAAGAGAAAGTGCCCGAAGAGGTGGGAAAATAAGTTTTCTTCAGTCTAATCATTCCAAACAATTGGAACATAGCAGTCCTCACACTCACAGATAATAAGGAGCTCTCCCCAGCAAGTGGAATCTAGGGCGGGACCAAAGATGTGGGTAAACTCGGCCATGCCTTGCAGGGGGAGGCTGTAAATACAATTAAGTCCTGAAATTAAAGTAGACAAATCTCACATTTTTTACAAATGCTTTCTGTAGTTTTTTGCTTTGCTTTTACTGACTACTCAGGATGTCTGCTTTAGTGTAATCCTCTTTAATCATCAGTGTTCAGCGTCCTCCAAACTTCAGTGGATTTTGATGGGCTCATTCTTCACAGACATACGTTGAAAGTATGTTTGAATTTGTGCTAAAGGCAGGCTGAGAAGATGTTTTCTTACGCTGAATGCATTGCTTCTTCGTTGAACTAATCACTGTGAAAAAAAAAAAAAAAGCATGATAAACTCATACATTTGCTCCTGCACTTTCCTCATGTTATGTAGGTCATATCTTTTCAGGCAGCATGATATTTGTTCAGAGGAGAGGTTTTATCTTAGTAAAATGTGTCTGTTCTCAGTGGGAGAAAAGCCAGGACTTGGGCATCTGACAACCCTGGTTGCCTCTCGGCCCTACCCCTCAGTAGCTGCCTGTCCCTGGCAAATGACCCTGTTTCCTGGGATCTCAGTTTTCATTTTCCTATGATAAAGATTCTTTACTGGCTGAGCTACCAGGGAAACTTCCACCAGCTTCCCCAGTGGCTCAGATGGTAAAGAATCAGCCCAAAATATGGGAGACCCAGGTTTGGGCTTCCCTGATGGCTCAGTTGGTAAAGAATCTGCCTGCAATGCTGGAGATCTGGGTTCGATCCCTGGGTTGGGAAGATTCCCTGGAGAAGGGAAAGGCTATCCACTCCAGTATCCTTGCCTGGAGAATCCCATGGACAGAGGAGCCTGGTGAGCTACAGTCCGTGGGATCACAAAAGAGTTGGATGCAACTGAGTGACTAACAGTTTCACACTTTCCTAATAGAGATGGCCATGCCTCTCTCTCAGAGGATGGAATGAGTTCTAGAGAATGTGAAGGGTCCAGTCCATGCCCAGTTCCCTGCAGCTGCTTAAGTCAGTGGGCATTTCCTTTCTTTGTCTTGATTTTCCAGAACTTTACCTTCTTTGGAGGGGGAGGAGGGGTGGAACCCTGCCAGTCGGTGTTTAAGGCAAGAAATAATAATCTGGTTTGTCACTAAAATTTGAGAACCTGCTGTGGGTGGGTGGAGAAGGCAATGGCACCCCGCTCCAGTACTCTTGCCTGGAAAATCCCATGGACGGAGGAGCCTGGTAGGCTGCAGTCCATGGTGTCGCCAAGAGTCGGACACGACTGAGCGACTTCACTTTCACTTTTCACTTTCATACATTAGAGAAGGAAATGGCAACCCACTCCATTGTTCTTGCTTGGAGAATCCCAGGGACAGGGGAGCCTGGTGGGCTGCCGTCTATGGGGTCGCACAGAGTCGGACACGACTGAAGTGACTTAGCAGTAGCAGCAGCTCTGTGTGGGACTCAAGGTCCCTGGGGCAAATTCAATAAATTCTTGCTCTATATCTGTGGTTCTGAAAGTGTGGTCCTCAACCCCATAGCATCATCACCTGGGAACCTGTCAGAAATGAAGATTCTCAGTGCCCCCACCCCAGACTTGTCAGTTAGAAACTCTGGAGATGAAGCCCAGCAGTCTGCATTTTAACCAGACTTCTGGGTGATTTGAATGTACACTAACATTTGAGAACACTCCGCTATATATATGGGTTCTCAGACCTTGCTAGACCTGAGAATTCTGAGGCGTGATTTGAAATACATGCACCAGGGCCCTGATCCCAGAGGCTGTGATTTTCTGGGAGCCTGGGGTAGAACCCAGACATGAGGATGTTTTAAAGGTTCCCAGGTAATTTCATTGTGTGCCACGTTTGAAAAATTTTGCTCTGAAGAGTTTCCATCTTATCTTCTTTTCCTTCCCTCTTCCCCTCCCCACCTCCTCCTCTTCCCTCCTCCTTCATGTTGGAATGAGGGAAAGAATCCACTTGTAACATGAATCCAGAGGGGCTCACAGGGAGTGGGGGAGATGCTACCCACACACCACAGAAAATTTCTATTGCTTTTGCTTCATTCCTGCAGCGCTCTGCTCTGTGATGCAAGTCTGACTGTAAATGTACCACACACATTCATGTACAAAAAGTCTGAAAAAACTGAGAAACTTTGAAGAAGAAAATAGAAATACCGCATAATCATAACCCAGTTCCTCCAAAGATCTCATTACATGTCACCATTTTATGAGTTGAGAGAGTAGCATTGACATACATACACTACCATGTGTTAAATAGGTACCTAATGGGAAGCTGCTGCATAGCACAAGGAGCTCAGCTTGGTGCTCTGTGATGACCTGGAGAGCTGGGATGGGGACAGGTGGGGGACAGGCTCAAAAGGGAGGGGATATTATAGTTGATTCCTGTTGTTGTACAGCAGAAACTAACAGCATTGTCAAGATATTATACTACAATAAAAAAAGTATGGTAAAAAGCAATAATTATAAAAAATAAGTAAATATGTAACATTTCGCTGTATTAGCCTCCAATCTTGCACTTCTATGTTATTTTCAATATGAAATTAGGATCACATATATATATACACACACACTCACACACACACAGTTGTATACCTTGCTTCTTTATCTGACATTATGATAATTTTGCGTGATATTCTCTGAATTCTGTTTCAAAGCCAGCGTCAGATTTTACTGTATGGATTTGTTGTAATTGTCTCAGCAATTTCACTCTGGTTAATTCCATTCTGTTTTTTCCAGGATAAGTTCAAATATCCTTGTAAATAAATCCTTGCTTTTCTGATTATTTCCTTAGATAGATTCCTCGAAGTAGAATCACTGAGCCAAAACTTTTAAACCGTTTAAAGGTTCTTGTTACTTAGTGCTAAATTCATTTTCCCAAAGGGCTATGTATGCCGTTATCACTCCCACCCTCTGAAAGTGTGTTGTTTGCTTGTACTTTTGCTAACATTGGTGCTTATCTTAACAAACAAACAAAACTTGTCACTTTGCTGAGCCAAGTGGTCATGTTCTTGCTCTCTAGCAGCTCTCTGTGGACGTGGTCACAGATTTCTAAACCTATGTGTCTTATCTTCCTTTCATTCATCTTTTGGGTCATGTTTATCTTTTACTGTCTGATAGCACTAGTTTGGGAATTTTCATCTTATCTTGGGATTTGAAGCCATCTGGAATTCCCAGCTCTGCTCTCTTGTAACTCTTTCTTTACTGTATCTGGGCTTCATCTTCACTGCCATTAAACCTTTGAACCCATTCATGTCATGCACGCCAGCTTACCAAGGAGACCTCTAGGACAGCTCCCCTAAGAGGCCCTTAATAAATGCTCTGGGATGTGGTAGCAAAGGGCATACATAGGATTACAATCAAAATTAAATTATTGTAGGCCATCAACCAAGTTATAAGTCATCTAATGCAGAAGTGACACTGCATCTGCACACAACACACACACATACACACACCCCAACACACACCCTCAAGTGCACTTCTACAGTGCATCATGCAGGGAAGTCTTTTAAGGACCTTCAACTGAAAAAATCAGAGAATCCATTTTCTTGGCCTTCCATGACAAATGATATTTGCTTGAAGCACAGAATGATTATAATTGTAGACTTCCCTTTTAAACCGAATGTGCCCTACTTTCATGGAGGAAGAGGTTGAGAACATTTCCACTAGCCATTTAACATCATGCAGCCTTCAAGGCAATGGCACCCCACTCCAGTACTTTTGCCTGGAAAATCCTATGGATGGAGGAGCCTGTTGAGCTGCAGTCCATGGGGTCGCTAAGAGTCAGACACGACTGAGCGAATTCACTTTCATCTTTCACTTTCATGCACTGGAGAAGGAAATGGCAACCCACTCCAGTGTTCTTGCCTGGAGAATCCCAGGGACGGGGGAGCCTGGTGGGCTGCCATCTATGGGGTTACACAGAGTCGGACACGACTAAAGTGACTTAGCAGCAGTAGCAGCAGCAGCAGCAGCAGCCTTCCCAGCTTGTCTCAATGGCTAAGGCCATGTAGATCAAGCCAAAATAACTTACCTTTAGGTTTGGGATCTCCTAGGAAGATCTCTGGGCTTCTCAGTTGGCTCAGTGGGTAAAGAATCTGCCTGCAATACAGAAGACGTGGGTTTGATCCCTGGGTCAGGAAGGTCCCCTGGAGGAGGGCATGGCAACTCATTCTGGGGTTCTTGCCTAGAGAATCCCTTGGACAGAGGAGCCTGATGGGCTACAGTCCATAGGGTTGCAAAGAGTCGGATATGACTGAAGCGACTTAGCATGCATACAGGAAAGTCTCTATGCTGGAAGGGTGGTAATGAAGTTGTAAATCATCATTGCTCTAATTCATGAGGCTTCTTCTGGTACCTTCCCATCTTAGCTGCTCTACTTTTGAAAGTGTAGACGTCTACCTGCCAGCTTCAATTCAAGCTTAGAGCATCTGAGGCCCAACTATTGGTGAATTTCAAGAATTTGGCATTATTTGAGAGGTGGGAAGTTTAGGCGGGACAAGAGCAGAAAGGATTGAACTCTTCTATTTAAAGGTCAGGGCCACATTACATTGTTTTTTATTTGTTGGCAGAGTGATTTTTTTTTTTTTAAGGGCAAATCAGATAACTGATGGGGCAGAAGGAAACTGATGGCCTTGCTTTTATCCCAAAGGCTCCTGGATGTGTTCTCTCCTATCCATTCACCCATTCACATATCCATTCACCTACTCACCCGTTCAGCCAGCCAGTCAGCTATCCAACTAGCCAGCCAGTCATCCATCCATATATCCATCCACCCAGTCATCTACCCATTCATCTATCTATCCACCACATATCCATCCATCCACCCACTCGTCCATCCACCCATGCATCCATCCCCTCATCGACCCACATATCCATCCATCCACCCATCTGCCTTTCCAACATACGTTTGTTAAGCATATATTACCAGAAAGCAGTCACTTTTGTCCCTGGTTTTCTGAAGCACTGTAATACTGTATAACACATGAGTATGTGCTGTGTATCCAGAGGCCCAGGTATGGGCTCATTTGCATATGCAGGGTTTTGTTTTTGTTTTTGTTTTCACTTAAACTGGATGCTATGGCAGAGAAACAGGAAATTAGCCAATAAGAAGGTCCAATCTATTCAAAGACAATAGTCATAGCATGTAAATAGTGATTGAGGGGGCAGTTGGAGAACAGCTTTAATTTTGGTGAGAGAACCTCCAGGCTATAGACAGAGCTGCCCAGTCTTCTGCTTCTTCCATACAACTCCTTTTAGTTCTTAATTTAAAAAATAAAGATCTGTAGTTATGTTTAGCTCATTTTGTGGGTGTTGCAGACTTGGGTAATGGCCTCCAATGATGTCCTTCTCCTAATCTCTGGACCTGTGAATATGTAGTAAAGGGACTTTGCAGAGGTGGCAGGAGGAACTAACATGAGGGGTAAGAAATTTCAGATATTTTATCCTAAGGGGCTTCTCTGGTGACTCAATCAGTAAAGAATCTGCCTGTAATGTGGAAGACCCAGGTTCAGTCCCTGGGTCAGAAAGATTCCCTGGAGGAGGAAATGGCAACCCACTCCAGTATTCTTGCCTGGAGAATCCTATGGACAGAAGAGCCTGGTGGGCTATAGTCCATAGGTCGCAAAGAGTTGGATACAACTGAAGTGACTTAGCACGCATATGCACAAGTATAATTTGGCTTTTTTCTACTGTGTGTCCTATTTTTTGGTTTAAAAGGTTCACTCTCATAGCAGATTACACAGAAATGAATTCTGTTGTCTATCCCTTTATCTTTGGAGGAACTTTTTGCTCTAAGTTTGGTTTATTGCATGTTGTTACATGCGCTTGCTTTGCACTGCTTTACCACCTGTTCTACGATCCCTTTGGTCCTAGCCTCCATGGTCTCCCAGTAGTGATCAGATTGTCCCATAAGGGTGGAACACGTATGGCTCTTTCAGGTAGGACTGTGAGGTTCAACTTCCAAAGAGGATTTTGAAAGTTTTATGGAGAAGCAATCCTGAGTACTGTTCTGACAGTATATCAGAGCAGGTAATACGAAATAACATCGTAATCTCAGTGTGTGGCCTTTATACAACTTGGTGTTGATTCTGTGTAAAATGGAGTGTAAAATGGAGATGACATTGACCTCCGTGGAATGCTATACTGACAAAGTCGGTGCAGAGGGACTGTGTGCCCCAGTCAGATAAAAACATGATGACTCCTGAGTGGTTCTCACTACTCGCTCAGCCTCCTCAACCAGTTTCAAACTCATTGTCTAAAACTATGATGCAGGCTGTTTCTCTCAGCAGTTCAGACCAGCCTCCAAAAGCATAGCTTCCTCAGACACCAACTATGATCTTTAAATTGCATAGTTTCTGTGCCTTTGTTTTCATTTTTCCTTCCACAAGGAGGAGCAGGGAATAGCAGTGGCTGGTGGGAGTTACATTAATCCATCGCGAAAGCTTTTCTGTCCATAGGCAGATAGACTCAGCTTTGCCTAAGCACAAATGGTGATGATGGAACCAAGCTGTGACGCTTTTTAAAATGTAGTTAATTTTACTTATAATAATATTCTGTAATCAAAATGGATTTAAAATTGTATAGTTATCATTATTAGTAATAAAGCTGACTCCAGGGCCTGTGTTTTCAAAGGTGTTTAAGACCATTTCAATTTTGAGATCCACATGTTCTGTATTTGTGGCTAGGTTGGGGTGTAAATTAGAATTTGATTCTTTTCCCTAACTACCCCAATTCCCTCTCGGCCATGTGGAAGGTAAGCTGTTGTGTGTTGAGAGTATTGTGCTCACATGACCAGCTAACAAACAGGGGCAGCCTTAAAACATGCCTGACTAAACCAGTTGGGAAAGTTGGAGAAACTTCCCCCAGTGGAGAGAGGGTCATGGTCAGGGAACAAACCAGCAATTCATCTATGCCCTTCACTTGGAGTAGATGATGTGCCTGGAGGTCATGCATATTTTTGAACATTTATTCCATCTCATTTTCTTTAATTTGAAATTCTTCAGCTTAATGTAATAAGAAAGTTTAACTGAAATTTTGAACAGAGCCTCACATACAGAGGTCAGTGCTCTACAAAAAAATAACTGAATTTCCAGAAGAAAGCAAATTTAGAAAGCCTTCACAGCTATACTACTTAAAACAACCAACTTTATGTTTAAAAAAAAAAATGAATTTTGTGTTCTGCTGGAATGTGGCCCCACACCAGTGTGTTCTTCTTCTCCAGGTCCTTTCTTAATGAGCTGGAGTGTCCGGTGAGGTCTGAATGAACTGCACATAAAGTAACACTGGAAGCATTGCTACAACCTTGTCAGCTTTTCTGACTGTACCAAATAGTTTAAAGCAAAGTTGGAGGTGAATATACATCAGCCCAGGAAGCCAAAACAGAATTCCATTGACTGGGTGGCTTAAATGGCAGAAATGCATTTTCCCACAGTTCTAGAGGCTGAAAGTCCCAGGTTAAGGTACAACATGGTTGAATTCTGGTGAGAATTTTCTTCCTGGCTTGCAGATGGCTGCCTTGCCACTGTGTCTCTTCTTATAAGGGCCCTAGTCCTAACATGAGGGCCCCACCCTCATGACCTTATCTAAACCTAATTCTCCCCCAGAGGTCTCAAATATCACCTCCAATATCATCATGCTGAACATTAGGGCTTCAACATACGAATTGTGGGGAACACAAACATTCAGCCCTTAAAAAGGGCTGTGTACCACAGGGACCTCTACTGTGTACTCTGTAATGGCCTATACAGGAAAAGAACCTAAAAAAGTTATACATATACGTATATGCATGTGTATATGTATAACTGATTCACTTTGCTGTATACCTGAAACATGATATTTATCAACTAACTATACTCCGATACAAAGTAAAAAAAAAAAAAAAAACCACCTTTTCAATCACACACACACAAAGGGTAAAAGGAGTTAAAAGAGTAGATGTGTTGTGAAAACAATAGTAGCAAAACAGGAATCTCTAGAGTCTCTGGGACTGTCGCCTTTTGGGGCCCAGTAGTGGTTGACATTCAGTGACCATCTTCACTGCTCTTCGTATAATGGACTGGACGGATGAGTCCTTAACAATGTGACCAGGAGTGGCCAGCAAGTTTGTTGAGACTTGATGCTCTACTCCACTTGCTTCTGCCACGTGTGTCCATAACCATGAAGCGTCTCTTTCTACCATGATCACACTTTGCCAGCCATCCCTACTTCTAGTGGGGTCCCTGTGCTGTAAAAGACCCTGAATATTAGTGATCAGAACCGCAGGAGCAGTGTAGTGTATTCACATCTGCCAAGAAGTAGCTCCTCCCTAGGTCTTGGGACCTGTCTTTAGGTCATTAGTGGAGTTGGCCACTTTTAAAATGGCATGACATTTATCTCCCTATTATTTAATAGGGAGAAGGGAGGAAACAAAGGAATAGTAAGCAGAGGTGAGATCCCTAGAGATCGTAATTCAGTCAGGCAAGGAAAAATTAACATTTAATTGTTACAGACTCCCCCTTTTTGTGGTGTTTTAGAGATCGGTCCTGGGTGTTGGAAGGAATGATGCTGAAGCTGAAACTCCAGTACTTTGGACACCTCATGCGAAGAGTTGACTCATTGGAAAAGACTCTGATGCTGGGAGGGATTGGGGGCAGGAGGAGAAGGGGACAACAGAGGATGAGATGGCTGGATGGCATCACCGACTTGATGGACATGAGTTTGAGTGAACTCCGGGAGTTGGTGATGGACAGGGAGGCCTGGCGTGCTGCAGTTCATGGGGTCACAAAGAGTCGGACACGAATGAGCGACTGAACTGAACTGAGAGGGGAAAAAACCATACTGTGCCCGACACAGTGCTCAAGAATTGTTTGATGAGTGAATGAATGAATGAATGAATGAAAGTAACAATTACCTGGAATTCAGGCAGAGACCCTGGAATTCAGGCAGTTTTTCTCAACATAAACTTACCATCTGACAGGAGAAATAAGTATGGCAGATTTAGTGAGTCCACATGATACGTTTGTTAATTCTTATGAGTTTCCTAAGCAAGGGGAAATAGTGGATATACCATGATGTCTCACAAGAGAAGAAATAAATCAGCCCTGTGTTTAAGAAACGTGCATGAGGAGGGCAGACGTCAGTGAGCAGTGAGAATCTGGGCTTGCAGACATCCCTTCCACCCTTCCCCACCATCCTGTCAGCAGCTTCAACCTCTCTGTGGATGACAGAAACCTTACCTGCTTCCTACTTCCTTGACCTCCTTGTTTCTGGTATCCTTTTCTCGGCTCCACAGTATCACCAGAGACTCTACCAGTATATCCATTTCCAGGCAGCTTCCCAGGTGTCACAGTAGTAGAGAATTCACCTGCCAGTGGGAGAGATACACAAGATGCAGGTTTGACCCCTGGGTTGGGAAGATCCCCTGGAGGAGATCCCCATGGAGTAGTGCAATGCAACCAACCTTAGTATTCTTGCCTGGATAATCCCATGGGCAGAGGAGGCTGGCAGGCTATAGTCCATGGGGTCACAGAGCTGTGCACAGCTGAGTGACTGAGCTCGCACACTTCTCACAGCACCTCCCCCACTGACCTGCCCACCCCTTCCACCATAGACACGCTTTGGCCTCCTTGGAAACCTGTGGCTCATCTACCGCTTTTCCATGTCCATCACTGCGCTTCTTTCTCCACTTTAGTCCTTGGGTAGAAGGAGAGGATGATTGAAATAAAGAAAGTCATATGCAAAATCAATTTACCAAATGGGGTCAAACTTTTGAGGTTAGCTGAGTCATAATCTTTGTGTTTCTCACTGGGGCTGGATGTATTTCTGTAGCCTCATGTAGTATGCTGCACAGACATCTTGGTGTTTGCCTTTTTTGAACCATAAAATGGTCTATACAAACCAGTGGTTTGTGGTAGCAGGAATTTGCTAGAGAAAGATACAGAGACTTAGGAAATACCTTAAAATGCAAAAAAGTTGGTTAAAGCATATAGATTGTCCAGTTGACTCCCATACTCCAAACAGCAGAGTATACTTACAAAGAAGACTATCTTAGGGCACATAAATGAAGAATTGAAATGTATTCATATAATTTTAAGAAGAATATCGAGAATACATAGTCTGGGTTTCCAGGAGAATTTTCATCTCTGTTATTGTTCTAATAATAGAACAATGATAGTATTGTTAGTATTACTAACTATATGCTAACAGTGTTAGTATTGTCAGTGGTAGTATCTTTTATCTTCTCATGATTAATGTACTAAATTAGTAGTGATTCACCTCCCAGGGACTTCACAAGTATCCTTTCCACCTTCCTTCTATAAATAAAATAATCACGCTATATCCCTATTTTATGTTATGGCTATGAAATTAGCCTGAAGCTGTGCTGTGTGACACAACAGCCATGAGCCACTTGTGGCCATAGAGTACTCAGACTGTGGCAGTCCCAGTGGAGGTGTGCTGGGGTATCAAACATGCACTGGGGCTCGAGAACCCAAAAAAGGGTAAAATAAATCATAATCGTTTTTAATTCTTGATCACATGTTGAAGCTAATATTTGGGATATATGTTGGGATAAATAAAATATATTATTAAAGTTACTTTTACCTGTTTCTCTTTGTAGCTACTCACAAAAGTGCACATGGGATTTGCATTTGCGACTTGTGTTATATTTCTGTTGGAAATTATTGTATTTTATATTGTATTATATTTCTGTCTTAAATAAATCATATTTTAATTTAATTGCTTAAAACTTAATTTCATATTTATGTCCTAACTAGGAAGATCACATATTTATTTATACCTATAAATATACCAGATTATATATTTGTAATTCACTTACTGTATGAAAAAACTATTGGCTACATCTCTGAACAAATTAATTGACACTTAAATAGATAGTACTTAATAGATAGTAGTTAAATAGGTAAATGTAAATTGAATCAAACTTAATATAGTTAGGTTGTAAGTTTTTAAAGCTTTTATTATGTGAAACTTTATTCTAAGTATGTTTGTTTAACACAGGTTAACCTCTGTTAGAGGTTAGAATTCTGGAATTAGTGCAAAGTTCAGTTCTGTTTGCTTTGCCCTGAACCACTAATATTAACTCTTCCAGTGACATGACACCCAGTTACACAGTGGGTTACACAGTGACATGACACTCAGCATTTTTAAAGCTAATTCAGCATGCTAAAAGTCATCTTCTTTAGTTTGTTTACATATGTCTTTATCATATTCCATGGGCCTAGCAATGAAATTCATCTAACTAACGTTTCTGTTAATTTGGTCAGTGAATCAAAAACTAACAAGAGAAGTTTGGAATTCCAAAGACCCAAGGCTAAACAAATTAATACATCCACCCATTCAACAAACATTTGCTGAGAGAGGGAGGAAAATGAGGTGTCCTAGCAGGGTTGGACGGAGAAGGCAATGGCACCCCACTCCAGTACTCTTGCCTGGAAAATCCCATGGACGGAGGAGCCTGGTAGGCTGCAGCCCATGGGGTCACTAAGAGTTGGGCATGACTGAGCGACTTCACTTTCACTTTTCACTTTCACGCATTGGAGAAGGAAATGGCAACCCACTCCAGTACTCTTGCCTGGACAATCCCATGGATGGGGGAGCCTCGTGGGCGGCCGTCTGTGGGGTCACACAGAATCGGACATGACTGAAGTGACTTAGTAGCAGCAGCAGCAGCAGCAGATGTTTTTCTGGAACTCTCTTGCTTTTTCAGTGATCCAGTAGATGTTGGCAATTTGATATCTGGTTCCTCTGCCCTTTCTAAATCCAACTTGAATATCTGGAAGTTCATGGATCCTGTACTGTTGAAGCCTGGCTTGGAGAATTTTCAGCATTACTTTGCTAGCATGTGAGATGAGTGAAATTGTGTGGTAGTTTGAACACATTCTTTGGCATTGCCTTTGAAATTGGAATGAAAACTGACCTTTTCCAGTCCTATGGCCACTGCTGAGTTTTCCAAATTTGCTGGCATATTAAGTGCGGCACTTTCACAGCATCATCTTTCAGGATTTGAAATAGCTCAACTGGAATTCCATCACCTCCACTAACTTTGTTCATAGGGATGCTTTCTAAGGCCCACTTGACTTCGCATTCCAGGATGTCTGGCTCTAGGTGGGTGTTCACACCATTGTGGTTATCTCAGTCATGAAGATCTTTTTTATATAGTTCTTCTGTATATTCTTGCCATCTCTTCTTAATATCTTCTGCTTCTGTTATGTCCATACCATTTCTGTCCTCTACTGTGCCCATCTTTACGGTAATAAAGATGGTATCTCTAATTTTCTTGAAGAGATCTCTAGTCTTTCCCATTCTATTGTTTTCCTCAATTTCTTTGCATTGATCACTGATGAAGGCTTTCTTATCTCTCCTTGCTATTCTTTAGAACTTCCCAGCCAAATAGGTTGGGGCCACTATTCTAGTAGCTACCAGTTGCTGAGTTCATCGCTGTCAGATTGGCAGGGATAATGTTATAGCTAGATCCCAGGTCTGAAGTTTTCCTGTGCTTCCTGTCTTCATGGCAGGTAGATGATTATATTTCACATTTATGTTATTAATAATGGAAGCAAAAACAAGACCAGATCTTTCTCTACTCCCTTCCTATACTTAATTTTTTTTAATGCTTTGTCTGTGCTTTAGAAAATATTATTTTTCTTATGCATGATAAATGTTGGTCTTAAATGATCAAAGTCACAGTGTTAGCTTGAGACATTTGAGGCTTCTTTGAACTCAAGTAAACTTGAGTTAGAAACAACCTCAAACAGCCTGAGAGTCTTTCCTCCATGGCTGTCCAAGAGATGGACCTATAATCAGCCCAGGATGAGGTTGCTTCACAGAATTTGACCATCTAGTCATTCCTGCAGCCATGAGACCAGAAAGACATCAGAATGATATTAGTTAGGGACCAAAATGTGAAAATTGGCCATTGTTGTTCTTATGCTTTCCTTCTCTTCACCCTGAATATTTTAGTATTTGCTGAGTCCAGCTGGTTAACACCATCCTCATGTTCTGAAGCCAGCCGCCTTCATGGGGGATTCACTCAGCAGCCCGTGTTCAAGATGGCTTTTCCAGAACAGGGTGGGAAAAAACTTGCATAAATTATTCCTTCTTTTATTTCTCTAATAAGGCAATATATGAGCCTTGATATTTGTCCAAGAGATGTGATGGTTTTAAGCAACCATATACTATACTAGCACAGGTTTTTCCTACTGTATGGAAGTACAGCATTCCTATGAAACCTCCTAAGCTGGAATAACATGAAGTGAAGCATATCCCCTGCTTTCCAAAAGTTCACTTTATGCCACTTAGCTTTTATGAAAGACCTACATTAGTACATGTTTTTGCTAACTGCAAGAAATGTGAAGGGTAACATAAATTTTTGTTTCATAAAAGTATAAATCCTCTGTTTGCTTTTATGCTCTTTTCACACAGTTAGGAAGTGGCAAAGCCAGAAAACTAGGCCCTCTCTTCCCAAAGTTCGAGATACTTGATGTCATGCAGATTTATCTGTCTAGATATTTAAGCTTTCATTTTGGAAGACTTGAATGGGCTGTTTCTAAGTCCTGCTTAAAAGAATTCTTTCCCTTTTTTTGTCATTCCCTCTTAGAGACTGACTTGAACTTATTAGGGATCTTTGGACATAGACACAGGGATTTTGTTCCCAGCTGTGATATCACTTAAATATTTCCAATTATTAGCATTATATTTGTGTGATAGTATGGACTCTAAAACACAGTCACATCTTTTTGCTTCTTTTGAGTCTTACAGCAGCCCTATAAGCTATGCATTGTTAATCTTAGTTGTGTGTGTGTTTAATTTCCCAAATGACCATGCTAAGGCTCAGGAAAGGTACTAAAGGATCAGCATTCCCACTGTTGCTGGATGGGAGAGTAGGGTCAGCTGCCTCCTGGCTGAGCTCTCTTTCCTTCCCACAGTACATTTCCACTCAGATTATTAATACTCTGTCATTTTGGAGAATTAATCTTAAGGTATAGATGCATAAGTTTCCAGATAGAGTTGAGAGAAGTTGATGGCAATATGGAATTTATTTTGAGTTTCAGTCTGGGAAGATCATTAGTATAAGAGAGGTTCAGAAAATTCATGAAGAAAAAATAGCATCATAGCATTTCAACTGTACTCAGTAATATGTTTTCTTTCAGTTAAGTGAGGAGTGCAGTGCCTTGATCTCTGGAACTCTAGAAACAGAGCATCTTAAGGTTGGAAAGAATTTAAGAGACCATGGTCAAGCCTCCCACTCATTCCTGGCTGATGGCCTGATTCCTCTTGACAAGCTTTCAAACAGTGACAGTTCTCATGCCCAGAAGCAAAACCTCCCTATTGTCATGGTCCTCCCCTGACTGCCACCTACTCTGCCAGCATCTTTCCTACCAAGGGCAAGTGCCCAGCATGGGGCACAGACTCATGCTGAGAGCAGGAGCGCTGCACCCCTTTGGCACACCGGGACCACGTGCATGGTGTGGGCAGCACGGTTACCCTGTGCTTATGCAATGTGTGGTCAGATAGAACCATCATCTGTTTTCTATATGAACTGCTATTCTGTAAGGTTGATTTCCTTGAACCTAACTATGGGGATTTCTATTTATTTCTGTTAAGAATTTTATTATTAAGCCGGTTGGGATAATGTAGATTCTAGATTCTGTCAGTAAATACTGCCATTACTTTCCGTGTTATTTTAAAATGTGGTAAATATGCCTTCATCTGATACACTGAAAAATATCTTGTCTAGGGCAGTGCTAAACTCAAGAGTCTTAAGGCCTGCCAAAATCTACCGCATGGTGATTCACCATTTCATCTACAAAAATATCATGAAAAATTATGTCAGAGTCCCTGCTAAAATCAAAACATTTCTTTGTCTATATCACTTCCCATTTGTACTGATTTTATAATGCAGTTGGGACAGTGGGAAAGTTCTGGCTGATTATGCTGTTTATTATTTGCTATTTTTAATTCCTCAGATCAATAATTGATTCTCAATGTTCGCTCTGTACCAATAACAAGCTAATTGATCTTAGGGAGGGATCCAATTTGGTCTTCTTTTGAATATCAATCCAGTATCACTCCTTATAATTTGTCCAAGGTTACCAGCAGTGATTTGAGATTGCTTCTGCCACACTGAGGTTTAATTTTCCTGTAGATTTGAATTTTTCTTTCTTTTTTTTTAAAATTGTCTAGCCAGGCAGTCTTTTATCGGGTCTTTTCTAAACTCAAGCTTTGGTTACACTTTAGTAGCGTTTCCCCAGTCTTCCCTAAGGGAAGACAACTGGCCTCATATGAAAAAAATGAAAGCACAGGAGAATTAATTTTGCTTCCTACATGTTTGTTATACCATCAATTCTAATCAGCCATCTTTAGCCCCTTTCTATCCATCTTCTGTTAGGTTTTGAAGGATTTTTATCCAAATCTTAAGTTCTTTTAGGGTTCCTGTTGTATACAAATGAACTCATAAGCCTTGCCTTCTCATTTTCCCTTTTTTAGAAATCTCACTTCCAGGAGTTTGCAAATTGCATTGACCTTTCAAGGGCCAATTACAAGTTGATTAATGACTATGAACAATTCATATTTTAAAAATCTTTAGGTTGCGCTTTGAATAGGGAATTTTCCCAGTCACCTAAGGTTATAGCCTAAAAGCAACTGCTTGGGAAAAGCACTTGGCCTCAAGGAGATTGGGAGAATTCCAAGGAGTGTCAGTAGCCCTATGAGAACTATAATATACCTCTGCTTTTCGAATGAATGTACATGAGCAAATACACTGATTATCCTTTTGACAGTTTCTAAAGCAGGTGGGCCAGTTAGGACCTAGCACAAGGCTGAAGCCCAGTAAACACTGGAGGAAAGTAAATGCACAGGGACTGCCCAGGGCCATGAAATTCTTAAAGCAAACGATGAAACATATTGTGTGATATTTTTATATACTGCACCAACAGTTTTTCCATGTCCAGAAGGTCAGTGGAACAATCTAAACTGTTAAACGGTCAGCATATAAATTTAGGGTGACCCATAAGGTGATTGAATCAACATATTATTAATTCCAGAATTTTATTGAATGTACCATGTTGTGCTCTTAGCACTCAATAGTGTTAATCTTTAGGAAGAATCCTATATACATGTGTGATATAAACAACATTTTACAAGCTAATATATTGGCAGATCACTATGAAGAGGATTACAATTCAGACTCTATAAACTTTAATAAGTTTTAAGAGTCTATAAGACTCTTATAAGTTTTAATTCTTTGTGGTTCTAAACATAGCTAGTGGTGTATCTTTCATAGACACCTAACAGATCAGAGTAGCTGGAAAAACAGATTCTACTTCTCTGCCATTCACGTGCCTGTTAAATAGAAAGTCCATTCCAAACTGTGTACTGGGCTTCAGAGTACACAGCTACAGCTTTTTAGAGTTCACTGTCACCACGAAGCCACCCAGCCACACCTGAATCCAGCTACCCTCTCTTCTTGAGTTGCTCTTGAACCCCCAGAAGTCAGTCCCTCAACTGGAAGTGGCCTAAGCAGGTGGCCTGGAGTGTTGCATGTAACCTCTGGTGCACCTGCCTAGGGGTCATGGGTGTGTTTACTCCTGGTTGGATTGTTCGCTGCTCCAGACCTGTAGTCGTGTTTCCTTTGTGCCTCATTATCTGCCTGCAAGTTGTGGATCTTTCAACAAGTAGCCTGGCCCAGGTGTCTCCTTGTTATTGCAAATAAGTACTGGTTTTTGATCCAAGTGGCAAAACAGTGAAGACCCTCAGGGGAGGAGTTTTGACAGTCTCACTCAGCTCTGCAGAGTCCAGGGCCATCAGTGGGGCAGGGTGGGGGTTACACAGACCCTCAGTGCCTTCCACTGCAGATGAGGAAGTGGGGGGCGGTTTTCTTACCCACTCCTCTTACAGGGGCTGTTCCAGAGGTCAGCCCACAATGCCCCCTCCCCACCCCCTTGCCTGCTAGAAAGTTAGGTTTCCAGCAGACAAAGCTTCTGAAGCCCCCTGCGCATGCTCACTCTGCTACTGCTGCTGCTGCTAAATCGCTTCAGTCGTGTCCGACTCTGTGTGACCCCACAGACGGCAGCCCACCAGGCTCCCCCATCCCTGAGATTCTCTAAGCAAGAACACTGGAGTGGGTTGCCATTTCCTTCTCCAGTGCACGAAAATGAAAAGTGAGAGTGAAGTCGCTCAGTTGTGTCCGACTCTTAGTGACCCCATGGACTGCAGCCTTCCAGGCTCCTCTGTCCGTGGGATTTTCCAGGTAAGATCCCTCTGAATGCAGGTTCCAAGTTTTCTTGGGAAGAGACGTCACAAAACGGCCATGGGGTTTGAAGCCCCTGCTTCAGGAAGCATTGTGTTCATGAATGTGAAGTGTGAGTTAGTTTTCATTTTCTTTAATGTTTGACCTAAGACCTGATAAGTGACACCTGCTCCTCAGAAGTCTCCCTTCCTGGGAGAGGTAACGTCATCCGTGTGTCTGGGCTCCCGGCTGGGTGTTTACAGCCCTCCAAGCCTCCGGCGATAAGCTTTGTGTTTGCTCTGGTTCGGGGCTCCAGGATGAGGTCAGCCCACATGGCAGGCTTCCAGAGAGTTCTGCTTCCACTGAGGGAATACTTAGCCTTCCCGGCAGCTCTGGTTTCTCTCTAACTTATCATCTTTCAGTTTTATCTGTGTGGCTCTCTTTCTGAGTAACTCCAGCAGTGAATTTCCCTGCCAGCCTCTCCTTGCCTGGCCTGAAGTGACCCCCTCGGTCCTCTACCTGTTTTCTCCTCTCCCCAGACTTCCTCTGGGAGGTGAGTCCCCTCCTGACTCAGAGCCAAGGGGACAGACCTTAGACCCCGTGGGAGAGGGCTTGCCCAAGAGCACTGAGAGAAGGACTCCTCCTCACTAGGCTGCCGGCCAGACAACCACTGGCTGCCCTGGAGAAGGCAAACCCTCAAGAAGCTGCTACCCCAGTTTGTATTCAGTCTCCAGAGCCAGACAGGCCCGTGAGCAGTGTCTCTACAGCACATCCATCTATGGCTGCTCTAAGAGCCACATCACGACGGTGTATTTGAATTTCTTGCAGGTCACTCAAGTCCAATGTCTTCACCAGTACAGACCTGATTTCCTGGGATAAGACAGAGCTGGTTCTCAAAGCAGGACAGAGGGTCCCAAACCTGCTCATGAGAACACATAGGCAAATAGTATTTCTAGCTAAACTGAGAGGGAAGACATGAGGCTAGTCAGACATATTTGTTCAGCACCTGGAATACTCCAGAACTGGGCAGACTGCGTGGTGGGGGGTGGTGGGGGTCATCCCACAGTTTCTATAAATTACATTTAATCTACGCAATTCAATGTAGTGTTTGCACAGTTACAATCTGTACCCATCAGATGGCCAAACTGGTCCTTTCTCATTACCTTGAGCTCGTTCCCTCATCTAGAAGCTCAGCACTTGGAAGGAATCTGCCTTTCGCTTTGGCTGAGGCATGAGGAACTTCAGCTCAGCTCCTTGACTTCTGTCTCTCTGTGAAGATACATGAACCTTTTTCAGCCTTTTCCCCAAGAGCTGCTTGCTGAGTTGAGAACAGATTGTACCTTATGGCCCAGTTATCTTGAGCCCAGTAATAGCTGGAGGGTTTTGCATGACAAAGTCTGGAGGATCAAATAATAGGATTGGCCTAGGGAGTAGTTTGCTGAGTTTGGAGTGACCAAACAAGGGATAGACCCTTCTGAGCCTCAATGGGATATCCTGAGGGTCTCCTGCAACTCTGGCCATCTGGGGCAGGAGGCCCCAATCTCCAGTCCCCTGACGTGGTCACCATTCATTAAATGCAAGTTGCTCCTGAAATGACACTCTCTCTTTGTAAAGGCATTTGATTCTCCATAAAACTGGACCTACAGGGCAATCCTGGTTCCCGTGTGCGACTTACTATTTGGGAAAAACATTTGGAGTGTTGTTTGTTTTGTCTGGTCCATTGGAGAATCATTTCAGTTCAGTTCAGTTCAGTTGCTCAGTCATGTCCGACTCTTTGCGACCCCATGAATCACAGCACGCCAGGCCTCCCTGTCCATCACCAACACCCGGAGTTCACTCAGACTCACGTCCATTGAGTCAGTGATGCCATCCAGCCATCTCATCCTCTGTCGTCCCCTTCTCCTCCTGCCCCCAATCCCTCCCGCCCCCAATCCCTCCCAGCATCAAAGTCTTTTCCAATGAGTCAACTCTTCGCATGAGGTGGCCAAAGTACTGGAGTTTCAGCTTTAGCATCATTCCTTCCAAAAGAACACCCAGGGCTGATCTCCCTTAGAATGGACTGGTTGGATCTCCTTGCAGTCCAAGGGACTCTCAACAGTCTTCTCCAACAGCACAGTTCAAAAGCATCAGTTCTTCGGCGCTCAGCTTTCTTCACAGTCCAACTATCACATCCATAGATTACTACTGGAAAAACCATAGCCTTGACTAGACGGACCTTTGTTGGCAAAGTAATATCTCTGCTTTTGAATATGCTGTCTAGGTTGGTCATAGCTTTCCTTCCAAGGAGTAAGTGTCTTTTAATTTCATGGCTGCAGTCACCATCTGCAGTGATTTTGGAGCCCCAAAAAACAAAGTCTGACACTGTTTCCACTGTTTCCCCATCTATTTCCCATGAAGTGATGGGACCAGATGCCATGATCTTCATTTGCTGAATGTTGAGCTTTAAGCCAACTTTTTCACTCTCCTCTTTCACTTTCATCAAGAGGCTCTTTGGTTCCTCTTCACTTTCTGCCTTAAGGGTGGTGTCATCTGCATATCTGAGGTTATTGCTATTTCTCCCGGCAATCTCAATTCCAGCTTGTGCTTCCTCCAGCCCAGTGTTTCTTATGATGTACTCTGCATATAAGTTAAATAAGCAGGGTGACAATCTACAGCCTTGACATACTCCTTTTTCTATTTGGAACCAGTCTGTTGTTCCATGTCCAGTTCTAACTGGTACTTCCTGACCTGCATATAGGTTTCTCAAGAGGCAGGTCAGGTGCTCTGGTATTCGCATCTCTTTCAGAATTTTCCACAGTTTATTGTGATCCACACAGTCAAAGGCTTTGGCATAGTCAATAAAGCAGAAACAGATGTTTTTCTGGAACTCTCTTGCTTTTTCCATGATCCAGTGGATGTTGGCAATTTGATCTCTGGTTCCTCTGCCTTTTCTAAAACCAGCTTGAATATCTGGAAGTTCACGGTTCATGTATTGCTGAAGCCTGGCTTGGAGAATTTTGAGCATTACTTTACTAGCATGTGAGATGAGTGCAATTGTATGGTAGTTTGAGCATTCTTTGGCATTGCCTTTCTTTGGGATTGGAATGAAAACTGACCTTTTCCAGTCCTGTGGCCCCTGCTGAGTATGGCTACATGTATATGTATGACTGAGTCCCTTTGCTGCCCACCTGAGACTGTCATAACATTATTAATTGTCTGTGCCTGTGTGCGAGCATGCTCAGTCACTTCAGTCATGTCCAACTCTTTGTGATTCCATGGACTGTACTCCGCCAGGCTCCTCTGTCCATGGGATTATCCAGACAAGAAGACTGGAGTAGGTTGCCATTTCCTCCTCCAGGGGACCTTCCTGACCCAGGGATCAAACCCACATCTCTTATAGCTTCTGCACTGGGAGGCGGATTCTTTACCACTGAGCCACCTGGGAAACCCTGTTAATTGGAAGCCCTGCTATACTCCAATATAAAGTAAAAAGTTAAAAGAAACAAGCAAACAGTCATCAGGCACCAAGTTTGCTCTCTGCCCAGCCCTGAGTTTGGTACCAGGGGTGGTGCTGAAAAGAGTGGATGAAGTCTCCCCAGCCCTCAGCTCCAGCAGGATTTCACCTGCTTGGCATACTTCATCACGCAGTACTCACAGCTCTGTCGTATAGATATATTAACTTATAAAGTCTTGTAAATCCCCGTGGGTTGTAGGTTCCTTAAGTCACAGACTGGATCTGAATCAGGCTGAATGATTAGGTATGGCAATGAGTAATGCAAACCAAAGGACGGCTCCCAGAACAAGATGGTTTTCTCTAGGCTCCTGCAAATCAAGTGCTGGGGGAGGCCATTCAGGACTCACTTTGAGGCCTCCTTCCCACCACCACACTCTTCTCAGGGCGGGTGCTCATGGTCCAGGGTGGCAGCAAGGATCCCAGAGCTCACCTCAAGTCATCATAAAGCAGATATACCTGTGTTCTGCCTCGGCTCCCACTCTCCACACCTCCTCAGCCTGTTCTGAGTTGTCATGGAAAATATCCAACCCAACTGATCATCCGAAAGAAAAAGGAAACACCAGATTCCCTGCTAGTCTCTGGTGGTGCAGGGCGTCTGCCAGGATGAAGACCACTGTGCATCTGCCTGCCCGCTGTGAGCAGCCCAGACCAGCAGCCAGGAGGAGGCGGGGAGCCCCAGGCCCAGGGTGGCAGGTGGCGTCCTCTTCCAGGCCTGACAAAGTGGATCCCCCACCCTTCTAGTGGGCCAGAGCCCCGAAAGGATCTGAATCTCTGTGAACACCTCCATCAAGCTCTACACTCAGCTCTCCCAGGCCTGTGAGCAGCATCGTGCCGTAGGAAGCACCTCTGAATGCAGCTCTAGGTTCAAAAGGAAAGGGAACTGCTGTCTGCAGACTCAGTCCCAGCTCTTAAGAATGTAACTATTAACTGGAAGAGAAGACCAAAGCAAACTCTTCCAATAAAACTGGATTTCACAACCAAGAAAAAAAAAATTATGGTTAACAACACCATCCAACCTGCTAAAACGCTGAATTCCATGCCCCCTTGGAGACAGAGGGTGGGGTCTCGTGAGTTCTCCGTATAGAGGTCTGTTGTGTCTCTGTTTACCCGATTTTCCCTAAATGTGCTTTGCCATGAAACTTTCTCCATGAAAAAAATTTTTTAAAGAGTACCCTCTTTTTTAAAAAAATGTTTTAAATAATTGATTTACAATATTGTGTTAATTTCTGTTGTATAGCAGAGTGACTCAGTTATACATATATGTATGCAATCTCTTTCATAATTCTTTTCCGTTATGGTTTATCACAGGATATTGAATATAGTTCCCCGTGCTAGACATAGGACCTTGTTATTTATCCATCCTGTGTATCATGGTTTGTATCTGCTAATCCCAAACATGAGCTCCAGAGAACCCACTTTGGGAAATGATCTTCTAAGTGGAGGTCATACCTTCCCCCTCCAAAGAGGTATCCCGGGGACACATCAGGTGAACGGAGATACCCGCTGTTCTCTTTTTCATCTTCCTTATTTCTGGGTCCTCACCAGCTCTGGTTTGCTAGTTCCTTAATTATAAGGAGGCTGCTCCTGATACTCTGTGTATTTGGTTTCTTTGACCCACTGGCAGCCCCACACTTGTGTGGGAAGCCAGACCCTTGTCTGCCCTGCCTTAGGTCCTGGGTCTTGCCCCATTCTCCTGGGTAACTTCCCGGCATCCTATCTTCTGGGAGGATGCTCCCCACAAGGGGTCCGTCTCTGGTCTGAGCTCCGCCACCCAGCGTGTAGCTCCCAGCGTACCCTTGGGCAGCAATTACGTTTTGCAGCTTACTCCTGACTCGTGTGTTGTCCTGGTTCCCGGGGTGACATGCTGCTGTTTATCCTCTTGGCAAACTCTGCTTCTCCCCCTTGGTGTCCTGGCAACCTGCTCTGTTTGCTTACTGGTGGGGGAACTCTTGTTCTCTAGATCATGTGACTTTTTAATTGACCCATGGCAGCAGTTCAAAGTAATTTTTGGAGGGTTGTTTGTTTTTAATAATAATAGTAATAGTAATAAATAGTAATAAATCACCAACTTTGTTTCTTTGTAAAAAAAAAAAGTGGTTTCTCTTCCTGTCACACATAGCTTCTCAAAAGGCAGAAAGAGAGCAGTTCCAAGTGTGGGCTGCAGCATGAAAGTGTTCCAGAAACTCAGACTTGGTGCTGAAGTACCAGGTGCCCATACTGGGTCATCATCTGCTGAAGGCTGCATAGCTGGTGGGTTGGGATGGAAGGGGAAGTTTCCACTGAATGAGGACCAAGTGCTTCCTCATCACCAGAGACCTCTACAGGTGATGTCCCTAGGGGTAGGCCCTGGGCATCTGCATCAGTCAGGATGGAGATTCATAGCCATATGTTTACTGGGTCTTGCTGGAGAGTGGCAATTCCCTGGTGGCTCAGCTGGTAAATAATCTGCCTGCAGTGTGGGAAACCCAGTTTCAATCCCTGAGTCAGGAAGGTCCCTTGGAGAAGGGAATGGCTACCCACTCTAATATTCTTGCCTGGAGAATCCCATGGACAGAGGAGCCTGGCCACAGAGTAGTCCATGGGATTGCAAATAGTTGGACACGACTGAGCGGCTGAAGACTTTGGGTCTTGTGCATTTCCCAGAGGGGAGGACCTGCTTCTCCAGAGAGACTGGGAAAGCTACGTTGGGGATAGTACAGCTCAGCCAGAAATCTGCAGAGGCATTTTAGTGTGATATTTGGGTTTTGTTGTCATCGGTTTTGGGTTTTGGCACAGAGGTCCCTCGTAAATGATGTAACACTTCCCTTGAAAGAGGGTGACTTGCTGCCGAGATGAGAAGCAGAGAACCTGAAAAGTGAGCCCATACCTGCTGATGTAACAAGGGGCCTGTTTGTGTGGGGCCCCACGCCCACCCCGGGGGGCCAACTGCATGCAAAATGGTCCGGGCACTCTTGCTCCTGTCCCTGGCTCTTCCTTTAGGCTTGTCAGAGACACCGGTCACCTTCTGTCCCCTCACCTTGTGTATTGAATCTTTTCTTCACATAGCTTCTGGGATCATCTGTTTTTTAAAAATAATTTTTTTAGTAGCTGTTCCACCTATCCATTGTTGTGAAACAAACACCCCAAAACTTGGTAGCTTGAAACAACATTTTTTATGAACATATGCTTCTGTGACTGTTCTTGCTTGGGGGTCTCTCTCACGTGGTGGCATTGAGATGTTGGCTGGGGCTGGAGCCACCTGAATGCTCACCTGGCTGACTTTTTAAAGCTGCTCTCCACTCAGCAGGAGCTATTGATGGGAACATGTCCACATGGCTTCTCCCAGCGTGGTGGCTGGGTTCCCAGAGGGAGCTAGCTCTCAAGAGTGTACATGCTGACAACCCCGGCAGAAGCCCCAGAGTCACGCTACCATGTTCTAATGGTCAGACAAAGCTCAGATTCCAGGGACAGGGATGGTGGGAAAGGCAGGGCCACACCAAACAAGAGCGTGAATGATGGGAGATACAGCTGAGGTCATCTTTGCAAAATGCAGTCGCTTCCCATCACCTGCATGCATTGGTGCTGAGTTGCTTCAGTTGTGTTTGATTATCTGCGGCCCTATGGACTGTAGCCTGCCAGGCTCTTCTGTCTATGGGATTCTCCAGGCAAGAATACTGGAGTGGATTGCCATGTGTTCTTTCAGGGGATTTTCCTGACCAGCAGTCAAACCCATTTCTCTTAACCTCTCCTGCATTAGCAGGCGGATTCTTTACCGCTCATCTACCAGGGAAGCCCTCCCATCACCTACCTAAAAATTCAGCATACAAAGCCACACGGTCTTTTATGGACCAACTGCGGAAAATCACATAGGTCCCATCCAAAATGAAAATAGCTTTGTTGAGTCCTAATGTGGGGGGAAATGTAGAGATTTAACACTTAGATTTCAAAGATGTTGTAAAGAAAACTGCCAAGAAGAAATTAGGTGCTGCTGTTCAGCCTCTGAAATACCACCCTCTTGGCTTCTTTGAGTGAGTGAGTGAGTGAAAGTCACCCAGGCGTGTCTGACCCTTTGCAACCCCAGGAACTGTAAAGTTCATGGAATTCTCCAGGCCAGAATACTGGAGTGGGTAGCCTATCCCTTCTCTAGGGGATCTTCCCAACCCAGGGATTAAACCCAGATCTCCTGTGTTGCAGGCAGATTCTTTTCCAGCTAAGCCACCGGGGAAGCCCAAGAATACTGGAGTGGGTAGCCTATCCCTTCTCCAGGGGGATCTTCTCAACCCAGGAATCAAACCAGGGTCTCCTGCATTGCAGGCAAATTCTTTATCAGGGAAGCCTCTTGGTTTCTTTAAGAAGTATGAAACTGAGCCAACATGCTAACTTTCATACTTTTCATGTGCTTGAATGCTGTACTCACATGCATGACCTCGTTTCATGTTGCCATTGCTCTTATACAGAGGAGGAAACCAAGGCTCAGCCAGCTCTCTGCTTTCCCACGTTGTTAGCAGGTTTGGGGCTGGCATTGCTCCATTCTGGGCAGGACCTTGGCTGTGAGGATCCCTCGTTTCCCCACCACCACTTCCTCTTCTCTCAAGAATGCCAGGCAGGCTCTTTCATGCCTCCCTGCCCTGGGTCATGCTCTTCTTCCTCTTGGAAGCCATCCCCCCAACACCCAGTTTCTTCCTCTTTTGGCTGGAGCCCAGACTTCAGGACACTGCCTGGGTCTCCCAACCCCATCCTCTCCCCTGAAGTGGTCCCAGGTGGCTGTGTCCTTTCTGTGGCCCTTTCCACCTTACAGTGTTAACAAGCTTCTCTCTCCCTTACTCTATAAGCTCTTTGGGGTTTTTATCGCCTGCCATAAATGTGAATTATTATCAAGTGTGAACTCATCCTTGAACAATCTTTTCTGTCACCTCACCTCGTATTTAAGACCTGTAATTCCTGTATTCTAGCAGGATCTGTGTCTATGTCACTCTCAGAATGCAACTCTTCAAGAAAAATGTGCTTAGTCGCTCAGTCATGTCTGACTCTTTGTGACCCCATGGACTGTAGCCTGCCAGGCTCTTCACCAGCACTAAAATTTTGCCAGAAGCTTGATATATGAATTCAAAAGTAAAAATTATTTTGTGTTAGTTAAAAACCTCAAATCTTGGAAGGACAGGAGAGGTGGAACTAATTATGGACACAAATGTTTCATCAGTTGCATGTAACCCTTGTATGCTGATCTTGGGAATGAACCTTCTGTGGTTCTTTCTCAGTGTTAGCATCTTGCTTCCTAAGCTGACACACAAACAGGGTTTTCCTTTGGTCACAGAGCCCCCTGAGAGTGTAAAAGCCATGGTTTTAGCTAATTAAACACTGTTTGAATTTTCAGTGGAGAAGAGGAAGCTCCATTGCCCCAATTTACTAACCACAAGGCCCCTCTCTTTGCCTTCCCCTTACAAAACTCTTTCCTGAATGATGTTCCAGTCCTGTCTGTGACTTCACAGGAGGTGGCTTGTATCTCAGTCAGATGGACACAAGCCCAGTATAACAACTGTGCTCATTGAATAGAGCTCTGGAGGCAAATGCACTTGGATTTGGCTCCAGTTCTCAATTATGCAACTTACTTGCTGAGTGATTTGGTGTGATTTTTAAAAATCTCTCTGAGGCTTGGTTTTCTCATTAATTGATAGAAGAGATGGTGATAATGTGAATTTTATGTAAACTGCCTTGCATAGATAGCATCCTGGATAAAACTCACTGAATGACTGCCAGGGTACTGTTTAAATTAGATATATTAATCCATAAGACAAGGAAATCAGATTGGAAATTAGATTGTTGTTGTTTAGTCACTCAATCATATCCAAGTCTTTTGAGACCCCATGGACTGTAGCCACCAGGCTCCTCTGTCCATGGGATTTCCCAGGCAAAAATACTGGAGTGGGTTGCCATTCCCTTCTCCAGAGGATCTTCCTGACCCAGGGATTGAACCCACATCTCCTACATTGGCAGGTGAATTCCTTACCACTGAGCCACCAGGAAAGCCTCCAAAATTAGATTAGGTTATTTTATTGAAGGTCCTTTTAGCCAAAGTTTTTTCTTTTTAATGAAATTAGTGATTATGTTTGAAACACTTTTTTTAATTTTTTTTAAGTAGATAACTCTTATAAAGCTGGGATGGCTCTTGTCTTTATATGCATCTGACCACTGGTGGTTAATAAACATTACCTTAAATGGAAACGTTTCATTTTAAAATGAGTGTGGCTGGCTGTACCTAATGTAATAAACTGCCAGTTATTAGATGACAGAGAATGTTATGAAAACAAACAAACAAAAAAAATGACACACGGTCAGTGCTCATCATAGTAATTAATGTTCTATAAATTCATCACGAACACTGACTTAGCAGATACTGAACCAGTGGTCCTGGAGGAAATACAGAGTTAGGGTCTGTCAGGGTCCAGCCCCGGTGGATCCAGGGAATTCGAAGCAGGGACGGAGTTGGCAAGGAAAAACTTATTTATTTAGAAATATAAAGAGAGATTAGGAAAGAATAGTGTAGTAGGAAAATTAGTGGAGAAAAGATGCTGAATAACTTGGTTTATGTGGAAAACCAATAAAACTCCAAGACAAGGAGTTTGCACCACCTTCGCAGGCCATTGGCACCCGCTTGAATAGCAGAGGGTGCCCCGCCTTGGGCTCCCTCTCACGTGGGTCTTAGAAGCCAGGGCAAGTAAGTAGACATGGCGAGCCTCCATGCTCCAGATGGGAATTCAGCCAGAAAAGGGAGAAAAGAACGACATGAGGGAGCCAAGCATTGGTGCCAGACCCACAACTTTATTTTCAAAAGCACCATATAAATCCCAAGTTGCACATAAAGAAATAATGGAATATGCAGAGTTATGCAGGTGCAGCAGTCCTGACCCTTATTGAGACCAGGCTTACCTTTTGCATACCTTCCCGTATACAAAAGGTCTTAGGTGGTTTTACATCATCTTCTGGCCAGGGGGCTTGTTAACATTTTTATAGCTCTTTTCCTAGATAAATGTCTATCAACCAGAAAGCTCTTTTTCCCCTGAAGTGTTTTTTCTTTAATCTGCATCACCCTCAAAGTACTAAATAAAGTTACATTCCTGTAGAACAAAGGTGCAGTGGGTTATAACAAAGAAAGTACTTAACTCAAAGATCTAATGTTGCTAATACCAGGGCTACTACCTATTTTTTCTATATACCAACTATATCTGCAAATAAAAGATATGAAAATTTGGCTGCAAGTATTGGCTCAACAAATGAAACTCTTAATCGGTCCTATTCTAATGATTTTGACTCCTCGGAAGCCCCTACATTCCTAGGATGTTTTAAGCTTCCTGTGCCTCTCGTGGTTGGGAGGCCACAAACAATGACATGCGCAGCTGTAAGAGTCCGGCAGGCAGGCTAGAAAGCCATCAGAGGGGTTTTTGGATTGGAACACTCTTATTATGCCCAGGAGCTTTTATTATCTAAAAGCTCTAAATTAACTTTTTCCAGAAAAAGGTGGTGGGGGGACAGCCCCTTGTTAATGTCGGAAGAGTAGGTGGAAAGCATAACACAGTAAAGCAGGCAGACTCTGGTTTTGGGGCAGATGCACGAGCAGATCCAGCGAGGCTCCCTTAAGGCCCGACTCACCTTTGCCTGTCGGGCCCCTTAACCTCATGACCTTTGCCACGGGTGGGACTCCTCGTGCTGGCTCCTGGCAAGGGTCCTGTGAGCAGGTCACATTTTACCAATAGATCAACACATAACATTGTTTGTTGTGTTTCTGTTTCAGTTCAGTTCAGTTCAGTCGCTCAGTCGTGTCCGACTCTTTGCAACCCCATGAATCACAGCACGCCAGGCCTCCTTGACCATCACCAACTCTCGGAGTTCACTTAGATTCACCTTCATCGAGTCAGTGATACCATCCAGCCGCATCATCCTCTGTCGTCCCCTTCTCCTCCTGCCCCCAATCCCTCCCAGCATCAAAGTCTTTTCCAATGAGTCAACACTTCACATGAGGTGTCCAAAGTACTGGAGCTTCAGCTTTAGCATCATTCCTTCCAGAGAAATCCCAGGTCGGTCTCCTTCAGAATGGACTGGTTGGATCTCCTTGCAGTCCAAGGGACTCTCAAGAGTCTTCTCCAGCACCACAGTTCAAAAGCATCAGTTCTTCAGCACTCAGCCTTCTTCACAGTCCAACTCTCACATCCATACATAGCCTTGACTAGATGGACCTTAGTCAGCAAAGTAATGTCTCTGCTTTTGAATATGCTATCTAGGTTGGTCATAACTTTCCTTCCAAGGAGTAAGCGTCTTTTAATTTCATGGCTGCAGTCACCATCTACAGTGATTTTGGAGCCCCCAAAAATAAAGTCAGTGTTTCCACTGTTTCCCATCTATTTCTCATGAAGTGATGGGACCGGATGCCGTGATCATTGTTTTCTGAACGTTGAGCTTTAAGCCAACTTAAAGGCACCTAATTGTATGTATATAGTTGATGCAGTAATGTTGATCCATGGCCAGCAGCACTATATCTCATGCCAAGCGTGCCTTGTCTAACACGTGTTATCTCTGTAAGGCACACCATAGCCTCCATGCTCAATGAACACTGGACAGCTCTTCAATACCATGCTTGGGGGCCATTTTAAATAGTGAAATCATGAACAAAAAGCACAAAATGCAAAATGAAACTGAAAACACGGCACTGAACAGACTATGAAAAGGACACTGATTACATTGTGAGCGCTGAAACAGGAGGCAGAGTGTGCCCTTAACCGAGCTCAGCTGGGAACATGCATGTCTGACCATGTCTGGTCATTTGTGGTCAGATCCACAAATGACCACAATAATACTATGAGTATTGAGTTTTTTAGATTACAAATAAAATTATAAGGGCAGAGTACATCATGAGAAATGCTGGGCTGAAGAAGCACAAGCTGGAATCAAGATTGCCGGGAGAAATATCAATAACCTCAGATATGCAGATGACATGACCCTTATGGCAGAAAGTGAAGAGGAACTAAAAAGCCTCTTGATGAAAGTGAAAGAGGAGAGTGAAAAAGTTGGCTTAAAGCTCAACATTCGGAAAACGAAGATCATGGCATCTGGTCCCACCACTTCATGGGAAATAGATGGGGAAACAATGTCAGACTTTATTTTTGGGGGCTCCAAAATCATTGCAGATGGTGATTGCAGCCATGAAATTAAAAGATGCTTACTCCTTGGAAGGAAAGTTATGACCAACCTAGATAGCATATTCAAAAGCAGAGACATTACTTTGCCAGCAAAAGTCCATCTAGTCAAGGCTATGGTTTTTCCAGTGGTGATATATGGATGTGAAAGTTGGACCGTGAAGAAAGCTGAGTGCTGAAGAATTGATGCTTTTGAACTGTGGTGTTGGAGAAGACTCTTGAGAGTCCTTTGGACTGCAAGGAGATTCAACCAGTCCATTCTAAAGGAGATCAGTCCTGGGTGTTCTTTGGAAGGAATGATGCTAAAGCTGAAACTCCAGTACTTTGGCCACCTCATGCGAAGAGTTGACTCATTGGAAAAGACTTTGATGCTGGGAGGGATTTTGGGCAGGAGGAGAAGGGGACGACAAAGGATGAGATGGCTGGATGGCATCACCGACTCGATGGACATGAGTTTGGGTAAACTCCGGAAGATGGTGATGGACAGGGAGGCCTGGCGTGCTGCGATTCATGGGGTCGTAAAGAGTCGGACACAACTGAGCGACTGAACTGAACTGAAGTGAATTTGCAAATAAAGATCCTGGAGGAAATAAGGATGGCCTGTACTCTGTCTTGTCAAGTTTAAATGCTTCTGTTTTCTAGTAAGGAAGCTACCTTCCCCATCCACCGCCTTTGTGGGTATCAGTCACTGAGGGGCCTCGTGTGTTTGTCACAGGACGGGGGTTGGCAGGAGCGGCAGCCAGTCTTCTAGGTGGCAGCAGTGGTGGCCTGGCTTCTCTGGGTGCGTTTTCTCTCCTCCTGCCCCAGAAGCTGGATCACAAGGGAAGGTTGGGAGCAGCATTTAACCAATAGTCCAACGGGAATGAGGTCTCTCAAAGGAAATCACTGTGTTTGAGATAAGTTTCTTCTCCAAGGAGTCTGTCCTCAGCCTGCTAAGGGGCCACAGAGGGGTATGAGGTGCCCTGTGGACTCGGGGATGTAGCATTCATTGGAGCAAAGGGATGGGGAGGCAGATTGTTGAAGAATGGGTGATAAATAAGGAAAAGTGTCTTTAAAGAGGCGGCATTGAGATAGATCTAGAAAGTGTTTCCCCAAATTGTTCTACACTCTCCTCTGACATCCTGCAGCCAAAGTTAGCTCAGATGCTAGCATGCTGCCATGGGGGGCACTAGAATCACAACTTCTCCTGTGCAGGGGCCTCTCCCACCTTCAGACTGCTCATGAGGGGACCCTGAAGTGTGAGTGAGTGGTCAATGGTTTGGTGAGGGAATGGGTTCTAGATATTAGGCTGCAAACCTGGGTCACACGGTTGTCTTAGATGTGTGCACATACTCTTCGCCTTGAAACACAGGATGTTCAGAACCACACTTGAACTCGGCCTTAGGGTTGGGAACCTGATTCTCTCACTTCCCATAATTGAAAGCATCGAATGCCAACATAGAACATTTGGCTGTGAAAATCTTTGATTTCAGGCTTGAGTTTAAAATACTTTGTGGCTCTCCTGATGATATTTTTTTTCCCCTTTGGCTCTTTGCTTTTGTTTTTTTTTTTTAAGCAATGTGATTCAAGTCACCGAGTTTGCCTTAAGTCTGCCTGACGAGTGGCTGTAACTGCCAGATGCATTCATGGGCCCAGCTCCTAGAAGCATGTGTTACTGTGGATTGGAAGTCCTTGGCTGGGCTGAGTCCTGGGGCCCCTTGAGAATGCTTAGTGGGGAAGTGGTACTGTATTTTTGAGGAGAGGGGTTACAAACACCACTTCACTGGCTTCTGGAAAGCTAACGTTGTTTTGTATTTGGGCTGTTTTTCCTCTTTTCTCCATAAGCCCCATCTCTGCAGCCTACCCTCTACCCACTACCAGAGGGAAAGCCCAGTGTTCCACTCCCCAAGGAAATCAGAAAATGATTGTAATAAAGTCATAACATTTCCCATGACTCTTTAAGGTTGTAAGCTTACAGGCAGTAGGTGCTAGTGTTCTGATGTGATTTATTCTTCAGCATCTATGCTATCCTGCTGACCGGGGAAAGAAAGTATTAATAACCTGTCATGCAAAAAAATTGGTACTGCTGTAAAAATAATTCTTCACTATGTGTTTTTATCTTCATGGCCTCCCACTGCCAAAGTAAATGAGTAACATTTTAATGTATCCATTCTTTAACATCAAAATATTAGCCTTAATTTGATTTTTCTGTCTCCCTTTTTTCGTCATGTGAGGAGAATAAATCTAGCAAAAAATAACAGTGATAATTCTCCACATAGCAGTTCCCCAGCAGGTGCCCAGAAATGTGCCCATCCTGTGATGGCTGGATTGGCCCTTGGCACTCGGGTACTAGGGAGGCAGTGAGGATGCCAGCAGTGATGTAGGAAGCCCCTTTCCATTGTGTTTCACTTACCTTAAGGGTATACTGCTTGCTTCTCCCCTGCTTACACGGTCACTTTACTATTTTGTGTCAAGCTCTGTTATTGTATCCTTTTATTGCAAAGCATAGGACAGGACTTAGCAACAGCATTTGGATAGGCGGCTCTGCTGTCAAATTTAGGATGCTTCCCTCTGCAAGAAATAAAAAAACCCAAACCAAACTGGCTTTAGCAGTAAAGGGAATTTTATTGGCTTGTGTTGCTGGAAAGTCTAAAGGCAGATGACTTCAGGCCAGGGTTGATCCAGCCACTCCACAGGGTTACCGCAGACCTGTTTTCTTTCCTTTGACCGGTTGTGCCTCTGCTTTAGATCAGGAGTGGTCCCAAGATGACTGGCAGCAGCTTTGGAGGGGAGGAGGGTCAAAGTGTCTTAACAAAAATCTTTGTCTTCACATTCTCCAAAAAAAGAATATAGTGCACAAATTGGATTAGTTTAGGTCACATGAACCATATCTATGGTTGGGGGTGGACCTTGGCTTCCCAGAACCAAAAACCCTTCCTGTGGACCCTGAATCTGAAATGGGGGAGAAGGAGGAGAACAGAGAAATGGAGGTGTTATTACCCATTTAATAAAATGTGATTCAAGAAAGGAAATTATATTCTTTGCAGCATTGTTCATAAAGAAAGAGGCTTAAATTAATGGAGCCAAATTATAATAGATATTGTGGGAAAAGAAGAGGAGCGAGGTGATACTGAAGAAGCAGCCAACAAATGTCTAGTGCATATCACTTATCAGTCCCTGAAATATGAACAAAATATATAGAGGCAGACTCGGACATTGCAGGTTCCTTTCCAGACCACATCAATGAAGCAAAGATTGCAATAAAGTGAGTCAAAAATAATTACATAAAAAAGTTGCACACTGTACTGTAGTCTCTTAGGTGTGCAATAGTGTTAAACCTTAAAGAACAAGAAAACAATATAGATACCTTAATTAGAAAATATTGTATTGCAAAAAATTGCTCACCATCATCTGAGCCTTCAGCAAGTTGTAATCTTTTCTCAGGGGTAACATCAAAGATCACTGATCTCAAACTACTATAACAAATATAATAATCTTGAAAAAGTTTGAAATACTGCAAACAGAGACATGTGAGCAAATGCTGTTGGAAAAATGGAGCAAATAGGTTTGCTCAATACTAGATTGCTACAGACCTTCAAATTGTAAAAACTGTCTGTGAAGCACATAAAGTGAAGCCCAATAAAATGAGGTATTGCTTGTGTTTTTGTTGTTGTTGATGTGTTTCAATTAACAAGTATTTGAGTTTCCCTAGCACCTCAGACAGTAAAGAATCAGCCTGCAATGCAGGCTGGGTCAATCCCTGGGTCGGGAAGATCCCCTAGAGAAGAAAATGGCAACCCACTCCAGTATTCTTGCCTGGAGGATCCCACTGACAGAAGAGCCTGGCGGGTTATAGTCCATAGGGTCGCACAGAGTCGGATGTGACTGAAGTGACTTAGTATGTGCTAGAAATACATCACTGAAGGCAGGACCCTGTATATTTCCGCCATTTCCTTGATCCCAACCTCTTGCTTTCCTAGAAAATAGAACAAGAACAAGGAAATGAGGCCCAATGGGAGGGAGCTCCTTCCTGTGGCCCCTGAATCTGAAATGGGGGAGGAGAACAGAGAAATGGAGGTGTTATTACCCATTCAATAAAATGTGATTCAAGGAAGGAAATTATATTCTTTGCAGCATTGTTCATAAAGAAAGAGGCTTAAATTAATGGAGCCAAATTATAAGAAGAAATTTATCTATTGAATTTATTAATTTCCCACAATTTGGACTTCCTTATTTACAATCCTATTGTTCCCCCCATCCCACCCCTTGGGACTACATTCTTGCCCAAACCTGGGTTTTAGTGAACAATAAAGAACATATATCCCCTGGAGAAGGGCATGTCAAGCCACTCCAGTATTCTTGCCTGTAGAACCCCATGGACAGAGGAGACTGGTGGGCTACAGTCCATGGGGTTGCAGAGAGTGGGACACGACTGAGGGACTAAGCGCAGCACACGAAGAAGATATAAATGACCCAGGACCTCTTCTCCCTTCTCTCTGCAGTGGGCAGTTTGCCGTCGTGAAGAAATGCCGTGAGAAAAGCACCGGTCTACAGTATGCCGCCAAATTCATCAAGAAAAGGAGGACCAAATCCAGCCGGCGGGGCGTGAGCCGCGAGGACATCGAGCGGGAAGTCAGCATCCTAAAGGAGATCCAGCACCCCAACGTCATCACCCTGCACGAGGTTTACGAGAACAAGACGGACGTCATCCTGATCCTGGAACTGTGAGTGCTGTGCGGGGGCGGGGGAGGGGCACTGCTGGCTCCCAGTGGCCGGACGGCACAGCCACCAGCCTGGACCCTCCTGGGGACGACTGGGCCTTGCTGAGTTGGAGAACTGGGGTGTGCGGTCTGCCCTGAGGCCCAACTGCAGTTGTCTGGAGGAGGTCTGCAGTAGCTTCCACCCACGTGGTCACACTTGGTTTGCCCGTGGGTCCTCGGTCTTGAGTTCTTCCTTGTTTGTCATGAGATATCTGTGTTGTAAGTTTCATGATAAGCTTTAGGCATATGCTCTTCTCCTCTCACACTGTTCCTCTGCCTTCCCTCTGTTTTCCTACTTCTCTTTTTCTCTTCTTTTTTTTTTTTATACTTTTAATTTATTTTTTTGGCTGTGCCACACAGCATGCAGGATCTTAGTTCCCTGACCAGGAACCTATGCCCCTCTGCAGTGGAAGCATGGAGTCTTCACCACTGGACAGCCAGGGAATTCTGTCTCTTCTCTTTCTTTCTCTCTTCTCTTTCCCTCTGTCTTATTATACACACCTCATTTTTAACTGTTGAAACTGTCAACACTCATTATATGAAAGAGTGAGATTGAAGCAGAATCACTCAGGGGTGATTGCAGGACTTGTTTTTTAAAGCGTTCTGCTGATTTTCTCAGGCACACCCTGTCCATCGGATGTTATTGTGGGAAACTGACTGTAGTGCGTTGTTCTATGATGTGTCCCAGTCCCTGGCCCCCTGCCTGAGGGCCCCGCTCCCTGTGGTGAATCCAGCAACCAACATGGGCTGGTGGGAGAGGAGAGGAAGTCATCCAAGAACATGCAGCTGGGAGTGTCTCTGGACGGTTTGGGTGGAGGACAGACATCATCACCCTGGGGGCTGAGGGAGGGATGGATGGAGCAATCCTGGGTGGTTCTTAGTGATGACAGGCCCCACCCATTTCCTGGAGCCTCTGAAATTCAGATGTACCCTTTTGCCAGCCCAGCAGCTCCCTCTTATTTGCAGATCTCTCAGGGCTAAGAGGTGATTTTTGAGCCCAGAGAAGATGGAAGTGAGGGGAGGTATACAGAGGGCTTGGCACCTCACTGTGAGGACCTGTGCTTTGCAGTCACAAGGGCCTGGGATACCCACTTGCTTCTTGTCTCATCACTGGGCTCTGAGCACATTCCTTTATGCATCTGAACAGGAACCTTAACTATAAATTGGGATCAATTAATACCTCAGAAGGGTTTTGAGGAGATATGTGAGATGAGAATATAAACATAGCTAGCAAAGTGTCTGGCTTATTTGTTGCTCAGTCGTGTCCAACTCTTTGCAACCCCATGGACTGCAGCACGCCAGGCCTCCCTGTCTTTTACCACCTCTCAGAGTTTGCTCAAACTCATGTCCATTGAGTCGGTGATGCCATCCAACCATTTTTGTGCTGTATCTCACCCTTCTCCGGCCCTCAATCTTGCCCAGCATCAGGGTTTTTCCAGTGAGTCAGCTCTTAGCATCAGGTGGCCAAAGTATTGGAGCTTCAGCTTCAGCATCAGTCCTTCCAATGAATATTCAGGGTTGATTTCCTTTAGGATTGACTGGTTTGATCTCCTTGCTGTCTCAAGAGTCTTCTCCATGGATGTGTTTAATACATGTTTCTGGGAAGTTCTCAGCCTCTGCACTAGTGACATATTGGGCTGCATAATCATTCAGGGGACTGTCCTATGTATTGTAGGATGTTTGGCAACATCTCTGGCTTCTACCCACCAGAGAACATCCTCTCCCCTAGCTGTCACGATTAAAAATGCCTCCAGATGTTACCACATGTCCCTTGGGTACAGATTCTTCCCTCCTCCCCCATTGAGAACCACAGCCTTAAAGGAAGAGCAGGACTCTAAGAGCACAGAGGATTAGAGGGCTGCTCAGGGTTCGCAGAAAAAAGAGAGGAATCAGAGTGTAATCTTTGCTGTGACTTTGTATGGTGATTTGAAAACTAGACAGACCCAAGATCAAAATCCAGAGCAAATCCTTTCCCATCTATGTCCTGTGCTTCATCACTCAGTTGTATACAGCTCTTTGCAGCCCCATGGACTGCAGCTCCTCCTTCTATAGGGATTCTCCAGGCAAGAATACTGGAGTGGGTTGTCATGCCCTCCTCCAGGGAGTCTTCCCAACCCAGGGATCGAACCCAGGTCTCCTGTGTTGTAGACAGATTCTTTACCATCTGAGCCACCAGGTAAGCTCAAGAACACTGGAGTGGGTAGCCTATCCCTTCTCCAGGAGAACTTCCCAACCCAGGAACTGAACCAGGTTCTCCTGCATTGCAGGCAGATTCTTTACCAGCTGAGCAACCCAGGAAGCCCTTACCATATATCTCTAAACCTAAATTTTCTCCCTTACGGCTGTTGTCAGAGACCATGAATGCAAAGTTCCTGGGAAAGAAATTATATAGATCACAACTGTTTTGCCGTTTCAGAGAATTACCAGGTCATGCCTGGTAACTCAGCCTGCCCAGGTGGCTCAATGGTAAAGACTGTGCCTGCTAATGGAGGAGCCACAGAAGACATGGGTTTAATCCTTGGGTCAAGAAGATCGCTTGGAGAAGGAAATGGCAACCCACTCCAGTATTCTTGCCTGGGAGATCCCATGGACAGAGGAGCCTAGCAGGCTATAGTCCATGGGGTGGCAAAAGAGTCAGACATGACGGAGTGACTGGGCATGCCTGCACGCCTAGTAACTCAAGAATGTCATTTGCTCCCTTTGTATATCAGAATGTACAAATGATGGTGAGGCATTACTGCTACCTGTGTGTGTATATTCTCAGTTCAACTTCTGTTGACTGACTCCCAGTTCATAGAAATTTTCCATTAGATGCATTTATCCTCTGCATAAAGTAGATGACGTGCAATTTCTTTAGCCACTTGTTTTAAAATTATTATACAGTAAATTTGGTGTTGGAGGAGAGTTGTATAATTCTATGAAAGATAACACGTGTGTAGATTTGTATAACCACTTCTCAAAGCAAGATTCAGAATAGTCCATTTGCCCCCATAACGCCCTTGTACTCACCTCTTAGAGTCACACCCACCTTCCACTCCATACTCTCTGGTGGTCGCTGAGCCATTCTCTATCACTATAGTTTTGTGTTTTCAAAAATTATTTAAGTAGACCTATATTCAATCTTTTGAGACCAATTTCTTTCACTCAACATAATGCTTTTGAGATTCAGGCATGAGTCAGTTTTTCATTTTTAATCCTGAGTAGTATTCCATTGTATGCAGTTTTTCAATCTGTTCACCCATTAAAGGACCTTTGGGTTGTTTCTAGTATTTGGTGATCGTGAATAAAGCTACTGTAAATATTCACATACAGATGTGTGTGTGGATGTAAGTTTTCATTTATTTGGGGTAAATACAATGGAGTGGGATTTCTGGGTCATGTAATGGGTATATTTAACTCTATAAGAAATTGCCAAACTTTTTTCTAAAGTGGCTGCACCAGTTTACAGCCTTTCCAGCAAAGGGTTGGAGTTCTAGTTGTTCCATCAGCCCTTTTTATTGTCAATATCTATTTCTAATTGTAGCCATTCAGTCAGGTGCATAGTGGCACACAGCTCTACATAGTTTATTGTGCAGTGATCTTGAATATTGCATAGGAGCCTGGAATGTTAGGTCCATGAATCAAGGCAAATTGGAAGTGGTCAGACAGGAGATGGCAAGGGTGAACGTCAACATTTTAGGAAGCAAACTAAAATAGACTGGAATGGGTGAATTTAACTCAGATTACCATTATAACTACCACTGTGGGCAAGAATCCCTTAGAAGAAATGAAGTAGCCGTCATAGTCAACAAAAGAGCATGAAATGCAGTACTTGGATGCAGTCTCAAAAATGACCTAGTCATCTCTGCTCATTTCCAAGGCAAACCATTCAGTATCACAGTAATCCAAGTCTATGTCCTGACCAGTAATGCTGAAGAAGCTGAAGCTGAACGGTTCTATGAAGACCTATAAGACCTTCTAGAATTAACACCCAAAAAAGATGTCCTTTTCGTTATAGGGGACTGGAATGCAAAAGTAGGAAGTCAAGAAACACCTGGAGGAACAGGCAAGTTTGGGCTTGGAGTACAGAATGAAGCAGGGCAAAGGCTAATAGAGTTTTGCCATGAGAACACACTGGTCAGAGCAAGCACGTTTTCAAAAACACAAGAGAAGACTCTACACATGGACATCACCAGATGGTCAACACTGAAAACAGATTGATATATTCTTTGCAGCCAAAGGTGGAGAAACTCTATAGTCAGCAAAAACAAGACCGAACCTGACTGGCTCAGATCATGAACTCCTTATTGCCAAATTCAGACTTAAATTGAAGTAAGTAGGGAAAACTGCTAGACCATTCAGGTATGACCTAAATCAAATCCCTTATGATTATACAGTGGAAGTGAGAAATAGATTTAAAGGACTAGATCTGATAGACAGATTGCCTGATGGACTATGGACAGGGATCAAGACCATCCGCAAGAAAAAGAAAGGCAAAAAAGCAAAATGGCTGTCTGGGGAGGCCTTACAAATAGCTGTGAAAAGAAGAGAAGCAAAAAGGAAAGATATACCCATTTGAATGCAGAGTTCCAAAGAATAGCAAGGAAAGATAAGAAAGCCTTCCTCAGTGATCAGTGCAAAGAAATAGAGGAAAACAGTAGAATGGGAAAGACTAAGAGATCTCTTCAAGAAAATTAGAGATACCAAGGGAACATTTCATGCAAAGATGGGCACAATAAAGGACAGAAGTGGTATGGACCTAACCGAAGCAGAAGAGATTAAGAAGAGGTGTCAAGAATACTCAGAAGAACTATACAGAAGAGATAGTCACCACCCAGATAATCATGATGGTATGATCACTCACCTAGAGCCAGACATCCTGGAATGTGAAGTCAAGTGGACCTTAGGAAGCATCACTACGAACAAAGCTAGTGGAGGTGATGGAATTCCTACTGAGCTATTTCAAATCCTGAAAGATGATGCTGTGAAAGTGCTGCGCTCAACATGCCAGCAAATTTGAAAGAAGCAGCAGTGGCCATAGGACTGGAAAAGGTCAGTTTTCATTCCAATCCCAAAGAAAGGCAATGCCAAAGAATACTCAAACTACTGCACAATTGCACTCATCTCACACGCTATTAAAGTAATGCTCAAAATTCTCCAAGTCAGGCTTCAACAATACATGAACCATGAACTTCCTGATGTTCAAGCTGGTTTTAGAAAAGGCAGAGGAATCAAAGATCAAATTGCCAACCTCTGCTGGATCATCGAAAAAGCAAGGGAGTTCTAAAAAAAACATTTTTTTCTGCTTTATTGACTATGCCAAATCCTTTGACTGTGTGGATCACAACAAACTGTGGAAAATCCTGAAAGAGATGGAATACCAGACCACCTGACCTGCCTCCTGAGAAATCTGTATGCCGGTCAGGAAGTAACAGTTAGAACTGGACATGGAACAACAGACTGGTTCCAAATAGGGAAAGGAGTATGTCAAGGCTGTATATTGTCACCCTGCTTATTTAACTTCTATGCAGAGTACATCATGAGAAATGCTGGGCTGGAAGAAGCACAAGCTGGGATCAAGATTTCTGGGAGAAATATCAGTAACCTCTGATATGCAGATGACACCATCCTTGTGGCAGAAAGTGAACAGGAACTAAAAGCCTCTTGATGAGAGTGAAAGAGGAGAGTGAAAATGTTGGCTTAAAGCTCAACATTCAGAAAACTAAGATCATGGCATCTGGTCCCATCACTTCACGGCAAATAGATGGGAAAACAGTGGAAACAGTGGCAGACTTTGTTTTGTGGGGGCTCCAAAATCACTGCAGATGGTGATTGCAGCCATGAAATTAAAAGACACTTGCTTCTTGGAAGAAAAGTTGTGACCAACCTCAATAGCATATTAAAAAGCAGAGACATTACTTTGCCAACAAAGGTCCATCTAGTCAAAGCTATGGTTTTTCCAGTAGTTATGTATGGATGTGAGAGTTGGAGTGTAAAGAAAGTTGAGTACCAAAGAACTGATGCTTTTGAACTGTGGTGTTGGAGAAGACTCTTGAGAGTCCCTTGAACAGCGAAGAGATCCAACCTGTCCATGCTAAAGGAAATCAGTCCTGAATATTCACTGGAAGGACTGATGCTGAAACTGAAACTCCAATTCTTTGGCCACCTGATGCAAAGACCTGACTCCTTTGAAAAGACCCTGATGCTGGGAAAGATTAATGGCAGGAGGAAAAGTGGATGATAGAGGATGAGATGGTTGGATGGCATCACCAACTCAATGGACATGAGTCTGAAAAAACTCCAGGAATTGGTGATGTACAGGGAAGCCTGGCGTGCTTCATTCCATGCGGTCACAAAGAGTTGAACACGACTGAGCGACTGAACTGAACAGAACTGATCTTATAAAAGTTGAGTGAGCTTACAAAGAGCAGCTATTAGGTGGAAGGGGCCTGATGAGCCTCAGGAGATGGGCTCCTCTCCACAGAGTCAGACACATGTTTGTCTTCCTTGGATATTTGCTCCTCACAGATTCGAAAATCTCTGTGAGGTGGTTATCTTTGCTTTTTCACCCATTGGGCATGTGGGGAGCCGTGATGATTACATTTATGTGTCAACTGACTGGGCCACAGGGTGTCTCAGGATTTGGTTAAACATTATTCTGGATTGTGTCTTGAGGGTGTTTCTGGATGAGGTTAACATCTGAAGTGTAGACTGAGCAAAGCGGATTGCCCTCCCCATTGATGGTGGGCCTCATCTAATCAGGGTTTGCATGGAGCAAAAAAGGCTGACTTTACTCTGAATAAGAGGGAGCTCCTCTTACCTGACAGCCCTTTAGCAGGTACATTGCTTTTTCCCGCCTTTACACTGAAACTAACGCATTGACTCTCCTGGGTCACCAGCTACTTCCAGCCAACTCACCTTGCAGGTCTCGGGACTTGTCAGCCCATGATGGCATGACCCACTTCTTTAAAATACATCTGTTCCTCCCTTTACATATGTGCATCCTATTGGTTCTGTGTTTCTGGGGAACCCTGGCTAATACAGTGATACCAAAGACTAAGGAGAGAAAGTACACTCTCGTTTTCATATCCCAAATCTGTCCCATTTTGTGTATGTATTTATTTTGTCATAAAGAAATGCTTTAACTTTTAATACACTATTCAAAATATTAGGTCTTTCTGAGAGAGACGTCTTTGCCTTTGAGAAAATCAAGCTTGTTGTAAATTCTAACAGTTTTAAAGAACATTTAGTCATCAGTGACATATTCCATCTTCTCTTTCCTTTCTTATGGGTGCTGGGATGCAGTGATAGTTAAGGAGAGAATAAAACATAAGAATTTGTCAGAAAGTAGCCCTGCAGCTCATAGCGTTGTTTTGTCTGTATCCTCTGGTTCAGTAATCTTTGAGTGTATTATTTTTTTAATATATATATTTAAATATATTTTAAATATTTATAAAAATATACAAAACAAATATATTAAATAATATATTAAAATTTTAAGAAATATATATATTACATATATATTTTTTAAATATATATTTGGGATGAACTCCATGGCGAGTAGAACTTCCTTCAGGCTTCCCGATGAAGTGTGTTCCCTTGTTGAAACTTCTGTTATTGAAGCCTGTCTCCACGTGGATGTGTGAGTTCCCACCACCACTCTCTGGACTTGTCCTTACCACTGAGACAGAGACCCCAAACCCCCACTCCCCTCAGTATTTCATGAGCTACTCCCAGGGATCTTGGCAAAATGCAAAAATGGTGTCTTCTGTGTCCTTTGTACAGAAACTATTGCTATTGCTAAGTCACTTCAGTCGTGTCCGACTCTGTGCGACCCCATAGATGGCAGCCCACCAGGCTCCCCCGTCCCTGGGATTCTCCAGGCAAGAACACTGAAGTGGGTTGCCATTTCCTTCTCCAATGCATGAAAGCGAAAGGTGAAAGTGAAGTTGCTCAGTCGTGTCCGACTTAGCGACCCCATGGACTGCAGCCTACCAGGCTCTTCCATCCATGGGATTTTCCAGGCAAGAGTACTGGAGTGGGGTGCCATTGCCTTCTCCATGTACAGAAAATACTTGGTGTTAAAGGCAAATTGTTCAAATTCTACTCCAGGATTTTGCTTAGAATTTCTGTAAGTATTTTTGAAGAGTGACTTTTTCTCCACATGCTTCTCTGGAAACAAAGCTGATATGCTGTTGCAACTCAGCAGAGCATGTACATGAATGAGGCACATAGTCTCAAAAATCACAATTTCATATCCTCCACATCCCTTTGTTCCTTAATGAAAATCTCTTCTTGTCATATTATAGCTCACTCATGCATTGTCACATGGGCAAGTCATTACAAAACTTTGATCTTCAGTGTTTGTGTCATTTTATAACTTGCTCCATTACCTGGTGGAAAGTGAAGCCAAACAAAGTCAGTACTAATCAGAGACACTGGCTTCTAGAATTCTGTTCTACACTTGCTGCTCAGAAACAGCTAAGTATTTCAGGCTGTGGATAATTTAGTTTTCCTCTGCCCAGACGTGTGTGCATGCAGGCTAAGTTGCTTCATTTGTGTCCGACTCCTTGTGACCCTGTAGCCCACCAGGCTCCTCTGTCCATGAGATTCTCCAGGCAGGAATACTGGAGTGGATTGCCATGCCCTCCTGCAGGGGATCTTCCTGACCCAGGGATTGAATCGGCATCTCTATGTCACCTGCATTGGCAGGCGGGTTCTTTACCACTAGTGCCACCTGGGAAGCCCCTGCCCAGACATGAGTGAAATCCAAATGCCCTTAGGGGCCGGACAGGTGACGTAAATGAGTGAGATTGGTCTGCACGGAGTCTCAGTATTGGTAATGTATGAGGAAATGATAAGGACTGTGGCTGGTTGAAACCCTCAGCCACTCAACAGTGGATTGTTGCCATGTGGGTTATTGGATCCAGTGTTGCCAGATCTTGCAGTTTTTTCCAATAAAAGTCTGGTATCTAGGCTTTTAATTTTGGCAGTTAATTCATAATACTTACAAGCAGACAGAATAAAACCTTCCTGGAAGGTCACATGTGGCCTTCATAGAACTTCAGATTCTTACCTCTTTTGTGTATAGCAATATGTGATTAATACAGTCAGAGATAGCCCCAGAAGGCTAGCAACTCTGTTGGAAGGGCAAGTTACACACTTAGCATTACAAAATGATTTTTTTTAATGTACGCTATGGTTTATCAGTGGTTCTCAAACTCTAGCGTGCCTCAGAATCTCCTGAAGCCTTGTTAAAATATATGTTATTTGGCTGCGCTTCCAAGATTTGAGTCAGTATGTCTGCGATAATGTCCAGGAATTTACATTACAAACAAATTCCCGGGTGATGCCGACGCTGCTGGTCTTAGAGTTCATCTTTTGAAAAACTCTTGTTTTTATATATTATTGTGTGGGTGCTTGGTCACCCCGTCATGTCTGACCTTTTCCCACCAGACTTCTCTGTCCATAGGATTTCCCAGGCAAGGAGCAGGGTGCCACTTCCTCCTCCAGGGGATCTTCCCAATCCAGGGATTGGACCCACCTCTCTTGCATCTCCTGCGTTGGCAGGTGGTTTCTTCACCACTGCCCCACCTGGGAATCCCTAGGGGTCATCTTTGGAGAAGCTGTTGTAGGTTGAGTTGTGTCCCCTGCCCCCAAATGATATGTTGAAATCCTCATCCCTTTTACCACAAAATGTCCCCTTACTGGGGACTAGGGTCCTTGCAGGTGTCATTAGTTAGGATGAGGTCATCCTGGAGTCGAGCAGGCTCCTTATCCCATATGACTGGCATCCTTATAAGAGGAAGACCATGTGGGTGGGGATGGAGGGTTGCAGTGATGGGGCAGTAGCATCCACACACTACTAGGGGAGAGGCCTGGAACAGAGTCCCCTCCGAAACCCTCAGAAGGAACCAAGACCACAACCCACACCTTGCTTTCTGACATCTGGCCTCCAGAATTGTGAGACCATCAGTTTGTGTTTTTTAAGCCACCCACTGTATGGCGCTTTGTTACAGCAGCCCTAGAAAACTAACACAGAAGCACTAGTTGAACAGAAAACTACTAGGCTCCTAGTTGGACTCGGAGCCTGCTCACATGTTAATCTAAAATTATGTAAGCCAGTTAATAACAAAATAAAATACCTAATTGCGGTAGTTCCATTGGGCAACCGGAAAACAATGGGATGTATGAATCTTCCTCCCGACTGGAGGCCTCAGCAGAGGAGGACTGCAGTGTGTTGAGTGATTCTAGGTCTGCCTACAGCAGGAGTGGACCTCACCCATCACGGCCTGCTTCAGGAGGGACACCTGAACGTTGGGTGACCTGTCTGATAGGTTACCCCGTTAAGATTTTTAAAGTAAAAATGTTGGAATTGCCATGTCATATTGTCACAGTGGACTGTTCCAAAGAAATCAAGCCAGTTTGGGCTCTCCAACCTTAAATTTTCTCCTTTATTTGTTCTGATTGGAATTTAAAGCTGGTCTTTAAATTGGAGAGGGGCTTCCCTGATATCTCAGTTGGTAAAGACTCTCTCTGTAATGCAGGAGACCCCAGTTCAATTCCTGGGTCAGGAAGATCCTCTGAAGAAGAGATAGGCTACTTCCAGTATTCTTGGGCTTCCCTTGTGGCTCAGCTGGTAAAGAATCCATCTGCAATGCCAGAGACCTGGATTCGATCCCTGGGTTGGGAAGACCGCTTGGAGAAGGGAAAGGCTACCCACTCCAGTATTCTGGTGTGGAGAATTCCATGGACTGTATAATCCATGGGGTCACAAAGAGTTGGACACAACTGAGCGACTTTCACTGCACTTTATATCGGAGTAAGCTTTTTCTCTCTCTTTCTCTCTGATTTTCTCTTTTTCACAGGAAATTCCATTTAGTTAGTGGTTTTAGCCAAGTATGGGACATGAAATTAATGCACTCTTTTTTTGCATTTAATAAAGTAAATTTTATTAGTTTTTCAGTCTGGTAGAAAACACATAACGTAAAATTGACCATCTTAATTAACCACTTTTAAGTATACACTTCAATAGTGTTATGTATTCACCTGTGCAACAAATCTGCAGAACTTTTTCATCTCGCAGAATAGAAACTCTATACCTATGGAACAACAACCCTCTTTTCTTAGCTCTTTTTTTCCCCCTACTTTGTATAAGTTAATAATTTCTGGAATTCAGTTTGTTCATTGCAAACAACTGCTGAGTTGTAGTCAAACATTTGTGCAATATTAGATCACTGTATGTGGGATCATTGTTAAGCTGGCTCAATCTCTTGTAGCCAGACTGAGATACACACCAATAAGAATATAAATATGATTTTTCCATGTGTATCAGCACAGTGGATGCATGTGGATTGGGTTCATGCTGCCCTGTCAGCAAATCCAGAATTGCAGGAGCCTTTCAGGAAGCAAATGCAGTGATTAAAGTGATGGTTTCAAGCTGCCGCCTAAGTGGCAAAGTTGTACTAAGTTGAAAGCATTTGTAGGGACATAAGTGATGATGGTAAACGGGGTGTGTCTGATGCCCGGGGCCTTCCAGCCCCCCATCCCTACTCTCTGCTGCTCTCCTGGTTCTCCCAAGACTCAAAAGCACACTCAAACTTAAATGCTTTCCTTTCTCTCTCTCTTTCTCTTTTTTTTTCTCCTGCAACTACATTTGTTCTTTCTTCTCTGAGCTCCAGCCAGCTCTTTTGACTTTTTGAACTCTTGTTTTTTTATTCACAAAGGTAATTTCAAGAACTGTTCTGGGTTACACTTTTGGCATCTGGCTCCTCAGATATCTACTATTAGGCAAGAACAGAGAACTGAAATGCATTTGGCAACAGTCGCAACCTTTCACAACAGAATTAAATGGTATAGAATAGGTTATTTTCCACTCAGGCATTCTCTTGAGAAATAAAACCCCGTATGTATGATTTCCCCCATGCTCTTACTTCTTACCAGTTCAGTTGAAAGTGTTTCCTTAGTGTTTATTAAATGGGCATTTTTACTCACTTAAATGGATTAATTGATTTCCAGATGGCCTTAAAAGAAGTGGGACAATGAAAGTCATAAAAGTGGACCACATATAGTATCTGTGAATTCATAGGTGTGTAGTTTTTATCGTATATTCATAATTTTAGTATCTGGCTAAATATACTGTGTGCTGTATACCTAAATTATAGGTAGTGAGTATTTGAAGTTTTTGCTTGTCTCCAAGAAAGGTGTATACTTTTAGTTAAAGTTTGGTAAACTGGGGTAACACTGCTGCCTGCCAGCCTCAGAGGCTTCTAGAGCTCTGGGGATGGGCTATTCTTAATCCCTCCTAAGGGACCACAGATTCTACTTTATGATGATATAGGGTACTGCATGGAGAAGGCAATGGCACCCCACTCTAGTACTCTTGCCTGGAAAATCCCATGGATGGAGGAGCCTGGTGGGCTGCAGTCCATGGGGTCGCTAAGAGTCAGACACGATTGAGCAACTTCACTTTCACGCATTGGAGAAGGAAATGGCAACCCACTCCAGTGTTCTGCCATCTCTGGGGTCGCACAGAGTAGGACACGACTGAAGGGACTTAGCAGCAGCAGCAGCAGAGTGCTGCAAATCCCTGGGAATCATTCACACTTCATCTTGGAAGCTCACAGCCATGTCACAGATCTTATTATTCTTCCTGTGTTGGTTAACCCCTCTTCTAACCATCAACCTGAAGAGGACGTAAGAGAAGGTTACTCTGTGGAACTGTGGCTTTAACTGTCCCCCCACCCACCCCCCCACCCAGGCATTCTGGTTTCCTCTTGCTCTGTTCCCTCTCCTTGCTGCTCTTGTTTCTTCTGTCCATGGTGGGGCCATCCCGGACATAATCACAGCCTCCCTGCAATGCTCAGCTGCGTGTCTGCCCCTAGAGCCCAGGTCCCTCCCGGGTTGAGGGCTGCTAGTTTGTGGTCCAAGTTCAGCCCAGACCTTCAGCCTGCTTTCCTCCACATCAGTCATACAGCCCTGCATGTCCAGGCACGCTGAGCCCAAAATTCTGAGGCAATGGTTGGGGGTCTGCTTTGGGGACGGGAAGCTGGGGACAGGGTTGAACCCATGTTACCTACATCAGCGGGCGGATTCTTTACCACTGAGCCAGCAGGGAACCCTGTTCACTTGTTTTGAGGCACATCCAATGGACGTGGATCTTTACAGACTTCCATGAGAGACAGGATAGAGGATGAGAGAGGCTTCCTTGGAGAAGAAAGGGATGCGCACTTCACTGGAGTCTTCGTTGAGTCAATTAGCCACGGGGGGGGACCCTGCTTTATGTTTTCTCATTCAGTCCTTGGACACAAGCCCAGCAGGGTGGTGTTGTCACCAGCCTCCAGATCTGGAAAGCTATGCATGTCAGTCCACATTGAGCAGCTGGGAATTCTAATTCTCAGATAGCTTCTGGGGGAGAGAAGTGTTTCGTTTGAGTCCTGAAGTTCTGCTGAGCACCTGTAGGACTTAGCCAACAAGGCCTATCACCCATCTTTTCTAAGCTGTCATCTTTGGGGCTTGGGGGAGGGTGACTGAAATGAAAGACCACTATGGAGCAGGGAGGACATTCCAGGCCTGCCCCCAACCCTCTTCCTTTTCTAGGGCTGCAGTCAACTTGGACGTGACCCTGAGGGCAGCGTCGCTCATGTTCTAGTGGCTCCTGAGCTGCACTTTGCTGCTCTCAATTTCAAAGCAGTGACATAGCAGCTTTTGAAAGCCAGTCTGGACTTTGAAGACCTTTCGGTTTCTCTCTTTGGTGCTGTTTCTCCAGCAGTCATGTTATTCCTGCCTCTCATCTCTTAGCATTTCCATGGTGCTGGGAGAGAGCAGAAAACGCTCTCATGTTCCCATGGGAATGATGGAGTTCAGGAGGCTGTGTGAGGGCTCTCGTGTGCACATTTGCCCCCCTCAATGTCTCTTTGAGTGCAAGACCATGTCCTGCTTTGGCTTCCACAGCCCCTAAGACTATTCTTGACCTAATAAATGTGTGCAGATAGGGCCAGAAGAACGCTATGTGGTGGAAGAGTCACATGTGGCTCAAGAGCCAGTTGACCGTATTTTTCTTTGTGAGATACTGATCGGCTTGCTTAGGCTTCAGGAAACGTACTCTTGACTAAGGCTCTTAGAGGGTAAGGAATAACACCTTTAACATTAGGATCTGAGTCAGTCTGAATCCTACCAGGAAGCAGATAGCACACACAAACAGGGCAATTTGAAGAACATTTAATAGCGACTGTTAGTAAAAGTGTGTCCAAGGGAAAATAAGTGATAAGGAAACATCCTAGGACTAATGGTAGCATGCCGCTCTCACCACCCTTAGGTCGGGGAGTGAGGAGGGGGGTAGGAGAGAGAGTGGTTTGGGGAACCTGGAAAGGATAGCTTCCTGGAGAGAAAGCCCACCTGACCTGAGCTGAGCACTCAGCAGAGGGACTCAGCCCTCCCTTGGCACTCTGGCAGGGGAAGCAGAGTTGCCTCACTCTCCCTCTCTCCTGGTGCTGCTTGTTGCCAAACCAGACTAGAAGCCAATTGACAAGGGAACCTTTTCATTCTGTCTCAGTGAGCAGCCTCCTTGTACCCAAACGTGGATGGAAAATATAACACAAGTCTGGAGAGGTAATCTTGCTCTGGGTTTAGAAGGATTTTTTTCTTGGTTCTCTGATCTTTTGACACTAAATAGTTACAGTTCAAACTTCCTGGCACCACCACCCCTCCATGAAATTTGTTCAGGCCTGAAAAATATACCAGTTTGTCCCTGGATGGTTAGGATCCACTTGATCTCATGCCCATCTTTCTCAAAGGCTGTGTGCCCATAACAAATTCTTAAAAATGAAGTGCTTTATTTGAAATATAAATCCCTTTTGTTTTCCCTGTTTTTTACTTTGTTGAAAACTCTATTGGAGTGAGGAGGTGGAGACATGGAAGGCAAGTCTCAAAGTCCTGGCTCTTTGACAGGCAGTAGTTCTCTGTTGCCAGGGCAACCTGCCCAGCAGGAGAGCTGTATTCACCTTACCTCTTTTACCCCTTGAGTGCCACGTCTTTCTCTGAAGGGACAGGAGTTGTCTTGATGCGCCTCGACACACAGGTATCTAACAGATGCACTGGGAAGGATTGCCATGGAGATGGGAAGCACTCTTTATCTGTCCCTTTCTTTTTCCATGACTTGCATTCCCTTTTCAGATCTCTTTAGTCTACTTTCCATTTCTCTACTTGTCACTGAAAGGACTCTGCAGAAGCTTCCTAATTCACAAAATCCCTTCATATGTAAACAGCGCATGCTCCTCAACCATCAGCTACCAATACATTGATGTCCCTACAGCTTTATCTCTCAGTCTCTCTGCAGCTCCACGATTGCTTCTCCTGTTGCCTACCCAACATCTCCATCCACAGCAATCTTTCCAGGTACCCCAAGCCTAACATGTCCTCTCTGAACTCGTAATCTCGCCTTCCCCTATCTACTTCTGCCCCCCAATCTACTTCTGCCCTCTCCTTCTCTAGCACAGTTCATGGTATCGCCATCTTCCTGGTTGTCCAGCCTGGAGAGCTTAGCACCACCCTTGCTACTTCCTTCTCCCCTCACTCCCCACTGCGCTACTCAGTCAATCTGTCATTAAGTCCTGTGGATTCTGGTTCTGAAAGAGCTCTGAGTCCCTCTCTTTTTCCCCGGACCCAGGGCCTCATTAACTCTCCCATGAGTTATTAGAACAGCCTCTAGTTTCCCTCCCATCCAACTCACCCCCAAATTTATTATAAAACATCTACATCTCTTACTTAAAAATCTTTGATTAATAAGCATATGAAAAGATGCTCAACATCATTCAACATTAGGTATCTCTAGAAATCAAAACCACAGTGAGACCATTTCATATCCAGTAAGATAACCATGGAACTTCCCTGGTGGCTCAGACGGTAAAGAATCTGCCTGCAGTGTGGGAGACCTGGATTCAGTCCCTAGATCAGAAAGATCTCCTGGAGAAGGAACTGGCAACTCACTTCAATATTCTTGCTGGAAGAATCCTACAGACAGAGGGGCCTGGAGGGCTATAGTCCATGGGGTTGCAAAGAATCAGACACGACTGAGTGACTAACACACACATACACAGGATGACCATAATAAAACAAAGACAATGTCAAATGTTGGTGGAGGTTTTGGAGAAGCTGGAACGTTTTCCAAAACCTTACATTGTAATTACAGTGTTATGTAGCATAGTTACATTGCCAGTAAGAATATAAAATGGTTCCACTACTTTGGAAAACAGTTCAGCCATTCCTCAAATGGAGAAGGAAATGGCAACCCACTCCAGTATTCTTGCCTGGAAGATCCCATGGATGGAGGAGCCTGGCAGGCTACAATCCATGGGGTAGCAAAAAGTCGAACCTGACTGAACCACTTCACTATCTTTCTTTCTCTTTCTTTCATTCCTCAAAATGTTCGACACAGAGTTAACCATTTTCACTCCTCAGATTATATCCAAGAAAAATGGAAATGTATGTCCACGTAACTTACTCATGAAATATATAGCAGCATTATTCACAGTAGCCAAAAAGATTGAAGCAACCCAGATATCCATCACCTGATGAATGAACAAACAAAAAATGTGGTATATCTATTACAATGAACTGATATTTGGCAATTAAAAAAATACAGAGGCACTAATACTTGCTACGGTGAATGAACCTTTGAAACATTATACCAAGTGACAGCAGGCAGTCTCAAAAGACCACATATCGTATGATCTGATGAATATGAAATGTCCAGAATAGGCAAATCTATAGAGACAGAAAGCAGATTAGCAGTTGCCTCCCAGTGTCAAGGAATGAGGCGTGGCTACCAATGGGCACAAGGTGCCTTTTGGAACCATGAGAATGTTCTGAAATTAGGTTATGGTAGTAGTTTCACACTCCGTGAATATACTAAAAACCACTGAATTGTAGACTTTGAAAGAGTCAGTTGTATGGTATATGAGTCATATCTCAAGAAAGCTTTAGAAGATATCTCTGATGGCTGCCTCCTGGCCACAGAATAAAGCCCATGATCTATAGAATGATGTAGGATTTTGAACCCATGTCCAGCCCCCTCCTTAGAGCCAACCACTTCCCCTGCACCCCTTTGCCTCTGCCCCTGTTCCCTGGCACCCCTCACCTCAGTTTATGCTGTTACCCTCTATCTGACACACCATACCTTGTCCACCTGGAGAGTTCCAGCCCATCTCTCAAAGCCGCCTCACACATCACTCTCTCCATTTGACTTTCCTACTTGCCCTGGCTAGATTTAATTGCTTTCTTTTGTGTGTCTTTATCACCTTTGAGAAGTGTGTTGATTATAGCACATGTAGTACTGTATCTTAAATGTTTGTATGGTCTCCCTGTAATGGGTTGTGAGCTTTCTAGGAGCTGTGCAAGTGTATTACTTAACTTATTTTTTTCATCTCAAGCCCCTAGAAGAGGACAGGAAAACTAGCGCACAGTCAGTGCCTAGTAAAAGTTGCTGAAATTGAATTTACTCAAGGAGACTAGTGGGAAAATCCTCATGAACTGTAACGAGGGGCTTTCCTAGTTAGGACCCTGGGAATGAGAAGAATTAACAAAACCAAAAGCTCTGCATCATTTGTGACCTGTGAGGGCTGCCCTCTCTCCTGAGAACAGAGCAATCTGTCACCTTAGCTAATTTCTATCCTGGGCCTGAATAGGACCGTGTGTTTAAGTTGAGGGATAAGGAAAGAGTAGGTAACGAGGGATGGTTGGTGGGATTCTGAGGGGCAGAACTGAGAACCTCCGACGTGCCTGACATTGTGAGGCTCGATGCCAATGACAATCAGAGGCAGTTGGCTAAAATTAAAGCTGCTGATTGTCATTGGCATCTGGTATAATAATGCCCTTCACAAGGCAGGTTCTCAATAAATATTTATGCGAATGAAAAAAGAGAGCTTTTCAGACAGTCAAAAGTCAGCTTTGCCCATTATAACATTCTGCATAGAGCCTGCCCCAGGCTGACCATACTGTTAAAAACGAGGTCTACATCCCTCCTCCATCTTTCTTTGACGCCTCCAGTGAGGATGACTGTCTACTCTCGGCCCCCTCTTCCGAGGAGAGCCAGTTTCAGGCTTCCCTTCTCCTGCCTTCTCTCCTTGTACCGATCCAGGTGGCCAGTAGGAGGCGCTCAGCTTCCCACCCCTCCTCTGCCTGTGACTCCTCCATGCTCACATTTAAGGGAAGGACCACTCTACTCTGCGCCCATTTAAAATCACGGTTTTCCACAATGGGGGCAGCCTGGCCCACTCTGTCCTTCAGAATGGCCTGTGCCCCCTGTGTGACAGGCCAGTGGCTTTCCATCCTGGAATTTCCAGGGCATTAACAACTACAAGCAGATTTCATCTGAGCCCTTTGGGCTAGATTGTCAGAGACAGTAAACCTGATCAAGGAGTGGGAGGGGTGGATCCCTGGGCTTCCCCAGATGATAGCCCTGCCTTGTTTGCAGCTAGATGAGACAGATTGGTTTTGGAATGAGCCTCCATCTCTGGCTGTCCCAGCGTGGTTTTCTTCCCGCTGGCCTTTTGTTCTCACACCAGTTACAGTGGCCCAGGCTGGGGAGGTATCTGGCTGCCTGGCTTCTCCACTTGCCCCACTTTTGACTGACCTGATTATTTCTGTGCTTCTTCAAAGCTTAGGCTGGATCCACTAAAATAGAAGGAGGCTTGTTGGATGCTGTGCTTAGTCTTGCTGATGAGTTTCTCGTGTCCCTTTACATGAATACGTTTTTTAATTAAAGAAATCTGCGTGGACATACTGGAAAGAGGGACCAGTCTGTCTTTCAACACCTTGTCTACCAGCCCCCAGCCCCCAGTAGTGCCACTCTTCCTTGCCACCTTACACTGGTGTGGGAAGCCCTGGTGTAAACAGATGAGGCTGTTCGTTGCTGGAGGTGACCACTCTTTAGGCCCAGGCAGGCACCTCTGGGCCTCATCCCCAGACACCTGAAGTCTAGGGCCCAGGCACCTCTGCACACCGGTCTCTTACCTGTGGTAACCCAGTTGGCAGGCTCCGCCACTGAACCCTGAACACTATGCCCAGGAGGCCACATGTGGCCTTTCCAGTGAGTTTCTTGCCTGAACCACCTCAGCCAGGATTCCTGCATTCCTGGGCCTCCTGTGTCTTGTCTTCCCCCATTTCTTGGCCTCCCTAAGCTCCTCAGGCATGCGCAGTCTTTAAGTGTATCTTATAGCCTTACGTGTATCACCCCTATTGTTGGCCTGGCATTTCCTGAATATCCTCCAGACTCCGCCTCTTGATTGAAATGTAGGACTGGGACAGTGTGCTGTCCTCGGGTTGTTCACTGATGAGGAGATGAAAAGAATTAACACATTTTTTAATTAAAAAAAATTTTTTTTAATTTTTGGCCGTGCCGCCTGGCATGTGGGACTTTAGTTCCCTGACCAGGTCCCGAACCTGCGCCCTGTACACTGGCAGCACAGAGCCTTAATCACTGGACCTCCAGGGAAGTCCCCTGTGCTCAGGTTCTGAATCCACCTGCATTCCCAGCACAAGTGGCTGAGGGTCTCTTCTGACCCTGGTTCCCTTCGTTGCGTGCGAGCATCTGCTTTTTCTCATCTGAGTTTGTTTATAATCTCACCTGGAGTGGGCACTTTTGACACTCCCTCTCTACCCTCCCCTTCTTCTTCCCCTCCACCCCTGTTAGGACAGAGGCCTGGGAGCCTCCAGATCTGGGGCTCCTCATCACTCTAACGCAGAAACCCAAGGTTCTCCCGAAGTAACACTGGGCTCCCAACACAGCCCTTTCTTGCACACTATTCCCTCTGACCAAGGGCATTCTTCGGTCTAGTAGAATTCTTTGGAAAGCACGTTGAGTCTTTGTTCTACGGAGGTTTTTGTTCTGTATTATACCTTTTTCCTATTTTCTTCCCTAAACTGATATACTCCCTTGTTTTTCATTTCTGGTGGGTTTCAGCTTTAAACTGATTTTTTTTCTATTTGGCATTTTTTTATGTTCCGTCCTCAATCCATTTCTCTTTCCCATGTCCCCTTGCTCCCTATCCAGTAGGGAGGGAGGAAGTAGGGGATCAGAAAATGAGCAAGTGCTCAGAATTGGGGTGGATGGCCGTGGCTTACATTAATCTACTGTAGCTGTGATGACCACCTATGTGAGATATCCCGCAGTGTGACCTGTCACCCCACTGCCTGAGCAGCAGGTCTTGACACCCCAAAATCAGCCATCAAGGTTTTCTTCTCCAGAGACCTGGTTTAACAAACCGCATCTCTGAGCCAATAGCATATTTTCAAGAGTTGTAATGATTTTGATCTGGTCAATGACAGAGAACAAGTAGATTTTGATTCCTGAGAGAGGAAGAAACAAAACTGGTTTTGGTTTGTTGGCTTGTTTTATAAATGCCTCATTATATTCCACATAGAGCTTCTTCAATTAAGAAAATTAGGGTGTTTTTGGTGTTTTTTTAGTACCATATCTAGCTGAAAACTGCAGCCTCCTGTTTGAAAGCCTGCCTCAGCAAACTGTGGCTCTCTGCTTTGACCTTGAGCATGTAGTCATGTAAGTGAGGGGTTGGATAATCGCATCCGGGACCACTCAGACTGCAGCACAATCACTCATTATGTATCGTCCACAGCTACTGCTACCTTCTTATCAGCTGAGCGATGCAGCCTGCTCCCGTGCGTCGTGCCTGCTGTATTGATAAATCATGACGCGTTTTCTGTTTACCAATCCAGCATCCTGTTTCCATCTTGGATACTGAAAGAAAAGTCATGATTCTGCTTTTTCATTCATGAAGGAAAGTGATTGCTTTAAAATCATTTTTTTCCCCACAGAAGCCATACTTTAATCCAGCGTCACAAATTAGTCCTTCCTAACAATAGAAGGCTAGATTTTTGAACAGGGGACCTTATTGGGACCCCAGCTTATTTCCAAATGTGTCTTTTGTACAAGACTAGAATCTTCCTCTTCTTGCCATAGCTGGCAGAGCTAACAAGTGTGGTACCTCTTGCACAAAGTGTAGGTCCCTAAAAGCACATAGACCAGCTCACCATTTATTCAGTACCATTTCAGGTTTTCTTGCCAGTTACATCAGTCAGTCATTCTCAAATCATTGGAGGTGCCATGTCCACCAGGAGGCAGAGAAACTGAAATGAAATTGTTAATTCTTGAGGAGTTTGAGGATCAGGTAGAGCTCTTCAGGTAGAGTGGTTACATGGTAGGCTGGAGATAATGAGATGAGCTAGAGCTTGTGTAAATGTTTCTGAGCATCCCAGCAGGATATTTTGATGTTTCCTGAGCACCTACTTTATGCCATACTCTGCCAAAGGCTTTTCATTTAATCTCATTTAATGAGAAGTCGCAAGAAACATCAGCTTCTTTAGAAAGCTCTGTGTTAAGAGCAGACCCCCTAAGAATAGGAAGTGAAACATTTCCCCTATTCCTGGAAGGGAACTCAAGTAGCTATATTTTTTTCTAAAAAGTAATTGCAAATTACTGAGGACTTTTTATGTGCCAGGCACTGAGCTAAGCACATTATATACATCATGTCATTTAATCCTCACAAAAGCCCAAGGAGGTAGTGTTCTGGACCCCACTCTGGTGGGTGTCTTTTGTTGCATAACAAACAACCCCAAAGCTTAGTGACCTAAAATGGAAACAGCCATTTGTTTTCATCACGTATCTATGACATGGGCAGGGATCAGCCAGGCATGCTTTCTCTATTCCTTGTGGCAACTGCTTGGGGCTGGAGGACCCTCTTCTAGGACAGCTTCCTCACTTGATGGGCAGCTGTCAGCCACGAGTTCAGCAGGGATGTTGGCTTCACTCCATCTGTGCCTGCCTCTCCACAAAGCCACCCAGGCTCCCCCACAACATGGAACTGGGTTCCCAGAGCAAGAATTCCAAGCAGGATGGAGAAGCTGCCAGTGTCTTAGGATGGACACAGCATCACTTCTTTCATCTTCTACTGGTCAAGCAGACACAGAGCCTGCTCAGGTTCAAGGTGAGGGGACCAAGGTCATAGCTTTCAGTGGGTAGTACCAAAGCATTAGCAGTCGTCTTTATCCTACCAGGAGCCCAGAAAGCTTAAGTGCTTTGCCCTGGACCGCACAGCCAACATGTAGACAGCTCCCCTGTGCTCTGCTTCTTCTAGATCCGGTGACACTCCCAAGTTGGCCAGAGCACCTGACTAATCTCAGTCCAGAATTCTGTTCCTTTTCCTGCCATTAACCCAGCCTATAGTATCGATGCCCAGTGAAGCAGATTCTAGAAACATTCCTAAATCTCTGCTCCTGCATTTGGAGTTGACTTCAAGAACATCCCTGAAAGAATCCTAGGCTTGAGAAGAAAAGACCCAGAGCTATGTAAGAAGCATTTTTGGATACGGGAATGATGGTTGTGTCAGTCATAGGGTAGCTTGTGTTCTTCATCTTGTGTTGTTTATGAGTAGAAGTTGTCAGACTCCAACCAGTGAACCAAAGCCTGCCACCTGTTTATGTGTAGCCCTTGAGGAAAACAAAATGGTTCAACATTTTTAAATGGTTGAAGAAAAAGCAAGAAGAAAATGTAAGAGTCAAATAGTTGCAGCAGAGACTGTGTAGCACACAAAGCCTCTTACAGAAATAGTTGACCTCTGTTCTAGAAGACAGAATCAGGACTGTGTGAGCGGAACTGGATTTCATGTCTGCATAAGGAGAATTTTCTGTCTAGAGTTGTCCATATGCACGAACAGTAGCTCTCAGCTAAAGGCTGTGCAGGAAGAGGGCTGTGTGCCTAGGACGCTGCTGTCAGTGGTGTGCTGGTAAATGCATAAAAACTGGCTCTCCAGGCAAGATAAACCTTGACGTGTAATGTTTGTCTATTTCTTTGGTACAGATCTCGCTATGGTCAATGTCTAGTTCTGACATGATAGCCCTAAGGATGGAGTTGGGAAGAGACGCACATAATTGGCTCTTGGAGTTCTAGTTCAGGGAACTGGGAATCGATACTATGTAATGCTGCCCTCTGGTAGCTTCCAGTGCAGAGAACTTCAGGGGTGCAAGGAAGAACAACAGTGCAGGAAAAAACTCTGCCATTCCCTCTGCCTCTCTGGGCTCACAGGCAGCCACTGTTAGTATCTGCAAGCACAGGAAGATGAAGTTCCATGCCCTGAATTACACAGCTGCTAAAAACTCCACTTGCCGGTTCACTGCCTCACATTTGATTTAGAAAATCTTGATTGCTACAAAGAGTGAAAAGTTGGACTGCATCCAAACTGAGAACTTCTGTTTAAGAAAATATCACTTTAAACACAGTTAGAAGGTAGATGACAGATTTGAAGAAGATATTTGAAATCTTAAGAGATCTAGATCTCGTGTCGAAAAGATGTAAGGAATGCCTATCAATCATTTAAAATTAAAGCCAAAGACAGTCCAATAGAAAAATGGACAAAGGGTGTGGACAGCGTATTTCCAGTCAAAGATGAAAGGCTGATAGCGTATGAAAGATGACTAATCTTTCAGTACATAAGAGTACCAATCTCACTACTAAGCTGGGAGATGTGGGATAATAATGGGATTTCATTTCATCCATCAAATTGGCCTGAAGTCATGACACCAGCAAGTGAGGCTGTGATCCACAGCACATTCATCCACTGCAGCTGGAAGAATTTAAAACATCCATATTCAAAGCTGAGGTTCCTTCGACCTCCTCTTGTCCCGAATCCTGGCCTCCTCCCTCCCTCCCTCCCCAAAAGTAAAGATGGTCCCAATTCAACTTGGTGATTTTTCAACTTTATGATGGTGTGGGAACAAGAAGCATTCAGTAGAAACCATCCTTCAAAGTCTGAATTTTAATCTTCTCCCGTGTCTAGTGATCTCCCGTGATGCTGGGCAGCTCCCAATCAGCCACACGGGGGGAACTGACAGACACTCTTATTGCATACTGTGTCTTATGTTTCAAATAGCATCATAGCTACAAAGAACCTCTGACCCAGAAATTCCGAATCAAGCTCTATGTCCTATGGCCTAGAAAAGCCCTCACATTTTCAGGAGAGGCCAGGGACACAAAAATATTGTTGCCTTGTAGTTTGTAATAGTGAACAATTGGAAACAACATAAAGCCCCTCATTCGGGGAGCGGCTGGGTGCACTCTGATGTACACATTCCAGTGAGCGCCAGGCAGCAGAGGAAAGGAGGACCCCGGAGCCCTGTGCCAACAGGCATAGCTGAGCTGAGATTAACAGAGTGTTGAACAGCTCGTGCTGTCTGATACCATTTATGTTCTTAGAGTGTAGATGAGAGAATGCTGTCTAGTCCATAGGACATATATAGAAAGTTTCAGGGGGATATACACCATTGTCATAATCGTGTACATAGGTGCTCCTTGAATGACAATTGAGTTAATTAAGTCCTAATAAGCCCACTATAAGTTGAAAATGCAGTTAATACACCTAACCTTCGGAGTGCTGTAGCTTAGCCTGGTCTTCCCTAAACATGCTCAGAACACTTGCATCAGCCTGCGGTTGAGCAGTTATCTTGAGCTAAAACTAATTATTTTACCTTCCTCTTCTTCTTCTCACCAGAAGTGGGAGAAACAGATGGGCTTTTTGTAGACAAGATGGAATTTGGAACATAAAACACGATATGCAATAAACACTGGTAACATGTTATGTTATTGAGTACTGGCTGTTTCCGCTGGGCACAGCTGCCCTGCCCAGCATCATAGGTGAAGATTGTACCTTTTATCAATAGCCCTGGGAGAAGACTAGATTTCAAAATTCGATGTAGAGTTCCTATTGAATGCTTATGGCTTTTGCACCATCGTGAAGCTGGAAAATCATAAATTGAATCGGCGTGATCTGTACTTTTGGGGAAGGGGAGGGACAGAAGATCAGGACTGGGGAGAAGGGGAGAGAGACAGAAGGAACTTTAGTGTCATACATGATGTTTCCATTTTCCTTAAGGCCAGTATATTCATGTATTTCTTGTGTAATATTTTCAAGAGACCAAATTAAAGTTCAGTTCCCCCTGCATGGAAGGGTATCTGTGCCATCTACCTGGCTAAGCCCACGTCTACCAGGTTGGCCAACAGGAGAATACTTGGGAAGGGGCATGTGAGGATGGTGATCGATCACTTTGGCCCATGAGCCTGAACTTCCCTTGAGGACTCTTTCACCTCCACCAAGGTCTCAGTGTTCCTTAACACTTTTGCCTAACCAAGAAAAGGCTGTTGTCCTTAACTTCCTGTTGCTCAGTTGAGACTGGCCAGGAACGAGGGAACTGGAGTCACACTGGATGGATGGTGCTGGACCAGGGTTGGCTTCTGCCCACCCTGCCCACCTTCCCCCTCAAGGCCCTCATCCCAGTGCCTCGGGCAGCTCTCAGGCCGGACTAGATCCCTCTATGTCCAGACCCAAGGAAAGTGAGCCAAGGCTCCCTTCCACCTTACCTATTTCATGTCTTGGAACCCACCTCTTCCCCAGATTATGGGCCCTAGGAATGTCCCCCCATTTCAGGAAAACTCTTATGTTTAACCACAGGCAAGTGTGTGGCGTCATTCTACTGTTAGCATGAGCGCTGCATGAGAAGTCCTTATGATGCCATTTTGACAAGAGATACACAGAGAGTAGCTTCAAGGGTTTCCTCACCCAGATGCCCGTGGCCTAGAGTATCGAAGGCCCAGGACAGCTGCCTGGAACACCGACACACTGACCACGTGGCCAACATGCTTATCCTACATCATTATCCACGTGCATCCCCAGAGGTAATAACAGGTGTTATTCCTCTTCTGTAAACAGATGAACTGTGCCTCAGAAAGTAACTTGCCCCATCTGAGGTCACAGAGTCCAGACTGAAACCCTGCCTCCAATGCTTTTTTTAACTTGAGCCATATTCTTTCTTCCTTCAGGAATTTCATTCTAGAAACATTCAGAAGTCTTCCTGTTTTGGGCACAACCGCCCAGGGTGAAATGAAAGATCACTTCTTCCATGAGTTTTGAGTGCCAGGCATTCTTTTCCATGAGAATCCCCAGAACTCCTTTTTAAGTTCTACTTGAATTGAAGTAAAAACAGAGAACTTATTTGCAGATATGGCTTGCATTTTGGATGCAGGAGGCAGGACTAATTCAAGAGGAGCTGTGGAGGTTGGGAACTCCTTTGATATTATTTATCTGATTTGAGGCAACAGTCTATAATCAAAGAAAGGTGTTGTCCAGCCCCTAATCTCCCTTGACCTTAAATTCACACCTGTTTCACAGATGCAAAAAGGAAGATATTGTACCACATCTTTTCTTTGGGTTCTCCAGCTTCAGTTTTGCATTCCCCAAAGACCTCAGTTACCCAGGGAATTTAAATTAGAGAGTGAGAGGTGGAATGTGAAAACCCTTCAGGACTTCCCCTAGATTAACAAGAAAGAGCATTCAACACTTGGTAATGACCATGGAGCATTGCTTTTTAATTTGGAGTTTATTTCGAGGCAGAGCTGAGAAATGGTTGGGTACTTTTCCTCACACCTTCACACAGAGTCCACCAGGAGAGTTGGTTTTCAAGAAGCAGCATCTCAAAGTCTTGGGGAAATTACTTCAGGATGGGATCAGATATGCATTTTTCTCCAACATTTTCTGACTTGAACTTTAAAGTTTTTTATTATAGTGCATGAATGAACCCCTCCTTCATAAGAGAATCTGAAAGCAAGACTAACAAAAAATATCAGTGGATTCTACTTATCCTCCCTTTCTGTTGCATCCTCTCCTTTCCCTGAGTTGCTTTAGCCATCCCATAGTATCCATCCCATAGTATTTTGTTCCAGCCCTGTGAGCAGTTACTACCTGTTATGGTTTGAATTATGCCCCCTGCAAAGAAAAAAAAGAAGAAGATATGGTGAAGCTCTAATCCTTAGTACCTCAGAATGTGACCTTATTTAAAAATAGGGCCTTAGCAGATGTAACCAAGTTAAAATGAGGCTACTGTGGTGGGCTCTAATCCATCTGACCCGTGTCCTTATATAAAGGGGAAATTTTAGGCATAAACACAGACTTGCAGAGAGGGAAGATGATGTGAAGGCACAGAGAGAAAGAAGACCATGTGCAAGCATAAGGTTTGAGTGATGTATCCATAGCCAAGGAAAGCCCAGGGTTTCCTTTTAGGCAAACCTCTGAAAACTAGGAAGAAGCAAGAAGATTCCCTTACAGGCTTCAGCAGGAGCAAGGCACTGCTGACACCTTGATTTCCAGCTTCCAGAACTGTGAGACCATAAATTTCTATTGTTTGAAGCCATCCAGTTTGTTTATGCAGCCCTAGTAAACTAATACAGCTGCCTATACCTAGCCCTTATCAAATATCCATGTAGGATAAGTAAGAGTGAGGATTTCTATTCGTCTCTCTCATAGTTAATGTGACATTATATTTTCCAAAGAAGGCTGAAACATCCTCCCCTGTCCTCCGTGTCCATCTGGACCCTTGAAATTCCCCCATCAAGAGAGGAATCCTAAATCTCCTCCCGTTGAATCTGGTCGGGCTGTGACTCCCTTTTGATGCTATGTGACTTCTGAGGCAGCTTCCACCCTGTTTCTAGAACACTTGCCCTGGAGCCCTAAACTGCCATGCAAATACTTCACTTGTCTTGAGTCTGCCATCCCGTGAGGAAGCCCAACCTACCCCAAATGGAGAGACCACACCAAGACACAAGACTATGCAAGACTATGTGGAGAGAGATGCGCAGACAGTCCCAGATGTTCTGGCACCCCTGTAATTTCAGTTTCAGCCACTGACTGAATCCCCATGTCAGACCCTGAGCCAGAGCTACTGCCCAGCCCAGCCCTTCCTACATTTCTGATCCGTAGAAACCTTAAGACATAATAATAGCTGTGTTTAAAGCCACTAAGCTCAGGGAGATTTGTAACACAGCAGTAGGTGACCAGAATAGTTAATGTACTCTGTTCTTTGCTTTGGTCGCTTTCCTTTAATTAAGAAAAAATATTTTTTTAATTGGAGGATAATTGCTTTATAATTGCCCTGGTTACTGCCATACGTCAACATGAACCAGCCACAGGTATACATATGTCCCTCCCCTCTTGAACCCCCTTCCCATCTCCCGCCCCATCCTACTCTAGGTTGTCACAGAGCACTGGGTTGAGTTCCCCGTGTCACACAGCAGAGTCCCCCTGGCTATCTGTGTTACATATGGTAATGTATGTTTCTATACTTTATCAATTCGCCCCACCCTCTCCTTCCCACACTGTGTCTGCAAGTGTGTCTCTATGTCTGCATCTCCATTGCTGCCCTGCAGATAGGTTCATCAGTACCATCTTTCGAGTTTAATTTAAAAAATGGATTGCATTTTTACTCCTGACTGAAGTGATTTATATTTAGAGCAAACAGACTACAACCACAGCATCTCAATGACTTAACCTAATAGTATGTATTTCTCACTCACTCAAAGTCCAGTGCGGATGCTACAGGTTGAGTGGCTCTCCTACAAGCATTAACTCAGGGATCCATATAATTTCTGACTGTCTCTGTTGTTTCTAGTCCTCCTTGGGGTCCTCTGCTGGGTCGTCTGTGTTCAGGTAGCCAAAGAGAAAGGGGAAAGAGAGTGGAGGATTGCATGAGGTATTTCAGGGGCCAGGCTGGAAAGTGGTACCCTTCATTCTGGTTCATGTTGCACTGGCTAGTCTTCAGCTTAAGGGAGCTGGGAAGTGCAGATTAGCTGTGCAGCCAGGAAGAGACGGTGAGCGTGATGGAAGCAAAGCCTGGCTCCAGTCACTCATAGATTCACAGAATCTTATATTATCAGAGCCGCATGGGACAGGAGATAGGCCTCTCCAGGTGTGGTCCATCAGCATCAGGACCCCTGAGGGACTTGTTAAAAGGCAGGTTCTGGGGCCCCACCTGCTGAGTCAGAACCTCAGGGAGTGGGTCTAGGAAACTGCATTTTTCCAAACCTCCCAGTTCTTGTTATGTATAGTAAGGCTGGAGAGTCACTTACCAGTTCAACCCTCTCATTGTGCAGATAACGATAACGAAGTTGAGGTCCAGAGAAGTGACGTGACCTCCATACTTTCCTTCTGTCCACCCACAGCCTGAGGCCAGAGCTGGAGTGGGGGCCTGTGTGCTGAGGCCCATCCAGTCCGCTTGCCAGGCCACCTCTCAGGGCTCTGTGTCATAGCTGGCCAGGCCCCCGATGGTGTGCCCTGGCAGAGCATACTCAGTTCCTGAATGACCCCCACTTCAGCAACCACACAGACTTGCTCTAAGCCACCAACATGGAAATCCAGTCCAACACTAGAATCATGGCATGTGCCTTGAAAAGCCTTATCAACTTATAGCCAGGAGTCCCCTGAAATTTAGATTATGACCAAATCTGGTCCAGAATCAAGTTTTGTTATATCTTGGACAATTCCTTCAGAGTCAGGGACCCTGAAGAGTGTTTTACTTTAGAAACTGGAATCCGATAGTAATTTGTCTTAGGTCACTCTGAAGGCCCACCTCATCTTTAAAGCGGGAACATGTCCTGATAACATTCAGATACAGTAGCTTCAGGGAAGGCGTTGGTGTTTGATGAAAGTCATGAGGAGGAAAGTGAACCTTCGTATTTCCCAGAGCTCTTGATGAAAACAGCCGATGCTTATTAACATGCCTTCCACACAATTTCTATTATGATGCTATAATTTAAAACACTGACTCAAAGCCCTAATAAAGAAGGTGAAACTCACTTTCTAAATTTACTGTACAGATTGCTCTTCTCCTCTCTCCATCAATCTTCCTCCTAAGGAAAATGTACAATTTGGAACAAAGAGTGAAAATACTAGGGTTTTGAGTGATCTTGTTAACAGTATTCTGCTGTGCAGCAATGGCATTGTAAGCATTTGAGTTCTGGTTCAAAGCATGCATGTGAAAGTTTCTATGTGAAAATATCAGGTCACTTTCTATCTTCTGAGTTAGGGGAACAAGCAGGGGGTAAATTAACGAGGGATGGTTATCATTCTCCCTCCCCTTTGCTGAAATCACTTAGTTTCAATTATTTTGATTATTGATTAAAGATTTTGTAAGTGGAGGCCCTTGGCTAAAAAAATCAGCCTTCCCATACTGGCATGAAGGAGAATAAGGATATAGGAGAGACCTTCAGGGCATCAGGAAGTCAGTGATGGGTCCAGGTGCAGTGAGATGGGGACTGTCCTAACCCTCCTGATGTCTAGCCAAAAGATTTGGCTCCCAGCACAAGTGATGGTATGGACCTCATTGTGAACAACACAGAATTTGGAAAGGGCCTGAGAGCAGATGGAGAGGCTAAGGGTAGATGGAGAAAATCAAAGATGACCCCTGTTTCCTTTCTCACAGCATTGCCACTTTGCTGTCTGCTCCCTCACTCCAGGGTTGTTCCCAGTCCTCACTTCTATGGTCAGGAAGCACTGTTGGAGTTAAGTTACTTAGGACATGAAGACTGAATGGGGTATGAGGTGGCCAGCCTTTAGAAAGGCAGACCTGATGGCCCTTGGCTGCTCAGAGTAAACAGACCCAGTCACGATGGTGAGTGTTCCAGACAGCTGTTGCTGTGTAACAAACTACCTCCAAATTTAGCAGGGTGCAAGGTGTGTTCCCTGGGAAGCAGACTCTGAGCTGGAGTAGAATGTGTAGGATGTTCCTGAAGAACTGCTCTTAGAATTAATTCTTCCAAGGTAGAGGAAGGAACTGTCTTGCAGCTCAGCCCTGGCTGGCCCAACAGAGTTCTGGAGCCAGAATGACCCTTGAGAGTTGCCCCCAACTGGGCTGGGATAACCTGGCTTTTATATCAGGGATGCACACACTAGCATGTTTTCCAAACACAGGTGGCCACCTGGTTTCTTGTTGTTCAGTCACTAAGTCATTTCTTGACTCTTTGCGACCCCATGGACTGCAGCACACCAGGCTCCTCTGTCCTTTACTATCTCCTGGAGTTTGCTTAAACTCATGTCCATTGAGTCAATGATATCATCCAACCATCTCATCCTCTAGCACCCCCTTCTCCTACCTTCAATCTTTCCCAGCATCAGGGTCTTTTCCAATGAGTCCGCTCTTCATATCAGCTGGGCAAAGTACTGGAACTTCAGCTTCAGTATCAGTCCTTACAATGAACATTCATGGTTCAGTTCAGTCACTCAGTCATGTCCGACTCTTTGCGACCCCATGAATTGCAGCATGCCAGGCCTCCCTGTCTATCACCAGCTCCCGGAGTTCACTCAGATTCACGTCCATCGAGTCAGTGATGCCATCCAGCCATCTCATCCTCTGTCGTCCCCTTCTCCTCCTGCCCCCAATCCCTCCCAGCATCAGAGTCTTTTCCAGTGAGTTAACTCTTCACATGAGGTGGCCAAAGTACTGGAGGTTCAGCTTTAACATCATTCCTTCCAAAGAAATCCCAGGGCTGATCTCCTTCAGAATGGACTGGTTTGATCTCCTTGCAGTCCAAGGGACTCTCGAGAGTCTTCTCCAACACCACAGTTCAAACGCATCAATTCTTTAGTACTCAGCCTTCTTCACAGTCCAACTCTCATATCCATACATGACCACAGGAAAAACCATAGCCTTGACTAGACAGACCTTAGTCGGCAAAGTAATATCTCTGCTTTTCAATATGCTATCTAGGTTGGTCATAACTTTTCTTCCAAGGAGTAAGCATCTTTTAATTTCATGGCTGCAGTCACCATCCTCAGTGATTTTGAAGCCCCAAAAAATAAAGTTTGACACTGTTCCCACTGTTTCCCCATCTATTTCCCATGAAGTGATGGGACCAGATGCCATGATCTTAGTTTTCTGAATGTTGAGCTTTAAGCCAGCTTTTTCACTCTCCTCTTTCACTTTCATCAAGAGGCTTTTGAGTTCCTCTTCACTTTCTGCCATAAGGGTGGTGTCATCTGCATATCTGAGGTTATTGATATTTCTCCTGGCAATCTTGATTCCAGCTTGTGCTTCCTCCAGCCCAGTGTTTCTCATGATGTGCTCTGCATATAAGTTAAATAAGCAGGGTGACAATATACAGCCTTGATGTACTCCTTTTCCTATTTGGAGCCAGTCTGTTGTTCCATGTCCAGTTCTAACTGGTGCTTCCTGACCTGCATACAGATTTCTCAAGAGGCAGGTCAGGTGGTCTGATATTCCTATCTCTCTCAGAATTTTCCACAGTTTATTGTGATCCACACAGTCAAAGGCTTTGGCATAGTCAATGAAGCAGAAATAGATGTTTTTCTGGAACTCTCTTGCTTTTTCCATGATCCAGCAGATGTTGGCAATTTGATCTCTGGTTCCTCTGCCTTTTCTAAAACCAGCTTGAACATCAGGAAGTTCACAGTTCACATATTGCTGAAGCCTGGCTTGGAGAATTTTGAGCATTACTTTACTAGCATGTGAGATGAGTGCAATTGTGCGGTAGTTTGAGCATTCTTTGGCATTGCCTTTCTGTGGGACTGGAATGAAAACTGACCTTTTCCAGTCCTGTGGCCACTGCTGAGTTTTCCAAATGTGTTGGCATATTGAGTGCAGCACTTTCACAGCATCATCTTTCAGGATTTGAAATAGCTCTACCGGAATTCCATCACCTCCACTAGCTTTGTTCGTAGTGATGCTTTCTAAGGCCCACTTGACTTCACATTCCAGGATGTCTGGCTCTAGATGAGTGATCACACCATCGTGATTATCTGGGTCATGAAGATCTTTTTTGTACAGTTCTTCTGTGTATTCTTGCTACCTCTTCTTAATATCTTCTGCTTCTGTTAGGTCTGTACCATTTCTGCCCTTTATCAAGCCCATCTTTGCATGAAATGTTCCCTTGGTATCTCTAATTTTCTTGAAGAGATTTCTAGTCTTTCCCATTCTGTTTTTGTCCTCTATTTCTTTGCACTGATTGCTGAAGAAGGCTTTCTTATCTCTTCTTGCTATTCTTTGGAACTCTGCATTCAGATGCTTATATCTTTCCTTTTCTCCTTTGCTTTTTGCTTCTCTTCTTTTCACAGCTATTTGTAAGGCCTCCCCAGGCAGCCATTTTGCTTTTTTGCATTTCTTTTCCATGGGGATGGTCTTGATCCCTGTCTCCTGTACAATGTCATGAACCTCTTTCGTTTAATTTTGTTATCTCCTTGCTGTCCAAGGGACTCTCAGGAGTCTTCTCCAGCACTACAATTCAAAAGCATCAATTCTTCGGCACTCAGCTTTCTTGATAGTCCAGCTCTCACATCCATACAAGACTGCTGGAAAAACCATAGCTTTGACTATATGGACCGTTGTTGGAAAAGTGATGTTTTTGCTTTTTAATATGCTTTCTAGGTTTGTCATAGCTTTTCATCCAAGGAGCAAGCACCTTTTAATTTTGTGCCTGCAGATATGGTCCGCAGTGATTTTGGAGCCCAAGACAAGCCCACAGTTTCCACTTTCTCCCCATCTATTTGCTGTGAAGTGATGGGACTGGATGCCATGATCTTAATTTTTGAATGTTGAGTTTTAAGCCAGCTTTTTTCTCTTTTTCTTCAACTCTCCTCTTTCACCTTCATCAAGAGGCTCTTTAGTTCCTCTTTGATTTCTACCATTAGAATGATATCATCTGCATATCTGAGGTTGTTGATATTTCTCCCAAAAATCTTGATTCCAGCTTGTGAGTCATCCAGCCCAACATTTCGCATTATGTACTCTGCATAGAAGTTAAATAAGCAGGGTGACAATATACAGCTTTGACATACTCCTTCCCCAATATTGAACCAATCTGTTGTTCCATGTTCAGTTCTAACTGTTGCTTCTTCACCTGCATACAGGTTTCTCAAGAGACAAGTAAGGGTTTGTGTAAATAAAATTTCATTGGAACACAGTTCCACTCTTCATTTCCATATGATCTAAGGCTGCTTTCAGGCTGCTTGGGTAGAGTTGAGTAGTTGTGACAGAATCTGTATTACCCATAAAGCCTAAAACATTTAGTATCTCACTATTTCTAGAAGTGAGTCGACCTCAGGTTTATGTTCCCACAGTAGCCATTGCCTGTGGGGGCTTCCAGGGAAAGAACAAGACCTTGGACAGTGGTTCTGCAGCAGAGATGAGCCCTGCTGGATGAGGGCTTGGGGCTATGCTGCTTCCATCCCCAGCATTGGGGACAGTACATCTTTCCTCAAGGGAAATGTGGGCGGAGCTCATATGATGGTGTCCATCATAGAGGATTAAAATGACCGTTGCATTTAATGGGTCAGGAATTCTGGCAGGACTCAGATGGACAGTGTAACTTCCAAGATTCCTTCCTTGCTCAATGCTTCTTTGCCTCTTTCTCTCTTTATGAGGCATCTCATCTTCCAAGGTTTCTCCATGCTACAGGGTAATTTTAGGATCATCACACTTACAGGAGGGATTCAAGGGGTGGGATATGGAAGCCCTGGGCCTGTGAAAAAGCATATCAGAGCTGACGCAGCATCACTCTGCTGTGTCTAATTGGTCAAAGCTGTGATGGACCTGCCCAGATTCAAGGGGATGGAACCAGATGCAAGATCACAGTGCAGAGAAGGAGGTGGGAGATGCTGTTGGGAAAATCTGGAATGCCTCAGTGGACCAGGTCTCAGAGCTGTTTGAACACGTCCCTTCCCTTTGAGCACATCAGATTTCCTCTTCCAGGGGAAATGGCAACCCATTCCAGTATTCTTGACTGGAAAATCCTATGGACAGAGGAGCATGATGGGCTACAGTCCATGGGATCATAGAGAGTCAGACACAGCTGAGCATGCAGGGAGTGGATTTGAAGGGGGAGAGGGGAACAGGCAGGAAGGGGATTGCATGTTGGAGCACAGGTGCCTGGATCCTTCCTTTATAATAGTACCAGGCTACTTCCTGCACCTCAGCCTCATGCCAGACCTGCCTGCCATAGGCTTTATGTACGTTTATTATCATAAAGCTTCAAAACCCTCAAAGTAGTAAGCCCTGTTATTCCCATTTGATGAAAAAATGAGGCTCAGCATAAAGGAATAACCCTTTGGCCACAGAATTAAGGTTTGAGTGTGACAGGCTGACTCTGGCCCGTCTCTCCATCCTGCAACCCTTGGTGTCTACCTAAGGGGTGGCTGTGCAGGCCGGACAGCAAAGAAGCAAAAGGACCATAGAGTGACTTTCTCAGCATTAGGTGGTTCATGGTTTCCCATTTTTTCCTCCTTTTTGTTCCCTATAGTTGAAGGAGTCCCTCTCTCTGTTTTGTTGGTTTTAAGAGGAATAAAACAAAAAAGTGAGGAGCAAAGGGCTCCATGAAGTTGAGCAGGGAGCCAGTGCGAGGCCCCATGGCCCAGGGGAGCAAGACTGGGAGGGTGCAGACGGTGGTGTTATGAAGGACCACACCAGGCTCCTGCCCCCCAGGGAGGGCTCAGGCTCTGTGGCTTGTGGCAGAAATGCTCTCGGGCCCCAGGGGTGGAGGAGTCACTTTGCCCTCCCCCTCAGATAAACATCCTCAGGTTAAATATAAGCCTTGAAACAGGAGGATGTCATTAAGACTTGGAAAAATAGTCCTCAGTTTTTAGTGTGCTAAGAATCACACTTGAGCCTTCCCAGGTGGTGCTAGCAGTAAAGAACCTGCCTGCCAATGCAGGAGATGCAAGAGACACAGGTTCAATCCCTTGATCCAAAAGATCCCCTGGAAGAGGGCATGGCAACACTCCAGTGTTCTTGCCTGGAGAATCCCATGGACACAGGAGCCTGGAACACTAGGGTTGCACAGTCAGACACAACTGAAGCGACTTAGCACATGTGCAAGAATCACCCGAGGTGCTTGTTTAAAATGCTGTACTCCTGGTCCCCCACTCTTGGAAACTCATGCAGCAGGGTGGAAGTGACACCCCAAATCTGCATATTTAAAACACCCCAAGCCATTCTGCTGCCAGTGGCTCCTGAGCCAGGCTACAAAAAACATGGAGGATGAAGGGGCAAAATCTCAAACTTCTTTTGTGAAAGCAGCTTGTTTGTCATTTTAGTTTAATTTCACGAGCACGAGTTTTCTAATTCTGGATGTAGATGTGGTAGGTATGTTTATGGAGCTGTCTTGCTGAAAGAAAGATAATGCACACACAGTTATGTGCATAATTGCAGTTAATTATTGTGTTGTGAATGTATGGTTAAACTCGATAAAGATCAACTTATAAAAACTCTTATTACAAGTTCTCTGTTATTTGCCATTAATCACTACTGTGGATTTTTTAGGGGAGTTTCTTCGTTCATCTACTTAATTAAAAAGTTTTGTGTTCTTGCTGTGTGCCTGGCCCTGTGGGAGGAGTGGGGAGAACACACACAGTGGGCCCACAGCCGGGGGCTGACCACTGTCCTCCAGGGACTTACAGTCTGGCCAAGGAGACAGATTTGATAAATCCCCAGCAACCACAGGCATTTCAATTTTGTGTATGTTTGTGATTTTTATAAATGTGAAAGTATTTTCATAGATACAAATACAGAGTATACAAATAAACACTGCTTGTCAGGCCATAGGTTGTGATGTGAATGTTTTTTTTTTTTTTTTTAATTGACTAACATACAGATTTCGAAGTTTCCAGGTAGTCTCTCACTGGGCTAGGAAGATATATCCTATAAATTCTACACGAAGTTGGATTGTAGGGTTTGTTTTTTTTTCAGTCAGTGAGTTAAGACTTCACGTATGAATATGTTGAATTAAGATGTCTGAAAGATGCATTGATTTTTTTTTCCCATCACATTTCTGCTCCTCCCCCATTTGTGAACCTAGCATATTAGGAGAGCAATACCCAGCTGCTTTCAAGCACAAGCATACCTGAATGCAGAGTTGTCATCCAACAATGAGAAACACAGAGAATTCTGATTCCTTGCTTAGCAGTTTCAGCATGTCCTCAATGCTGTTTTCTTGCCAGAAGTCTGAGCGTGCAAATCATCTTTGAGAAAACAAATCAATAGGAGACAGAAGCTGTCATCAGTAACCTCTGCTTCCTGGTTTTCAGCGTTGCAGGTGGTGAGCTGTTTGACTTCTTAGCTGAAAAGGAATCTTTGACTGAAGAGGAAGCAACTGAATTTCTCAAACAAATTCTTAATGGTGTTTACTATCTGCACTCCCTTCAGATTGCCCACTTTGATCTTAAGGTACGTTGCTTGGTGTAAACCAGATGAAAGCATATGCATATCACAGCACTTGTTGTTTGTTTGCTGGGACAAATGGAGGCATCCAAAAGAGATACATGTTTTTTGTTTTTTTTTTTTCCTAGAGGGGTTTAACACATAGCAGTTATCAGTATAAATCAGCAACTATATAATGCATGCTTACTACAGCAGTTCCTAACGATTGTGTGGTATAGAGGCTTAGGATTAATCATCACATTCTAGAATTTTCCTGGGAAAGAATTGAAGGCTCTTGCCAGCCAAGTCTTTAAGCAAGGGGGCTGCTGTTGGTTATGGGGTATTTTCATCCTGGAGTAGCCACTGGCTGCTCCATTTCTCTCCGCCTCTGGCTATTATCATATAAGATGGAAGGTATTTTAACCTCTACTCTCTTTCTTCATGCAAAGGCTTCTGGGCTGACTCTGTCTCGCAATCAATTAAGCCAGACTCTGAGACTGTCTACTTGGGGTCTTTGTTGACTAGGGGCAAGGCATTATCAACAATAAAAAAAAGGGGGGAGGGGGGCAGGTCATACTCCCACCCATCACAGAGTTTATGGTCTCTTTGGGAGGGGAAGACATCCATATGCGCAACAGAAGTGACAATGTAAGATTCAGGGTACAGTCCAAAACAGTGAGAAGATTATCACCAAGCAGTGTGTGGTTGATTGCCAAGTGAATGACGCCTGTCATTGGAGCTAGGATAAGACGTAAGAGAAGGGAAGATTTTCCCCATACTTACTGTAGCAGAGCTGTCAAGAACACATCTGGATCCCCCAGTACTCACTGGCACACACCCCAAAGGCTGCTGCTGGGAGCTGGAAACGCCCAAGCATAAATACCCACTGAAGCAGCCCTTAGCAGTGGACCTGGGGAGATGGTGGATAAATACCCCAGCTTCCTTGTGCTTCAGTTGGAAAATTCTGAGTGCTACCATTTCTCCCCAAGTCCTCCAAAGAGACTGTGCTCCAGTCACCCCCACCTTGATAAGACACTTTATGTCAGCTTCCTTCCGTCTCCTGTCTTCCCATTCTGCCGCCCAGTATTCCCTGGGGTGCCCTCCCACTTAAGCCAAATCCCTTTCCTGATCTGTTCCTGGGAGAACCTAAACCAAGGCATTTATTTTTCCTGGTGTTCTCTTGCAACCTCTTTTATCCCTACTTTTTGTTGTTGTCTCAGGAGAGAGGAAAAACTACACTGCCATCTTGTCCTCAGCATAACATATGATAGAATTTTTTTTTTTTGATTGTGGAAAGATAAACACAATATAATATTTGCCATTTTAACCATTTTAAAGTATGCAGTTAAGTGGCATTAAGTCTATTCACATGGTTGTGTAGCCATCACCACCATCTATTTCTGGAATCTACTGTTGTTCCAAACTGAAACTATGTATCCGTTAAACAATAAGTCCTCAGCCCTCCTACCCCCAGCTGCTGGCATCCATCATTCTACTTTCCATCTCTTTGATTTTGCCCATTCTAGATGCTTCATATAGGTGGAATTATACAACATTTCTCCTTCTGTGATTGACATTTCAATGTCTTTAGGGTTCATTCATATTGACGCACATGTCAGAAGTTTACTTTCTCAGGCTAAATAATATTCCATTGTATGGATAGACCCTGTTTTGTGGGCATCATGTTATTTCCACCTTTTGGTTGTTGTGAAGAACACTGCTATGAACATTGCTGTACTATTTTTCTCTTTTTAAAGCCTGAGAACATAATGCTTTTGGATAGAAATGTTCCCAAGCCTCGGATCAAGATCATTGACTTTGGGTTGGCCCATAAAATTGACTTTGGAAATGAATTCAAAAATATATTTGGGACACCAGAATTTGTTGGTAAGTTTTCTTCATTCCTGTGGCCATTCCATTCATTTTTCATAAACATTATGCTGGCAGAATTCCCCTGCTGCAGCAACATTTCCCTGTTACATGATTCTGATTTATACATGAAGATTAGACTCTGTTGGTTCACTTCCTTCCAAAACTAAATGTGCATTCGTTTCCCCATAGCTCCTGAGATAGTCAACTATGAACCTCTTGGTCTTGAGGCAGATATGTGGTAAGGAACATGTCATTAATGTTGTCATTTTTCTGGTTTATTTTACTATTTGTCTGATATTGCTTTTCTTCTTGTTTCATGTCTAGGAGTATCGGGGTAATAACCTATATTCTGTAAGTACCCAAATTCACTATTTGTGCTCTTCCCCCTTTTCTTTGAAACTCTGTGTCACGTTGATCACTTCAGGTTATGCACGCTTTTATGTACACATAGTCATTTTACACCTCCAGAACACATTTAGTTTATACTAATTACACATTTTCTCTTAATTTGAAATGAGCCATCAGAAATTGCAACATAATCACTGAAAGAAAGCTTGACGGCCCATCACTGCTGAGAAAATAGGAAAGGTTTTTCTTTTCTAAACTACTAAACGCTATTCTAAATTAACTTTTTAAATGTGTCCTTTGCATAAGCTGAAGCTTTTGTACATGACAATTAAACGCCCTGTAAAATGTAATTGAATTTTGAAGTGACAGCACAAGCACCAGGTTAGACTGTTATTCCTCATTCTCCTAATCAGATATTGGAGGAGCAGCCTGATGACGCTAGAGAGACTTACTCATGTTCTGTGCTCCACTTTATTAACAGCCTCAGTGGGGCCTCCCCGTTTCTCGGAGACACTAAGCAAGAAACATTAGCGAACGTATCTGCTGTCAACTATGAATTTGAGGAAGAGTACTTCAGTAATACGAGTGCCCTAGCCAAAGATTTCATAAGAAGACTCCTCGTCAAGGATCCAAAGTGAGTGTCCCTTGTTCCTGAAAGTTGCCTAGCCGTGGCCTCAGCTAGACGAGGGTTAGCACCTGTCCTGTGCACGCAGCCATGTTTATTCCTCGCTGGTTGTTTCCACCTGGCAAAGAGAAGCGTACCACGTGGAACGCTTCAGAAAATGCAGGCAGGCCCCCTTTGTGCCTTTCAGTCCCGGTGGGCACAGTGAAATAAGCACGCAAAGACTGACGTTGTTTTCGGCTTGCTTCCGTGAAGCAGGTCCCGAACCGCATTTTCCAGAGCATCTGCTTGGAGGGCCAGCCGGCATGGAAACAACCGTAGTCCTTGCTTCTATGGTCACTGCATTTCTTTTTCTTTCTCCTCCCCCCACAAAGGAAGAGAATGACAATTCAGGACAGTTTGCAGCATCCCTGGATCAAGGTGAGTTGCCTATTGCAGTTGGTTTGGGGATCATAGGGCATCCTGGAATTCATTTGCCCTGGGCTCTCTGGGTAGCTCAAGAATCCACCTGCAATGCAGGAGACCCTGGTTCGATTCCTGGGTTGGAAAGTTTCCCCTGGAGAAGGGATAAGCTACCCACTCCAGTATTCTTGGGTTTCCCTGGTGGCTCAAATGGTAAAGAGCGATGTGGGAGACCTGGGTTCGATCCCTAGGTTGGGAAGATCTCCTGGAGGAGGCCATGGCAACCCACTCCAGTATTCTTGCCTGGAGAATCCCCATGGACAAGAGGAGCCAAGTAGACCACAGTCCATGGGGTCACAAAGAGTCCATGGGGTCAGACACGACTGAGCGACTAAGCAGAGCACAGGATATCACGTGGCACTGTGGGTTCTAACCACAGCCATGTCTGGAGTATTGTGTTTGCTGTAGGTGCCGTATTTTAAGGCAGCTGAGAGAATCCTCATGATAACAGAGGTAAAGAGGAGTGAACTACCACAGGGCAGGATGGTGGTGAGAAGCTGAAGGGCAGAGCCACTCAACCACTTTGCATTTGATTATGGGATATTAGCCCAAACACTATTTTTGTTAAGTTTTTGAATTAAATTCCACCATTTAAATATGATATCAAATCTAGATTCCAGCTTCTCTTGAAAAATCTGAAGTTCTGCCAACACTGAGACCTCATTCCACAAGGCTGCCAGAAACTCTACCCTGCTGCCTTTGTGCCAGGCCAGGGTCACCCCCATCATACATATACCTACCTGCCTGGCACCTGTTGGCATTTGGGTTAAAGAATCAAAGCTGCTTCAGATAGAGCAGAAAGGACTAAGGGTGGGAGCATGGCAGTTGCAGACTAAAATCATGGAACCAGTAAACGGATTGCAGTGCAGTAATTTGCTTTGCAGAAGTAGGTTTGGGGCAGCTGGCAAACTCCACCTGTGCCAGCTCCCAGCAGTTACCTTGGTTTCCCTGGAAGGCAATGATATCTCCTCTCGGAGGTAGAGCTGCATGGCCTTCTGAAAAAGATGCAGTGGAGGAGGGATTTTAATGATGTGGGATAGAGTGAGTTTGCTAACCTCTGAGGTCTCAAACAGCTCTAAATTACTTGACGATGTTAACTTTACTTGTCTCATAACATGGCCTCACCATGAATCATCCCATTCCCAGACTCTTTTATGGAGAGTTGTAATTCAGCTTGGTCCAAGCTCAACTTTTCAACTTTCCCCCAAGACCCAGTCTTTATGGATTTTTCTCAAATCTTTAGCCACAAGAGTTAGCCTTCAGAGACTACGTTCCTAGATCTGCTGTATTATCCCAACTGGTTTTATTACTTTAGCAAGGTGAATAGGTAAGCATCCCAAATAGTGAGAGGTATCCAGAAGTTGTCATGTAACACATTTCTGTCATTTGAGAGCTCTAAATTGTCTTGGATTTTCATTTTAGCCTAAAGATACCCAACAAGCACTTAGTAGAAAAGCATCGGCAGTAAACATGGAGAAATTCAAGAAGTTTGCAGCCCGGAAAAAATGGAAAGTAAGATTGTTTGATTTGAAGGAATTAACTAATTCAATTTCCTACATGGTTCTCTCTGCTGAGGGTGTATGTCTTCTGATATCAGCAATGCAAAAGTGCATCCATTTTTCAAGTTCACATCTGTACCATTACTCTATTTTCAAAGACAAGCAAAAATATTATTTCAGTCCTATTTAGCTCATCTTTTTACATGTAATCTTATATTTATTTTTTAAATCAAAGCCATTCCCGAGGCACATTTTTAAATCAGTACAATAAAATTATAGTGCAGTTTTTTCTAAATGCAACAAACCACATTTTAAATAGATTTGTTCCTCTTGGTAAACAGCATGGCATTATGAATATCCCAGAGTTTGTGTAAATGGCTCTCTAAATCCAGCTTTGGTCTGTGAGTGGTTGGGATGAGGGTAGGGTGGGCCAGGAGCATTCACTATGATCTCTTCTCAGTGTGGATGGTTTCTGCAGCGGCTGAGTAGGATGTGGCTTAAAGAACATTCCGTCCAACTTGAACAAATACAAAATCAGGGTTCAGAGGGGGACAGGATGGCTTCCTGTGCACAGGGTCATGTCAAGCCCAGAGGAAGCAGGTACTTGCCATGTTTCCTCATCACTGGCCCAGAGGTATACCTCATTGTCATGCCCGTCAGGTTGGGATGCCTTGAGAGAGATGAGGACCACAGCAATAGATTACTCAAGACCTGACTGTTAGTTCTGAAAGAAGCCCTGAAAATAAGGCTTAAAGTGAAGTGTGAACCACCATAACTTTCTTTTTCTCATTCTCTGTCTTACATACACACACAGTCTTTACATGTTGCTTCTGCCTTTGAGAGTAAATGCAGAGGTGTTTGTCCTATTGGCAAAAAAGTCCCCCACCTGCTCATTTCCAACAACTGTAAGAGTTTTGAGAGTCACACTGTCTGCCATTACCAGCTTGCCTGGGCATCACGGGCACAGGGCCCTTGCCTACCATGCTTCTCCAAGGGGGGACGTCCACAGGCTTTGTTAGGGTAAGATCACATTCCTCAAAGAGTAGAGAGTGAAATATGGAGAGTGAAATATGGTATCCACTTCTATGGTTTGATAATGAAATGTAGAAGGAGAATCTCTCTTTTGTTGTCTTGATTTATAAGACCTTTAGAAGTTTCTTTAAGCAAATATAATCTAACCTGCTTCTTGGATTGCCCACCCCTGAAGAGTATGTGCTGTCAGCAGCGAATGCTATCTCAAAAGACTTTGTCATCTGCACTAATTTGAGTATTGTTATATAAGCTCTCTCTCCTCCTTTCTCGCTGCCTTTTATTCACTCTCTCGCTCTCTCTCTTTTTTTTTTAATAAAGCAATCTGTTCGCTTGATATCACTGTGCCAAAGATTATCCAGGTCATTCTTGTCCAGAAGTAACATGAGTGTTGCCAGAAGCGATGATACTCTGGTAAGCAGTCCTTTTCCCTGGGTAGATTCATTCTTAGCACTGTGTATTTACAATGTTTAAGTTATTTGACTTGTTCAGCAACCCAGAAAACCTGAAATCTTGGAAATGTCAGGCCTGTTCTTCCTCCTCTCGAAGAGGGAGTTGGGATGGCTGATTTGATGTACTCTATACTTTTTGGTCATTTCTCCTCTTTGTTTTGATTGGCTATACCCACTACCTCCAACCTCCACCTTCCCACCCTCCTCTGCCCCCAGCACAGTTTGATAAAAGAGAGCCTGGCCAGTAAAAGGGAAAGAGCATCTAATTTTCATGAACTAAAACGAAGGCCCTCTCTTTCCGCTGACCTTGGAGAATCTTGAACTGTAATAGTACAAAAGGGACAGACAGCCCTGCTTCCAAACACACACACACACACACACGCAACACACACAAACACACACGGCAGAAAATCAGGGCAAATGCAGTGGGGCTTGATGATATAGTTCATGGTAGATCAGAAGGCTAAACCCGCTCTCTTTGTTGACATTGTATTGACTTCCAAAGGTCCTTGAGAACAACTGCACAATTTTTTTCCCTAATCCAAACTGAAACCTAATCATAGATTAACTGTTGAGATATAGTGGACACATCAAAATTCAACAAGATTTTACCCAACAGTCAGACAACGGGACTTTGTGAACCCTCGAAGAAAAGGAGACTCCAAAACAGACAGGAAGGGTAGTTCTGTGGGAACCTGCAGGCTCATGTAACTGAGTAGTCAGGGCTTCCTGAGTGGAATCTGGGGACTCCAAGGGCAAGGTCACACATCAGCAGACACCAGCTCTTTTTTTAATCCCCTGAAGCTAACAGTTATACTCAAGTTCCAGGTCTAGCCTTATAGAATGAAAAGAGTTAGGAAATACTAAAAAGAAAAAAAAAGAAAAAGATGCTGGAGAGATGCAAGTTAGGAGAAGAGAGGAGAAGAGGAAGAAGTCTGGACTGGGAAACCAAGACAAGATATAAACTATTAATCTAAGTTAGGTGATGAGAATGATTAAATCTTATAAATTAAAATCGCAGAACAGTCAGTTGGGAGAAAATACATTGCAATGAAAAGTTTAGGGTAGGAGAGGGCCTGAGCTTGTGAAGGAGCTCCAGGTGGAGAGACCCCCCTCCGCAGCCCTCAGGTTCTGTCTCGCCTCATCTCAGTGTCCTGTTGATCATGAGGTGTTACAGCAACCTGCCTGTTCCTCCATTCTCCCCTTTCTCGTCACTCTCACTTTCAGGCAAATGTCTCTTAGTCTTCGACTAGAAAAGGAAACCCAATCTTAAACATGTATTCTCTACAAATAGTATTACAGCCCTTCTGAAGCTCGTTTGAATTCAGATTTATAAAGAGAAAGCAAAGTTCAGAGAAATGCTTTCTCCCTACCACCCCCACAGGCAGCGGTTCAGCCTCTGTAGCTATGCTTTCCCAGATCTGAAATTGTAGTAGCTGTACTTCTATAAATCCAAAACTTTTGTGGTGGAATTTTTCTAGCTTATTTTTTGGTTTTAATTTATCATATTTTACAAATACCTTATATATATTTAAGAAAGTATTTTGACAAATTAGCAAAAATTTAGTAAATTTATTGTTCAATGGTATCGTTATTTTCTCTTTATAAATAGAAATGCATCCATTATACTTTGTTTTATCTGGCCTTTATTTTTACATTTCTCCCCTTTTGGGACCTTATTTAAAAAAAAAAAAACAATTGTTACCAACTTTCAGAGAATGTTATTATGTTATAGAATACAGGAATTTCTAGTAATCAAAAAATGACAATCTGTAATGCAAAAATGGCAAAGTAAGTCTTTCTTATTCAAAGACATCATTTCCTTGGTTCAATAGTTTTAGAGTCTGAGTTACACCTGAAATTTTCTACAGTGGTTTTTGGAACTATATGTTTTGAAAGATTCCTAAGATAAACACAAAGAGTAGTTTGTCATCAATCATTGTCCTAAATCTGAATCTTCAGAGCTATTTGCTGTCTGGGTTACAATGCAGGTGACATAAAGTCCCAGGTAAATAGTAGGTGGTATTAGTTCCCAATGTGGGAGGGGCAAAAGGTGACCTCCTGCTTCCCTTTATGACCAGGTAGATTTGGGGATTAAATGGCTTACTTGCCCCCGAAGGCTCCTCTTAACAAATGAGCCTTAGTTTCTCTGATATTGGTAAAAGGGGCAGCATAGCCAGCTGTGTGAACCTTTTTCCCTCTTCCATGTCTCTCTCAAGGACGAGGAAGACTCCTTTGTGATGAAAGCTATCATCCATGCCATCAACGACGATAATGTCCCAGGCCTGCAGCACCTCCTGGGCTCCTTGTCCAACTACGACGTTAACCAGCCCAACAAGGTCTGATGCTGTCCTGCCAGGGGGAGTAGGGGTCAGGGGTCATAGTGACTGTGCTCCTCCAAGTCCAAGGTGGAGAGAACCCATCTGCTTCTCCATTCTTCTTTCCTGTGTAAACTCCATACTGTGGGGGAAATCACTTCTGCTTAGAAAGTGAATTGAATTAGAAATAAGGTCTTTGTGCATTGAGAGCCTTTCTTCACACAAGGCCTTTCTATATGCAGCTAGAATGCCCCTCTAACCATGAAATTTTATATGTACTCATCTTGCAAATAAAAATGTCACTTTTGGTTGTGAATCCAAATGAGGGCAGGCTACCATTTTCTCCCATTTCTACTCCTGTCAGGCAGGGCAGGTGTGTGTCTATGGAGACACAGGAAGGTGTCTGGAGCAGCAGTGGTAGTTTAGGCTTCTCCTTTCCTTTCAAACCTGAAAAATTGTATTTTTTTTCCTTGCATTTTCCAGCATGGGACTCCTCCGTTACTTATTGCTGCTGGCTGTGGGAATATTCAAATACTACAGTTGCTCATTAAGAGAGGCTCAAGAATTGACATCCAGGATAAGGTCATAATTCTGTTTTATTGCAAAAGGAGTAATTTTTTAAGTGTTTCCAAATGTCTCTAATCATAGAGGTAACAGAAAAATACTACATATGCCCTACTTCATTTCTCAGTTTCCTGTAAAGGAAGATGAACTGATTAAGTAGTCTGGTCCTGTCTAACAGGTTATAAGGGAAAAGCAAACATTCATCTTCCTCATGGCTCTGTTACTCAGCATCTGCCCTTCTTTGCATCCTGCCCCGATTGACTCCTTATTGATCACATTGACTCAGCGGTGTTAATTGATGTTATATTTGGAGAAGTTTTCATTATCCAATTAATCTCATCAGAAATGTATTTTCCCACATGTTTATTAGGGTAACAGGATAAGGAGGATATGCTTTGAGGTGTATACCTCACTGGGAGTGTAGACACAAGTGATGACCAGCTAATTGTCGTTACGCTGAATCTGTCATCAGCTTCCATAGACTTTCAACAGCACTGTTGATAGCCTAGAACTGGCCCTTGACCATATAGGGAATTCTCACTGGAAGTTGAAATGAAGGTTTTAGGGGAAAAAAAAAAAGTTTTTATTTTGAGATAATTCTAGATTAAAAGAAAAAGTCTAAAGAGATAATATAGAAAGCTCACTTATCCCTTTCACCCAGCTTTCTGGAATGTTCATGTCTTACATAACCTTGGTCCCTTTGTCAAACCAAAAACTGAAGTGGGGTTTTATTCCTCTTGGGAGTTGCTCCTTTGGCGTTTGCCATCACATAGAAAAAGAAATATACCAACTGAGTGATGTGTGTGTTCAGATCCATCTGAGAGCGTGACTCTGCCTTGGTTTTTGTACAGGGTGGATCCAATGCCATCTACTGGGCCTCTCGGCATGGCCATGTAGATACCTTGAAATTTCTCAATGAGAACAAATGCCCTCTGGACGTTAAAGACAAGGTAAGGCCACTTCTCTTCTTATGGAAAGTGATAAAAGACTGCATTTGAGTGTCGGCATGCCATCTGCATCATGACCCAAAAAATAAGGATTCGGGACCAAAATCTTCCTACAGAAAATTTAATTTAGAAGTTTCTTTTTGCTGGTAACTTGGTCTAACATTAAAACCTGATTTTAGCTGAAATATGCCAACTGGTTGTCATATTATGTGAGCAGTGAACTGTCTTCCTCGTAACATGAAAACTCAAAAGTTCTGCTAGAAGGACAACCAGAAAGTGGCTCAAGTCCTGGTCCTCTTCCCACCTCGCCATGTGCATGTCTCTTTACTATCCTCTTCCTCTTTGACATGACTGACTCTGCTGACTTTGACCACTGGTACTAGAAGGGGTAATGAGACAGTGCAATTAAAGTTAAGGCTTTGGGGATAAAAATATTATAAAAAATTATTAACTTAGGGAGATACCCTGCTTTCACACACCATGTTTCATCCAGTCCACACAGTACTCCTGTGAATTAATGGCAGGGCTGGGACTTGCACCTAGGGTTCCTACTCTCTCATCTGTATGTATTCCACCATGTATGTAACCCTTCTCTGCTTCTGATACTGGCAGACTGATTCGTTATATTCAGTCAGGGCTGTCACATACAGTTATATAGATTGTGCCCTGTACCATATCTAAGGGATAAGGGATGACATTCACATTCCATGTTCAGTTGCTCAGTCACGTTCACCTCTTTGCAACCCCATTGATTGTAGCCCATCAGGCTCCTCTGTCCATGGAATTTTCCAGGCAAGTATACTGGAATGGGTTGTCATTTAAAGACATACTTTTATTATAGCAGTTTTATGTCAGGTGGCAACAAATATCTCATTCTGTTTTAGATCAGTTTATTCTGACAGTTTTATGGCAGATATAAGTAAAAATATCTTAAGAAGTTACGTCTATTACTAATTCACAGAATATATTATTGTAGGGACTAATGGTAATATTTATAAAAATCTCTGAGGATGTAAGAAATTATATTCTAAACATAGACAGTGAAATCAGAAACTTGCTAGTAAATAAAACCTTGTGTTTAAGTAATTTAATGTTAAACAAGGAATTTTGTGTTTTGAAAAAAAGTCACATAGCTGGAAGCATCAGTATATGAAGATTAGGAACATCCGTCACGGAAAACGGAATGGACTCTCACTTGGTGGGGTGGGTAGGGCGGGTGCTTTACACACGAGAGGCCAGGTGTATGAGTGTAACACTAGCAACATGGTGGACACCCCAGGCAGGGTCCCTGGCCCAGTCACCAATGGGGCATCTGGCCTGAGGACAGGCACTGCCTCAGGGGAGGACATGGAGCCAGGCGTGTGTGGGAGTGGGCCTCCAGTCCTGTGTGTTCTAGTCCCTGGAGATGTTTCTCGGGGCTCTGAATCTCTGGCTGTGTCTTTTGCAGTCTGGAGAGACAGCCCTTCATGTGGCAGCTCGCTACGGCCATGCTGATGTGGTTCAGTTACTGTGCAGCTTCGGCTCGAATCCCAACTTCCAGGACAAGGTGGGTCACGGTAGCTGATGTCCCCACTTCTTCCTACTCTTTGCATGGATGTGCAGACAGCCAAATGATAGGCTTGAGTACTTTGGAAGTGCATCCAAGTTAGATTTTCTGCTTAAATTACAGAGGGCAGGGACTCAGACCAAAGCACTGCCATTCATTCATTCATGAATCCTCTGAACAACCCTTCAATTCTCATTTTACAGATGAGGAAACTGAGGCAGAGAGAGGTTCGGGAAATTGCCTAAGATAGCAGAGCTCGGTAGTGGTGGAGCTGGTGCTCAAACCCACACAGACTGGTTCCAGAGTGTTCATAACTACTACAGTGTAACAGCCTCTTATAGACAGATATCTCTGTGTCTGATGATGTTGGTATGAATATGTAGACCTGATGACCAGTCCTTGTTGTTGAAGCATGGTTATCTTGGCCCTTTCTCTGCCAGAGCAATAATCCATTTATGTGACTCACCGTTCTGCTGTGTTCATGACAGGAATCTTGAGACAGGTTTGTTAGAGGAGTTCTTGCTCAAAGAAATCCGCTCCCTCTGTTAGTAATCACAAATGAAGTAAACTATTGCACTTTCACAGGAAAGATGCTATACATCCACACACTCAGGGGCTCCATTGTTCAGAAGAGCTGAGCCCATGCATGGTGCCAGTGGGCTCTGCAAAGTCAGTTGTCAGTAAATTGCTGGAGAAAGCTGAACTTGAATTAAGGAAAAGCATCAGACCCAGCCCATTATTTCATGTTAATGTTTTGCTCCAATAGCTACAAGCCCTTTCTCTCCACTGCCTTGTGTTTGCTGCCAAATTTGGTTAGGACTCTCACCATGCCTGTACTTTCTCTCATCTTGTTGCATTCTCCTCTTCTCTGTGCTTCTTTCCTTGGCCAGGAAGAAGAAACCCCCCTGCACTGTGCTGCCTGGCACGGCTATTACTCTGTGGCCAAAGCCCTTTGTGAAGCCGGCTGCAATGTGAACATTAAGAACAGAGAAGGCGAGACCCCCCTCCTGACAGCCTCCGCCAGGGGCTACCAAGACATCGTGGAGTGTCTGGCTGAGCACGGAGCCGACCTTAATGCATCCGACAAGGTGCTTTGTGGGTGAAAGTATCCCACTTGCTGAAAAGTCATCTAGTGGGGGCTACAGGGACCACAAGACTTCTCAATTCGTTTACCTAAAATAACTTAGATGCAACAAGTTGTAATTATCCTTTCTCTTCTCCAGTCTAAAGATTCCGTGACTCTCGATTCTGTTTCATAATTAATGTTCATTTGTGGGATGCAGCAAAATTTATGAGATGATCAAATAATTCAACTCTCTTTTATTTTTAGCTTTTTTAGCTTTGGAGCAGGTACAGCGGTGATCATGGAACCCAAGACAGATCCTCATTTAGGACTGAAATTGGCAACGCACTATTGATTTGTAGATAGGCAAAGAAATAGGTGGTTTATTTACTTCCATCACCTGCTGTTTTGTAGAAAGACAATAAACTATTCTTACTTGTTTGATAACAATTCTAGACTAGGTTTCCCTTCTTTAATTAAGCAAATTCAGCGTAATCTTTTCTTATTGTGAACCTATCCTGCAGTGAAACTGATGCTACCATCCATGGTGGTTTTGGCACACTGGTTCACTTAGTCACTGCCCTCTGTGGAGTATTCTCTTGGTACAGAGCGGCAGTTCTCAAGTGGGCAGTGACCTTGCCCCCAGGTGACATTAGGTAGTGGCTGGAGACGTATTTGGGGGTTGTCACAGCCAGGATAGGGTGTCTAGAAGATAAAGACCAGCAGCTCTGTTGAACAGCCTGCAATTCCTAGGACAGGCCCCAAATGTTAACAGGGCTGAGGTTGAACAACCCTAGAATAGATGAGTTAGAGAAATGCTTCTAAGCTCCCTCTACCGAGCTCCTAAAACTCAGCACTTATCTTCATCAGGGGCTCTACAACAGGGAGAGTGAGTTCCCAGGCTGGTGCTGCGTGGGTGCAGAGGTTAAATATGTTATATTTGCTTCTTAGGGCTTCCCTGCTGGCTCAGTGGTAAAGAACCTTCCTTCCGATGCAGGTGACATGGGTTCAGTCCCTGGGTTGGGAAGATCCCCTGGAGAAGGAAATGGCAACTCACTCCAGTATTCTTGCCTGGGAAATGCCATGGACAGAGGAGCCTGGTAGGCTACAGTCCATGGGGTCACAAAAGAGTCAGACAACTTGGTGAGTAAGCAACAACAGTTTGCTTCTCATCTATGTGATAGCATGTCACCTCAGCTTTCTCAGTTTCTCAGAGTAAAGAATAACAATAAACTCTACTTACGAAGTTAGTAAAGATTACTGAGCAAATGTTTTCCAAATACTTGTTAAAACAGGCCACTGGAGAACCAACAATGACTTAAGTTCTATGAATTCAGACACAAGAAAGACTGTGGTGTCTTCCTACCTGAATGTACTGGCCAAGCCTAGATTAATTAAACTGATGGTCAGCTCAGACCGTGATTCTTCAGAGTGAGACATGTGGGGCCTCACCTCAACCCTGCCAGGAATAAAGTTTGCGGTTTTTAATCCTCCTTCAGGCTTTGCAATAACGGTCCCATTGCCGGTTAAACCTGACCCAGTGAGGCTAGAAAGGCAACCAGCCAGTCCCACATGCCCGGTCAAAAGTGCTCACGGCCCTGGTGTTTGTTACAGGATGGACACATTGCTCTACATCTTGCCGTGAGACGATGTCAGATGGAGGTCATCCAGACTCTCATCAGCCAAGGCTGTTCAGTCGATTTCCAAGACAGGCATGGCAACACCCCCCTCCATGTGGCCTGCAAAGATGGCAATGTGCCGATTGTGGTAGCCCTCTGTGAAGCCAACTGCAATTTGGATCTCTCCAACAAGGTAAAGCTGGAGGGAAGATCTCTGCACAGTCCATCCATGTCTCTGTGTCTACCTGCTTCTGGGTTTGGGCAAGTTTCTGTCTTCACTGTTCAAAGTCAGTATTGCTTTTATGGACCTGTTCTTTTTCATAGGGCTCTCCACTTTAAGTGTATTTTGCATATGACTTTTTAATAATTTCCTATAGTTTATTAATTTAATAAATTGTTCAATAATAATTTAATTATTAAATAAATATTATATAGGAAATTATTTAATTTCCTATAGACTATTAATTTAATAATAGTCACAGAAAAGTATTACATTAATACTTCTGGCTGAGACTGGCTTACCATTTATAAGCATCTAGAAAGAAAGTGGAGAAGGCAATGGCACCCCACTCCAGTACTCTTGCCTGGAAAATCCCATGGGCGGAGGAGCCTGGTAGGCTGCAGTCCATGGGGTTGCTAAGAGTTGGACACGACTGAGTGACTTCACTTTCACTTTTCACTTTCATGCATTGGAGAAGGAAATGGCAACCCACTCCAGTGTTCTTGCCTGGAGAATTCCAGGGATGGAGGACCCTGGTGGGCTGCTCTATGGGGTCACACAGAGTTGGACACAACTGAAGTGACTTAGCAGCAGCAGCAGCAGCAGAAAGAAAGAGAAGGAGGGAGGGCGGAGGAGAGAGTGTGTGTGTATTTTCTCTTCCTGGAGAAGAATCAAAGAACATGGTACAAATCAGGGCAGTGAGTCTTCAGAAAAACACCTAGTGAGTTATATGATTGAAATTCCTAGAACCGGATTTCTCTAGTTTCCCCCATTTGGGAGTTTTATGGTTTTATCTTTCTTGTGCTAAATACATTTGGTAAGACTAAGGGGATACTATCATTTGGTGAATGATAAAGAAATTAAAACCCCCATATGTTGACTTCTGGAAATTCTAGAAATTAGCTAACGCCTTCTCTTTTCCCTGAATGCCATCTAGATTTTCATTTACCAAGCATGGTAGAACAGTTGGATAGTCATATGGTTTCAGCTCTGTAACTGTATGAAAGGCAAGCACTATTCTGTTACCATTATGTTAAAAACAAAGTCTAAAAAAAATAATAATAAATAAATAAAATAAAGAGATCTTAAAAAAATAAAAAATAAAAACAAAGTCTAAGTAGAATTAATTTTGTAATTTCAGGAAATATTTGTTTATAAGTGGCAGACATGATACCAGCAGAATTTAATATGGTTTGTTTAAGGTAAAAGAATAACTGAAATACCTGGAAAAATATGCTTCTACCAAAAAAAAATTCTTCTTGCATATTATGTGATTAATTCTAATAGAAATTGAAATAGGTAGTCTTCATATTCTGGAAATATGAAAAGGCAGTATCCTAAGTCCTAGCCATCAGCTGCTGGTTGCTTGCTTAGTTTATCCTTTTCTAATCTTGCCAAGTCAGTTATATAAGCGGCTTAAGGAAGAAACTAAATGTAATATAATATTAAGCAGCATCAAGAGGTTGGCTTTCCTTCCAAGAGTCTTTAAATGAATAAAAAGCAGCTTTAGGGACCTCGTGGCACTCATTTGAATGGCTGTGACTTGGCCGTTGTACATGGTGACTTGGTGGGTCTTGCACCTTCAGAAGAGCTGGTGTCGGCTTGTTTTTCACTTCCATTTTTTTGTTGCTTATTTTAGGAAAGATGATGAGGTCTGTAGAGGAACTTAAAAAATGTGCAGAAAAGTAAGAGAAAGGCCTTGCTTCCCCAGAAAGCATATCTGCCTTTACATGGACTGACCCTGATAGCGTGGCCACGGCACAGTGACAGCCACGCCGCCCAGGCAGACTGTCACTCCTCTCCGTGCCCTGCCGTTTCCTCCCCTGGATTCCATTCCCCCAGAGACACACACGGCCATTCAGATCCTACCCCTGTCACCAGCATGTGACAGGAGCTTGTCACAATTTCTGACAGTCACTGCAGTGAAACAGGCATTTCTCTATCTGCATTCTTCTCATGTGAAAATCGGGAGACCGGCTATTTAACTCGGCTGTGTCGGGGAACGTGGAAGAAGAGAGGACCTGGATGATACAGAGAGCACACCCTGAACCCTTTGTTTTCTTCTGGATTGCCTCTTCTGATCAGCAAAGGGAGAAAAGGCATGTTGACACGTGTACAGGTGTGCACACACACACACACACACACAGATGTGCACACACACCCAGGATCCTGCCCGAGAATTCCGTGCCTGCCAGGTACTGATGGACGAATGCCTTTTTCTGACAGCACTGTGCCAGGTGCGATGTGAGGGGGCTGGGAGGTGGGCAGCAGGGAATGACTCTTGTCCTCAGGCTGCTTGCAGACAGACACAGGGACATTTCACTATAAGAGCGTCTCATGTTATAACCACTACTGTGATAGAGACACTGGCGCTCCAGAAGCATGGGCATCTGGACACTAAAGAAACTGGGAAAAGCTGTTCAGAGGTGATTATTTTAAATGATTGGGATTTGGACAGATGGAGAAGAGGGGAAAAGCGTATTTCAAGAAGAGAGAGGCAGCCAGGAAGGGGAGTTGAGTCCAGATGGTGAAAGGCCTTGAATATAATGTTACGGAGTTTGAGTTTTGTTCGGTCAAATATTGGAGGCCATCAAACTGTAAACCCTCCTAGTCTTTTATTCATTCTATGTCTCTTCCTTGACCTTTTCCCCTTCTATAAAACTATGCATCTTGTTACCCGGGACTATCTTCCTCACACAGAAATCCAAACACTTCCTCCAAAGCTTCCAAACCAACTCCTTACTTTTCACTTTAGCTCTGGGGTATTTGAAAGCTTCATATCTGTTTTCTAAATGACTCTAGGAGTGAACAGTAAACAAAACATAAATATGCACACACACTGCAGCATTACTTGTAGTAGCAAGAAATGGAACCACCCTAAGTGTCCATCCTCAGCAGGCTAACTAAATAAGTTATGATATATCTAAATATTGAATATTATTCAGGTATCTGAAAGAATGTAATAGATTTCCTTATAGACGTGGAAAAGTATTCAGTCTGTTGTCAGATGAATAAAGCAAGTTGACAGAATGGAAGGTGGAATATGATTATGTCTTCACTTTTCAAATTATTTCTCTCCACTTAATGAATTCATAGAGAAAAGCCTGGAAGGTTTGCGTGGGGCTAGCTCTGAGTGGGGGAACTTGGGGGAATGGAAAGAAAAGACTTCATTTTTCTACTGTGTATCCTTCTATGTTGTTTGGACATTCTAAATGAGCATGTATTAACTTCTTAACAAAAACCTACGTTTATTTGCACATAAACAGAGATAGCCAGACTTGCTCAGTTCATAATTTCCATTGTGTAAAGTAATTTATTTTTTTCTGGTTTCCCCCGAGCAAATGAAAAACCTTAAGTTCCAGGAGTTCCTTGGTAACCTAATGGTTAGAATTCTGGGCTTTCACTGCCATGGCCAGGTTCAATCCTGGTCAAGAGCTGAGATGCCGCAAGCTGTGTGGCACAGCCGACAAAGAAAAAAAAATCGTTTAAATACCTTTGTTGCTGTTCAGTCAGTCAGTTGTGTCCGACTCTTTGCGACCCCGTAGACTGCAGCACTCCAGGCTGCTTAAGTTCTGTTTATTAAGTTATTCAACCCAAACAACCTAATATTTCAGGAGCTGATGGAACAAATGAGTCACATAAATTGAAAGAAAGCTATTTTTTTTTAAATTCTCAATTGACCACAGTTGTATACTAATGGTAGGTGTGTGCTCATTGGGAACCTTCAGAAATAGTCACAGAAAAGTATTACATTAATATTTCCTGCTGAGACTGGCTTACCATTTACGAGCATCTAGAAAAAGAGCAGAGAAGGCAATGGCACCCCACTCCGGTACTTTTGCCTGGAAAATCCCTTGGACGGAGGAGCCTGGTGGGCTGCAGTCCATAGGGTCGCTGAGAGTCAGACGTGACTGAGAGACTTCACTTTCACTTTTCACTTTCATGCATTAGAGAAGGAAATGGCAACTCACTCCAGTGTTCTTGCCTAGAGAATCCCTATTTAAACCTTGGACTCTTTAAAGGTGTCCAACAAGCACACACCTTTCATTAGTACACAACTGACTCTTTAAACCTTGGACTCAGAGTGGACACCACCACCCCTATATCCTGTTCTATGTGGATCTTCACAAGATACCTGCTTTGTATCACAGTCACCGCCAACCCTGTGCAGTGCATACGCAATGTCACTGAAAGGAAGGCAGTCCCAGCTAATTTGAGACACTGAACTGCCTGAAGCTAGTAGTTTCCCTGGTGTCGGAACCTGCTGGTTCCATCAAAAATTTAAAGTATTCCTCAACACCCCCTTGAATACACTGCAGTGCCCCCAGATACCTTGGCCCATGGTTTGGGAGCCGTAGGCAATCAAAAATGCTGGGTATGGCCGTGGCGTTTCACCGCATTAGAGCATCTTCACTTTCTGTCCTTCCATGCCTTCTTCCCTTGCTGTCTCTAAATCTGAGCCACAGTGCAAATTTTTCTGGAACTTTGGGGCCTTCAGCCCTGACTCATGCCTCCTTTCTTCCAGCACAGCAGGAGACTTAATTTAGTTATTTTATGATAAGCCTCCCACTCTTTCAGCCTTTGAAGTTTTATTTTAAAGTCACTCTGTTAGCTGAGAAATACTTGAAAACATTTTGTTTGGCTTGCCTCCCCAAGGAGATGGCAAGTTTCTGGAGAAAGGAGACCTCGCCTCCTATCTCTTCCTGGTCCCTCCACACATGTCATCCTCGGCAGCAAGGGTGAGGTCTCTCCCGGGTCTTTTTGTCTCCTGCAGTATGGACGGACGCCTCTGCACCTTGCCGCCAACAACGGGATTCTGGACGTGGTCCGCTACCTGTGTCTGATGGGCGCCAATGTGGAGGCGCTGACCTCGGTGAGTAGCCCTCTGGCAGAAGAAAATGACTGCCAGTGTCTCAAGCCTCGAGGGCACGAGAGGGAAGGTATTGCTTGGCAACTGCACTGCAAAGCAGACAGGCTGCTATTAAGCTCCAGCTCCTCCGCAGGCAGTTATGTAAACATCTGCCCACACAAACCCAGGGTAAGATCTTGTTAATGCCTCATCCTCTTCTTTCCCCAGACCCACACTGCCGGGAACACCTGCTGTTTCCCACTGGCCTTTTCGTTTCCTGTGTTATACAACAGGCCTTCATGTTTTGTATTAGCTTGTGTGTTTATCTTTTCTAAGTATGCCCCCTCCACTGTGGGGGACTGGAGGGGCCATGGGCTTTCAGAGAGGGAGGAGGAAGGCCCCTCAGTGTGGGGGGAGCAGGTGACAACAGCTGTCCTCTCGTCTTTGAAAGGTCTGGCTTTGCTCTTAGGCCTGCATGCATGCAGTAGTGTCCGACTCTTTTGTGACCCTATGGACTGTAGCCCGCCAGGCTCCTCTGTCCACGGGATTCTCCAGAATACTGGAGTGGGTTTCTGTGCCCTTCTCCAGGGGATCTTCCCAACTCCAGGGACCTAACATCTCTTATGTCTCCTGCATTGGCAGATGGGGTTTTTTTTTTTTGCTTTTTTTTTTTTTTATCACTAGCATCACCAGGGAAGCCACTGCATATTTTAAAATAAGGTTTCTTTAGTTTCCCCTCTTTAGTTTCACTCCTGACACTCCCCATTCCAGACGTGGTACCTCCCTGCAGAAGAAACCCTTTGATCCTCATTTTGAGGATACTAGAGAGGAACCAGACCCATTGTTGTGTCTGCGGATGAGATAAGGTTGCTGTTTTACAGCTGCAGTGAAACATTATCTTTTGAGCTGTTTCTGGCCTGGCAGTGGGTTGAGTCTCCACTGGCTCATGTGAGAGATTCCTAAAACTCACAAGAGCTTTGCTAACACAAACTGTTTCTTTAGAGGAGACCCACTGGAGTTTTAAAATATGGGAGCTAACCTTGGGAAAATCAGGGATCTGAAGCTGGAGAATCATACAGGGGATGGCAAACTGTGGACCACAGACCAAACTCAGCCTGCTGCCCACTTCTGTTAATAAAGTTTTATTATTATTATTATTTTATTATTTTATTTATTATTTATAAGTTTTTAATATTTATTTATTATGCCTGTTGTTTACATATTGTCTGCAGCCATTTTCACTCTTCAAGGGGAGACTTGAGCAGTTGCAACAGAGACCCCAACGCCCTCAGAGCCCCAAATATCTGCTCTTAGGCCCTTTACAGAAAATGGTTGCTAACCCCTGGCCTAGGGCATTGCCTCCCTGGTGGCACAAATGTGACGAGAATGTCATTCCCTCCCCACAAGCAGGGGGTCTGTTTTCTGCAGTGTTGAGCCCTGAGCTGGGCTCCTCTGCAGGCCCAGTGATGACCAATGCTTTACCTGGGACTGGACTTTCTTAGGGCACCTGCTCGCCCATCACAAGCCCACCCACAGCCACCTATGAACCTGATGTGCCATTATCAAACTTTCCCCAACCATGTCTAGGCACTCAGTCTAGTTACTCCACAATAAAGCACTTATATACATTTTTACGAGAAGAAATTTTTTTTTTTTACAGATATTGCCTCATAAAAAGTAAACTGTTGACAATGGCTGTGAAGATGCCAGGAGCTGCTCCTGCCAGCCTGGCAGTGTGGGTCAGGGTCTTGGGCCTCTGATGGGTCCTCAGGCTTCTCCATGACCTCTGTGAAAGTGAAGTTAAAGTTGCTCAGAAGTTAAAGTGTCTGACTCTTTGCAACCCCATGGACTGTAGCCTGCTACACTCCTCTGTCCATGGAATTCTCCAGGCAAGAATATTGAAGTGGGTTGCTGTTCCCTTCTCCAGGGAATCTTCCTGACCCAGGAAGGAATCAAAACCAGGTCTCCTGCATTGCAAATGGACTCTTTGCCAGCTTAGCTTCCAGGAAAGCCCTGACCTCTGTGAGGCCACAGTTGTCTCCCCATGCCTTCCCCACAGCAGCTGCCCCCCAGCCTTGGGCTCGCCCTCTGGAGGCTCTCAGGTGTACCTCCCCTCCCTGCCCACCCCAGCTCACTGCAGATGCTCTTCTTGGTCCTGCGAGTCCACTTCCTGGGGGCTCCATTGTTTATTCATTCAGCAGATACTGAGCGCACACTGCACACCAGACAGACAGGGAACACAGTGGGGCCGCGATGGGCGAGCTGGCCCTCCCTTGAGAAACTTCCAGTCTAGTGGGAGAGTCAGAACCAAGGGTCACAGCAAGGGTCACAGTGAATATGCAGCTACAGAGTGGGACCTGAGCCAGTTGGGAGGCAGGGTCCCCAGGGGTTTCCAGAGGTCAGGAGCACTCCTCAGAGAAAGAGGAAGACAGTCTGAGCCCAGAAGAAGGGCTGTGGGCTGGAGCAGGGGGATGACGGGGCTGGATGTGCATGGCCTCCCCAGCAGGCACAGTAGAAACCACGCTGGCTCCACACAGGAAGGGTGTTATCATGGAGATGCCCTGATGCAGGCCTAGGCTGGCTCCATAGAAGGACAGTGGCTGCCTGTGTCATTCCAAACTTCCTAGTAGCCACATCTGATGGGAGAAAGACAGGAAGTTAGTATCAGTCAAATACTAAAAGTAATATATAAAGTAATATATTTCATACATAATATGCCAAATATTATCATTTTGACTTGTAATCATTATTTTTAAATTACTGAGATATGTCCGGTTCTCTGATTTAAGTCTTCAAAATCTGTCTGATTTAAGTTCTCTGGTTTAATGCTTCATCCACAGCACGTCTTAGCTCCACATTTCCAGCCCACCCCAGGAGCTGCATGGGGAATGGAAAGTGAAAATGAAAGTGCTAAGTCACTCAGTCGTATCTGACTGTGACCCAATGGACAGTAGCCCACCAGGCTCCTCTGTCCATGGAATTTGGCCACCACGTTACAGACAACACCCTCCAGCCCATTTTGTCAGTGGGCTTTTCTCCTCTGCCTGAAAGCACCGTTCTTCCCAGTCAGCACCACAGCCCTCGACCCTACAGCGCCCCCTAGCTGCTCCCTTTCCTCTCCCAGCCTGTCCTCAGCCCGGATGGCCGGGAAATCTTCAGATTATCTGGTTCTTTTTCCTTGCTTCCCACTTCTCCTCTACCCGCCACAGTCTGTTGCCGAATCCCTGTGACTCAGCAGAGGGAGTCACCTCGCTTTTTTGGTCGTGTTATTTAGTCACTAAGTCATGTCTGACTCTTTGCGACCACATGGACTGTAGAGCCCACCAGGCTCCTTTGTCCTTGGGATTTCCCAGCAAGAATCCTGGAGTGGGTTGCCATTTCCTCCTCCGGGCGATCTTCCTGACACAGGGATCGAACGCATGTCTCCTGCTTGGTGAGCAGATTCTTTACCACCGAGCCACCTGGGAAGCCTTCAAAACTTCTTTGTTGTAAAATAAAACAGATTTTCTTTTTAAGAAAGGACAGGAACAAAAGAACTTGGTGAATTTGACAAAGGCCTTTGTAGCCCTATTGAGATCAAAAAATAGAACTTCAGAGGCCACCCCAAAAGCTCCCAGTGGCCTGTCCCAGCCACAGTGCACCCCAACCCCCCACCCCAAGTGTGAGCCCCACTCTGACTTTGTAGTTCTCTAAGCATTTCCTTCCTTGCCTTTCTTTGATGTCTTTCTCACCTATGAGCCAGCAGTCACATCTAGTTATCTCTTCAGGACATGGTACTTCCTTGACACCCATCCCTGCCTTAGATAAGAAAATCCTACGTGCCCTCCTTCCCCTCCCACCTCTGCTGCCCTCCTCCAGCTCTAGGTCTTCTTGCTGCTGCTCCACCCCACCTGGCCAGCTGCCCTCCCTCTCCCTGCCCTCTGCTCCCCTCAGAAGCCCCATGGCTGCAGCTGTACCCGGGAACTCAGACCCGCATCCAGTATCTGCAGCCCTGTTTGGCTCCTGAGCACTGGGACCAAGCCTTGCTATTTCTGCCGCCTCAGGGCCTTTGCACTTGCTGTTTTGTTGGTGGTGGTATTTGTTTTTGTTTTCCTTTTGCAAAACTTCCTTGGGTATCCAAATGGCTTGCTCTCTTACCTCCTTCAGGTTTTGACTCAAATGTCACCCTCTCAGTGATGCCAGCCTCCTAGACCACTGTGTATGACAAGGAAGGCAGAGAGTGCTGGGCTCACTTGTGGGCCAGCTTCAGAGCTGGCACCTTGCTTAGCATGGGACTGGGATGAGGAGATCTAGCTCCTACACCTTTCCTTCTTGGACAGAAAGCTGGGGAGGGGGACGTTGGGGACACTCTCAGCTCTTTCTTCGTTAATTACTGCTGCTTGCTTTTTCTGCTCATGGTGCTTGATTTGTTTTTCCCTAATCTACTCAAGAACCTATACAGTAGAGTGTCGTTTCTCATCTCACAGATGAAGAAACCCAGGTTCTAGGAGGCCAAGTGACTGACCACACAGTCTGGGAGGGACGGAATCTGAATTAAACCCGGGTCCTTCTCACTCTAGAGTTCAGCCTCTTTCCAAACACTGGCAGAATTCTTTTGGAAGCTGAACAGTGTCCTTTAGAGCAATACTCTTTGCAAACTATAAAGTACCAGGCAAACATAAGGAAGTATTGGTGGCAGTTTTCCTGTCATTTGCGAAACTTGACAGTGGAGAATAACTTTGCCAGTGAACAAACATCCTGTGTCTGTGGCTGTGCAGGTCTAAGGCCTTTGAGAGAAATCTATGATCAGTCACAACAGAAGACAGATTTTAAGTTGAGGCTCAGATTTCTTCCAACTAAGGCAATGATTCCAAAACCTATTGGAACCATTGCCTTAGTTGGAAGCCATTCTATTGGCTGCAAAATAGAATCACCTGGGAGGGCTTAGAACCCTGATGTCCAGGTCACACCTCAGAAAGGTGGAAGCTGAGTATATGGGTGGGAACCTGGCAGCAGAAGTTCTTAAAGACACCAGTGATTCCATGGTGCCATGAGATTTGAGAAGTAAGGCCTGTGCTTATCATGTCAGTAAGGACCTAGACAGCTTGGTATGACCCCCTTGTTTGGATGCGGTGTCCGACAACTTACCTCATTCACCCCAAAGCAAACTAGAAGCTTCTGTCTGCCCACTGGGGCCACTGCAGGGCTTGACAGCGGGGAGTGGGCAGAGAGAGGTGGGCAACATGAGTGTAGGGCACGCCTCCCAGGAGCACCCACCAGAGCTCCAACCACAGCCTACGACCATACTTCTCAACTTGGGCAGTTTCACTGCTCAGGAAACATTTGGCAATGTCTAGAGACACTGGACTTCCCTTGTGGCTCAGATGGTAAGGGGCTTCCCTTGTAATTCAGATGGTAAAGAATCTACCTGCAATGTGAGAGACCTGGGTTCGATCCCTGGTTGGGAAGATCCACTGGAGGAAAGCATGGCAACCCACTCCCATTATTTTTGCCTGGAGAATCTCCATGGACAGAGGAGCCTGGTGGGTTACAGTCCATGGGGTCGCAAAGAGTGAGATATGACTGAGCGACTAAGCACGGCACAGAGACACTGGGTTGGCACAGCTGGTGCAACGGAAATCTGCTGGTGTCTAGGGGTGGAGGCCAGGGTACTGCTTGACATCTCACAGTGTACGGGACCGCCTCCCATGGCAGGGAATTGTCCCGGCCAGAATGCCAGCAGTGCCAAGGCTGAGGTGATGTGATGGTTGGGATTGTGACCTGGGCTGCGAGATTGGCAGGTGTGCTGTCGATCAGATCCGGGCATCCCCCAGCTTCCTCAGGAATGGTACTTGAACTGTCCCTAGTAAACACTGACAGGTGGGCCAAAGGCTGCTTAGGCTTCTCATTTAAGAAATATTGCTTTTATTTCTTTGGAAATTGCTTCTCCTCTTTTCTACTTTTAAATTTGTGATGATTCCTAAGGTGCAGCAGAGCAGCCCCTCAGTCTCCCATCCCTCCTCTGTGGTGGGTGAACCACTAGCGTTCCCACCGCCCGGGAACACCTCTGAGGTTACTACGCTCAGCGCGCTGATACTGTGAGGAGGCGCTCGAAAAACGTTAGCCATCATCGTGCATGTTCACAGCCTGGAAACAAATTTGCTCAGTATGCAACTGCAGCTCTGTGAAAATTCTCTAATTAAAAAGCAAACACTGAAGTGCCGTGGACCCTTATTTCCACCTTTTATGTTTCACTGAAGATCTTCAGATCCAAATTGTCTGTAAAACTCAGCCTTTTCTTTGAAATGCACAGTAATTACCCGTAACTAGCTTGATATGAGTGCTGAGGTTTGTCCCTGGAAGGATTCTAAGACGTTAGCTTCCACTAACTAGAATTTGGCAGCTAATGACAGTCTTTATCGTTGGCCTAATTGGAGGGAGGTTCAGGATGCAGAGTAATCTGCCTGCTAATGAGGTGCCCGGTTTGATTAAAGCCTGTGGGCCTGAGACATCTTGCCTTTGGACCTCAAAGCACCAATGCATGTTTTTTTTTTTTTTTCTGCTTTCCTTATCTTCCTTTCCTGGACAATCAGTGAAATCGGGATTCCACAGAAAAGGAAATAATTCAGGACAGGGTCTTTTGCCACCTTATTTGCTTCTGGTGCCTGTTACACTGTTTCTGTCTCAGAAGGGGATGTTGGTGTGTGGAACACACAGTTCTCTGCAGTGAAAGAAAAAACTAATCATTTCTTTCCAACAGGATGGAAAGACAGCAGAAGATCTTGCGAAATCTGAACAGCATGAACACGTAGCAGGCCTCCTCACGAGACTCCGAAAGGTGAGAAATTGTGCTCTGAAATGCTTTGTGCTTTTTATGTGAAAAATTCTGTCTTGTCCCTTACAAACACTGAGAATGAACAATCTGTTGGACACACAGGTGGTACCAAAAGGCACCTGTCCTGAGCTGTGGTTTGCTTATCGATTTGCATAAACGTGTCGGCTACCTCTCTGGTTTCTTATTCCGTGTTAGGACTTGGAAATCACTGGCCTCTTTTTGCAGCCACTGTGCCTGATTTTCCTCCTGTCACCCTGTCTATAGTACCTGCCCCCTGTGAAGTAGAGGGGAAATGAAAAAGCTGACCCTGCTTCTTTCTTTCTTAAATGTTTCGAGCTCCAAAATATCACATGTGCTCCAGCTTATCAAACATCATGGCTGTAAGGTTTAAGAAGACATGACAAAAATAAATACATGCAGGTATGCCTTTTCAACCCACATCACAGCAGTGTGTACTGAGAGACTTCAAAACAGTCACACCCTTTAAGTTAGGGATTCTCTGTCTGTGACTCTATCCTAAAGAAATGAAAGAAATGCATTTTTTAAAAAAGTTGTATGCATGAAGATGTTCGTTGCAGTGTTATTTATAAAAATTGGCAATAAAAATTGGAAATGTTGGATGACCAACAATAATGTCTGATAAACTGTCATACAGCTATATAATGGAATGGATTTTGGCCTTTAAATGTTCTTGAAGAGGTTTTAGTAACAGGAATTTAATGTTTAGGATGTTCCTAGGCTGCAAAGCAGAAGATGAATTATGTGCACATTATAATTCCAGCTATGTTTTTTAAAATACATAGAAAGAAAATGTTAACAGTGGTGTCTTTGGGTTTTGCTTTCTTAATTGACAGTCTCTTCTTTAAATATAACTGTTTTTTCCAAACTTCCTAAAATAATCATGTAATAATTATTTTAAAAAAGGACAAATGTTGTAGAAATTTTTTAAATCAGTTAATTTAAGTGTTCATGAAAAAGTATTATTTCAAATAAGCCCAGGGTATCCTACAAAGATCCTGCCATATAAATTGAAAAGTGCCTGGGGGAGGGATAATAATGTCTTAACTTTCACAGCTACTAAAAGTTTGAATTGATATAGTGGTCCCCTGGTCCTGGTTACAGGCAAAGGGCAAGGGGACACAGGCAGAGGTTGGAATGATTTCAGTGCTTGGAGTTGGCCTGGGGAAGATAATGGGCTTTCACACCTTTGTGCTTTGGAGTCTGTGAACTGATAAACACTGAGATCCCCTAGGCCGCTGCTGGGATTCAGTCTCCCCTTGAATCTAGGATTTCTGGAAAGAGATCCCGCCTTATTCACAAGTTCTTACAGGAAAAACTTAAATTAACTCTGGACTTCATGTTCTCCCACTCTGTACCACCACAGACTACCTCACTGTGAGGGAGGATTTGGACTAGCAAAGCAAGGGAAAACTTTTTGTTTACAGGCAAAACAAGAGGGGGGAGGGGTGCAGGAACCTATGAGTCTGTCAGCAAATCAACAATGAACTTTCACATAAAATCTCCTCATCTTAAAATTCACTTTATTTGAAGTGATATTCAGCCAAATGAAATAAACTTCAGGCCAGATTGACTCAGAGGCCACCAGTTTGCAACCTCTGACTTTTGCTGCATTTTATTGTAGGGACCCCACATTTGAGTATAGAATTCTATGTTTATAGACAGATTATCACACTTTAAAGGCTGTGGTTTTTTTTTTTGTTAATGGAAACAGTGTCTTTTGCTTGTTTGTTTGTTTTTTAATATTTATCTATTTGGCTGCACCAGGTTTTAGTTGCAGCATGCGGGATCCAGTTCCCTGACCAGGTATCAAACCCAGGCTCCCTGCATTGGGAGCACGGAGTCTTAGCCAGTGGACCACAAGGGAAGTCCCATAATAAGGGCTGTTTTAAGTTGATTCCCCATTATAAAACTCATTCATAGTGGAAAGAACCCGATGCAAATCTGGCCTTTCCACAGTTTGAGTACACATTTTTACAGTTAATACCTCTAGTATGGTCCACGATTAGGAAGAAACATTTTATTAGGCTCAACACCTTAGCAGGTATATAAACATGCTAAAGCAGGTATTCCTAGGTTTCCCTAATTCCACGAAGCAGGATTTTAACCTGCCTGCCTCCACTGGTGCCATCGTTCTGCTCTGAGCCCAGCATCGCCCTTACAGGTGTTTTGTGGGCTCAGTTGGTGCCCAGGCAGCCCCTCTCACAAGTGTAGCACTCTGGACAGTACTGTTGCCTCGTACTTTCTTGCCTTGGAGTGCGGTTCATCAACTCAGAAACGCTCGTTACGTAGCAGTGCTTCAGGGAAAGGTGCAGCCTGTTCATCTTAAAGCAAAAATCAGCCGTAAGCCATGATCTTCCATGCTCTAATGGTCACCCCAGGAAACACCCTCTTCTGGCCAAGGGACAAGGCTTTTCCTTGGACTGTGCTTTGTTTTAGTGCCCATCTACCCCTTAGGAAGATACTTTTATTTAAAACCATTGCTATGCTAGATACAAGCCCAGATGTCCATTCCAGCAGGTCAGAAAAAAACAGACAAATGCCATTTAAAAAGACAGGAAGGAGAGCACTCTACAAGATAGCCAAGGTTGGGTGGATTGGATGGGTAGGGCTCAAAGCACCTTCTCCCGTTATCTGATTCCTGTATTTCTTGCTGTGCTTCAACCACTTTTATAATTAAGAATATAAATAGTCAGTGAAGCCGCATGCAGCTCAAGGAAGGGTGGCTGTCTCCAGACTGGAATTTTGAATTCGGTGTGGCATGGGTTCTTGCACAGTCCCAGTTTGGGGCTTTTCCTTTTTTTTTTTTTTTTTCTTCCATTAATTTGTACTTTTGCTTTTTGATGTCTAGATTTTTTCAAGAAAGGAATATTGTAGTGTTTAGTCTTTTACCATTATCCTATGATTTTTGTAAGGAGATGAAGAAAGTCATTATGATGCCTGTGAATATAGTATCTCATCCCTCTTGGAGCCCAGAATCTACTGGGAGATTCCCCTCTTGTCTTTGCTTTGAGAGGCAAAATATAGGGTAAAGGCTGAGAGCACAGACTCAGGAATCCCCACTCTGCCACACCTTCATGCTGGGTGAACTACCAATCTGCTTAACAGGCTGGGCCTCAGTTTCCCTGTTTGTTAAACGGGGTGAGTACAGTGCTACTCACAGGATGGTGGTAAGGGTCAGGCGGGTGGTGTAAACGACGTCCTTAGAGCAGTGCCTGCACACCCTGAGCACCATGTGTTTGCCACAGTCGGCATCCTAGCTCGCATCCTGCAGACCACCCTCCAGGTCCAGGGGAACTATGGAGGTTCCCGTGGGGGCCCCCTCTTGTGACCCAGCCCTCAGGAGCAGATGTTGGGGTGTCAGCAATAGCAGCTGTGGCAGGGTACATTTGAGAGTCGTTTTTAGTAACAGCAACCATTGATGCTCAGTGTGTGTGGCAGCCCTGTAATTTTACATCCCTGAGTTGCGGATGTTCCCGCAGGAATCCCGGTCTCCACGAGGTTAAGCAACATGCTAATTACAGAGCGGAGACCCAGACCAAAACAGAAATGCATGCTTTTGGGGCTCAATCAGAGGCTCAGGACTTCTTCAGAGTCAATTCTCCAACAGCCCAGGATGGTCCTTCCCTCCGGTGGGGTCACCTGCTTGGTGGCAGACATGGGTCACTTCCCTTGAGGTAATGCAGAGCCCTGTGCCCTTCAGCGGAGTCTCCCCAACTTCATGTTCAAGATCCACGTAATCATTTGCTTTAGTCATGCCTTCAAATGAATCTAGACCTCAGCTTTCCCATTAGCCAGAAAGGGAGGAGTTGACTGCCAAACATTTCTAACCATCCACTATCTTTAAAAAAAAAAGTAAATCCCAAAATAAATAACTGCTTGGGATTTCGGGACACCCAGTGCTGGAACCTGGTTCTTGAAAATGATCATGATGTCCCAGTGTGTCCCTGGAGAATGCATCGCAGAGGGCTCGTGGGCGGTTGCCTTAAGGAGCAGGCTCTACCTGCAGAGAAAGCCAAGAAAGGCGATTTGTTTGCAGTGGCAACCTACAATGGATCATCTGCAGGAAGAGACTGCCCACAGCCCTGTACAGTGGGTGAGGGGAACGGAAGAAGGTAATTTACACTGAGGGGCATTTTATCACCATTCCTTTCAGTATCATTTTCTGTTCCAGGTTGCAGTGTTTCTTACCAGGGAGCTGTCAGAATTTGGGGGTGAGTGGAACTTCCTGTCCTTGCAGGATACAAGGACCCCCGAGGATTTAATGTCAAGCATCCCCTCCCACATTCATTGTGGAAACCAAAAAACTGCCTCTGTACCTTTCCTGACACCCCCGGGGGTGGTGCCACCCTCTGCTCACCCACCCCACGTGCATCCTAAGCGCAGTCACTGGGTGAAGTCTGTGTCCGCGACAGCAGCGGGGGGTGGCCGTAAGTTGCCTTGCTCTGCCATTTGGTTTCTCAGGGCCAGATTAGCGACAGAAATGCTCCCTGTGTTTTCACCTCTCATCAGTTGTCAAGCCTAGGAATGTGTTCTTAAACATCTGTTAGGAGTAAGCCATGGAGCTTTCTCTTCTGAAAACAGAACCAAAGTCATCTTGTTGAGGCGCATGGGGCAGCAGAGGGTGGGCTGGAGGAGAGTGAGAGGAGATGGCATCCCTAACGCAGGGGGCTGACTGTGGGAGGTGAGACCTGCAGCCAGCGCATCCGTGTCCGGGCAGGTAGGGGAGAGGGCAGCCGAGCTGGGGCTCGTGAGGGAAGGAAGAACACAGCATGCCTTCCTCTCTGACGCAGTTCAAGAGGAGATGGCGGGGTGGTGGCATGCAGGAGCCCATGGTAATGTCTGGGAGGGCCCACCATACACATCTCTCCCCAGCTGTGTGTTCCGTGCCGTCACATTCGGGGCTGAAATCAGCTGTGGTAGTGGTATTTACACCACAGGAATCAGCAAACACTGGTCAGGCTTCACCTTTTACGCGAAACCCCAGCCTGCTCCCCCTCCATCCCCTGCAATGAGCTGGTTTCCCAGCACACCATTGCTTTAGGGGCCTCTAGAGGCCCCCTTATCTCAACCACACATTGTAGGTATCACTTTCTTATAAGGAGCTGCAACCCTCTTCTGTCCTCTGTGTTCACCCCCACTGCTAAACAAAGCCCCCTTCAGCCTTCCAAACCTGCTCAAGAACTCTGTGGTCACTTAGCCAAACCAGTTCTCCTAGAAAAAGGGGAGCTTGTTATAACAGGCGGTGTGGGGGGTTGCGCTTAGATTTTGTACTGGCATCCATTTTTACTATCATATCAAGGTCTATTCTTTCCTGATTTTAAAACACTAGTTTTAAGGGGGTTGAGAAGTCAGCTTATTTTTATTTTGTTTGATTGTCCTTCTAATCAGCTTTTCGGTAAACTGATATTAAAAGTAGTTGCTTTTCCTAAGTCTGAGACTAGATGGTGAAGAAATATGCCCAGGAATAGTTTGAAAAAATAGGACAAAGTTGGGAGCTTGCCCAAAATTTAGAATTCACCACAAGTAAACTGCATTTGCATAATTAAGAGTTGTTGCTCCCATCCTGTGGGTCTAATTGCATCCTGCCACGTGCAGAGAGCCACGTCACCTCTCCAGTTCTCTTATCTGTCTTTCCCAGACGGGAGATGGCTCTCGATCTCCCATCAATCTAGCTGTTTAGTCACTTTTGCTGATGAGAAAGTGAAAGCTGAATTGCCAGGGGGTAGAAGGTGCTGGAAGAAAGGAAACTAGAAGCCCGTGTCGACTAAACAAATATAGTCAGAATGCAAAAGTAGAGTTATTTTATTTGGTGGGAATGTTTAGGAGTCTGAGCCAGGGAGACAAGCATATCAGTAGCTCTAAGAAAACTGCTCCAAAGAGGCAGGAGGGGAAGTCAGGCTATATACAATTTTGTAACAAGGGAGCAGGCATTTTGAACATCAAAGATGGGGTATCAAGTTAAGGAATTTGGCATTCTATGTATGGGGAGATGTAAGCCTCTTCACTGAGTTCATTCCTTTAAAATGCACCTCCGCTGTCTGGGGCCACCCCTGTTCCCTCGTTCACCTTGCTTCCTGCATTCCCCCAGTTCCTCAGCAGTCACCCTTGGGGGTGGCAGCGTCTGCACTTTCGAGAGCTCTCATTCACATTTGGAGGCCAGAAATCGCTGATGGCTGTCACATTTCTTGTTTCTTAATATGGCAGGAGATGTTTTCAATTCACACCAGTGTTCACCAGGGCTTCAAAAAGCAATGCAGTTACCAAATAATGCTCATCTAAAAGATAATCACAGTGTCTACCGTAGGGAAGAACTATGAGAGACCAAGTGAAGGAAAGAGGCAAGACCAGTCCATAAACAAACAAGAAAATGTGAGATAGGCCAGGGGGTGGCAAACAAGGACCTAGAGCCAAAACTGGCCCCTCACCTGCTTTTATGAATAAAGTTTTATTGGAACAGAGCTATACCCCTCTGTTTACTCCTGTCTATGGCTGGTTTCTGGATCCATATATGGCAGTCACAACAGAGACCACTAGGTTCCTTACAGGAACCAGCCAGAGGAAGAGCTGGCAGAAGACAGAGGGAGCAGTGAGTGAAACGGGCCTGAGAAAGTAAAGAGTTAGATTGAAAAGGAGGGGGCTATGGGGGTAGCAGCAGAGTTTGAGTGTGATTGTTGGGGCAGAGGACGGTGCCTGAGGTGAGCAGACGGATAGGCCTGGCCTGGAAAGGCAATCGGGTACTGGCCCAAGTGTGTTAAGTAAGTTGTTGTTCAGTCGCTCAGTCGTGTCCGATTCTTTGCAGCCCCATGGACTGCAGCACGCCAGGCTTCGCTGTCCTTCACCATCTCCCAGAGTTTGCTCAAACTCAAATCCGTTGAGTCGGTGATGCCATACAACCATCTCGTCCTCTGTCAACCCCTTTCCTCCTGCCTTGGGATTTCCCTCTGACTGCTCATACCCAGAAACCAGATAGAAGGTGGTCTTGGCAGCGGGTGAGATGGGACGGCTGCTTGGACTGGTACTGTTCAGGCTCAGTTACTTTGTGAACTTGGGGCAGGAATACAAATGAGAGCTCGCTATCCTGTGTAAATATTTGAAGTATGTGGTTAAAGCTAACGGGGAAATTCTGGCCTCCCATTACACAAATGCACCTTTGTGAACACCTGGAAGCCTGAGTTCCGGTTTAGGGTTCTGGTTCCTCAAGGTCCCTGCTGCTTCCCCTGCCATCTTCCCAGCCTGCACCCGAGGCCTTGCCACGTCCCAGCCACATCCACCAGCCTGTGGGGTCGAGGGGATCGGGACACGCGAGAATATTTTGAGGCATGAGTCAAGACTTAGGGAACCCAGAAGTCCTGACCCGCCTCTCCTCTGAGCAGTGTCCCTGCTCACTCTGCCCTGGCCCAGCCAGTGAGGGCCTGACCAGACTGGGCACTGGGGCATCTCGGAGCTTCTGTTAAATATAGACCACCCTCTGCCTCCAAAGAAATCAGCATTCTTCCACCTTCTCGAGCTAATCAGGAGCACACTGTACCTCTCTGCCCCCGCTATGCATCAAAACCAGAGTGTGCATGGGAGAGCATACACGCTAAAGCTGCTGGAAGCTGCCTTCTTGGGGACAGACGCTGAGCTGAGCATGCCACTCGTCCCTGCTGCGACATCTAATGGTGAAAAGTGGAAGTGCACCACCCACCAGGAGGAGAGAGATGTCAGAAACTTTGTTCAGTCACTCAGTGTCTTTGCGACTCTTTGTGACCCCATGGACTGCAGCACACCAGGCTTCCCTATCCTTCACTGTCTCCTGGAGTTTCCTCAAACTCATATCCATTGAGTCGATGGTGCCATCCAACCATCTCATCCTCTGTCACCCCCTTCTCCTGCCTTCAATCTTGCCCAATATCAGGGTCTTTTCTAATGAGTTGGCTCTTCACATCAGGTGGCCAAAATACTGAAGCTTCAGTATCGGTCCGTACAATGAATATTCAGGATTGATTTCCTTTAGGGCTGACTGGTTGCTGTCCAAGGGACTCTCAAGAGTCTTCTCCAGTACCACACCTCTGTCCCAGAGGGCTGTCTCAAATTCTGTGTTCAGATTCTTCACGGTTCTTAGTGAACACCAGTGGGGAGGAGCCCTCCTTGAGGACAAGGTTAAATTTCCTTGGACTGAAGACTTGAGTATATTCTGCTTGTCCTTGCCTTTAAGCAGTTTCCCAGCCCATCTTCCCAAGAGCAAAGTAAAGGGTGAGGGTCCCTCCCAGTCCAGGCCAGCAGGTCCTGACTGCAGGGAAAGGGAGGGCAGGGAGATGTGCGAAGGCCCTGGGCAGAGAGCAGGGATGTGGGATGGCTTGCAACCCCTAGACCCCTTTCTTTGGCCATCGAAATATTTTTCTCACCTGCCTGCCATTCATCTCCACTTGAAAGGTGAGAATGTGTATGTGTTTGTATGATCGTCCCAGAATCGAGGACACTATAAAACCTGAGCTGTCAGTCCCATGAAGCAGTATTTTCTTGGACAAAACAAGATTTCTTGAGGATTGCTACATTTGGGAAACAGCATGAGAGCTAGTGATGGATTCTGACATGAACACAGTCCCTGCAGAAGAAGGTTCAATCTGTATTTCTGATTGAAATCTGTATTTCTTTAAAAAAAAAAAACGCTCTCCCCTGGAGCTCCCCAAGGACATGGAGCCTGTTAACACAGGCCAGCGGTCCAACTCATTTGCTTAGGAAAAATGAGGTGCCCGAGTGTACCCTTGCCCGAGTCTGTGCAAATCCAGAGTGGGGAGGCGGGGTGCACTCTCATCCTACTGACCCTTTTCATAGCAATGACTTATAAGCCTTACTTTAAATCAAGACTCTGCACTAACTGGGACGTGTTTTCTTAGTATAACGAACTGGAAATGGCCCTTGCTGGATATTCATAGTCCTAGGACTAATAACTGAAGCACAACCCAGCTTTGAGTTTCTGTTCTCAACTTTGTAAATCCTTGTTTACTCCTCCCCGCTCCCCACTCCCCTTCTAGAAACCCATCACCTCCCTTTCAGTGACAGCAGTGGTAGAGAGGAAACCTAGTTCTGTCTTCACCTTGGTCAAGAAAGGGCCATGACCTCTCTGAGCCTTGGTTTCCACATCTGAAAGGGAGAATGACCACATGAACCACAAAGGTTGAGGTTTAACGAGGAATGTGAGTGAAAGCACAGTGTAAGCCGGAAGATACAAACCTGGAAGTTACAGCTGCAGACGGAAATGCATCTGTCGCAACTCCTAGGGGTGTTCATGAAAGAATAGTTCAGGACCCTTGTTGAAGACAGTAGGATGGACTATTTGAGGGTACTGCAGTGGGTGCGGAGCCGAGGAAAGAGATCAACTCAACCCCAAATTCAACTAGGACAAGCGTGGATTTATAACCAAGGAATTGGGTGGGGTTCATGGATGGAAAATCACTAAGACAAAACCCAGAGGCTAAGGGGTTTCTTGCTAGAAAGCCATGCCTTGGATTCTTTCATGAGATGGTCAGCCAGCTGAGGCCACAAGAGGAGATGGAAGGGAGGCTCAGGGGAAATGCAGTTGTTTATATCATTGGTCCCAGAGAGACAGGGATTAGGGTTGGGTCACGGAGCTCAGACCCAGTTAAGCAGGGGGAAGCAGAGAGCCCCTGGGGCAAGTGCTTTTCTGGCGTCAGGGTGGGCACACAAGGAAAGGTGCAGGGCATGTCACTGGGGCATTTGAATGTCAGGGGTCACAGTGGGAGGGTCGGAAGGGGAACCTGTGTCTGAGCCCACTTACACACTGGTGTACCTGGGCTGGGGCTGACATCCTCTGTGGGGATGTTGAGGCAGCAAACATAGGAAGTTTTAAAGATTATAATACTCATCAGGATTATTGCTGAAGGCAGGGCAGGTGCTCAGATATCAAGGTTGGGCATGAAGAGTTTGCTCAGATATCAAGGGTGAGGGATTTCCTCTAAACTTGACCTTGCAGGATTCTTGTTCATCCTGGACTAACCAGGCCGACACAGCCCACTGTCACCAGCCCCTCTTCCCTGTTTCCTCCATTTCTGGGGCTGACTTGGGAGCAGGCAGACAGACCACCAGCCACTGCTAGCCCACCACTGCCCTGAGTGGAACTGGAAGGAGCAGAGGGCACTCAGTCCAGGCAGCACTGAGCAAGGCCGAGACACACCCTCTCTCAGTGGCGTGGAACAAGCCCACGTTGGTTCAGAGCAGCTGCTGGAAGCAACGGGGTAACACCTGTGTCCGAGGGTTACCACAGTCTGCTCAGGCTTGGGCCCAGACCTGCGGGACTCGTGTGAGGGAACAGAGGTGCCCTCAGTCCTTCACACAGGACAGATGTGTTGGCCCAGCCTCAGAGTGTCAGGATCAGAGGACACGGAACAGACAGAATAGAGCAATGCTATGGGTAATGCCCCCAGATTCAGTGATGGGACTAAAGCCAGGAGCAGGTTTTCTGCCTTTGCCCCATCTCAGGAGAAGCACATCCTGGCTTCACGCAAAGAATCTGTCCGTGTTAGTTAGCCATGTGTCATGGACTAGGTGAACTTTTTTAGTTATTCATGAGATACTCCTAAAGGAGGAGGCCGCTCCCAATTCAGACACTCACTGTGCCGTGGGTGGCACTAGTGTTAAAGCACCCCCTGCCAGCGCCAGAGACATAAGACACGTGGGTTCGATCCCTGGGTTGGGAAGATCCCCTGGAGGAGGGCACGGCAACCCACTCCAGTATTCTTGCCTGGAGAATCCCATGGACAGAGGAGCCTGGGGGCTACAGTTCATGGGGTCGCAAAGAGTCAACACAACTGAAGTAACTTAGCATGCAGCACCCACAACTTGAAGGTAGAAGGGCTAGTTTGAAGATTAAATTATAATGGGAGGTGGTAGATTGTCTTCATGGGCTCATCTGCCACAGTGAATGGCATCAGGGAGAAGCCCCTGCCCCATTTCTTCTTGCCTGATCAGCAGCACCCCAATGAGTAACTGCCTCAGAATAGAGCTTTTCAACTCCTGTGCTGACTTGGGTCATAATTCAGGGGAAATGCTGGCAAGATACTCCAGCCCTTTCCACCCAGTGCTGCGTTTTGTCTCGGTACCTGCTGAGATTTGAGGTTAAAAGAAGAAACCCAACAAGGACAACCTCATGTTCTACAGATCACTGTCCAAACTGTGGTTTCCAACCCCTAGGAGAACCAATACTTTCTAACAGTTGTCCCCAGCCTTTTGGATAGGGGAGTGGTTCGGGCAGTAATTTGAACCCTGGGGAGCGGTGGATGAAGCTTTGCTGCTCACCTCTTGCTGTGCTTCCTGGGTCCTAACAGACCAAGGACTGGTGGGGGGGGGTGGGGACCCCTGCTTTATAATGTACATTTTGTGATGCCGTCATTACTCTCCTGAAATAAAACTCGAAGGTAACAGTGTACCTGCTGAGGTTAATTTTAAAAGACAACAGAATGCCCTAACTGTAATATAACAAAGACATCAAAGTAATATGTATGTGGTATAATAGAAGGTGTTTCAGTATGTAATTGCAGAGCATAGGCGATGAGGAGACATTGTTAACTTGACAGACGCTTGGACCCATCCACAGAATCACCGAATGTAACACCTACAGATGCCAGGGATGTTGGAGGGACAGCAACTCAAAACAGCAGCAACAGGCTGACGTTTTAGAAGTGGGGATCAGAGCTTCTGAAAGATTAAGCGGGAAAGGATGTGTGTATAATTCCCCCAACATATACAATTGTTGCACTGCTGGGGAAGTCAGTATGTATTAACCCATACCCTCTCAGAACCCTCTGGGTCATATTAAAATGCAGTTAAGTCCTAAGTTCAGGTGATCACAGACAAGGTCTTTCTCTTATATAAATGCTCAGCAGACACTCAGAAGTCAAGCAGACTCGGGAGAATTCATCCCATTCACAACATTGTGTGTACATATCAAGAGCCCAGCACCCACCTACCCACTGCCCGCCAGCAGCATCCCCCAGCACTGGGAACTAAAACTGCCAGCATCCATTTTCAAAATGCCAGCTCCTGGGCGGTGTTCCCCTTGTCGAGAAAGATGGGTCGGAGTTTACCAGGAGGAAGCGGAGGAAGGAACGCGGGAGAGTTGTGAGCTTGCTACCAGGGCTACCAGGCATGAGCCTGCCCTAGGGCTCCCATCCTGTGTTGGTGGTGGAAACTAACAGTGGCTCAGGAGGAGGAAATGAGCTCTAAATCAGCACCTCCTAGGATTTAGGTCTGGAAGCAGGGGCCCAGCCAGGCCTGAGACCTCACTGAAAGGAAAAGGCAGACCCTTAGCTCTGAAGCACTCCTGCATCGGTCACCCTGAGTACCTCATTTATGTAGCACCCCTTTATTGGCCATCCTAGGTGAGCCAGGTGCTGGGGATACCGTCCTGCCCTCAGGTTGGCCTCTGTTTTAGAGGGGAAGAGTATCACATGATTACCCTCCCGTCCAGGGGGTCACGATGGAGAACCAGATGTGGGCTGGAGCCTGCCCGTGAGGAAACTTCTGGGAGAGGTCACAGCAAGATAGGTCTCCTAGGGTGCAAGGAGTTAACAGGCTAAAGCATAGGGAGTCATCGTGGGTAGGAGAGAAGGACTCGTCCTCGGGCTGCAAGCCAGAGGCTGTTATTACACAGCTGGGAGCTGAGAGCCCAGAGGGTGCGTGGGGCCAGGATGGAGCTAGGGTGGCATGACCAGCGTTCCACCATGTAGCCCTTGAGGTGGGTTCTCCGGGTGCACGGAGCTCCTCGCCAGCACCATCTCTTCAAAAGCACCCATGTCATATTTGATAGGACATTGTTCGTGTGTGTGTCTCTCCTCAAAGCTGCGGATCTGGGGCTGGTATAGACCTTCCTGTTCTAGCACACAGGAGGTCCTCCACGAATGTTTGTTGATGAATCTGTGCATCAGCCAGGGCTGGGGAGACTTCTGCTTCTCCCTGTAGGGCTGAGAAAGAAGACAGCAGAAATGCTATCATGTCCTGCAGGCCCTTCCTCAGCATTTAACTTTGTACCTGGTGACGCCCTTTTTCTTATCATCTTATACCTCCAGAATGTCATTAAGGAGCAGGACTTTTCCACACAGAAGGGGCAGGTGCCCTGGCCAGTCTAGACTGCTTCCCAGAAATTGTTTTACCTAGTTCATCGTGCATCAAAGTGCAATGGAAGTGGGCAAATCCGTTAAGACAGAGCACATCGGTGGTCGCTAGTGGCAGGGCAGAGGGAGGGCTGGGAAGTAACCACCAATAGGTACAGAGTTTCCTTGTGGGGCAGATGAAAGTGCTTTGGGACCAAATAGTAGTAATAGTTGTACATGTAGTAAAAGCCACTGAAAGGTCTGTTTTAAAATGGTTAAAATGGTGAATTGTATGTTACGTCTCGCTTCAGTCGTGTCCGACTCTGTGACCCTGTGGACTGTAGCCCGCCAGGCTTCTCTGCCCCTGGGATTCTCCAGGCAAGAGTACTGGCGTGGGTTGCCATGCCCTCCTCCAAGGGATCTTCCCTACCCAGGGTTCAGACCTGCATCTTATGTCTCCCGCCTTGGCAGCAGGTTCTTTACCACTGGGGCCACCTGGGGAACCTATGTTATGTCTGTTTTACATTAAAAAATTTTTAATGTCATGGGGACAGAACAAGAGGTGTCTACCACGTGAGCAGAAATTGCAGACCTCCCGGAGTACAGACTTCCAGTTAGAAATTAAATAAACTTTGGGGCTATAATGCACAGCTGTTGACTAGAGTTACTAATACTCTACAGCACATTCGAAAGTTGATGAGAATAGATCTTTAATATTTGCATCACAAAATATTTGCATCACAAAAAAATATTTTTACTGTGAATAGTGATGGATGTTAACCAGACTTACCAACATGATGATAATTTCACAATAGATACAAACATCAAATCATTTACATTGATTTGAAACTAATGTTATAATAAGGTTACTTTTACCTCCATTTTTTTTTTAAGGCAAAGAAAACTCACAGACCAGAAGGATGCATTGGGGGTCTTTTGTTTGTTTGTTTTGGGGGCTGTTTTATGTTTTTGTTTATCTTCTACTCTCACTGCACAGCTTGCAGGACCTTAGTTCCTCCAACCAGGGATCGAACCTGGGCACGGAATCCTAACCATTGGACGCCCAGGGAGGTCCCAAGCAGCAGGGTCTTGAACCGTGGGAATCGGCATGTGCGTTTTGCTCAGGGCCTGCTCTTCTCCCTGACTAAGGGCCCCGTTTCATCTCTATTCAGGACACACACCGAGGACTCTTCATCCAGCAACTGCGACCCACACAGAACCTGCAGCCAAGAATCAAGCTGAAGCTTTTCGGCCACTCGGGGTCTGGGAAGACCACTCTGGTGGAATCTCTGAAGTGTGGGCTGCTGAGGAGCTTCTTCCGAAGACGCCGGCCCCGGCTCTCCTCCACCAACTCTACCCGGTTCCCACCCTCGCCCCTGGCCTCCAAGCCGGCAGGTATGCGTGCACCCCACCAGCCCTTGTCTCTCCACTGGGTGCTTCCAAAGTCAAAGCCTGGGAGGAAGGCTGGCTTTGTTTTGAGCACTTGGCCCGAGGCTGACCGACTCCTGGCGCCTTGGTAGCTTCAAGGTGTGGGCCCTCTGGCTCTTGGCCCTGTGTCCACCTCACTCTTGGGCAGCAAGTACACCCTGCCCCCATGCTAGCAAGGAAAGGGCCTTGCTGAACTCACAGTCCACAGTCACAGACAAGCGGAATAGCACAACCGTGTCATATTCTGCTCAGGACTCTGCCCTTGAAGACGCAAAGAACTGGTCTTTGACACAAATTCAGGGTTGCACAGATGGAATATCAGTTCCCAGGATGGGTCGTCTCCCCTGACACTCCCTGGAATGCTGTGCGCACGTCCAGGAATGCAAGAACACAGAGCAACAAATCTGGGTGCATGGGGAGGCCCGTCCACGCGTATCTGGAAGTGGGTTGGTGGATTTGAAAGTCTCCTTAATGATTTTTCAATTGGTCCATCTGCTTACCTGGGCCCTGGTTGGAAGGCAGATGTTGCCATCTAGCCCCACCTCCCACAGACACAATTGTCAGTGGACCCACACCCAGAACTGCAGGATGACCTGTCCCTCCCAGGGAGAAACACCTGAGATGACCAAGAGGAAGCGGAACAGTCTGGGGTGTTGTTTTTCCTGCCCCCTACCCCGCTTTTAGAGTAAGGGAATTAAGTTTTTCAAAAATAGAAATATAGACCTTCAGAGACTTTTCTAAACAATGTCATTTTTGAAGCTCTGTGCCTCAGATTCACTTTCTGTACATAATACAAAGGTGTCATGCCTGTTACCTAGAATGAAAACAGGTGTTTCAAAGTTTTGTTTCTATGTAATTTCTCTCTCCACGAGGAAAGAGGTCTGGGCAGCCTTAGTAGGGTGAGGGACCATTGACTGAGATCTTCATGCCCCTTTCAACTTTTTCACTCTGAGCACAGCAGTAGGATTGAAACCAGGGGAAGAAGTACAGCCAAAATGGACGTATAATTAGAATGATTATAATACTGCTAATGCAAACGGAGCACTAACCGCGTGCCAGGAACTGGGCAAAATGGGGTACGTTTGACACCTCATTTAATCCACGTGACAGCTTTATTGGCTTTTTTGCCACCCTTTTACTGAAGCCTTGAGGGGTCAGATACACTGCCTAGAGTCACACAGCTGGCAGTTCATGAAGTGTCTGGCTCCTGAGCCAGGGCTTGTTAATAATGCTTATAACTCCATCTGACCTGGGGCATATTTATGCTCACATTTTCCATTTTCCACTGTAATTTTGCTCAATTTCAGGATGTAATATAGGTTTATACCTTCTCAGAAGCCAGTAGTTTTCCAGATTTAACCATTAAGTTCAGCCTCTGTGTGTGGACACTGCCAACCTTTGCTCAAGGTTCAAAGTGAACTTCTCTAGCAGTTCCTGGGGTCGCCAGTTCTCACCTGCTGTGGGTAAGGTCACTCCATTCTCAATGACTTGAGGCTAGGAGGTGCAGCGGCAGGGAGGCAGAGAGAAACAGACAAAGAGCAGAGACAAAGATGGGATCTATACAGATCCATGATCTGGAATTTTCACTAGCCATATTAGATATGATTTATGCTGCAGGGGACATCCCTTGTGGCTCAGCTGGTAAAGAATCTACCTGCAATGTAGGAGACCTGGGTTCGATTCTTGGGTTGGGAAGATCCCCTGGAGAAGGGAACGGCTACCTACTCCAGTATTCTGGCCTGGTGAATTCCATGGACTTTACAGTCCGTGGAGTCGAAAAGAGTTGGACACAACTGAATAACTTTCTCACTTCACCTATGCTGCAGCTCATGGGCACACTTCAGGTGACATACAGGCCCTCCAGGAGGGAGAACAGCTCTACCCTCACTTCTCAGAAGTCGGATCTCCATTCTTCTTCCTCTGATCAGTTCCCATGTCCAGAAGAATCCAGAAGTAGACTCTTGATAAAACACAGCTCGCGATGGCTAAAGTGAAGGAAAGAGCTGTCGCTCAGTCATATCCAACTCTTTGCAACCTCATGGACTGTAGCCTTCCAGGTTCCTGTGCCCATGGGATTCTCCTGGCGAGAATACTGGAGTGGGTTGCCATTTCCTTCTCCAGGGGATCTTCCCCACCCACGGATGAAACCGGGTCTTCTGCATTGCAGGCAGATTCTTTACCATCTGAGCCACCAGGAAAGCCCCTCAGGATGACTAGATTATCGGCAAATCTCACTGCATCTTCCAGCCAGGGCTTACAGAGACGTGAGTCATGGGGCTGAGTGACACAAGATTCTCTCAAGGATGACGGGTGCTCTGGACCAGATGAGTGTCCCTGACTTCGATCAGCACAGAGAAAAGTAATTCGGGGTGCAGGAATGTAAGGTCAGAGGTCAGAAGCCTGGTAAGCTGCAGCATTTTGTGTAGTATGAGGAAGGGGAAGGAGAAAAGTTGAATTAACTTCCAGCGTTTGCAAATCAAGACACTTCACCTAAGAAGTTGGATATTTATTTGGTTTCTTGTAAAAAATAAGATTGGGAGCTCTGGCCACGCTGGATTCACGTTTCTGCCTGGAGCCAGTTAGTGGCTGGGGTGAGGGGCATAGCACCATATTGAGGGGCCCAGCACCATATTGAGGGGCCCAGGCTCTGCATTTTGCCCTGACCCCACCCAGCCCCCTAACTCCAAGAGGGAGAGCTTGGGAGTAGACTCCCCACATCTGTGTCTGAAATTTCTCCCTGTGACAGAAATGACATTTCAGCAGTGCATTGGTGTGTGTGACCCTTGGGCTAAGGTCACTCCTAGTTCATCCCAAATCTGTCTGACCAAGGCCAGGCAGCCTCCCAGAGGGCCTGGGCAAGGATGGAAGAGGCCCACCCAGCTTTGTGCCCAGGCGGCTGGTCTGCTCTGAGGGTGGCTGAAGTGTCTATATGGACAGTTCCTGGAGGTGACACGATTCACTCGCAGCTAACTCTAGTCCTGCTGAGGCTGATAAGAGCTGGGAGGCTGTGTTTTCTGCAGGAGGCTCTGTGTCAGGCCCTTCTCCTGCCCTGCCCAGTGCAGAGCCAGCAGGCCCCCGGCTGCGGAGTGCAGGCAGGAGGCAGCAGAACGTGAAGCCCGGACCCCTGCAGCCCCAGACCAGGCAGCCTAACAGTCACTTTCTGACCCTCACAAAACAGAAGGGGATCCTCAGGAAAACAGAGCATGGCACAGATATGAAGCACCAGGAGGGCCACCTGGAGGGGAACCAGCTGGGGGAGGGCGGCAGGCTCCGGGGGCCTTGCGTACAGGAGAAGGGACAGGGCAGCGTTTCTTTGTAAGGCATGAGGAAAGGCTGTTCTGGAGCATGGTCTTAAGGGAAGGAGGTCCGTTGCAGCCAGGCTCAGCTGCACCCCAGCTCTGGACACCCCTGACTTCTGCTAGGATGGTCAGGCCTTCCTCCTTTCACCAGGACAGATGCCTGCATGAGCACATTTACGTCACTCAGGCGGCAGGAAGGTTGTGGGCTTTTAGAAACTTGCCTTTTGCATTGTGCTGGAGCTAGAGGTTGAGCCGTCAGCCAGGAGACAGGATAGCCTGGCGTGGGGGACCTGGTACAGCCGCTCACGGCACATGGCTGCCGCACACACTCCCTTTGTGCCACAGCTGTTGAACAGTGATTCTGCGGTAGGAAGAATGGTGCCAGGGGAGGAGTGAATGTCCAGAAAGAGCACTGCAGGAGGCTGTTGCCTGCTTACCAGAGAGCAGTGTTTGCAGGAAGTCTTTTCTGACCTGGGTGCAAAAGTGGCTTCTCCATCGGGGCCTTCCACTTTTTACCACTAGAGGTCAGTGGTTAGCAAAAATGCTTTCCTCGTGATTTACACTTGATCTTGGCCAAAAGGCTGAGAAGCGATTTTCCCTCGTGATTTTATTGTTTCCCTGTAAAGTTGTTCCTTAATAATACCGTATACAACAATGTCCTGATTTTCATCCTCCCAACAAAAACTGTCAGCGAGGTGCAGGAATGCCTGTCATCTACCGAGTCTGGTCTGCTCTCCCTCGGCAAGCCCACAGTGCTACTAAGACAAAACTTATTCCTGACGGTGCCCGTCCCAGACACAGGTTTTGGAGCACAGGAAAATGGACACACCCATTTTTATGGAAGTCACATGGGTTTTCTCAGACTTGGACTAACAATCTCTAAAGAAATACACTAAAATGCCTATCTTGTTGGCCTAGAAGTTGCTGTTTACCTTTCTGTTTGCCAAGTTTCCTCCTTTTATACCAGGGCTGGGGGAAGATTGTGGGGCAGAGAACATAAAAATGAATAATTCTTCCCATCTTATTGTACCTTCTTTCTACCTTGTACCTGACCCAACCTTTGAGCTCCAATTTTATCCTCCTCCCCTCCAACCTCTTGAAAATTCCGATTGTCTTGGTCCTCCATCTGAAATGTTTGATCTTTCAACAAGGGTTATCTTTGTGTTTGGATCACCAGTTTTAAAAGTCAGGTGATCCAGGTGTAATGACCTTGCAGTGTCTGTCACTATTAACTCTGAACCCAAGGTACTAACTGTATAGTATGATTTAGTTCACTGAGCCCTTCCCAGATGCACTCTCAGAGCCCCCAAATGTGCCCACCCAAGTCCTAGCCTTCACCATACTGTTGGAGGTCTGCTGGACAGACAAGCAAGCCAACAAGCGTCAGAACTGAGGACACACAGGGCTCTGCCCATGGCCTAGGAGACCCAAACTGTGTTATTTGGGTCCCCTCACAAAGTCCTACCATTATTATTCATGATAACATCTTTAAAACTGGTTCTTTTTATTTACTAAAATGTATAGATTTGAAAATGAAATCCTTAATATCCTTTCCATGAATAGAAAACCAATACCACTGCCACCAGTAAATAAAAATAGATACGGTGGACAGTGATGTGATGAAAATCTAGGTATATACTGTTGAAAGTGAAAGTCTCCCAGTCATGTCAGCTCTTTGCAACCCCATGGAGTGTAGTCTGTCAAGCTACTCTGTCCATGGAATTCTCCAGGTCAGAATACTGAAGTGGGTAGCCATTCCCGTCTCCAGAGGATCTTCCCAACCCAGAGATCAAACCCAGGTCTCCTGCATTGCAGGCAGTTTCTTTACCATCTGAGCCACCAGGGAAGCTCGTACTGTTACCCCCTGCCTCCTTATTAAAAGGGGAGATTAGCAAAGATTGAAGACATGCTAAAGACATGCCACAAACTGAGACTTGCCGCTAAAGCAATTTAAAAACTTTCAGGGGGATCTTTTAAAAGAATAGCTTTCTCACTGTGTGATTCAGCATTAATTAACGCTATGGCCTGCTACCATCTAAGATCATTTTTCATTCGATCTAACTTCTCAGTGCCGGAGTGATACTCATCTCACCTGTATCATCAGTCAGGCTCCTGGCAGGGATTTAATGAAAGGTCCAAGTCACAGACATAATTCACAGGAACATAAAAGAGAGGGTGAAGCACCCAGAGGCTAGGTTAGTTACCACCCCTGGGGCGGAAAAGGCAAGAGGAAGAAGTCACAATCCTGGGAAAGCTGGAGCTCCAGGGGAGAAGCTGCTCAGGGAAGTCTAGAGTCAGAGACACAACTGGCATCAGAAAAGCAGCAGGCAGTGCAAGGGGAAATGGGCATCAACCTTTTTCTCCCGTGCCTCCCATCGGCAGACCCTAACTGGAGGCAAATGGCAAGCAAGCCTGGGAGAGGCAGTCCATCGGGTCGGCCGCTCAGTGCACAGAGCAGCACAGGAAAGGATACAAGAGGTGGAGCAAACAGAACCAGCACAATGTCCCTGGGAAACATTGCTGCCCAGCATATGCGAGGGACACACACACACACCCTGGCCTGAAGGGAGGGGGAGACAGAGGGCAGAGGCTGGGAGGGACAGGGTGGGCAAGATCTAACATGCCTGTTCTCTGGCCCACAGTGTCCGTGAGCATCAACAACCTGTACCCAGGCTGTGAGAACGTGAGCGTCAGGAGCCGCAGCATGATGTTCGAGCCAGGCCTTACCAAGGGGGTGCTGGAGGTGTTTGGGGCCCCGTCCCACCACCCGCACTGCGCCACCGATGACCAGTCCACGAAGGCAATCGACATCCAGAATGCCTATCTGAACGGTACGGCTCACCCTCCCCAAACGGAAAGAGTTTCCAACAGGGAACCTGTCTCGGCGAGCGTCTGCCACAGCTGCATGAAGCGTGGAGAAAGGGCCAGCGTAGGAGTGACCCAGGGCTGAGGCACAGCTGGTTAATATCCCAAAAGTAAAACTAAACACAAATGCTTAACAAATGATTGTTAAGTTGTTGTTCAGTCGCTCAGCCATGTCCGACTGTTTGTCAGCCCATGGACTGCAGCATGCTAGGCTTCCCTGTCCTTCACTTTCTCCCAGAGCTTGGCTTAAACTCATGTCCATTGAGTCTGTGATGCCATCCAACTGTCTTATCCTCTGAGCCCCCTTCTCCTCCTGCCCTCAGTACTTCCCAGCATGAGGGTCTTTTCCAATGAGTCAGCTATTTGCATCAAGTGGCCGAAGTATTGGAGCTTCAGCTTCAGCATCCAGTGAATATTCAGGATTGGTTTCCTTTAGGATTGACTGGTTTGATCTCCTTGCAGTCCAAGAGACTCTCAAGAGTCTTTTGAGTAAAAGTGAAGAGTCTTTTGGGTAAAAGTAAAGAGTCTTTTGAGTAAAGAGTATGTTTACTCTTTGGAATAAATTTAAAGACTCAAATTCAAAGACTTTGAGTAAATTTTTTAAAAAGACTTTACTCAACAGTCTTTTGAGTCTGTTGAATAAATTAGTGCATTTTTTAACCTCATAAAATACAGTCCCATTAGCAGTTGGTATACCCAATTTGAAACCCAAGTGCTGGCTCTCCCCGGAGCTCCCAGGGCCCCCTGCAGGAACACAAACCTTGCTGAGACGCAGTCCATTCAGAACTGGGATAGAGCAGTTTCTCTGAGGCTGAGTTCCCTTAACTGTGAGGATTTTATGAGCTGGTGTCTATTAAAGATTCTAGGGAGAGGAACTCAGAAGAAATTGGGGGCATCTTCATGAAAGCCCTTTTATATACTAAACCCAGAGAAAAATAGAATACTCAGGGTGTTTACCTAAAGCAGCGGTTCTTAAACTCCCGCATACACACACATCCCCTGGAGCCGCTGGAAACACAGAAGGCCCAGGCCCTAAGCCTCTGATTCAGCCCATCTGGGGAGTTTCCTGGCGATGCTGCTCCTGGGCCAGGGACCCTTAGGAAATAAAGTTCATATGCATTTTGCTCCCTTAAAAGTTGAGTGTTGTCTGAGTTCCGGGGAGCACAGCTGGCCCCGCCACGTAGGGAGAGAAGTGTGTGCTCAGCACCCATCACCCACACCCTCAGCCATCCTCCTCCCCTGGTCTCACCGCCTTCCCGTGTCTGGCTCCCAGCACTCCGCAGGCTCAAAAGGCCTATTTCTGTGTTCCCAAAACTATCCCCACTGAGGTCTTAGCTGCCAGACTTAGAGGGTCAGCTCCCCAGGAGTGCTGAGCTCTAGAAAAACCCTGTGGATCTTCCAGAATGTCTCGACTGCAGAATTTTTGGCACAGAGTAAACACCAAGGGGAAAAATTAGGGAAAAGGAACCTGAAATCCTATAACTTCAGTGGTCCTGCCTGACTCCCCAGAGGCCATTGGGTGGGTGGCACTGACCTTTTGGGATCTGGTGGGTCTGGTGGTGTCCAAGTGTGTGGACCATCATGAGGAGGTTCTGGGTGCCCTAGAAACTCCAGGTCAGAATCTCGCCCATGACATTTACAGGAAAACCAGCCACACCACAGCCCCTGTGTGGGACACACACACACACACACACACACACACACACTTCCTCCCTAGCCTGACCCTTCCACTGTCTCCCCAGTGTGGTTGGCCTCTCAGACCCAATCTCCTCACAGTTCCTCTTACATCCTTCATGTGCCAAGTGGCTCATCAGTTACTGTATCTTACACCTGTGTACAGTGGCCATCCAAAACAGGTTGCTCCCTTAGCCATAAAGGCAAATTTAGTCACAATTTAACCAAAATTAAGGTTACATTTCATAGTGAAGATTCCAGTGTTGGGGGGTAGAAAACAAAGTATTTGTGCACATACACCTTTCCATGTATGCTTACAGGCAGGCACATTCACACATGTGTAGGGTGTGTGTGTGTTTGTACCACTCTGGGGTGTTACAAGTAGATGTGATGGAGATACACATATAATAATGATACAGATATGATAATGGAAGTGTTAAGGAAAATGGAAAAGCAGATTACAGATACAAGTAGGTTTATTGTAGTAGTAGTGTCAGTCACTTAGGCATGTCCACTTCTTTGCAACCCAATGGACTGTAACCTGCCAGGCTCCTGTGTCCATGGGATTCTCCAGGCAAGAATACTAGAGTAGGCTGCCATTTCCTTCTCCAGGAGATCTTCCTGACCCAGGAATCGACCCAAGTTCTCCTGCATGGCAAGCAGATTCTTTACCACCTAAGCCACCTGTAGATGTATAGATACAAGGCGTGGGCATAGAAACAGACATAGACAGAAAATATAGGGATATGTATATATTCCATATGTAGATCTGTACTTAAGTAGATGCATAAATAAACAGATGAATGCGGTGGATGTCCCTCTTCATAAACCCTAAAGTGCTGAGAAAGATTGTAATTGAAATTTGGTGGCGTTTCGCGATCGTAATCTTTCTTTTCCTTTTTCTCTGTAGGCATTGGTGACTTCAGTGTGTGGGAGTTCTCTGGAAATCCTGTCTACTTCTGCTGTTATGACTATTTTGCTGCAAACGATCCCACGTCCATCCATGTCATCATTTTCAGTCTAGAAGAGCCCTATGAGATTCAGCTGAACCAAGTGATTTTCTGGCTTAGTTTCCTGAAGTCTCTTGTCCCAGTGGAAGAACCGATAGGTGAGCGGCGACGCCAATGGGCGGGTGGCCCTTCCTCCTGACCTTGCTTCCCGCTCACCCCCAGATCTAGCAGCTTGTGGCCAGCAAGCCACCCTTCTTCCTCCTTCCTATCAGGAGATTTCCACTCAGGAAGCTTCCTAAGGCTCAGCTGTTGGTTTTGTTCTGCATATTTCTGCCACAAAGACTCAGTTCTGAACAATTCCTTGAGAGTCATTTCTCACTTTCTTTCTGTATTTCCGAGCTGTGGTCATTTCTGTTAGGTTCAAAGCGGGACACCTCATCTGACAGCTGCTGTGCGTTTAGCTAATGGGCATGTAAAAGGAAGGAAACCATGTTAACTAAATGTAGTATCTTAGCCTTATTCCTAGAGGAAAAGACAGCAGGACAGACTTATTTTGTTCTTTTCATACAAAAAAAAGAAGCAGCCTTCCCTGGTGAAATGTAAAACTCAGCAGTCAATTCTTTTCTTGAAAAGCATATAACAGCAAATAAACTGGGCTGATTCCCTTCAGGGTACCTCCACTTTTGCCCCCTCCTTTCTCATGTTTTCATTTCAAACACTGCCGTAAGCGAGAGGCTCTCTGCTGATATGAACTGCAGGAGTTTCCCTTCTGAGCCTCCTGCGCTGTGCTACATTCAGCAGCTGGCTCTGGTCTTGGAAAGGATATCCCCCAGCCAGAGGTTAGATCTCCCTTCACCATGCAAACAAGGCCTACTTGGAGGAAGATCTGAGAAGCTGCGCCATGTTCTGTGGTCGCTTCTGGTCCACTTCTGAGCAGCCTTCCTTGAGTCCCAGGAAATAGGTTTATTCCATCATTGGCCAGGCCTAGACCTTGTAGTGACCTTGTAGGTCACTCCGATCAGCAGGCATAGGTTTGCAAGTCTGCAAGGAAAATGTACCAGTCTCGTCCACCTAGCGAGGCAGCCCAGACCTGAGGCCGAACACCCCACCTCCCCTGGGCAGGGTGGAGGTTTACTCTCCACACCTGGGCAGGTGTGCAATGGCTCGCTTTCTGCCCTCAGCCTTTGGCGGCAAGCTGAAAAACCCACTCCGAGTTGTCCTGGTGGCCACCCATGCTGACATCGTGAACCTTCCTCGTTCAGCTGGAGGCGAGTTTGGATATGACAAAGACACTTCGTTGCTGAAAGAGATCAGGAACAGGTAAGGTGGCTGCTGGATCTTCAGGTAGTGCAGCAGAAATCAGGTGACCCAGAGAGAGGAATGAAAGAACTGAAAGGTCTCTTTGGCTTGGCCGAAATTTTTATTGTATGTTTCACTGTTACCAAAGCCACCAATACACATAATAACAAATGAAACAGAAGTAAAAGGCACAGGGTAAAAATCAGCAGCCTTGGAGTCCCACTGCCCAGAGGTAACTCTTTTTAGCTATATTATGCATTTTTTTTTTTTTTCAGCTTTACTGAGGTATAATTGACAAATGAAATTATATGCTATTTAAACTATGCAAAGTGGTGATTCAGTATATACACAATATGAAAGGATTCTCTCCATCTCATTAATTAACATATCAGTCACCTCACATATTTATCTTTTTTGTGTATGAGGACATCAATCAGTATTTCTTAGAATGTAAGTTGCAACCTGCTAGTGGATCATAAACTTCATTTCGGAGGCCTGCGGTAGAATGCAGGTAAGAGGAACATGATGGAAAATATCAGAGTGCATTTTATGTCAAATATTCTTGGAAAATTTTTTCTTTCACTTAGGAATATGGATGTGCTTAGAATCACAGCGTAAAAGTATTTATTTTTAATTAGTGTCAATCCCTCCCAAAAATGTTGAACCTACAGCTCTATTTAATATACTAGTAATTTGAATTCTTGGTTTATCAACTCACACTTACCTATTATCTTCCTGATATGAAAAATAGGGCTTCTAATACTTTTTTTGAACTTTTTATTTTGTATTGGCGTGTAGCCGATTAACAATGTTGTTACCGTTTTCGGTGATCTACTAACACTTTAGATCTAAGGTGTTGTTTCATGCTCGTCCCTCTGTTCTCACTCCATCAGCTTCCACAACATCTCTTCTCCTGCCTGGTCAAACGAGTTCATTAGGCCTCCCCTTTCCTGTGTCGAGGGAAGCTGTGTTCCCTAGTTTTGTGGAACCTGGGGCACCTGTCTGCACCTGGAGCAGGTGGTGTCCCCAGGCCTCCACACCAGGGTGACATTACAGAGTCCAGCCAACAGCAGGTGGGGGTGTGTCTCCGCAAGGCCACCAGCCCTTCCTTGCCCCCCACCAGCTCTTCGGACCAGCAGGAGCCTGGCCCTCTGTGGAAATAGCTGGAGAGACTGCGTCACTCTCAGGAGGCCACTGCTCTTCCCTTAGGTTTGGGAACGATCTTCACATTTCAAATAAGCTCTTTGTTCTGGATGCCGGGGCTTCTGGGTCTAAGGACATGAAGGTACTCCGAAATCACCTGCAAGAAATACGGAGCCAGATTGTTTCGGTGAGTATCCCTGGGGAGGGCTGGACCCAACCTTCAGCCGGACCGTCCAGTGACCAGGGAGTTGGACCTCTTTGTGCCTCTTTGTGTGGTTCTCATGGTTTGGTTTGGTTTTCACGGGACCCAGTACAAGGTGTCTACATGGCCATGTTTTTATCCTGTTGTTCTAGGGTGAGCAAGAGTAGAGAAATGAGGAGATGGCCTCGAGATGAAGAGTTGTTATGGGCAAGACAGACTACCTTAGAGTGTATGAAATTCTGAGTTTAGTGGTTTGTTTAAGAGTAAAATTGCTTCCTAAAAATTACAAAAGCAATTCAAAAGTGAGTAAACATATTGTGAAATATTTGGGAAATGCAGAAAAGTGGAAAAACAGTCACCAACAAAATTCACTGAAGAAATAATAGATGACCAAATGGAATGAGATGGTGTTCTTAGATGGCAATCTTAGGAAGTGTTTCATTTTCCCAAGTTATATAAACTTTGTATAGTTCTCATTAGGATCTGAATGGGATTGAGGACATGGGGTTTTTGTCTTAACATTTCAATAGAAGAGTAAGTGAACATAAAGGCTGTACAATCAGTAAATAAATGGAATAGATTAGTGAGGGTAGAAATAGTTCAGAACATCTGCAGAAATTTAATAGAAAACAGAAATGTTATTTAAATGTAATGGGGAAATTTAATAAATGACCTGGCACAACTGGCTATTTGCCTGGAAGGAAATAAGGTTGAACTCCTACTCACTACGCAGCCCCAAAATAAAACTGTAGGCAGATTAAAGCATTTAAATGTAAAAAGCAGTATCTTGAATGGAAATGCAAGAGAATTTATTTTGAAAATACCTCGAGAGTGTTCAAGAAAACTTTTAAACCAAGACAGAGAACCTCAGAAGTTTTCAAAGAAAATACACCAATATTTTGTTCAAATACATTGGACAATATAAAAGTTTAAAAAGTTTTTTCTGGCAAATAAATTCCATAAATGAAGTTAAAGGTGACATGGACTGGGGAAAAAAAATATTCTCAATGCTTCTGGTATATGAAAGATTACTATCCATAATATTCAAAAAGCTATCTGAAAAGAGCAAATGTTCCAATGGAAAATGCTAAAAAAGAAAAAAAAACAATGCTCCAGGGACTGTTTCTTTGTCTAAGCTCCAGTGTAACAAGGATATGGCTCTTTTCCCGCTGCCTGGTAGAGGCCAGCTTCAGTTATAAGTTACTGTTTAGCTGATGGAAGTGATCTGTTTACAACACCAGGCTCCAGTTCCAGATGTGCTTTAGGGATTTTCAGGAACTCTCTCCTCTCTCATGAAGCCTGACCCCGACTTTCTGAAAGGGGCCGCACTACAGCACTCAGTGGGCAGGGAGTAAGCCTGGAGGGCCTCAGAGAACCTGGTCACAGAACCCAGTGGGTGGCAGTCAGGAACAGTGGTCTGTGAAGGGCTCAGCGCCTGCCCACCAGGTGGGACAAGGGCCTGTGCTCCCTGCAGAGTTTTGAGCTGAGTTGTAGCATATATCTGCTCCATGTCCCTGCACCCCATAGCTCCGGAAATCAGGCAGATGCAACTCACCAAACCCACTGCTTTTAGCCCACTGCTTTAGAACGTTGTTGAATTTAGGGGGCATAAAAATGTGATTGGAAAAGGGACTGCCCCAAATGATGCGGTGCAGTGTTTGGCTTGTGGGAGGTTTAATTAGGAAGATGTGTTGATTATATGAGTCTGTAACATAGACTGATTTATTTAATCAAGTTAAGAGATGAAAAGCTCATTACAAGCCAATTACCAAGAATTAATCAAATTGGCTCTAATGGAAAGGACCCACCTGCCAATGTAGGAGATATAACAGACACAGGTTCGATCCCTGGGTTGGGAAGATCCCCTGGAAGTGGGCACACAACCCACTCCAGTATTCTTGCCTGGAGAATCCCGTGGACAGAGGAGCCTGACAGGCTGCAGTTCATAGGGTCACACAGTCGGACACGACTGAAGTGACTTAGCACGCATGTACATCTCAACAGTAATCCTCAACGATACCTAATTTACTGGTAAAAACCCATCTAATGTTGATATAATGATACTTAACTCTCTTTTCCTGTCTCTTTGTTCATAAAGTGGTCATCCCCTGGCTGAAACCCTCACTCCAAGGGGGTGGGGGGACATCAGAAGTTGATGCACCTTAGGTCACGGAGTCCACAGTTCCAGAACTGTTATTGCAAAGCCTCACCATCTGTCTAACATGAGCAGAAGTGAAAGCCTCTGTAAACTTGTAGATTTGCGAAATAGATCCTGCTTAAAGGCAAGTCTGGAAAAAGAACTGCCCCAGGCACCTAACACAGTGCTTTGCACAAGGTAGTCATTCAGTGTTTGTTAAATAAAACTATTAGTGTTGTTCAAATTTTAAAAAAAAGAACTGCCCCAGTACTTAGCCAAAAAAAGCACGAGTGCACCCAAATAATTCCATGCAGCAGTGCAGATGTGAGCAGCATCGTTTTTAATCCCAGCTCCCCCTGAGTCCCCACAGCAGTACATTGACCTGCCCATCCCGCATGTTCTAGGTCTGCCCTCCAATGACTCACCTATGTGAAAAGATCATCTCCACTTTGCCCTCCTGGAGGAAGCTCAATGGCCCCAACCAGCTGATGTCACTGCAGCAGTTCGTGTATGACGTACAGGACCAGTTGAACCCCCTGGCCAGTGAGGCAGACCTCCGGCACATCGCCCAGCAGCTCCACAGTGCTGGCGAGGTGAGAGCTCCACCCTGGCAGGGATCTGGGAGGAGCCCCCCAGGATGCATTTCCAGCATCTGAAGGTGGGATGAGCTGGAGGGGCAGAGTGGCAACTGCGCACTGCCCATGATGCCTCACAGGAAGGCTCGAGTGATTTCCTGAACTGTGATCCTCTGCTCTCCTGTTCACCTTACAAGTGCTGTTTAGTTGTTGTCGTTGTTTTTGTTGTTGTTTTGCTTTGCTTTGGTTGGTTGGTTTTCTGGCTTCTGTTAGTTTGAGGGCAGAATTCCTGCTACACTGGGTGACTGGGCCTCTCCTCCCTCTCCCCATAGCAGCTGGTGCTTAGCTGTGATTCCTGCAGCTCGGATGACTGCTCTCCATGAGGCGTGTCAACTACACGCAGACCTAGTGGGCTCATAGACAGTCAAGAAATGGCAGTGATGTATCCTCAAGGAGATGACATCTGGAGACACTAAGATGTGGCAAGCAGTGGTCCCCAGAAATGATCAAGAAATAGAAATCTCTGTTTCTGGTTGTGTTACATTCAGCACTGGGACGTAGTTTGGGAAGTCTGTTCTAATTGCTTCATATGCTGCCTGTCCCTCTAAAGGGGGCGTAGATTTCACATGCTTCCATCTTGTGAAATCAGGAAACAGTATAAGCTAGTCTGGAACAAGAACAGCTCTGAACATGAAAACCCAGAAGCAGTTCAGAGAATTTTACAAACAAGAAGTTTGCCTCCCCATTCTTAGGGGCCACATTAGGCCCTTGGCCATGGATCATATAGGCTTGAAATTCTAATTAAATCAAGAAGCCAGTGATCCTAAAAACCTAGAGCCTCAAGCAGTGATTGTGTCAGTCTTTGAATCCCCATGAAACTACAGGCTAAATCCTCCAGCAGTACTTTAAATGATTGCCTCCAAGGATGGGAAAAATTAAGACCAAAGCTTACCGTATAGCACTAGATATAAACATATATATTTTAACCATAATAGTAAGCTCACTCTTTTTAATAATGTATTCCCTTGCCTTCTGGCATTTGACCAGCAACTTTCTAACTGGTCAGTTCAGCAATTCATCTCTCCTTGCTCTTGAGACTTTAATAAGTAAATGAAGGTAAAAAGAAAAGAAGGGAAATCTGAATCAGGATGCCCTACTCTGGCTGCCAGCCCCTCTCCAGTACTGTTCTGCTCTCTAGAAAATAATCTAAGGATCTTAGTCACCTCCAATAAGGCACAGTGTATCTGTCTGTCTTCTGTGACCCTGAGGAGATAGTTATGTCTAGGACTAAATTGCAGACAGTATTCTACCAAAGTGAAAGTGAAAGTTGCTCAGTTGTGTCCAACTTTTTGCAACCCCATGGATAGTCCATGGAATTCTCTAGGTCAGAATACTGAAGTGGGTAGCCTATTCCTTCTGCAGTGGATCTTCCTGAACCAGGGATTGAACCAGAGCCTCCTGTATTGCGGGCGGATTCTTTACCAACTGAGGAATCAGGGAAGCCCATTCTACCAAATGCCTTATTAAAAACTAAAAGACACTGTTCTGCATTCCAGAAATGTCTCAAGTTTGAACAGAAGGCATCTCAAAGACTTAAGGCTACAGAGAGAAAAGTGGGGCTTCTCTGGTGGCTCAGATGGTAAAGAATCTGCCTGTAACCCAGGAGACCTAGGTTTGATCGCTGGGTCAGGAAGATCCCCTGGAGAAGGGAATGGCTACCCACTCCAGTATTCTTGCCTGGAGAATTACAAGAACAGAGGATATAGTCTATGGGGTCGCAAAGAGTTGGACATGACTGAGTAACTAACACTCTCTTTCACTTTTCATGGGGAGAAAAGTACTCCCAGCGCAAACAGGTTTCAGCCTCCATGTGAGATCACTGATCTTTGTAGAACTAACCCAGGACAGAGAGGCAGGGAAGGAGGGGTAAGTGCCAAAAAGGAGAAAGTTGCTTCTGTTTGTGTGTATGTGTATCATTCTTCTTTCTAACTTCTGCTTTTTAAAGAAATGAATATGAGAGGAAAAGCTGAAGTCCCCTTTGGCCATCACCTCTCGTCTCATTCCTCCCTTTCCCCTCCAGGGCCAACCACTGTGGTAGCATATCTTTCCAGAAGAGTCTAATATAGCATTCTGAATCTTTTTTGAAAAATTTCAAGCCTTCAGAGAAGTTGCAAGAATAGTAGGATGTATCCTCATATCCTCCAAACCTAATTTAACTAACTGTTTATGCTTTGCTAAATTTACTTTGTCTCTCTTCTTTTTATTTATTTGCTTTGCAAACATCATGACCTTTCACCTTTAAATGATTTAGCTCACATCTGCTAAGGAGGACATTCTCCCACATAACCATAATATAATTGATTATCATATCCTGGAAACACAATGTTGATATAATACTATGGTTGAATTTATAGTCCTCTTTCAAGTATTTGCCACTTGTCCCAGTATATTTTTACAGTTAATTTTATCCATTTGTGTATTTATTTTGGGATTCAGAATCCAGTCAAAAATCACCCATTGCATTTGGCTTCTGTCTATCCCTCTCTTATTGCATTGGCCTTTTATAATTAGAGTCAAAGGTAGTCTTTTCAGAATCTCCCTTATGACATTGCCAAGCTGGTATTTCTTGGCTCAGTATTGATTTTGAGACCCCCTCCATATGAGTGTCCTGGGTCGTTCTTTATAGCATCTGCACAGATTTCATCCCTGCTCAGGCTGGTCAGTGGTTTGAGCAGCTGGGTTATCTGGCCCTTTATGTTCCTAATGCGTGACTTCCCCTTGTCCCCTCGGACAGATCAACATCATGCAGAGCGAAACCGTCCAGGACGTGCTGCTCCTGGATCCCCGCTGGCTGTGCACCAATGTTCTGGGGAAGCTGCTCTCTGTGGAGACCCCACGGGCCCTGCACCATTACCGCGGCCGCTACACCATGGAGGACGTCCAGCGCCTGGTGCCCGACAGCGACGTGGAGGAGCTGCTGCAGATCCTGGATGCCATGGACATCTGCGCGCGGGACCTGAGCAGCGGGACCATGGTGGACATCCCCGCCCTGATCAAGACTGACAACCTGCACCGCTCCTGGACGGACGAGGAGGACGAGGTGCGGGTCTACGGCGGCGTGCGCGTCGTCCCGGTGGAGCACCTCACGCCCTTCCCCTGCGGCATCTTCCACAAGGTGCAGGTGAACCTGTGCCGGTGGATCCACCAGCAGAGCGCCGAGGGAGACGCGGACATTCGCCTGTGGGTGAACGGCTGCAAAATCGCCAACCGCGGGGCCGAGCTGCTGGTGCTGCTGGTCAACCACGGCCAGGGCATAGAGGTCCAGGTGCGTGGCCTGGAGACGGAGAAGATCAAGTGCTGCTTCCTGCTGGACTCGGTGTGCAGCACCATCGAGAACGTCATGACCACCACGCTGCCCGGGCTGCTGACGGTGAAGCACTACCTGAGCCCCCAGCAGCTGCGAGAGCACCACGAGCCCGTCATGATCTACCAGCCCCGGGACTTCTTCCGGGCGCAGACTCTCAAGGAGACCTCACTGACCAACACCATGGGCGGGTACAAGGAGAGCTTCAGCAGCATCATGTGCTTCGGCTGTCACGACGTCTACTCGCAGGCCAGCCTGGGCATGGACATCCACGCGTCAGATCTGAACCTCCTGACCCGGAGGAAACTCAGTCGCCTGCTGGACCCGCCCGACCCCATGGGGAAGGACTGGTGCCTCCTTGCCATGAACTTGGGCCTCCCCGATCTTGTGGCCAAGTACAATACCAATAACGGGTCTCCCAAGGAGTTCCTCCCGAGCCCAGTCCACGCCCTGCTCCGAGAATGGACTTCCTACCCCGAGAGCACTGTCGGCATTCTCATGTCCAAACTGCGGGAGCTGGGGCGTCGGGACGCCGCGGACTTCCTGCTGAAGGCGTCCTCTGTGTTCAAAATCAACCTCGACGGCAACGGCCAGGAGGCCTACGCCTCAAGCTGCAACAGTGGCACATCTTACAATTCCATTAGCTCGGTCGTGTCCCGGTGAGGGCAGCCTTTGGCTTGGGCAGGGTCTCTCCCAACTGCAGGGGCAAGGGGGACACAGCCCATCTTTCCCACCAGAGATTCTGGCGCGTTCCTTCCTACGCCCACATCCTGAAGGACGCCCCCTCCCTCCCCGCCTCACCTATTTCTCTGCCACTACCTCCCTCCTCTCACACATTCCCTGGTGTGTGAATGAATGGTCTTTCTAGTTCAAGAGCAGACCCTATCCTTTAAACCTTTGGCCATTTGAAAAGCTAGCCACCCTCCACCTCTCATCCTCTAGTACCTTGCTTCTTAATGATAATTTTACTGGAATTCCTAACTTTTCAATGAAATTTTTTTAAACTGTTATATTAAATATCCTTTAAAAAAAAAAAAAGCGCACATTTATCCAAGATGTGTATTTCTTATACTCTTTTCTTTGTTATATCATGTCCTCAGCTTATCTCTTTTATATTTGTAGGAAAAACTCCCATGTAAGGAATCCCACTGTATGATTTATAAACAGACAATATGTGAGTGCCTTTTGCAGAAGAGGGTGTGTTTGAAATCATCCAAGTCAGCCCGAAGCTGTCGAGAAAGAAACACTCCCTCTCTGTCTCTTGCTGTGTGCTGATCATCGCCAGAGGTGCTTCACCCGAGGGTTTTTTGGTTGTTGTTGGTTTGTTTTTTTTTTTTTTTTTGGAAACTTTTGTGTTTCCTTTGGCAAGGAAAGGGGAGAAAGAAACCTCCTCTAGAGCAATTTCATGGCCAGTGTTTTAACTACAAGACATGTTCGTGTTTGCTTTTGTTTCAACGTCAGTGTGAACGTTCACGTGGAACCTGCAGGCTGTCGTGCTTCTTCATCCCCTGTCGTCTCAGGTAGAAGGTTGACACGGTCACAGGGAGCCAAGACCTGTGTGAGAATTCAGAAGACCCCGACTCATGATTTGTGGCAGTTTGTTGTCATTGTGCATAGCAGACAGTTCTCCACGTTTAGATCCTGGTTTGAAAACTTCCTGTACTTGAAGTCGCAAAAAGAAAATAAAGGAAGCAAGTTTTCTTGCAGTGATTTTGAATTGTGATGGAGTTTTAAATTGAAATAAGGGAACATGTCCTAATTCTTCTGTCCTGAGAAGCATGTAATTTTAATATATCATATGTATATATATATATGCAGTATGTATATACATATATATTAATACAGGTATTTTTACTTAATCTTTAAGATGTAGTTAAAAAAAAGTTTTCTTTTTTTCTTTTCCTTTTTTTTTTTTTATAAATAAACTGTTGCTTGTTGCATTAGCTTGTTGGTCTTTAATTCAAAAAGGATTCTTTTTGTCATATTTTCATTTGTCAGTACCCCACCTTGTGGGACCAGCCAGTCCAGAAAGTGATTAAACCTAATCTCTTAGGACTGGAAATGAACAGCAGTTTATTAGGTGCTTAATTATTACTGAAGTTGGAAATGGTGTGGAAAAGCAGAAAGAGCTTGGATGATGTCACATGTGTTTTAGCTTTAAAGAAAAGAAGCTTTCCATTTCCTCGGGTGAGCCCCAAAACCAAATTGTATCATTTAGTTCTCAGCTATGGGGAAACAGGAAGCTTTCTCTTTCTGTACAAAGGTGGAGAGATTAGTGCCCTATGGGAGCAAGAGAAAACTTACTACAAAAGATGCATACCAATACAATATTGTAAAGTAATTAACCTCCAATTAAAATAAATAAATTTATATATTTTTTAAAAAAGATACATACCTGCCTGCCTTTACTTAGAGACCACACTACCCCAGGCCATCAGGTTTAGTCCTGCATGATAGCTGTAAGTGACAAAAACTCTAAGTGACAAAACCCATCTTTAGTAAAATCTCAAGACTTCTTAAAAAAAAAAATGAGCAAAGAAAAAAAACTGGAAGGAAAAATACTACAATGGTGTGGGTGATGTTTTTCTGTGGTGGTGGAAGTAGAGTTCATTTCTGTTTTGCCTAAATTGTCCGTAATAAACATGGTTTACTTTTATAGGGAGAAAATAAATTTTAATGGAGTAAAATTTAAAGCTACATAAAGATATGTGTCAAAAGGATGGCACTGGAATTGAAATCACAGTTGCCTTAGAGGAATAGAACCTCCTTTTATTTTGTGACCACACTCAGCTTACAGGAATTCAGTTTCCTGACAGGAGATTGAATTCAGGCAGTGAAATTTCAAAATCCTAACTAGTAGGCCACCAGAGAACTCCCAGAACCTCCTTTTCTTGTGTCAACTCCCTCCTGAATGTCACTTTGTTTCCTCCTGCTTCAAAAGCTCAGGTTCTAGCACCAGGCCATAGGACCCAGGAGGCAAGGGCTGTGTCTGGCTGCATCAGTAAGTAAAATCCCAGAGAAAGATTCTGACTGCTCCAGCCTGGGTCATGGTCTCTCCCAGTGGCTGGAAGAGAGAGAGTCAAATGATTGGCCTGACCCCGGGAACCCTGGGACAGTTTTGGAAAAGGAGCAATTTCCCCCAAGAAGGGAGTTCTGTCAGCAGGAGAAAGGGACAGAAGGAGGATGCTGGGTAAATAAAGCAGAGGCAGCAAACATCCCTCACGAGTCTTCAGACTTTTCTTTTATGCAGGTGCCTGTTCATACGATTAAGGGGCCACCTAAGCTCCTAAATATTGAAGCCATGCTTCAGAATCATTACTACCCAGAGTTTAAGGACCAATGAGCTCACTGCCCTGCCCTGGCAAGTGCTGTGGGGACATTCCAGGCGACATTTGGGGGTCTTCAGTTCCATGAACTCTAGCTAGGCTAGAACTGTTGCAAAACCCCAGCATTTGTAGATGACTCTGCCTCCTACAGGAGGGAAGAAACCAAACCATTCATAGCCTCCTGCGCCACAGTGAGAATCAAAGATATAGGTTCTTAGGAGCCAGAAAGAAGAGTTTTGTGGACCCTTTATTAGAGTTGCTATAAAATGCATTTGGGCACATGTTCCTCATCCCCTGTGGTTGCTCTGGGGTGCCCAGGGTCTCCCTATGGACAGGAACATCCTAATGACCCAAAGTCTCTAAGGCATGGGCTGGAGGGGACTTCTGGGAGTTCTGATTGTTTCAAAAATCTAGATCCCACACCTTTGAAGAGGAATCAGAATTCTGGGTAGTCTTTTTTGCAGAAAGCAGTTTCCAATTACACTTACAGGATTCCCTGAAACCACAAAATTACCCTTGGCCCTTCCTGGGATTCCCTGATGGCTCACTGGATAAAGAATCCAACTGCCAATGCAAGAGATGCAGGCTCAGTGCCTGAGTTGGAAAGATCCCCTGGAGAAAGAAATGGCAACCCACTCCAGTCTTCCTGGCTGGGAAATCCCATGGACAGAAGAGCCTGGCGGTAAAGTTCAAAGGGTCGCAAAGAGCTGGACTCGACTTAGCAACTAAACACTCTCTCTGGCTGTGTCGAATCTCCACCAGTCTTTCTAAATCCTGCTGGTGTGACCCCAGAAAAGCCATACCAAAGTGAGAGCTGGGCCTGGCTACTCCTGCATCAACAGCACTAGATGCTAGCCAGGCTGTAAAACCGAAGGGTAGCCAAGAGATCTGAGTTAATAGGGGGAGACCTTCATTAAAAATAAAAGGTGAGCTGCAGTTTTGCAAGATGAGAAAAGTTCTGGAGGTGCCAGCGGCACAACAATATCAGTGTATCTACTGCCACTGCACTGCACAGTTACAAGTGATTAAAATGAAAAAAAAAATGTTATATTTATTTTATCACAGTTTTTTAAGGACAGAGAAAAAAGAGCACTGGAACCTAAAAATACCCAGGTAACTATAAAGCTTGCTGAATAATATACAAGAGTACTCATGTGTTTGGTAATATACGAGACTACTCACGTGTTTAGTGCAGCCCAGCAAAGCATGTGCCCCCCACTTTAGGGGGAAGGTGAAATAAAAAGATGAAAGATTGCCTTTTGAAGGATTTGATATTTGTTATTTAAAAAAAAAAACAACAACCTGTAAAATGGTTATCATGCGAGGAAGAAGTGAAAATTTTGTTTGACTTCTTTTCTTTTTTTGTTTACTGTTCAGGTTTTAATTCTTTTTGTTGTTGAAAAGTTTGAATTCATACTTGTGAAGGCGACAATAGTCTTTTCAGGACTTTGGATTCTTGAAGATTTAATCAGAGACCACGCTGTTCATGAGGATAAGGTGCTCTGATTCGCCATTCCCCAGATGTCTGTTGGGCACCTATTGCTATGAGGGGGTGACAGCCCCAGGCACACAGAGCCTGGTGAGTTGGCACTTGATCCCCAGGCTGGCCTTGGGGCTCAGCTCAGCTCTGTGAGTAATTTGCTGTCCGTTCAGTTCAGTCACTCAGTCATGTCCGACTCCTTGCAACCCCATAATCTACAGCACGCCAGGCCTCCCTGTCCATCACCAACTCCTGGAGCTTACTCAAACTCATGTCCATTAAGTTGGTGATGCCATCCAGCCATCTCATCCTCTGTCGTCCCCTTTCCCTCCTGCCCTCAATCTTTTCCAGCATCAGGGTCTTTTCAAATGAGTCAGCTCTTCCCATCAGGTGGCCAAAGTATTAGAGTTTCAGCTTCAACATCAGTCCTTCCAATGAATACGCAGGACTGATCTATTTAGAATGGACTGGTTGGATCTCCTTGCAGTCCAAGGGACTCTCAAGAGTCTTCTCCAACACCACAGTTCAGAAGCATCAGTTCTTCGGTGCTCAGCTTTCTTTATAGTCCAACTCTCACATCCATACATGACCCCTAGAAAAACCATAGCCTTGACTAGACGGACTTTTGTTGACAAAGTAATGTCTCTGCTTTTGAATATGCTCTCTAGGTTGGTCATAACTTTCCTTCCGAGGAGTACACATCTTTTAATTTCATGGCTGCAATCACCATCTACAGTGATTTTGAAGCCCAAAAATTTGCTCTCAGGGGGCTATTTTCAGGGACTGTGACTGTTTGCAAGGCCACCTGAGGTTGAGGTCCATTTTATCATTACAACCAAAGGTCATGTGTGGGTAAGAGGACTCAGCAGTTGCCAGGCAAGGGCCAGGTCAGGGCCAGCAACTTCTGTCCCTGCTGAACACCTGGTCAGGGAGGTGCCCCTGAAAAGGGATTTCAGGGAGTAGTCAGCCACTTCCATCTGCATTTCTGGAAATGCGTGTGGTGGAGCAGGAAATGACCCAAGAAGGAAACAGCTGCTAATCCTGGCAGAAACGCCTCAAACAGGTGCTTGTGTCTCCTGTCCACAAGGCAATTCTCTGATGAAAAGAAATGTGTAGGGGTGGAGAGGAGCGCAGGAAAGAAGCCTCACAGATACTACAGCAGGGGTTTCCATGGCATTGGACTCTGATGCCCGTCACTCTAGGGGCTAATGCTTGGTGAGGGTGGCCTGGCCAGGTGCCCAAGGTGGACGCTAGCCCATGGGGATCCTGTTGGCAGTACCATGAAAGGACCGGGACAAGCTCCTGGTGAATAATGTCCCACTGAAATCACAGAATTTTACCATGAAAAGAGATCTTACAGATGGTGATTCAATCACACTCTTTGGAGGGAAAGTGTTTTAAAAGATTTAGACCTAATAGTGTGGTTCAATTAGTCACAATTTAGAGTAAGTGGTGGGCCCTCTGACCACAACTGGGGCCCTTTATACTCCTCTGCTAAGTGTCTATATTGTAAAGTAGTATGTGTGTCATGATCCATGTGTATGTGTATATATTGTGTGTGTATGCCTAAGTGTGCGCAAGTGTATGTGTGTAATATATGCATACGTGTGCAGCATGTTCATGTGTCCATGCCTACATGTACCTGTGTGTACATGTGTCTAAGTGTACATGTGCTGTGCTGTGCTTAGTATCTAACTCTTTGTGGCCCCGTGGACTTTTGCCCACCAGGCTCCTCTGTCCATGGGGATTCTCCAGACAGTACTGGAGTGGGTTGCATGCCCTCCTCTAAGGGATCTTCCCAACCCAGGTTTCCCGAACCCAGATCTCCCACATTGCAGGCAAATTCTTTACTGTCTGAACCAACAGGGAAGCCCAAGAATACTGGAGTGGGTAGCCTATCCCTTCTCCAGCCAATCTTCATGACCCAGGAATTGAACCGGACTCTCCTGCATTACAGGCAGATTCTTCAGCAGCTGAGCTACCAGGGAAACCCACGTGTATGTGTATATACATGTATAAGTTTGTGTATGAGTATATGTATGTGTGTATATGTGCATAAATGTCTGTGTGTTGTGTATTGTGTATAAGTGTGTGTATACGTTTCATGAGCAGCTATTCTGGGCAACAGCCTCTATTTCTGCTAATTCAGCCTTGAGGGCCTATTCCCCGTAGCCGGAATGACTAACAGCATCACGAGAAGTTTCTTGCCCCATCCTTTGCCAACCTCCCACACCAGTGTGACCCTCTGGGGTTCTGCACAGCCCCCAGATTACATCACAGCCAGTGTTGATGACAAAGTTCCTGTCTTCCCAGAAGGGAGAGGCAGTCACCCTAGAGGGAGGCCAGGCCTGTTTCCTCTAAATCATGGGATTCTGTGGCCAGTTCTTGCCTGGGAAGGAGAAGGCCCTTTGCTGAAGGCAGCAAACCGTGCTATGCCGGCCCTCCCTGGGGCTCAAGTGTGTTCTTTGGCTTTTGAGGCAATTCCATGCAATGGAAGTTGTCTTTTCCTTTCACTTTTTTCTAGACATAGTTTAATGGACATTAAGATGTACAATTTTATATGCTGCTCTTTTAAAAATTGAAGTATAGTTGACATATTCTATCATTTAGTGTCTGGTGTACTTGCTTTTTCTTTGATGTAACATGACAGCTGTTTCAATGTTACTAGAAGCTCTTTGAAAACATTAGTTTTAATAGCTGCTTAATACTAAAATAGCATTGTCATATCCCAGTTGGCCTCGTTGTTCCTTACCATGAAATACTCAGGTCTTTTCCCCACATTATAAGTAAAACTGGGACAAACATCTTTATGCATTTTCCCCCCTGCATTTTGGATTAGACGTGAAACATTTGGGGTAGGGGTGGAGCTTTGTCACATGACAATTAAAAATCCAAGGTCAGAAACATTTATTGCTGAACAAAAAACCTGCATTCGTGTTGCACTCTGTCTGGATTTCTATTTTCCCAGAAAAATGTTATTTTACCTATTAACTGTTAACACACCTTATGATGGTCTCCTACTACATTTTTTGCTGCTTATAACAGCTTTTATAATATCATTCATTTAGAAAGAATGGAAAGAAAATTCAATCTTTCCACCGAGAGAGGAAATATTTCCTGCCATATCAGTAAACAAGGCTGTCATAGTCATCAGTGATTACAGCCCTCCAATGTGATCTGGTGAACCTAAGGGCACTGAGGAAGGAGAATACCTGCCATCAGCCTCCATCAGACTGCAGCCACTCCGTGCCTACGGTGAGCCTCAAGGAGCTCAAGATGTGAAAACACAGGATACTGGCCTCAGATAGCTGAGATGCATTTATGAAAGGAATGACTTCCATGAGTCGAGACTCTTGCAACTTCTATACAGAGAAGAGTGTTAAATTCCTGAACCTGGGATGCTTCAGTTCAGTTCAGTTGCTCAGTTGTGTCCGACTCTTTGCGACCCCATGAATCGCAGCACGCCAGGCCTCCCTGTCCATCACCAACTCCCAGAGTTCACTCAGACTCATGTCCATCGAGTCAGTGATGCCATCCAGCCACCTCATCCTCTGTCATCCCCTTCTCCTCCTACCCCCAATCCCTCCCAGCATCAGAGTCTTTTCCAGTGAGTCAACTCTTCCCATGAGATGGCCAAAGTACTGGAGTTTCAGCTTTAGCATCATTCCTTCCAAAGGACACCCAGGGCTGATCTCCTTCAGAATGGACTGCTTGGATCTCCTTGCAGTCCAAGGGACCCTCAAGAGTCTTCTCCAACACCACAGTTCAAAAGCATCAATTCTTCGGCGCTCAGCCTTCTTCACAGTCCAACTCTCACATCCATACATGACCACAGGAAAAACCATAGCCTTGACTAAACGGACCTTAGTCGGCAAAGTAATGTTTCTGCTTTTGAATATGCTATCTAGGTTGATCATAACTTTTCTTCCAAGGAGTAAGCGTCTTTTAATTTCATGGCTGCAGTCACCATCTGCAGTGATTTGGGAACCCCAAAAAATAAAGTCTGACACAGTTTCCACTGTTTCCCCATCTATTTCCCATGAAGTGATGGGACCAGATGCCATGATCTTTGTTTTCTGAATGTTGAGCTTTAAGCCAACTTTTTCACTCTCCTCTTTCACTTTCATCAAGAGGCTTTTGAGTTCCTCTTCACTTTCTGCCAAAAGGGTGGTGTCATCTGCATATCTGAAGTTATTGATATTTCTCCTGGCAATCTTGATTCCAGCTTGTGTTTCTTCCAGTCCAGCATTTCTCATGATGTCCTCTGCATATAAGTTAAATAAGCAGGGTGACAATATACAGCCTTGACACACTCCTTTTCCTATTTGGAACCAGTCTGTTGTTCCATGTCCAGTTCTGACTGTTGCTTCCTGACCTGCATACAGATTTCTCAAGAGGCAGGTCAGGTGGTCTGGTATTCCATCTCTTTCAGAATCTTCCACAGTTTATTGTGATCCACACAGTCAAAGGCTTTGGCATAGTCAATAAAGCAGAAATAGATGTTTTTCTGGAACTCTCTTGCTTTTTCCATGATCCAGGGGATGTTGGCAATTTGGTCTCTGGTTCCTCTGTCTTTTTTAAAACCAGCTTGAACATCTGGATGTTCACGGTTCTTATATTGCTGAAGCCTGGCTTGGAGAATTTTGAGCATTACTTTACTAGTGTGTGTGATGAGTGCAATTGTGCAGTCGTTTGAGCATTCTTTACCATTGCCTTTCTTTGGGACTGGAATGAAAACTGACCTTTTCCAGTCCTGTGGCCACTGCTGAGTTTTCCAAATTTGCTGGCATATTGAGTGCAGCACTTTCACAGCATCAGCTTTCAGGATTTGAAATAGCTCAACTGGAATTCCATCACCTCCACTAGCTTTGTTCGTAGTGATGCTTTCTAAGGCCCAGTTGACTTCACATTCCAGGATGTCTGGCTCTAGATGAGTGATCACACTATCGTGATTATCTGGGTCTTGAAGATCTTTTTTGTACAGTTCTTCTGTGTATTCTTGCCACCTCTTCTTAATATCTTCTGCTTCTGTTAGGTCCATACCATTTCTGTCCTTTATTGAGCCCATCTTTGCATGAAATGTTCCCTTGGTATCTCTAATTTTCTTTTTCTTTTTAAAATTTTATTAGTTTTTCTATTTTTTTAATTTTAAAATCTTTAATTCTTACATGTGTTCCCAAACATAAACCCCTCTCCCACCTCCCTCCCCATCTAATTTTCTTGAAGAGATCTCTAGTCTTTCCCATTCTGTTGTTTTCCTCTATTTCTTTGCATTGATCGCTGAAGAAGGCTTTCTTATCTCTTCTTAGAACTCTGCGTTCGTATTTCTTTCCTTTTCTTCTTTCCTTTTCACTTCTCTTCTTTTCACAGCTATTTGTAAGGCCTCCTCAGACAGCCATTTTGCTTTTTTGCATTTCTTTTTCTTGGGGATGGCCTTGATCCCTGTCTCCTGTACAATGTCATGAACCTCTGTCCATAGTTCATCAGGCACTCTGTCTGTCAGATCTAGTCCCTTAAATTTGTTTCTCACTTCCACTGTATAATCATAAAGGATTTGATTTAGGTCTTACCTAAATTGTTTAGCAGTGTTCCCCACTTTCTTCAGTTTAAGTCTGAATTTGGCAATGAGTTCATCATCTGAGCCACAGTCAGATCCTGGTCTTCTTTTTGCGGACTATATGGAGCTTCTCCATCTTTGGCTGCAAAGAATACAGTCAATCTGATTTTGGTGTTGACCATCTGGTGATGTCCACGTGTAGAGTCTTCTCTTGTGTTGTTGGAAGAGGGTGTTTGCTATGACCAGTGCATTTTCTTTGCTTGGTTTTCTTTAATTAGCAAAAGTAGTTTTGACCTTCAGACTACCTGCCCTTTGTTTCAAAACTTCTATATTACTTGACTCCTCGCCTCGCCTCCTAGGAGCAGTTCTCTCAGGGTTCTTGAGATGCTACCTCCAGACTTAAACAGTAAGAATTCCCTTTAAGTAAAAGATAACTGTCAACTTTTAGGTTTTGTGTATCTTTTCAGTCAACATCACCATCATGAGACATGAAAATGATTAGTTAATAATTACAGTTACTGATTGGTTAGAAAACCTTCAGCTTCAAAATTCATTATTAGGAATGCCATATGGAGAAGGCAATGGCACCCCACTCCAGTACTCTTGCCTGGAAAATCTCATGGACGGAGGAGCCTCGTAGGCTGTAGTCCATGGGGTTGCGAAGAGTTGGACATGACTGAGCGTCTTTACTTTCACTTTTTACTTTCATACATTGGAGAAGGAAATGATAACCCACTCCAGTGATCTTGCCTGGAGAATCCCAGGGACGGGGGAGCCTGGTGGGCTGCCGTCTAGGGGGTCTCACAGAGTTGGACATGATAGAAGTGACTTAGCAGCAGCAGCAATGCCATATAAATTTTGAGAATTGTTTTCTAATCCAAGAAAATTCTATCAAGTATATACATGAGCTGTAGGATTTGCTGACATGCTGAGTTTTCTTATTTAGTAACTATATGTAAATGTATATGTTCATTTAACTGTAGACACTCACTAGCCACTTGTCACAGTGAATGTCCTTCTCCATCAGATTGAGTGTGCTGAGTTTCTGTGCAGACTTTCCTCACTGGGGACGCAGCCTTCCTGGTACTCTGGTCTCTTCTATCTATGTGGCTCCCCAACCATCGTACCCAAGAGTCCCAGTTCTCCAGTAGACACACATTGCTGACCCTGGGAGCCAGCTGTACCACTGGGCCCCTATCCAGCATAGTGGGAAACTATGGGATGAACATCTCAGTCAAAACAAGCTGTAGGTAGTGAAGATCCCCACTAAAGTCTTATTTAGGCAGAGAGCACTCCACCCCAGTGCAAAAATGTGAAGCCGGTTATTTTGTAGAAGGTTCTAATCTGTGGATTTAGCTGACTGCTTCCTCCTCATGATGTTTGACTTATCTCTCCATGAACTGGACAAAGGAAGACGAAAGCTTAGATTTGACTTTCATCCATCATTTAGCAAGAATGCGCATCCTGAAAATGAAAAATAAAAGTGAATTCTACTTCTCTCTGGTCCCAAAAGCTATAGCCTGAAGCTTTTTCCCAGTAAGTAGCTTTTTGTTTTACTAACTCTTGAACTCTGAGACATACTACTGTGTCAGTGGTTCCATGCTTTGGGAAATGCATGGACTAGTAAAATGTCATAAAGGACATGGGTACCTGACACTTTGTTTTGCAAAGTAAGACCACTTAGATACAATGACTACCAAATATTGTCACCAGTCCTTGACCAAAAAAAAAAAAAAAAATTAACGTTATAATGCCCCACGTCCAAAAACTAGGTAAGTTGGAGTCTTAGAATAAGGGACATTTCTTTCCATTGAATTTCCATTGAATCTAAGCATGGGGGGGGAGGGGGGGAACACCCAGTGGTCCTTGTTTTCTCTGTGTCATGAGACTAGTTACTGGTTGGTCATGGGCAGTGTGGCTTTAAAATTCATTGTTTTATTGGTCCAGAAGGCTTTGGTCTTTGCTATATAGAGAAGTACATATAAAGCCCCACAGACTCCTTCCCATGCAGTATTTTATAGCCATTTGATTTTATCCCCTGAAAACTATAAAACTCACCTACTGTTCTCTAGGCAAGGCCAGATTTTAGGAGGCACAGAAATTCTGGCTGCTCTGGAAAGAAGGTCACAGGATCTGAGCATTAGGGGAAACCTGGAAGTCAGGAGGTTTGGCTAGGGCACAAGGCCGCCAGGAATGGCAAAGGTCAGTCGGTTTCTGCTCCAACAAGCCCCAGGCTGAGGAATTGCAAAAGCGGGTGTTAATTCCTAAGCGTGCTAACACTAGTCATTTTTGTTCTCTTTTGCTGATGTATACAAATCTTGATTCATCAACCAAAATAGCCACCTACACATATTTATTTTTTAAGTTATCACGCTGCTTGCTGACTTTCTATGTATCACGGGAGACAAGAGCACTTGAGTCAGGCCATCTTAGGTGCCAACCTCGCTTCTCAGGAGACTTTGGGATTTGGAAGGATATTTTGTCTCTCTCTATAATAAAAACTTGGAAGAAAAGTTATGAGCAACCTAGATAGCATATTCAAAGACACTACTCTGCCGACTAAGGTCCGTCTTGTCAAGGCTATGGTTTTTCAAGTAGTAATGTATGGATGTGAGGGTTAGACTGTGAAGAAGGCTGAGCACTGAAGAATTGATGCTTTTGAACTGTGGTGTTGGAGAAGATTCTTGAGAGTCCCTTGGACTGCAAGGAGATCCAACCAGTCCATTCTAAAGGAGATCAGCCCGGGGATTTCTTTGGAAGGAATGATGCTAAAGCTGAAACTCCAGTACTTTGGCCACCTCATGCGAAGAGTTGACTCATTGGAGAAAACTCTGATGCTGGGAGGGATTGGGGGCAGGAGGAAAACGGGACGACAGAGGATGAGGTGCCTGGATGGCATCACGGACTGGATGGACGCGAGTCTGAGTGAACTCCGGGAGTTGGTGATGGACAGGGAAGCCTGGTGTGCTGCAATTCATGGGGTCGCAAAGAGTCGGACACGACTGAGCGACTGAACTGAACTGAACTGATAATAAAAACCTCTAGATTTCTACTGAATATCATGAGCTTAAAATCCTATTTTGGAAGTTAAAGCCTGAACATTTGACTCTTTTCCCTTTCATTTCTCCTCAAAAAAAAAACTTTTTTTTAAATTGAAGGGTAGTTACTTTACAGAATTTTGTTGTTTTCTGTCAAAACATGATACATGATACATGATACATCACTATAAATCAGCCATAGGTATACATATATACCCTCGCTTCTGAACCTTCTTCCCATTTCCTTCTCCATCCCACCCCTCTAGGTTGATACAAAGCCCCTGTTTGAGTTTCCTGAGCCATACAGCAAATTCCCATTGGCTATCTATTTTACATATGGTAATGTAAGTTTCCATGTTACTCTTTCCGTACATCTCACCCTCTCCTCCCCTCTCTCCATGTCCATAAAACTATTCTCGATATCTGTTTCTCCATTGCTGCCCTGTAAATAAATTATTCAGTACCATTTTTCTAGATTCTGTATATGTATGTTAGAATACGGTATTTATCTTTCTCTTTCTGACACACTTCACTCTGTATAATAGGTTTCTAGGTTCATCCACCTCATCATAACTGACTCAAATGCATTCCTTTTTATGGCTGAGTCATATTCCTTTGTGTATATGTATCACAAGTTCTTTATCCACTCATCTATCAATGGATATTTGGTTGCTTCCATGTTCTAGCTATTGTAAATAGTGCTGCAGTGAACGATTGGATACATGTGTCTTTTTCAATTTTGGTTTCCTCAGGGTATATGCATAGGAGTGAGATTGCTGGGTCATATGGTGCTTTTATTCCTAGTTTTTTAAGGAATCTCTATACCGTCTTCCATAGTGGCTGTATCAATTTACATTCCCACCAACAATGCAAGAGTGTTTGCTTTTCTCCACACCCTCTCCAGCGTTTATTGCTTGTAGAATTTTTGATGATGGCCATTCTGACTGGTGTGAGGTGATATCTCATTGTAGTTTTGATTTGCATTTCTCTAATAATGAGCAATGTTGAGCATCTTTTCAGGTGTTTGCTAGCCATCTGTTTGTCTTCCTTGGAGAAATGTCTGTTTAGGTCTTTTCCCCACTTTTTGATTGGGTTGTTTGTTTTCCTGGCATTGAGTTGACTGAGCTGCTTGTATATTTTGGAAATTAATCTTTTATCAGTTGTTTCATTTACTATTATAATTTTCCCATTCTGAGGGTTGTCTTTTCGCCTTGCTTATAGTTTCCTTTGCTGTGTAAAAGCTTTTAAGTTTAATCAGATCCCACTTGTTAACTTTTGTTTTTATTTCTGTTACTCTAGGAGGTGAGTCATAGAGGATCTTGCTTTGATTTATGTCATCCAGTGTTCTGCCTATGTTTTCCTCTAAGAATTTTAAAGTTTCTGATCTTACATTTAGGTGTTTAATCCATTTTGAATTTGTCTTTGTGTATGGTATTAGGAAGTGTTCTGATTTCATTCTGTAATGTAGCTGTCCAATTTTCCCAGCACCATTTATTGAAGAGGTTATTTTTGCCCCATTGTATATTCTTGCCTCCTTTGTCAAAAATAAGGTACCCATACGTGCATGGGTTTATTTCTGGGCTTTCTGTCTTATTCCATTGGTCTATATATCTGCTTTTGTGTCTTGATGACTGTAACTTTGTAGTATAATCTGAAGTCAGGAAGACTGATTCCTCCAGCTCCCTTCTTCTTTCTCAAGACTGCTTTGGGAGGAACAAGATGGCGGAGGAGTAGGCGGACATGGAGTACATCTCTCTCCACAGATACATCAGGAATATACCTTCAGACACAGAAGTGCATGCAGAACACCAGCTGAGAGCAGGCCGGAGTACCTGACCGGCAGAAAAGAATATATAGACCCATGCAAAACTTGGTAGGATGAAGAAACTAGTTATTCCTAGATATTTCATTCTTTTTGTTCCAATGGCGAATAGGATTGATTCCCTAATTTCTCTTTCTAATTTTTCATTGTTAGTATATAGAAATGCAAGTGATTTCTGTGTATTGATTTTGTATCCTGCAACTTTGCTGAATTCACTGATTAGTTCTAGTAATTTTCTGATACTATCTTTAGGATTTTCTATGTCCAGTATCATGTCATCTGCAAACAGTGAGAGATTTACTTCTTATTTTCCAATCTGGATTCCTTTTATTTCTTTTTCTTCTCTGATTGCTGTAGCTAAGACTTCCAGAACTATGTTGAATAATAGTGGTGAAAGTGGACACCCTGTCTTGTTCCTAATCTTAGAGGAAATGTTTTCAGTTTCTCATCATTGAGAATAATGTTTGCTGTGAAAGTGGAAGTCACTCAGTCATGTCTGACTCTTTGTGACCCCATGGACACCAGGCTCCCCCATCCTTGGGATTTTCTAGGCAAGAGTACTGGAGTGGGTTGCCATTTCCTTCTCCAGGGAATCCTCCTGAGCCAGGGATTGAACCCAGGTCTCCCGCATTGTATACAGACGCTTTTACCATCTGAGACACCAGGGAAGTCCATAGGGCTTATCATATATGGCCTTTACTATGTTAAGGCAGATTCCTTCTGTGCCCATTTTTTGGAGTTGTGATCATAAACAGGTGCTGAAGTTTGTCAAAGGCTTTTTCTGCATCTATTGAGACTATTATATGGTTTTTATCTTTCAATTTATTAATGTGGTATATCACATTGATTGGTTTGCCTACATCGAAGAATTCTGGCGTTCCTGGAATAAACCCAACTTGATCATGGTGTATGAGCTTTTTGATGTGTTGTTGAATTCTGTTGGCTAAAATTTTGTTAAGGATTTATGCATCTATGTTCATCAGTGATATCGGCCCATAGTTTTCCTTTTTTGTGTTGTCTTTGTCTGGTTTTGGTATCAGGCTGATGGTGGCTTCATAGAATGAGTTTGGAAGTGTTCCTTCCTCTGCAATTTTTTGAAAGAGTGTTTGAAGGATAGGCATTAGCTCTTTTCTAAATGTTTGATGGAATTCTCCTGTGAAGCCATCTGGTCCTGGGCTTTTGTTTTTTGAGAGGTTTTTGATCATAGCTTCAATTTCAGTGCTTGCAATTGGATTGTTCATAATTTCTGTTTCTTCCTGGTTCAGTCTTGGAAGATTGAGCTTTTCTAAGAATCTGTCCATTTCTCCCAGATTATCCATGTTATTGCCATATAGTTGTTCATAATAGTCTCTTATGATCGTTTGTATTTCTGCACTGTCTGTTATAACCTCTCTTTTCTCATTTCTAATTTTGTTGATTTGATTCTTCTCTCTTTTTTTCTTGATGAGTCTGGCTAAAGGCTTGTCAATTTTGTTTATCTTCTCAAAGAATCAGCTTTTAGTTTTATTAATCTTTACTATTGTTTCTTTCATTTCTTTTTCATTTATTTTTGCTTGGATCTTTATGACTTCTTTCCTTCTACTAATTTTGGGACTTTTTTGTTCTTATTTTTCCAGTTATTTTAGGTGTCTCTTTAATGTTTTTCTTGTTTCTTGAGATAGAATTGTATTGCTATAATCTTCCCTCTTAAGACTGCTTTGCTACATCCCATAGGTTTTGAGTTGTGTTTCATTGTCTGTTTTTTAATTTCCCTTTAGATTTCTTCAGTAATCTGTTGGTTATTTAGAAGAGTATTGTTTTATCTCCATGTGTTTGTTGTTTTTACATTTTTTTCTTGTAACTAATGTCTAGTCTCATAGTGCTGTGGTCAGAGAAGATGCTTGATATGATTTCTATTTTCTTAAATTTACTGAGGTTTGATTTGTGAACCAAGATGTGGTCTATCCTAAAGAATGTTCCATGTGCACTTGAGAATAAAGTGTATTCTTCTGCATTTGGATGGAATATTCTGAAAATATCAATGAGATCCATCTCATCTAATGTATCATTTAAGACATGTTCCCTTATTAATTTTCTGTTTTGATGATCTGTCCTTTGGTGTGAGTGGGGTGTTAAAGTCTCCTACTATTATTGTGTTACTGTCAATTTCTCCTTTTTTGTCTGCTAGTGTTTGTCTTATGTATTGAGGTGCTTCTATGTTGGGTACATAGATATTTACAATTGTTATAACTTTCTCTTAGATTGATCTCTTGATCATTATGTAGTGTCCGTCCTTATCTCTCGTAACCTTCTTTATTTTAAGGTCTATTTTGTATGATATGGGGATTGTTACTCCAGCTTCCTTTTGCTTCCCATTTGCATGGAATATATTCTTCCATCCTCTCACTTTCAGTCTATATGTGTCTTTAGGTCTAAAGTGGGTTTCTTGTAGACAGCATGCATATAGGTCTTGTTTTTGTATCCATTTAGCCAGTCTCTGTCTTTTGGCTGGAGCATTTAATTCATTTACATTTAAAGTAATTATTGATATATATGTTCCTATTGCCATTTTCTTAATTGTTTGGGTTTGATTTTGTAGATCTTTTTCTTCTCTTGTATTTCTTGACTATATAAGTCCCTTTAACATTCGTTGTAAAACTGGTTTGGTGGTACTGAATTCTCTAACTTTTGCTTATCTGAACAGCTTTTTATTTCTCCATCAATTTTGAATGAGATCCTTGCCAGGTACAGTAATCTTGCTTGTAGATTTTTCCCTTTCAGTACTTATATATGTCCTGCCATTCCCTTCTGGCCTGCAGAGTTTCTGCTGAAAGATCAGTTGTTAAGCTTATGGGTTTCCCTTGTATGTTACTTGTTGCTTCTCCCTTGCTGCTTTTAATATTCTTTCTTTGTGTTTAGTCTTTCTTAGTTTGATTACTATGTGTCTTCGTGTTTCTCCTTGGGTTTATCCTGTATGGGACCCTTTGTGCCTCTTAAACTTGACTATTTCCTTTTCCATGTTGGGGAAATTTTCAACTATAATCTCTTCAAAAATTTTCTCATACCCTTTCTTTTTCTCTTCTTCTGGGACCCCCTATAATTCTAATGTTGGTGCACTTGATATTGTCCCAGAGGTCTCTGAGACTATCCTCAGTTCTTTTAATTCTTTTTACTTTATTCTGCTCTTCAGAAGTTATTTCCACCATTTTATCTTCCAACTCGCTGATTCGTTCTTCTGCTTCAGATACTCTGCTGTTGATTCCTTCTAGAGTATTTTTAATTGCAGTAATTGTGTTGTTGGTCTCTGCATGTTTATTCTTTAATTTTTCTAGGTCTTTGTTAATTGATTCTTGCATTTTCTCCATTTTGCTTTCAAGGTTTTTGATCATCTTTACTATCATTATTCTGAATTCTTTTTCAGGTAGTTTGCCTATTTCCTCTTCTTTTATTTGGACTTCTGTGTTTCTAGTTTGTCACTTCATTTGTGAAGTATTTCTCTACCTTTTCATTATTTGTTTTTAAACTTATTGTGTTTGAGGTCTGCTTTTGCCAGGCTTCAGGGTTGAATTCTTTTTTCCTTTTGGTTTCTGCCCTCCTAATGTTGGTCCAGTGATTTGTGTAAGCTTATAGGGTGAGATTTGTGCTGAGTTTCTGTTTGTGTGTTTGTTTGTCCTCTGATGGGCAAGGCTGAGTGAGGTGGTTATCCTGTCTGCTGATGATTTGGTTTGTGTTTTCGTTTTGTTTGTTTCGATGAGGCATCCTGCACAGGGTGCTACTGGTGATTGGGTGATGCCTAATCTTGTATTCCAGTGGTTTCCTTTGTATGCATTCTCACTATTTGATACCCCCTAGGGTTACTTCCAGAGAAGGCAATGGCACCCCACTCCAGCACTCTTGCCTGGAAAATCCCATGGATGGAGGAGCCTGGTAGGCCTCAGTCCATGGGGTCGCTAAGAGTCGGACATGACTGAGCGACTTCACTTTCACTTTTCACTTTCATGCATTGGAGAAGGAAGTGGCAACCCACTCCAGTGTCCTTGCCTGGAGAATCCCAAGGACGGGGGAGCCTCATGGGCTCCCGTCTATGGGGTCACACAGAGTCGGACACGACTGAAGCAACTTAGTTGTAGTAGTAGTAGGGTTACTTCTCTGGTAGTCTAGGGTCTTGGAGTCACTGCTCCCACTCCAAAGGGTCAGAGCTTGATCTCTGGTCAGGAACGAAGATTCCACAAATGGTTTGTCATGGCATTAAGTGAAATTAAGACAAATATCCAAAAACAAGAAACCAAAGATGAACCCCAGACAAATGACAGTTATAAAATCAGGCAAATAATAATTAAAATGATGGAATATACACATATACATATACACCCATGGGCAAAGTCAAAATCGTTAAAAAATAAATAAATAAAGTACAATAGATTGACCTGGCAAACAAAGGAAATAAAAAAGTATATTTACCAGTTAGGAACAAAACTAACTAAAGCACAAATTGGAGAAAAGTGGGGAATAAAACAGTGAAAACAAAACTAACAAATATGTTGAGAGGAAATGAAAGAAAGAATAGATATGCAAAGTTAAATAGGGGTAGATGAAGAAGATTTACATACATTAAAGATTAACTGCAAGGGGAAAAGAGCAGTAGGAAAGGCAAACAAAGGAATAAATGAGGGAAAAAAATTAAAAGTTAAAATTATATAAAAGAGAACAAGGAAACAGAAGAAGAAAGAAAAAAAGGGGGAAAGAAGAGCAAAACTCCACAAAACTGCAAAAGCCCAACATAGAGGCAGAGGTTTATAACAACAATAAAAAGTGTGACGGAATATACATATATACATATACACCCAAAAGCAAAATCAAAACAGTCCAACAAAAATAAAGTACAGTGGATTGACCTGGCAAAGGGAACCAAAAATTATGTCTACCAGAACTAACTAAAATACAAACTGAAAAACAAAATTAAAACAAGGTGTCAGTTGGGGGATAAAGTAAGGAAAATAAAACTAACAAATATGTTGAGAGGAAAGGAAAAAATAAAAGAAAAAAAGGATATGCAAAGTTAAATAGAGGTAGATAAAGAAGATTTATACATATTAAAGATTAACTGCAGGGGAAAGAATAGTAGGAAAAGCAAACTAAGAAATAAATGTAGAAAAAATAATAATAGGTTTAAAAAAATTTTTAAAGAGAATAAAACAAAAATAAAGGAGGAAAACTCCTCAGAACTGCAAAAGCCCAATGCAGAGGCAGAGGTTTTTAACAATAGTAAAAAATGTGACTGAGAATAAAAAGAAAAAAAGTTTAATTAGATTTCATAGGGCCAATAAAATTGACAACTACAACAGAGAGGGGGGAAAAGAAAAAAAAGTTTTCAAGAGAATCTACAGAACAAGTCAAAACATAAGAATAATAAATGTTTTTCTTGAGTCACTGCTGTCAGAGTCCTTTCCCTCACTGGGAGTCACAGTCCACCTCACTTCCCTAAGTGAAAGTGAAGCCCCTCAGTCATGTCTGACTCTTTGTGACCCCTTAGACTATAGCCTACCAGGCTCCTCCGTCTATGGGATTCTCCAGGCAAGAATACTGGAATGGGTTGCCATTTCCTTCTCCAGGGGATCTTCTTGACCCAGGGATCAAACCCAGATCTCAGACATTGCAGGCAGATACTTTACCTTCTGAGCCACCAGGGAAGCCTTCACTTCCCTAGGATGCCCTCTAATACTGTGCTGATCTCTGGACCTGCTGTGGGGGCAGCTCAGATTCTAATCTGGTCCTACTCCTCTGTTTTCTTGCCTCCAATGTCCATAGCTGTCAGAACTAGTGTGCTGTCTTTTGTGGGAGCTCTCAATGTCCTTTTATATATTCCATAGACACGGAGTCTGCCTAGTGGATTGCGTGGATTTAATCTGCAGCTTATATAGCTGGTGGGAAGATTTGGGGTCTTCTTCCTTAGCCACACTGCCCCTGAGTTTCAATTGTGGTTTTATTTCCACCTCTGCATGTGGGTGGTTCACCAGGGTTTGCTCCTGAGGCTGCCCTGGAGGACTTGGGCCTGCCCCAGTGAAGGCCAGGTATGGAGGTGGCAAAGCTGCTTGGGTCGCAGGGATTCTGGCAGCACCAGGTACTCAGGGGAGTTGGCGGCTAGGGCAGCAGGAAATACAGTGCCCTAGAAGGGTATGGCAACCAGTATTGGCCAATACACTCCATTATTCTTGCCTGGAGAACCCCCCTCCCTGACAGAAGCCTGGCAGGCCACAGTCTCAGTTCAGTTCAGTTGGGTCGCAAAGAGTTGGACACAACCGAAGCAACCTTGCACACATAGGTGCAAGAATTTTTTGACTGTGGCAGCCCTGCCCCATTGAGAGTTGAGCGTGAAGAGGGTGCAACTGCTTGGCTTGCGGGGACCCTGATGGTGCCAAGTGTGCAGGAGCACAGACTGCCTCTGAAGGAGAAATTCATAGGGCCTGGACTCCATCTTAGGCCTGTTCTTGCTGATCATGCTCGGCCACCTTTCCAATGGACTCTGAACTCTGTGTTTAGTGCCTATGAAAACAACAACAGAAGGATAAGACCCCCTCCAGACAGGGGAACCTTGAAGATCATATCTAGATTACTCATCTCCTAAGAGAAAACATACACTAATCACCCCTTCCTCCAGACAGGCCATAAATTATTCTGTACCTATCGGAGTGTAACCTCAGGTTTATTGATTATTGGCTAATTGTTTGACTGTTTGAGCACGTGAGCACATAGCACATGAATGATGGGGTTATTGGGATTGTATTTTCCTTGGTTTATGTTAAGTCTCAAGGAATTTGGAGTGGTGGGTTCAGACACGTACACATGGGGTATAAAAGATTTTCACAAATGCTGGTAGGGGTCCTTGGCTAAGAGGAAACTCTGCCTTGGGCCCGCCGGTGTAATAAACTGCACTCCACTATCTGCATTGTCCTTCTGAGTGAATTTGTTGCCTGCAGGAGTTATGGCCCTATCAAAGTCTTTTTTCGAGCCTCTTTTGCTAGCAATCAGAAGGCCTCTTGGCCAGACTTTCTCCATAGCTCCGCCCATTCAGGCACTTAGAGGGCTTCCTTACCTCGGGTCCTTTTCTATTGTTCTGTGCATCAGGAACATAGAGGGGCCCCCCTGTCTGGGGTCCTACTCTGCAGATTGGCGCATCAGGCATTTGATGGGCCAGCCTCTTTATTGTTCAGCTGCCAATGCTGGCTGGAGAGAGGGGGGAGAGAGGCTATAGTGGTGGCTCCACCCCCTATGCATGACTCAGTAGTATTGCTTGTTTCCAAGGCTGCCCAGTTTTCCCCCACAGGCATTTCCCACCACAATCTCCTCCCTCACATCCCCTCGAGCCATCTCTTCACAGTCAACATCAGCCCTCGCCCTGGGATTGCTCCACAGTCCCTAAACTCCAGCTCCCAGCCACTGTGCCATCTGGGGTATGTATGGCTGCGGCAAGGACTGTCTGATTCTCATTCCATTTAGGCTGCCTCAGATCAGCTGTTTCACTCCCAGCCTTAAATGTTTCTTCTCTGACTCAGACAATTGCCCTGATGTGGGGATCAAATCCCTGCTTCAGTTCCCCCACCCGCCAAGGGCAGGTCCCATCCTACTAACACTCCTGTTTTTCCCCTTAGTTCCTTCATCCTACCGAGTTTTGCATGGTTCTATGTATTCTCTTCCTCTGGTCAGGTGCTCCTGTCTGCTCTCAGCTGGTGTTCTGCATGCACTTCTGTGTCTGAAGGTGTATTCCTGATGTATCCATGGAGAGAGAAGTACTCCATGTCTACCTACTCCTCTGCCATCTTGTTCTCTCCTCGTTTCTCCTTTAATAATCCTAACACTTTCCAATGAATGGCAACCTCTGGCTGAATCAGGGGAGGGTTACATATAAGAAAGTCAGTAAGAAATGAGCCTTATCATTTCAAAATACTGTTCTCATCACAGCTGAAATTAAGGGACCAAGAGGAAAGAGGAATGCGAAGTTAGTGTTTAATGAGCACAGAGATTCAACTTAAGATGATGAAAATGTTCTGGTAATGAATGTTAGTGATGGTTACACAATGACGTGAATGTACTGAATCAAAACCGGCTCAAATGGTAAATTTTGTTATGTACGTTTTACCACAATAAAAAAGAAAAAAAGGTTGCTTCCCAGTGAGCAGGTGAGTAAAGGAAGCTCTCTTGCTCCATCTTTCCAGGAGAACAAGACAGGAGTTGGAAACAATGGTGGTGGGTGCTCTTAGGAGGGCACTGGGGACCCCCTGAGAGACAGGTGGAAGCAACAAGACTCATCTACCGGTGCTATAGTTTGTGTGACAGACCAGCCTTGACTTTCTGCCTGCCCAAATTATCCTCGATTGTGAGTTCTTAGCAAGCAGGGGTGGAGCATTTTGTGTATTTTACACACAGCAGCCTACACCCACCCAACTTGTGCAAACAGTAATGCACTTTGGGAACTGCTCAAAGGTGCCTGTAAGAGGGGACTGTGGGAGGCCACATTTCACCACATTTAACTCAAGCCACGTGCTCACAGCCCATGGTTCTCATGTGTATAGGTAATCGTTGGCACCAAGCCTTGACCATTCTAAAGATAGTATTTGGCACAGCCTGGACTGGATTTGTGCCAAGACTGCTTAGATCCCTCTGAGTTCAGTGAATATTCCACAATACAAATTGTGGAGTACCCACCAAGAACAGCTCCATTTTACAACAGAAATGTGCAGAACTCAGGGTGGAGGAGAGTGGGGCGTAGGAAGGGAGTTCACCAGCCAGGAAGCATGAACCCAAGGCAGAACACATGTGCCTGATATACATCAAGTGTCCTAACTCACTAGCAAGACTGGCATGCTCTTCTTTATGTTCATCAATCTTCATCCTTGTTAGTGTCTGAGTAGGACTATAAGTCGGAGAAGGCAATGGCAACCCAATACTCTTGCCTGGAAAATCCCATGGACAGAGGAGCCTGTTAGGCTGCAGTCCATGGGGTCACTAAGAGTCGAACATGACTGAGCGACTTCACTTTCACTTTTCACTTTCATGCATTGGAGAAGGAAATGGCAACCCACTCCAGTGTTCTTGCCTGGAGAATCCCAGGGACGGGGGAGCCTGGTGGGCTGCCGTCTCTGGGGTCACACAGAGTTGGACACGACTGAAGTGACCTGGCAGTAGCAGCAGCAGCAAGACTATAGATGAACTTGTAGTCACTGGAATCATAAGACTAGCTTTAGAAGAAATTGCAAACTTGAACTCTCTAGATTTCATGCACTCTCTACACTTCCTTCCTTTTTCTAGGAACCACTTACCCCCTTTCAGATTCATCCATGATTGTTACCCTGCCATTGGAGCTAGTTATTCTCCCACACTGTTGAGAACTATCATATTCCTTTATTGTTAAAATATATCTGATTTGGACCCCCACTCATGCAAAACCTAGCCTCTTTCATTTTTCATGGAGCCACTCTTCCCTGAGGTTGTGCAAAGGGCCTGAGGTCTCATGGGAAGTTTGTTTTGCCACCCTTGGTCATCCCAAGATGCAGGACCTGCCCCCTCCAAGCCAAGTCAGTGCATGGGAATCTTCTAGAGTCCACCATCTCTAAGGTCAGCCTCGGTAGGATTTCCCTTTAAGTCAGAGGAGAATCACAGTACAGAAAGCCCCTTCAGGAAATGTTTAGGTGGAGGCAGTGACAGAGGGTTAGGGTCTCTAAGGTACCTAGAATGACCTTGTATAGGGCACTGGGAAGGGTGGGCTCTTGGTTGTTGCTCCCCTACGCTGTGAGAAAGGTCCTATTAGCATAATTGTCTTGACTGATTTTTAACAACCATCAACCTTCAATCCAAGGCTGAGACAGTCCTGTGGCGCTGCACGCTGGCTTGTCTGGAGTTACATTGACTGTCAGCTGAGGAAGTCCCCAGACTTCTCAAAGCCTCAGTTTATTCTTCTGTAAAATGGAGACAAGAGTTATTATGGTGAGCAAATGCCATAACTCAAAGCAGAGTGTGCATGACTGAGCTATACATTCTGAATTGTCTACTGATGTCAAGAGGTCAGTGGGATTTTGTGTACTTTTTTCCCCCACTTTGCTTATCTGTATTTTCTAACTTTTTCATAATGATTACTTGTGTTTTAATCCCCCAAAAAAAGAAGAAAAAGAAGAAAAGGAAGAAACTACTGGGAGGACAATGGCCAATGTCCCTCCAAAAAACCTTATAAATAGCCACTACCAGGTTCCTCCATGAAAGGACTCATGGGAGGAAAGCAAGCTGTGTCAGGCTTACTGTCCCTCCCCCAGGACACACTCTAGGGAAATCATGACATTACTGCTCCTAAGCCAGATAACTGGTTTGGTTCATTGATCTACTTGGTAATGAATCATTCACATACTTTATATTTTTACAACAAACCAATGCTTTTTTATTAGATTATGAGTAGGTCAGGGCCTAGAGGCTAAAACTTTAATGCAGTGATTTGCTCATGTCAGCTCATAGGTCAAGTTTACCAGGATAATTTGGATCAGTCCACTAGAAGTCAAAAAAGTCATTTTGGACTTATTCTCTTTCTGAGATTGTGCAAAAGAGAGGGAAGAATAGCAGCTTCCCCCATGGAGCACAAGTCAGCCAGGTTCACCGAGACAAGGGCTGGATTCAACACTGCATTTTGCCAAAGTTATGCCCACAATTAGCCTATGTCAGTGCTTCCTGCGTATGTATATGGGGCTCAAAAACAAAAGAAAAGCTGGGGAGAAGGCGGTGATGATGGAAGCTGCTTTGATTGAGAAACTCCAGGGGCACAGGAGTTCTTTAGTTCTAAATTGAACCACGAGAGCAAAGTACACCTGAATCAACATGTGGAGATGGCGCCAGGAGAGTATTTGTGGCCCCAGGTGAACGTTTGTGTATCCCTAATCTTCTGTTCATCTCTGCTCTGTCCCAAGGCCTCAGGTATGTGACGGGCCTCAAGGGCTGGTCACATGTCCGATTATTTTTCAGTATTATCTGGGAACTCTAAAATCTTCAGTGATATATCTTGGGATATGACCACAACAAGGGCATTTTGACAGTATTGCTGTTGCTAAGTCACTTCAATCGTGTCCGACTCTGTGTGACCCCATAGACGGCAGCCCATCAGGCTCCCCCATCCCTGGGATTCTCCAGGCAAGAACACTGGAGTGGGTTGCCATTTCCTTCTCCAATGCATGAAAGTGAAAAGTGAAAGGGAAATTGCTCAGTCACGTCCTCTTCCCCCTTTGACAGATGAGAAAATGGAGGTTCTACAAAGTGAAGTGTGTTGCCCAAAGTTACAGAACTGTTAAGTGATAGAACCAAGACGTGAACCCAGACCTATTTGATTCCAAAATCTGTGGCCTTAATTACTGCACTGTTTGTTTATTTGCTGATCATGTCTCTTTGCCCACCAGGCATTGTGTTCAACCTTCACTTGATATGTGTGTCTGTGTCTGTTAGTCGCTCAGTCGTGTCCAACTCTTTGTGACCCCGTGAACTATAGCCTGCCAGGCTCCTCCATCCATGGGATTTTCCAGGCAAGAAACGGGAGTAGGTTGCCATTTCCTTCTCCAGGGGCCCTGATATGTAATAGGTCCTAAATAAATACTTGTTGAATGAGATAATGCTGGGCATGCATACTCAAGTCACTTTAGGTGTGTCAAACTCTTTGCAACACTATGGACTATAGCCCGCCAGGCTCTTCTGTCTATGGGTTTCTTGAGGCATGAATACTGGAGTGGATTGCCATTTCCTACTCTAGGGAATCTTTCTGACCTGAGGATTCAACCCATCTCCTCCACTGCAGGCGAGTTCTTTACCACTGAATCACTGGGGAAGCAAGAGAATTCTGTCTCCCCTCAAAGTGTCAGAAGCAGAGATAAAATGGTGGAATGGCAGGTCACTGGTTATTCAGAGTTCATGAAACTATCAGGGCCAATAGCTGTGGCTCCAAAGAAGTCCATTCAACTCTGGGGCTCCCTGGTACAGAAGCGGGAGTATTTTGTTACATTGCAAACACACTTCATGTCAAGACTTTTGTAGAATTTCTTTCCTTTTTTTAATATTCTACATGCTAGATCGATCAGCTCAAGCTGTTAGAAAGCTGGAAAGTCTGAATTAAGTAGCAAACACGAACAAAACATTTTTCAGGAAGGGAAAACTAAATCTAGCCTCAAATGGAAAATTCTTTGCCCTAAATATTAAAGTCTCTAAAAAACATGGCTAGCACCTTCCCCCCACCAAAAACTAATGTCAGTTCTGCAGACTCATTTTCAATGAGATAAAATGACTTTTTTCTGATACCCCTCACTAACCAGCCTTACCTCACCTCTTTCTCTTTAGTCTAGAATGATCAAACACTGCCCTTTCCATCTGCACTCCTTCCTTCTCCACCCACCCACTTGCCTTTGCCCCTCTGTTCATCCAGTATATTTTCCCCTGGACACTCTGGCCCATACTCAGCAAATGTCTCTACCTCTTCCCCCCTCTTTCTTCTGAATGCCTTCCTTGTATTTCTTGAAAGTATAGACTTTTTTTTTTGTTGTTTTTAATTTTTTAAAAATAGGTGTATAATTGCTTTATAATGTTGTGTTGATTTCTGCTGTACAGCAACATGAATCAGCCATATGTGTACATATATGCCCTTCCTCTTGAGCCTCCCTCCAACCCCTCCACCATCCCACCCTTCTAGGTCCTCACAGAGCACTGAGTTGAGCTCTTTTTGTTACAGCAGCTTCCCACTAGCTGTCTATTTTATGCACGCTAGTGTATATGCATAAAATAGAGATGTCAGTGCTACTCTCTCAGTTCATATGGACTTATTTTGAATACTATCAATAAATACTAAGCTTCTTCTCAAGACTCGGTGTTCTTAAGCACCTGTAGTCAGGTTTCCAGGGAAGGCAAGCTGCTTCCCACCTCCCAGGAACACTTTGCTATGGAAGATGGTGTCTATGGTGCATCAAAGCCACTATGGGTCTTTTAAGGACATTTAGGAGAAGGAGTTACTAAGTCTGAATTTTAGAAGGTTTTTTAATAGCAAAGGATTCAATGTCATCCATGGATTATTGATGAGTATTAAGAAAGCTTCCTGAGGGTTTCTTTTAGTCACTCAGGATGAAACAGCTGAATCCCAGGAGGCACGGATGAGAGGAGCCATGCAAGAATGTGGAAGTGGGAGGCCCTGTACTGGCCCTGCACGTGCTGTGTCAGCTTGAGGAGGCTCAGCTTAATGAGTGAGGCAGCACGAGCAGCAGGGCCTGGCCCCACAGACCTCTGTCAGAAGAAAAAGAGCTTGATCATCCTCCACAGGTCAGAGTTGTTGCTAATCTTAAATTAGAATTACAAGGTAGGGACTTCCTTGGTGGTCCAGTAGCTAAGGCTCAACACTCCAAATGCAGGGGTGCTGGGTTCCATCCTTGGTCCAGGAACTAGATCCAACATGTCGCAGGTAAGACCCAGTGCAGCCAGATAAATAAATATTAAAAAAAAAAAAAAGAAGAATTGCAAGGTGCATTCCTGCCCCTACTCCACTCAATTGCCCACAAATAGAAACTTTGAGTGGTGTTCTTTGTCCTAAAACTTGTCAAATGGTTTCTCTGATTTCAAAGTTTGTTGAAAACACTACCACATTCCCCAACTAATGAGTTATCCAATTCACTCTAGGGCATCAGTGCTGCTTCCTCCGTAAGAGAGAGCAGATTCTCTGTCAATGAGACCACATTCAAAGGTAACTAAAAGGATGATGTGTGAGTGTCCCAGTGATTGTTGCTGTTCAGTCACTTGTCATTATTATTATCTTTTCATTATTAACCATAGCAATATAATAATAGCCACAATAATATCTAACATTTGTTGCTGTTATTCAGTCACTCAGTCGTGTCCAACTCTTTGCAACTCCATGGACTGCAGCATGCCAGGCCTCCCTGTCCTTCACCATCCCCCAGAGTTTGCTCAAACCAATGTTCATTTAGTTGGTGATGATACCATCCAACCATCTCATCCTCTGTCATCCCCTTCTCCTCCTGCCTTCAGTCTTTCCCAGCATCAGCGTCTTTTCCAATGAGTCGGCTCTTTGCATCAGGTGGCCAAAGTATTGGAGCTTTGGCTTCAGTATCAGTCCTTTCAGTGAATATTCAGGGTTGATCTCCTTTAGGATGGACTGGTTGGATCTCCTTGCAGTTCAAGGGACTCTCAAGAGTCTTCTCCATCACCACAGTTCAAAAGCATCAATTCTTTGGCACTCAGCCTTCTTTATTGGTCACAGTGATAGTTTTAGGCAAGTTGGGGCTAGCCATGTGGGTTTCAGTTCCTTCGTCTAAACAAGGAATGTCCTGACAAAATTGGGAAGGGGTACTCCTCCTGGGCCTCCTGTCAAGGCTCTCCGGTGAGTAGAATAGTTCGAGGTGAAGGTCTTGTCCTTAACTGGCATTCCAGTTAAGAGGAGTTTGCTGCTACTGCCCCGGGTTCTTGCTGGGAGTCTCTGTTACAGCAACCCCTCCACATGCCAGACATTGTATCCAAGGCAAACAAGTTATGGTTATAAGAGATGAAGAATGCCATTTTTCTTTCATAAGAGCACAAATCCAGATATCATAGTTAAATAGTATTCTATGTTCTGGCTGGTTCTCCAGGATAGGAACTCATAAAAATCAGCTATTTTAGATTTCAAAAACTACTCTCTGATAAGCTAATGCTTTCCTATTCATTGCTCATATCTCAAAGCGATGTAAATATACATTATCCAGTCCATTTTTTCCCATCCCAACATGTGTGAAAGAGAGAGGGGGACTTTCAATTCCATCTTAAAGAGTAAAAAATTGAGGCATGAAAACTGTTCCCGAGTATTTCCTATGTGGGAGAATTCAGTTTTCATTTTCTTTTAATTAAGGTATACTTTTGAGGTAACATGTCTTCACCTCACAGACAGATGAGTTTTGATACATGTATTCACTTGTGTGAACAACAGCAAACTCAAGATATGGAACATTTCAGTCCAACAATCAAGGTCCACTGTGCTCCAGTTCTAGTCAGTACCCTACCCTCTGTACCATCTGAGGCAATTTCTGCTCTGATTTATTTCACCAGATTGTTGTGGTTTAGTCGACAAGTCACATCTGACTCTTTGGCGACCCCATGGACTATAGCCCACCAGCCCCCTCTCTCCATGGGATTTCCAAGGCAAGACTGCTGGAGCGGATTGCCATTTCCTTCTCCAGGACATCTTCCCAACCCAGGCATTGATCCCCTGGCTCCTGCATTGGCAGGTGGATTCTTTAACACTGACCCGCCAGGGAAGCCCTTCACCAGATGAGTTTGCAGTTTTTGACCTAAATAAATGCAACCACACAGTATGCATTGCTTTCTTTCACTCGGCATAATGTCTGTGACTTTCAGGTGTGACCACTAGACCACTCAGGTATGACCTAAATCAAATCCCTTAGGATTATGCAGTGCAAGTGACAAATAGATTCAAGGGATTATATCCGATAGACAGAGGCCTGAAAACGTTGGATGGAGGTTCGTGACTTTATACAGAAGGCAGAGATCAAGACCATCCCCAAGGAAAAGAAATGCGAAAAGGCAAATGGTTGTCTGAGGAGGGCTTACTAATGGCTGAGAAAACAAGAGAAGCTAAAGGCAAAGGAGAAAAGGAAAGATATACTCATTTGAATGCAGAGTTTCAAAGAATAGCAAGGAAAGAGAAGAAAGCCTTCCTCAGTGATCAATGCAAAGAAATAGAGGAAAACAATAGAATGGGAAAGACTAGAGATCTCTTCAAGAGAATTAGATATACCAAGGGAAGGTTTCATGCAAAGATGGGCACAATAAAGGACAGAAATGGCATGGACCTAACGGAAGCAGGAAAGATTAAGAAGAGGTGGCAAGAATACACAGAAGAACTGTACAAAAAAGATCTTCACAATGGAGATAACCACAATGGTGTGATCACTCATTAGAGCCAGAAATCCTGGAATGTGAAGTCAAGTGGGACTTAGGAAGCATCACTACTAACAAAGTTAGTAGAGGTGATAGAATTCCAGTTGAGCTATGTCAAATCCTAAAATATGATGCTGTGAAAGTGCTGTACTCTACATGCCAGCAAATTTGGAAAACTCAGCAGTGGTCATAGGACTGGAAAAGGTCAGTTTTCATTTCAATCTCAAAGAAAGGCAATGCCAAAGAGTGTTCAAGCTGCTGTACAATTGCACTCGTCTCATGCACTGGCAAAGTAATGCTAAAAATTTTTCAAGGCTTCAACAGTACTTGAACCATGAAATTCCAGATGTTCAAGCTGGATTTAGAAAAGGCAGAGGAACCAGAGATCAAATTGCCAGGATCCACTGGATCATCAAAAAAGCAAGAGAGTTCCAGAGAAACATCTACTTCCGCTTTATTGACTACACCAAGCCATTGACTGTATGAGTCACAACAAATTGTGGAAAATTCTTCAAGAGATGAGAATACCAGACCACTTTCTGAGGCTCCTGAGAAATCTGTATGCAGGTCAAGAAGCAATAGTAGAACTGGACATGGAACAATAGACTGGTTCCAAACTGGGAAAGGAGTACATCAAAGTTGTATATTGTCACCCTGCTTATTTAACTCATATGCAGAGTACATCACAGGAAATCCCAGACTGGATGAAGCACAGTTTCAATATCAGTTCAGTCGCAAAGTTATGTCCAACTTTTTGCAACTCCATGGACCACAGCACACCAGGCCTCCCTGTCCATCACCAGCTCCCGGAGTTTACTCAAACTCATGTCCATTGAGTCGGTAATGCCATCCAAACATCTCATACTCTGTCGTCCCCTTCTCCTCCTGCCCTCAGTCTTTTCCAGCATCAGGGTCTTTTCAAATGAGTCAGCTCTTCCCATCAGGTGGCCAAAGTACTGGAGTTTCAGCTTCAACATCAGTCCTTCCAATAAACACCCAGGAGTGATTTCCTTTAAGATGGACTGGTTGGATCTCCTTGCAATCCAAGGGACTCTCAAGAGTCCTGCTTCTTGAGAAACCTGTAAGCAAGTCAGGAAGCAGTGTTAGAACTGGACATGGAACAACAGACTAGTTCCAAATAGGAAAAAGCGTACATCAAGGCTGTATATTGTCACCCTGCTGATTTAATTTAAATGCAGAGTACATCAAGAGAAATGCTAGGCTGGATGAAGTACAAGCTGGAATCAAGATCGCTAAGAGAAACAGCAATAACCTCAGATATGCAGATGACATGACCCTTATGGCAGAAAGCAAAGAACTGAAGAGCCTCTTGATGAAAGTGAAAGAGCAGAGTGAAAAAGTTGGCTTAAAACTCAGCATTCAGAAAATGAAGATCGTGGCATCCAGTTCCATCATTTCATGGCAAATAGATGGGGAAACAGTGGAAACTGGGGCTGACTTTATTTTGGGGGGCTCCAAAATCACTGCAGATGGTGACTGCAGCCATGAAATTAAAAGACGCTTACTCCTTGGAAGGAAAGCATATAAAAAGCAGAGGCATTACTTTGCTGACAAATGTCCATCTAGTCAAAGCTTTTGTTTTTCCAGTGGCCATGTCTGTATGTGAGTTGGACTATTAAGAAAGCTGAGCACCAAAGCACTGATGCTTTTGAACTGTGGTGTTGGAGAAGACTCATGAGAGTCTGTTGGACTGCAAGGAGATCCAACCAGTCAATCCTAAAGGAAATCAGTCCTGAATATTCTTTTGGAAGGACTGCCTTTGAAGCTGAAACACCAATACTTTGACCACCTCATGCGAAGAGTTGACTCATTTGAAAAGACCCTGATGCTGGGAAAGATTGAAGGCAAGAGAAGTGGACGACAGAGCATGAGATGGTTGGATAGCATCACCAACTTGATGAACATGAGTTTAAGCTCCAGGAGTTGGTGATAAACAAGGAAGCCTGGCATGCTGCAGTCAATGGGCTCACAAAGAGTCAGACATGACTGAGCAATTGAACTGAACTGAACTGAATGTCTGTGAGAGTCATCCATGTTGTTGCCTATATCAGAAGTTCACTTCTCTTCATTGCTGAATACTATTCCATTGTCTGAATATGCCACAACAATTTATCCATTCTTCTGTTGACAGCCATTGGACTGTTTTTACCTTTTGGTTATTATAAACTCAGCTATTGCTAACATTCTGGTAGTTGTTCAGTGCCATAGGCCATCATTTCTTTCAGGTGAATACCTGAGAAGAATTGCCAGGTCTGGAGGAAAATGTATATTTGGATTTTATAAGAAAATGCCTATTTTCCAAAGTGGATATACCATTTTTAATCCTACTAGCAATGTAAAACCATTCCTGTTTCTCTGTATCCTCACCAACATTTGGCAGTTTTGGTAATTTTAATTTTATCTATCTTAGTGGGTATAAACTTGTATCTCTCTGTGGTTTTAATTTTTATTTCCCTTATCACTAATGATTTTGGATAACTTTGCATGTGTTTATTAGTCACTTTTTAATCTTCTGAAAGTGTTCAGAAGGGAAAAAAAGCTTAACCTTTAATACACAATCCAGAAAATAATCACTTATCTGTTATAGAGCAAGGTGCTGCTAATGTTAGATAAGTGCAAGAGGATACCATGAGTGATTTCATGAGAAGAAGTAAGTTGATAATAATTCTATCTGCAACCTGGTCATTTTTACCCTTTAGTCAAGGCTTCAGTACTCCTTGATATAGTACCAGAGTCCTTGACTACGATCCTGACGTACTGGCAGTGCAAACACAATGCCCTGCAAGTTTGTGTTGGGAGGCCTTGGTCACTTAACTCCTTTCTTGCCAACGGGACCTTATGGTTTAAATATTAGCTTGACTTTTCACATTTCACTTCTAAGGCATCCCAGGTGGTCCTGACAGTTTTTACCCAGTGGAGCACACCCAAAGTTCAACAGGTTTCCTTACAGTAGGAGCTTTCAGCCTGACCTCTTGCAATCTAGTAATACCTCTGGGTCCTGTCTCAAAATAATGCTTTCAAATGTCTGCAATAAAATTACAAGGTGACTGGATATTGTAATATCCTATCAAAATATAAAAATTGAAGTAGTAATAGGATCATACTCATACCTCCAGTGGGGTATCGCTTAAATGCCATAATTTTGAAATCAGTTCAGTTCAGTTTAGTCACTCAGTCATGTCCAGCTCTTTGTGATCCCATGAACTGCAGCATGCCAGGCCTCCCTGTCCTCAACCAACTCCCGGAGTCCACCCAAACCCATGTCTATTGAGTCAGTGATGCCATCCAACCATCTTTTCCTCTGTCATCCCCTTCTCCTCCTGCCTTCAATCTTTCCCAGCATCAGGGTCTTTTCAAATGAGTCAGCTCTTCACATCAGGTGGCCAAAGTATTGGAGTTTCAGCTTGAACATTAGTCCTTCCAATGAACACTCAGGACTGATCTCCCTTAGGATGGACTGGTTGGATCTCCTTGCAGTCCAAGGGACTCTCAAGAGTCTTCTCCAACACCGCAGTTCAAAAGCATCAATTCTTCTGTGCTCAGCTTTCTTTATCGTCCAACTCTCACATCCATACATGACCACTGGAAAAACCATAACCTTGACTAGATGGATCTTTGCTGACAAAGTAATGTCTCTGCATTTTAATATGCTATCTAGGTTGGTCAGAACTTTCCTTCCAAGGAGTAAGCATCTTTTCATTTCATGGCTGCAATCACCATCTGTAGTGATTTTGGAGCTCCAAAACATAAAGTCAGCCACTGTTTCCCCATATTTCACTATTCTGAAACAGTGGCAGGCATAAGCAACTTTATAAGATGTCTAGACCAACTGTGCTGTCATGTGACATATCTGATGTCTCAAGATACACCAATCATGAGTATGGTGACATATATAGTTGAAAGGGAGGTTAACTTTTGGTCAAAGATTAGTGAAAACATAGATGAACTCTCTTTCCCCCTATAAATTTATGGCATCTGCTTTGAATTGTGTCCCACTCAAATTCTGTTTAAGGTCTAACCCTTAACAGGACTATTTGATATATGACTTTTAAGAGGTGAATGCATGCTAAAGTCACTTCAGTTGTGTCCGACTCTTTAAATGAGTTCCTAAATTCTAATCCAATAGAGTTGGCAACCTTTTAAGAAGAAGGAGAGAAACAGATCTTTCTCTCTCTGTCTCTCCCCATGCACCCAAATCAAGGAAGGGCCATATGAGGACACAACAAGAAGGCAATCATCTGCAAGCCAGGAAGAAGACTCACACCAGAAATCTAATCAACCAGTGCTTTGATCTTGGACTTTCAAGCCCTCCCAAACTGTGAGAAATAAACTTCTGTTGTTTCAGCCCTCAGACTGTGGTGTTTTACTACGGCATCCTGAGCAGACTAGGACAGATAAGATTACTAAGGCAGCTTAAGACAGCCCCATCCCACCAGCACTTTGTCTCTAGGTCTATAACTACACTCAATTGCCAGCACACTTCTAATGGTGAGGTACAAAGTACAACCCATGAGACAGTGTGTTACACTCCAAAAGAGCCACTTGACCTTTCTAACTGATACACACATAAATCTGGGGAACGCATGTGGAAATGGAGACTAAAACTGGGGGTAATGGTGGAAGGAACATAAAGTTGGGTCAGGATGAATTTATTGACATGGACTCACTAGACAGAGATCCTGCATTTAATGTTTCAGCTCAGGAAGTCAGGAAGGGCTATACCAGTTTGATTATTTGCTTGACTGAATCATCAACCAAAAGGTGGCCTATTATGAAACTTGGAATTGCCAGACCTGCCTTGGCTTAATGTAGATGGAGGGATTCAGAGGCTTAGGGAGACTGGAAGATTGCTTACAAACACTGGGAAGGGTCTGGAAGACACCCTTTGGCTAAAACTATGAGAAATAAATTTGTAAGAGGCCAAGTGACAGCACTCAACCACCAAAGGCAAGGTAGGCATGGTTACCATAATGGACCCCAAAGTCAAAGCAATAATCAAAATAGATGGACTCGTGCAAGCCTGTGGCACTGACTGATTGATCATGGTGTTCCTAGAAGGGAAATAAATAGGAAGCCTACCAAGTTCTTACTAAGCAATTTCCATGTCAAGTGAACAAAAGTTTAATCTGAATCATTAAACAGCTTTAATCAATCAATCAGTCCCCAGACTTGAGCCAGTTTGTAGACCCAGCACTCCTTGAATGAAGGGGAAGCCAGGTTCCCTTGAAGAAGGACCCTCATATACTATCAGAAATTTATACTGTTAACCTCTTCCAGCATTCTCCAAAGTGATTGATGGCCTTTGATCAATGGAACTATGTATTGAAAATAATCAGATCTCTCAGGGGCTACTGGACACTTGCTCTGAACTGACACTAATTCCAGGAGACCTAAAATGTCACTGTGGAGCACCAGTCTGAGCATAGGCTTATGGAAGACAGGTGTTCAGTGGAGATTTAGCTCAGGTGCCTCTCACAGAGGTCCTGGTGTTTCCCTAAACCTATCCTGTGGCTATTTCCCCAGCTCTGGAATACATAATTGGAATAGATATGGTCAGCCATATATCTCCTGGAGGAGGGCATGGCAACTCACTTTAGTATTCTTCCTGGAGAACCCCCATGGACAGAGGAGCCTGGTGGGCTAAGTCCATGGGGTCACAAAGAGTCAGACATGACTGAGCAACTAAGCACAGCACAGCCATATATCTGGCAGAATTCGCACACTGGTTCCCTACCTCTATGATGTGAGAAAGCCAAGTTGAAGCCACAAAAATTGTCTCTACCTAGGAAAATAGTAGACCAAAAGCAGTACTGCATCTCTAGAGAGATTGTAGAGGTTAGGGCCTCCATCAAGATCTTGAAAAATGCAAGGGTGATGATTCTTACCACACTCCCATTCAGCTCTCCTATTTGACCCATGCAGAAGACAGATGGATCCTGGAGAATGAACGGGGATTATCATATGCTTAAACCAGGTGGTGACTTCAACTGCAGTGCCGGAGCAGATGAGATTTTATTGCTTAAGTACATTAACACATCTCCTGGTACTGGTATGCAGCTATCAATCTGGTCAAATGTGCTTTTCTCCATCTCTGTCAGTAAGACCAACCAGAAGGAGTCTGCTTTCAGCTTGCAAGGCCAGCAACATTCCTTTACTGTCTGTATCAGGGGTATATCAAATCTCTAATCCTATATCATAAGTCAGTCTGGATGGATTATTATTGCATTTCCCTTCCACAGTATATCATAGTAGTCCACTACATTGCTGTCCTTATGCTAATTGGACCTAATGAGTGAGAAGTAGCAACGATTCTAGGACTTGTTGGTAAGACATTTATACGTTAGAGGGTGGGAAATAAATCAGACCAAAATTCACTGAGGCCTTCAACCTCAGTGACATTTCTAGGGACCCAAATGGGGCAGGTCGAGATATCCCCTCTAAGGTAAAGAATAATTTGTTGCATCTACCCCTTCCTATATCCCAAAAAGAGATACAATGCTTCTTGAGTATCTTTTAATTTTGGAGACATATTCCTCACTCGGATGTGTTACTCCAGTCCATTTACTGAGTGATCCAAAATACTTCTAGTTTTTTTTTTTTTTAATTAATAAATTTATTTATTTACTTATTTTTGGTTGTGCTAGGTCTTTGTTGCTGTGCACAGGTTTTTTCTGGTTGTAACGAGCGAGGGCTACTCTTCACCGCGATACACAGTCGTCTGACTGTGGTAGCTTCTGTTATTGGGGAGCACAGGCTCTAGGCACCTGTGCATCAGTAGTTGCAATGCAGGGGCTTAGTAGCTATGGTGCACGGGCTTAGTTGCTCCTGCGGCACGTGGGATCTTCTCCAACCAGGAATCGAGCCCATGTACCCTACATTGGGAAGTAGATTCTTATCCACTGTACCCCCAGGGTAGTTGAGAGGGTAACAGGCAGGAAGCTAGAGGCCCCAAAATGAGGAAATAGGCTGCAAATGTCAGATGTTTTTTATCTCTCTCTTAAACAGCAGGAGGAAACAAACTATAAGTGTCAGATTTTTTTCCCTTCTCTATACAAAATTAAAAGGAGGTTTCTTTTAAAATTCAGTGTTGCCATGACAACACCTGGGTCCACCTGAATTTAACTTTACTCAAGCCTTGAGCTAATCAATGCATTTTTCTTATGGGAATATTTTTCTTAAGCTGCAGTAGTTCAGTTCAGTCGCTCAGTCATGTCCAAATCTTTGCGACCCCATGGACTGCAGCATGCCAGGCTTCCCTATCTATCACCAACTACTGGAGCTTGCTCAAACTCATGTCCATCAAGTTGGTGATGCCATCCAAGCATCTCATCCTCTGTCATCCCCTTATCCTCCTGCCTTCAATCTTTCCCAGCATTAGGGTCTTTTCCAATGTGTAAGTTCTTTGCATAGGTGGCCAAAGTACGGGAGTTTCAGCTTCAACATCAGTCCTTCCAATGAATATTCAGGACTGGTTTCCTTTAGGATTGACTGGCTGGATCTCCTTACAGTCCAAGGGACCCTCAAGAGTCTTCTTCAATACCACAGTTCAAAACCATCAATTCTTTGGTGCTCAGCTTTCTTTATCGTCCAACTCTCACATCCAGACATGACTACTGGAAAAAGCATAGCTATGACTAGATGGATTTTTGTCAGCAAAGTAATGTCTCTGCTTTTTAATATGCTGTCTAGGTTGGTCATAGCTTTTCTTCCAAGGAGTAAGTATCTTTTAATTTCATGGCTGCAGTCACCATCTGCAGTGATTTGGGGTTTCCCTATCTATTTGCCATGAAGTGATGGGACTGGATGCCATGATCTTAGTTTTCTGAATGTTGAGTTTTAAGCCAACTTTTTCACTCTCCTCTTTCACTTTCATCAAGAGGCTCTTTGATTCTTCTTTGCTTTCTGCCATAAGGCTGGTGTCATCTGCATATCTGAGGTTATTGCTATTTCTCCCAGCAATCCTGATTTCAACTTGTGCTTCATCCAGTCTGGCATTTCATGTGATATACACTGCATAGAAGTTAAATAAGCAGGGTGGCAATATACAGCCTTGACACAATCCTTTTCCTATTTGGAACCAGTCTGTTGTTCTATGTCTAGTTCTAACTATTGCTTCTTGACCTGCACACAGATTTCTCAGGAGACAGGTAAGGTGGCCTGGTATTCCCATCTCTTGAAGAATTTTCCACAATTTGTTGTGATCCACACAGTCAAAGGCTTTGGCGTAGTCAATAAAGCAGAAGTAGATGTTTCTCTGGAACTCTCTTACTTTTTCAACTATCCAATGAATGTTGGCAATTTGATCTCTAATTCCTCTGCCTTTTCTAAATCCAGCTTGACCATCTGGAATTTCACAGTTCAAGTACTGTTGAAGCCTTGCTTGAATTTTGAGCATTACTTTGCGAGTGTGTGAGATGAGTGCAATTTTGTGGTAGCTTGAACACTCTTTGGCATTACCTTTCTTTGGGATTGAAATGAAAACTGACCTTTTCCAGCCCTATGGCCACTGCTGAGTTTGCCAAATTTATTGTCATGTAGAGTGCAGCACTTTCACAGCATCATCTTTTAGGATTTGAAATAGCTAAACTAGTAGGAAGTAGTAGGAAGTCAAGAGATACCTGGAGTAGCAGGCAAATTTGGCCTTGGAGTACAAAATGAAGCAGGTCAAAGGCTAAAAGAGTTTTGCCAAGAGAACGCACTGGTCAGAGCAAACACCCTCTTCCAACAACACAAGAGAAGACTCTACATATGGACATCACCAGATGGTCAATACCAGAATCAGATTGACTATATTCTTTGCAATCAAAGATAGAGAAGCTCTATACAGTCAGCAAAAACAAGACTGGGAGCTGACTATGCCTCAAATCAATAACTCCTTATTGCAAAATTCAGACTTAAATTGAAGAAAGTAGGCAAAACCACTAGACCATTTATGTATAACCTAAATCAAATCCCTTTTGAGTTTACAGTGCAAGTGACAAATAGATTCAAGGGATCAGATTTGATAGACAGAGTGCCTCAAGAACTTTGGACAGAGTTTCGTGACATTGTACAGGAGGCAGTGATTAAGACCATCCCCAAGGAAAAGAAATGCAAAAAGGCAAAATGGTTTTCTGATGAGGCCTTACAAATAGCTGGGTAAAGAATAGAAGCTAAAGGCCAAGGAGAAAAGGAAAGATATACCCATTTGAATGCAAAGTTCCAAAGAATAGCACAGAGAAATAAAAAAAGCCTTCCTCAGTGATCAATGCAAGGAAATAGAGGAAAACAGTAGAATGGGAAAGACTAGAGATCTCTTCAAAAAAATTAGAGATACCAAGGGAACATTTCACGCAAAGATGGGCACAATAAAGGACAGAAATGGTACAGACCTAAAAGAAGCAAAAGATGTTGAAAGAGGTGGCAAGAATACACGGAAGAACTATACAAAAAAGATCTTCATGACCCAGATAAAGATAGTGTGGTCACTCACTTAGAGCCAGAAATCCCGGAATGTGAAGTCAAGTGGGTCTTAGGAAACATCACTACAAACAAAGCTAGTGGAGGAGATGGAATTCCAGCTGCTATTTCAAATCCTAAAAGATGTAGCTATGTTAGTAAACTATGTATTTACCTTAGACTCTTTGGGGTCAAGTCAGTTCCACCTAAGACTCAGAAGGGATAATGGCTCAGCAAACCAGTATGATTTACTCTTACAATTGTTCTCCTAATTTATGTTAATGAGACTATGTATTTGCTTGGAATCCTGCCTTTCTCAAGATTCACGTCAATCATTCTATGGCCCAGGATGACTCACTTTGTGTCAATGTTATCTCAAAATGCATGTTGTGGGTGAGGGGCCTGGTGTCACTCTCTGAGTTTTGAGACATTTCCTTTCTGTAATTAGCAGCCTACTAGTAGGTATGTATGGAGAAGGCAATGGCACTCCACTCCAGTACGCATGCCTGGAAAATCTCATGGACGGAGGAGCTTGGTGGGCTGCAGTCCATGGGGTTGCGAAGAGTCAGACATGACTGAGCAACTTCACTTTCACTTTTCACTTTCATGCATTGGAGAAGGAAATGGCAACCTACTCCACTATTCTTGCCTGGAGAATCCCAGAGACAGGGGAGCCTGGTGGGCTGCAGTCTATGGGGTTGCACAGAGTCGGGCACAACTGAAGCGACTTAGCAGCAGCAGCAGCAGTAGGTATGTAACTTCCTGTTAAAGACTAGTAGGAGGGCACTCTTTTTGTCCCCTTCTGAAGTCTATGTCAGAAGCTTTCTTTGTCTCTTTTATACTTTAATAAAACTTTATCACACAAAAGCTCTGAGCAATCAAGCCTCATCACTTGCCCTGGATTGAATTCCTCTCCTCCAGAGGCCAAGAATCCTGGTGTCTTTCACAGCTCAGCAACAACCTTTCAGGTCCACACTGCTAACTTTAAGTGAAGCTCAGAAGAAAGTGCTCTCCCACCTGGGTCATATCTAGTGGTGCTTGATGTGGCAGCAGCAAGTCAGGATGCTGTTTGAAGGCTTTGTCAGGCTCCTAGAGGTGAATCACAGCACAGACCCTAAGGATTTAGGAGCGAAGCCCTACTCTCCATTTAAGAAACAGATCCTGGCCTGCTACTGAGCCTTTGTAGAGACTGAAGTTCTAACCATGGGTCATCAATGAGACCTGGGATGCCCATTGTGTACAGATATTATCTGACACACTAAACCATAAAATTGGACATGCACAGCAATTCTCCACCATCAAATGGAAGTGGTATGTACGTGATCTGGCCCCTTAAGGCACAAGTCAGTTACATCAAGAAATGGCCCCCAAATTCCTGCCTTCTCTCACCTGGTCTGTGCCTATGGCCTCATGGGGAGTTCCCTACAACCAATCAACAGAGAAAGAGAAGACTTGGTCCTGGTTTACTGATAAGTCTGTACACTATGTAAGCACTGTTTGAAAGAGGCCAGTTGCAGCACTAATGCCCCTTTCTGGAACATGCCTGAGGGAGAGAGGAAAAGGGGAATTCTGGAGGGCAGACCTTAGCCTCTAGTTTGTTCACTTTTCTTGGAAGAAGAAATGGCTAGACAGGTAATTATAGTTTGATTCATGAGCTGTGGCCCAAGGCCAACCTGCCTGCATGCCCAATATGCCAGCAGCAGACACCAGCACTAAGTCCCTGATATGACATCATTCTCCAGGGTGATCAGCCAGCTACCTGGTGGTACTCAGATGGTGCTTCCATCCCAAAGGGGCAGAATTTTCTTCCCACTGGAATAGACACTTACTATGGATTAGATTTGCCTTCCCTGCATGCAATGTTTCTGCCAAAACTACCATCCATGGAGCTACAGAATTCCTGTCCACCATTGTAGTATTCCACACAACGTTGCCTCTGTTCAATGACCTCAACCATCAGCCAATGAATTGCATCATTGGGCCCATCCTCATAGAACTCGCTGGTCTTACCATGTTCCCTACCATGAACAGTGGAATGGACTTTTGAAGACTCAGTTTCAGCACCGGCTAGGTAACAATCCATATATAGTCGGAATCAGCATCTAGGATATGATGCTATTTCTCTGACAGCCAAGATTCAAGGGTCCAAGAATCAAGGGATGAAAATGGGAGCAGAACCACTCAGTATTTATCCCTCATGACCCACTAGTAAAACTTGCTTCCTTTTACCACAACACTGTGTTTTGCCAGGCTAGTAGTATTTGTTCCAGAGGAGGAATTCTTCCAGCAGGAAATACCATGATTCCAGTGAACTGGAAGTTAAGAATGCTGCCAAGTCGCTTTGGGTTACTCACACCTGAGCTAACAGACAAAGAAGGGAGTTGCGGTGCTGGCTGGGGTGACTGATCCTCACTTCCATGGAGAAATTGGACTGCTATTCCACAGTGGAGGTAAGGAAGAGCGTGTCTGCAGTACCAATGATATCTTAGGGTGTCCTGTGGTTAAGGTCAATAGAGAATTAGCAACCCAATCCAGGCAGGTCTAGTAAGAGCCTAGATCTTTCAGGAATGATGATTTGGGTCACCACACAAGACAAAAAATAAAAAAACAACCTGCTGATGTCTTGCTGAAGACAAAGGGAATATGAATGGATAATAGGAGAAAGGAGTCACAAATACCAGCCATGGGTGACCGTGTGAGCAGTTATAGAAATGAAAATTGTAATTGTTGTGAGCGTTTTGTCCCTATTGTTATGTATAGGTGTGTGTACCTAAAACATCTTTAGTTTTTTCCATCTCTTTTCTATTGTGTAACACAAGACAATTGACTTTATATCTTAGTATTTAACTTACAGGACATCAAGGAGAAGAGTAGCACTCAAGAACCTTATCTCCTCTTTGGGGAAGGGATTTAGTACATTTTGGATTGTATCAGGATAGTTGCATCATATTAGACAGAATTATGATCTTGTTATTGTCTATATTTGGAGATGAAGTATGGTTTGAGGAGATACATGTGGATGCCCAAGTTAACAAGGGGTGGACTTGTGATGGCTAGTTATATGCGTCAACTTGACCAGGCCACAGAGTACCAAGACATTTAGTCAAACTCAGGTATATCTGTGGTGAAGGTGCCTTGGGATGAAATGAACATGTGAATTGGTACATGGAGTAAAGTAGATTAGCCTCCCTAATATGGACAGCATGCATCCAATCAGTTGAAGGCCTGAAGAGAATAAAAAGGCTAACCTAACTGCTTAAGAATAGGAACTTTACCTGCCTGAACACCTTCCATCAGGCACATTGGCCTTTTCCTGTCTTTGGTTTCCAATGGAAACACTGGCTCCTCTTGAGCCCGGAACCTGCAGGCTTTTCTACCCGGTCCTATTTTTCTGGCCTTCTGAGTTGGACTGAACTTTCCTGGGTTACTGACTGCAGATCTTGGGACTTCTGTGCTATGCTATGCTTAATTTCCCAGTCATTCCAACTCTTTGGGACCCCATGGACTGCAGTCTGCTAGGCTCCTCTGTCCATGGGGATTCTCCAGGCAAGAATACTGGAGTGGATTTCCATGCCCTCCTCCAGAGGATCTTCTCAACCCAGGGATTGAACCCAGGTCTCCCACATTGCAGGCAGATTTTATGTCATCTGAGCCACAAGGGAAGCCCAAGTATAATGGAGCTGGTAGCCTATCCCTCTCCAGGGGATCTTTCTGATCCAGGAATCAAACCAGGGTCTCCTGCATTGCAGGCAGATTCTTTACCAGCTGAGCTACCAGGGAAGCCCTTTGGGACATCTAAGCTTCCATAATCACATGAGGCAATTCCTTATAAATCTTTTTCTATATATATATACTTCCTATTGCTTCTGTTTCTCTGGAAAAATCTAATAAAGGCTTCCTGAAATTTATCCATGAACCCAAGAGGTCTGTGGAATTCACATAAAGAAGCCCTACCCTAGAGGGGTTTTTGTGCTCCACCCACAAGGCACAGAATATTCAGAGTAAGTCAGGACCCAATAACATTTGCTGTCATCTTATTCAACTACATAGCACTCATAAGCTTTTCTCTCTTGCCTCATATTCCAGGGAGCACTCCTGCCCCAGTACACATTTTTGGGGTCAGGATTCATGATCTCATGTTCTTCATGCTCACCTATGGTAGACAGATGCTTATCTGCAAATCTGCAAGAGAGACTGGTCTTAGGGACTATTAGTCCCTGCGCTGCTGCCACTGAAGCCCTCTGGTTGACCTGCTGAGTGCCCTCCAGGTCCCTCAGTTCACTACAGCCTCTGGGAAAGGGAATGGTGTCTTGTGTAACAGGCATATGACTATAATGCATTTTCCTCATAACTCTACTTGCTACCAATAACCTGATCCCTGGATTGCAACACTAGGATCTTTAAAAACATCATGTGATTGTGATGTGAGGGAAGATGATGCCTGTTAATATTTTATTGAGACTTCAAAGAATTGTTCTTCATTGAATCTGTATACATAGTAAAACAGAGATAAGGCAAGAGACGGAAAGAAAATTTGCTTTCTATTTACTTAACTGGCTTGTACTTGACCACCCATGGAAAAAAGAGAACTGCCACATCATTCTATCTGTATGAATTCAGTACCCACTACAGATCATTATAGATGGTACTAAACTATTTTTTAACATTAAAGACAAAAACAACAACTCTCATTACAAATTCCCTTCTACCATAGAGACCTCCCCATAACAATTTGATCTATAAATTCTCAACCAATAGATTCATCGTTGGCTAAGATAGGTAAGGAGGGGAGGACCCGCATAGTCTGTGAGAATATCAACTGGCTCCATTTTCAGAGGGTAATTTGTAAATATCCACAAAATTTTTAATGATCTACTGATAGAGAGAAGTAATAAATTCCCCAAGAATCTCAAGAAATAGCCACACAAATGTACAAGAATATTTGTACAACGTTGTTTCAATGTATAACAGGAAAAATAAACAGCCAAAAGACAGTCCAAATGTCCACCAAGAGAGATGTCCATATGTAGAATTCTATGTTACCTTTAAAAAGAATGACATAGATCTATATATACTGACATAAAAAGATGAAATATTATTGAGTGAAAATAAGTGGCATATAGGTTTTTATTTGAGATGCATTAAAAAAAGAAAAAAGAATACATTTGAATCAGTTCTGATGAGATGGATGAAACTGGAGCCGATTATACAGAGTGAAGTAAGCCAGAAAGAAAAACACCAATACAGTATACTAACACATATATATGGAATTTAGAAAGATGGCAATGATGACCCAGTATGCAAGACAGCAAAAAAGACACAGATGTGTATAGCGGACTTTTGGACTCAGAGGGAGAGGGAGAGGATGGGATGATTTGGGAGAATGGCATTGAAACATGTATACTATCATGTAAGAATCGAATCACCAGTCTATGTCTGATGCAGGATACAGCATGCTTGGGGCTGGTGCACGGGGATGACCCAGAGGGATGTTGTGGGGAGGGAGGTGGGAGGGGGTTCATGTTTGGGATCGCATGTACACCCGTGGTGGATTCATGCCAATGTATGACAAAACCAATACAGTATTGTAAAGTAAAATAAAGTAAAAATTAAAATTAAAAAAAAAAGAAAATTGGAGTTTAATTTATCCTTTCCTTAGGCAATCAAATTTCATAGAAAATAAGTTGAGCAATTCCACGCTTCCAGTGCAGGTGGTTCAGGTTCCATTCCTGGTTGAGTAACTATTAAAAAGATTCCACATGCCACACAGTGTGGCTGAATTTTAAAAATAAAAAAGGAGAAAGAAGGTTGATAAGCACTGTATATTCATTTTTTATTTCCAACAGGTCCTCTGCTACTCCAAAATCTGGTGTCCAAAATCACTTAAACTTCAACTTCTGTCCCGGTAGGTAGAGGAGAAGAGTCATCCTCACTCCTCAAACAAAATAATCCCTCTTTTTGGGTCTCACTTTAAAAAGAGAATCCGAAACAGAAGTGCTGTTTGCCCACCCAGATTTACAGACATTTGCAACCAGGTGGAGAAATTGGGACCCAGCTGTTAGCCATATGTCAACACTATCCATTCTGACTGCTATAGACCGGGATTTATTTCTTACAGTTCTGGAAGCTGGAAGTGCAAGATCAAGGTGCCAGTCAATTCAGTCTGATGAGGGCCCACTTCCTGGTTCACAGATGACCATCTTTTCGATGTGTCCTCAAACAGCAGAAGAAGCAAGGGAACTGTCTGTGATCTCTTTTATAAGGGTACTAATCCATTCATTAGGGGCCCACTCTCATGACCTAATTGCCTCCCAAAGACCCACTTCTGCATACCATCACCTGGGGGTTAAGGTTTCAATGCCTGGTTTGGTGGAGACACATTCAATCTGCAGCAAACACCCAGTGATTTTCTGCTCCTTTTCCTTCCCAACGTAGCATCAGTCAGCACCATCTTTATACTAGTGTGTATTTTTTGAGAACTTGCCAAGTGCCAATGCTAATGCTTTATATGCACAAGCGTATCTTACCATTCAGTACAAATTTCTTCTCATTTTTATTTTGTAGAATAAAAACACTGGAGCTCAGAGAAGCTAAGTGGCATGCCCAAGGTTCATAGACTGGAAAGGAAGCAGTGTGCCCTTATATCTGCACACTCATGTCCACTTGGCCTCTCTCACCTACCTGAGAAAACACCCAGAGGTATAAGTTTATCTTGTGATGATCTCTGAGAGGCCCTGCATTATACATGTTAGTCAGCTAGTCAGAAGCTCCCAGAAAGAAATTTAGTAACTTAAAACCAGTACAGACCCCATTGTCCAGGGGGAAACCTACAATCTGGAAGACTGGTGCTCATTTCTTTTTTGAGGAAATAATTACTTCAGGATACCAAATGGTACCCCATCCACCGCCCAGGATCCTGAGAGTGTGTTTCAGCTCCCAACACCCTGATTACTAAGAAGCTTTTGCCTTGGAAATACTGTTGTATTGCTCCCATGCAGACTGCATTTTCCAGAGATCCATATCAATATCTCCAACTCTATATGGTCTTTTTACAAAATGATCTTGGCAATCCTTCCATTTAACTATGAGATCTGTGTCCCCCTGTCTTGAACCTTGTAGAATCTGGTGACTCCCCCACATGGCACGGGAAATGCCAAGAGATGTGGCATCTGAGGCTGGAGCATAAAAATGCCACACTTTTCCTTCTGGCTGTGTGGGGACATCTGCTCTTGGAACCCAGCTGCTAGATGGATTTTATTCAGAAACATTCATTCTCTCCTCCTTCCTTGCATATGTATTCTTTTCTGCTCAGTTGGTGTTGAGCTTGGTTGTGTCAGTTGCTTTGACCAATGGAATCATGTGGAAGGAACATTGTGTCAGTTCTGAGCCTGGGCATTAGGAGGCTGTGTGTGTTTTTGCTCACCCTCTTCTATCTCTGTCTTGCCACAAGAGGAATAGGACTAGCCCAGGGAGGATGTGAGATGCATGGAGCTGAGCCTGCTGACATTGTCTCCCCTGGAGACAGGGATCAAGACCATCCCCATGGGAAAAAAATGCAAAAAAGCAAAATGGCTGTCTGGGGAGGCCTTACAAATAGCAGTGAAAAGAAGAGAGGCAAAAAGCAAAGGAGAAAAAGGAAAGTTATAAGCATCTGAATGCAGAGTTCCAAAGAACAGCAAGAAGAGATAAGAAAGCCTTCTTCAGCGATCAATGCAAAGAAATAGAGGAAAACAACAGAATGGGAAAGACTAGAGATCTCTTCAAGAAAATTAGAGACATCAAGGGAACATTTCATGCAAAGATGGGCTCGATAGAGGACAGAAATGGTATGGACCTAACAGAAGTGGAAGATATTAAGAAGAGGTGGCAAGAATACACAGAAGAACTGTACAAAAAAGATCTCCATGACCCAGATAATCACGATGGTGTGATCACTCATCTAGAGCCAGACATCCTGGAATGTGAAGTCAAGCGGGCCTTGGAAAGCATCACTATGAACAAAGCTAGTGGAGGTGATGGAATTCCAGTTGAGCTATTTCAAATCCTGAAAGATGATGCTGTGAAAGTGCTGCACTCAATATGCCAGCAAATTTGGAAAACTCAGCAGTGGCCACAGGACTAGAAAAGGTCAGTTTTCACTCCAATCCCAAAGAAAGGCAATGCCAAAGAATGTTCAAACTACCACACAATTGCACTCATCTCACATGCTAGTAAAGTAATGCTCAAAATTCTCCAAGCCAGGCTTCAGCAATACATGAACCGTGAACTTCCTGATGTTCAAGCTGGTTTTAGAAAAGGCAGAGGAACCAGAGATCAAATTGCTGACATCCACTGGATCATGGAAAAAGCAAGAGAGTTCCAGAAAAGCATCTATTTCTGCTTTATTGACTATGCCAAAGCCTTTGACTGTGTGGATCACAATAAACTGTGGAAGATTCTGAAAGAGATGGGAATACCAGACCACCTGACCTGCCTCTTGAGAAACCTGTATGCAGGTCAGGAAGCACCAGTTAGAACTGGACATGGAACAACAGACTGGTTCCAAATAGGAAAAGGAGTATGTCAAGGCTGTATATTGTCACCCTGCTTATTTAACTTCTATGCAGATTACATCATGAGAAACGCTGGACTGGAAGAAACACAAGCTGGAATCAAGATTGCTGGGAGAAATATCAATAACCTGAGATATGCAGATGACATCACCCTTTTGGCAGAAAGTGAAGAGAAACTCAAAAGCCTCTTGATGAAAGTGAAAGAGAGGAGTAAAAAAGTTGGCTTAAAGCTCAACATTCAGAAAACGAAGATGATGGCATCTGGTCCCATCACTTCATGGCAAATAGATGGGGAAACAGTGGAAACAGTGTCAGACTTTATTTTGGGGGGCTCCAAAATCACTGTAGATGGTGACTGCAGCCATGAAATTAAAAGATGCTTACTCCTTGGAAGAAAAGTTATGACCAACCTAGACAGCATATTCAAAAGCAGAGACATTACTTTGCTGACTAAGGTCCATCTAGTCAAGGCTATGGTTTTCCCTGTGGTCATGTATGGATGTGAGAGTTGGACTGTGACGAAGGCTGAGCACTGAAGAATTGATGCTTTTGAACTGTGGTGTTGGAGAAGACCCTGGAGAGTCCCTTGGACTGCAAGGAGATCCAACCAGTCCATTCTGAAGGAGATCTAACCAGTCCATTCTGAAGGAGATCAGCCCTGGGATTTCTTGGAAGGAATGATGAAAGCTGAAATTCCAGTACTTTGGCCACCTCATGCGAAGAGTTGACTCATTGGAAAAGGCTTTGATGCTGGGAGAGCTGGGGGCAGGAGGAGAAGGGGCCGACAGAGGATGAGATGGCTGGATGGCATCACTGACTTGATGGATGCGAGTCTGAGTAAACTCTGGGAGTTGGTGACGGACAGGGAGGCCTGGCGTGCTGCGATTCATGGAGTTGCAAAGAGTCCAACACGACTGAGCGACTGAACTGAACTGAACTGAACTGAGCCTGCTGAACCAGCCTAGACCAGAAAACCTCAGCTGAATCACAGACCTGAGAGAAACAGTGAATAACTGTCACTTTGAGGCAGAGTTTTCTATCTTGTATTAAACCATCATAATTAACGAAAACAGGGACTTCAGATGTTCTAGTCCTGCTGACATGACACGCCCAAGAAAAAGGCACTGGTCTCATAGCTAGAACTTGTCTGAGCTCTGACTGTGGCCTTCCCTTAGAACTGAGGGAGAAACCTGAAAGATCTCCATTAGCACCTCACTGTATTAAGTTATAATTGTATATTTAAATAGTGAGAAGGGCTCAAGTATTTTTACAGAATGTGAACTTATACGTACGGAGATAACCCAGTAAGTCTGCGAGGTTAGTGACTTTGTATGAGAAGCCAAAAATAAATGGGACTCTATTGGAACAGTAGTCCACGGGCCCCAATAGCCTCACTGCTTCTATTAGAAAATCTTGTTAAAAGTTTGTACAAAGCCCTTCAAATAAAGCAAAGTGACTTGCTAGTGTCAACTAAAAGAAAAACACACAGCATAAGAGCTGTGAGTTAAGTTTTATTCAAGAAACATTACTGAGGACTATAGCCCTAGAAATAATCTCACAGTAGCTCTAAAAGGACAGCTCCATGAGATAAGAGAGAAGCCAGTGATGCATTTTTTGGGTAAGAAATTCATATAGTCACCAGACATCTTGGCAGAAGACTACTACTAATCACAAAGAACAGATACCTCAAGTTAATGATTTTAGTGCTTTTCTATGTATGGGAAGTAAGAATAGGGGGTCATTGCAATTTTTTTCTGAGATATGCATCTTAACCATCTAGGGACCCATCTATCCAAAGCACAGAATGCCTCATCCTATATTTTTCCTTCTGAATTCCCCTCAGGATGCATGGTGGGTGGGAGATGGAGGAATCGGATCATGCCATCCATTGCTGGTGGGAATGGAAAATGGTACAGCTGCCTAGGAACATAGATTAGCAGCTTCTATTTTTCAGTCACGATTGACACTCTTTATGCTTTTTATTGTTCACAGTGGTAAAGCTTCTGGGTGTACATTTTAAAACAACTCCTAATGCATTGACATGCAACTCTAGTCCTGTCACTAGACATGAAGAGCCTAAAACTGCAGAGTGACAGAGACAGCCTCCTGAGAAGCAGCAAATATAGCAGATATAGCAGAAACAGCTATATCCTGAGAAGTTCTTCCAAGTAGCCACAACTTTGATGCTAAGAGAGAAAGAAGACGACGATCTGCTACATTTCTCTATTGGATGGCATTGCTGAACATCAAGTATCCATTGGCGTATACTATAAATGAGCCATTTTCCGCATGAGTTCCTATGGATAAGCACTCCTGACACTGAGTTAGCTCCTGATGTCTGTGCATTATGTTTGAAGGATTAGCACTTCTTATCTTCACCAAGGAAGATATGCAGACAGCAAATAAGCACATGAAAAGATGCTCAACACCATTAGCCATTAGGGACATGCAAACGAAAGCCACAATAATACATCAGTACACACTTATTAGATTGGTTAAAATGAAAAGCAGTGGCAACCCCAAATGCCAGGAAGGATATGAAGGAATTGAATCGTTAGTCCATTGCTGGCAGGAGTGTAAAATGGTACAGTTGTTCCGGAATATACTTTAGCAGTTTCTTTTTTCCCCAGTTTAACTGAGATATAATTGACATATGACATTGTATTTTTTAAGGTGTACAACATATTGACTTGATATGCGTGTTTATTGCAAAATGATCGCTACAGTAAATTCAGTTAACATCCATCACCTCTTATAGATACCATTTTCTTTCCTTATGATGAGAACTTAAGGTTTACTCTCTCAGCAAATTTTAAATATAGAGTACAGTTTAAAAAAAAAACAAAAACGTGTTCACACACATGCACAGATGTTCATAGCATCTTTATTCAAATAGTCAAAAACTGAAAGCAACCCAACTGTTTTTTAATAGGTGAATGGTTAAGCAAACTATGGTATATCCATACCGAAGAATACTACTCAGTAATAAATAAAAGCTATTAATACACTTAAAAATTTGGATAGATTGCAAGAGAATTTTAATGAATGGGAAAAATGCAAATCCCAAAATGATACATACTGTATGGTTTCATTTCTATAACATTCTTTGAAGTGATAAAGCTATAGAAATGCAGGACAAAATTAGTGGTGTCTGGAGGCTAAAAGGGGCAATGGGGGAGGGGAAGAGACATGGGAGGGACATGGTGTAGTTACTAAAAGAAGTGTGAGGGCTCTTCCTGGTGACAAAATTGTTCAGTATCTTGACTGTGGGCATTATTAGATGAACATACCCATGTGATAAAACTGTAGAACTAAATACACACACACGTACAAATGAATGCATGTAGCAAATATGAATAAGGTCAGTGGTTTGTCAATGTCCTGGCAGTGATATTGTACTATGGTTGTACAAGATGTCACCACCGAGGAAACTGGAGTAAATGGTATGTGGAATTTCTCTGTACTATTTCTTATAATCTCATGTGAACCTATAATCATCTCAAAATGAAAATTGCAATTAAGAAAAAAGCTCATCTGAGGACTTCTCTGGTGGGTCAGTGACTAAAACTCTGTGCCGTCAATGCAGGGGGCCCAGGTTCGATTCCTGATCAAGGAACTAGATCCCACATGCTACAACTAAGATTTGGCACGCCCAAATCAATAAATTAATTTGAAAAAAAGAAAAAAGCTCATCTGTATGTTGGGAAGATTAAGAGCGGCTGCCATGGTTTACAGTGGTTTATTTCTTATCCACCAGCATCCATTTCTTATCTTGGTAGGAGCAATCTGATTTCTCCTTCCCCACTGTGTGCAGTCATGGTGGGGCTATAATCATGGTCCCTTGCCCTCCTCAAGACAAGGGACGAGCAGTGTCTTCCAGGATTTTGAATCTTCAGCAGAGGGATGCAAGAAACAATTTGAATCTATTCATTCCAGCAGCTGAGCCCTGACAATACTGCTGAGTAGTTCCTGCTACTTTGATGCCAGAACTGCCCTGCATTCTGGATGTTTCAATCCTGATATTTGTTTCTCCAGCCTTGCCATCAACTCTTTGAACATCCCAATTTCTTGCCCCAAATTCACTTTTAAAAAGCTAATTCAATAGATTTTGTTGCCAAAATCTTGGCTCCTTATCCACTGATGCCAAAGAGAAATATGGAGACAGAGTTTAGAGGAAATAGGAAAGAGTAGCTTTATTATTTTTGCCAGGCAAAAGGGAAACACAGCTGGCTAGCACCTCAAGAATTGTGTCCCCCTCTCAGGAACAGAGAGAGCTTTTATATCCTCATGAAGATCTTGCTTTTCTTTTTTTTCTGGTGCAAAGTTTCAAAATGACCAGAGCTGACACAGGCAACTCAGCAACCAGGTCTGATGTCCCTGAAGTTATTGGCCTGTGACCTTTCTGAAATGCAGAATGCTACATGAAAGTGTAGGGGGAGAAGAAAGCCAGGTGCAGAGTATTATCTATATGGAATCAAAGAGTAATTAGCCTTGTGAAGCTTTGTGAAGTACAAGTCTAGCTACAAGTGTTTGTCAGCCATAACAGCTAAAGAATAACCAAAATTGTTTAACTCTTGCAGGCCTGTTTGGCTGGTTTACACCAAAGGCCATTCACTCATTTCTGTTATAACTGCAACAATTTGGGTAATCCGTCACTTGCTACTCAAAGAGATCTTAAAACCACCTGAGCTACCATTACTCAGGTTTCTAGTCTGTTTCTTATTCTTTATATAGACGAAATTAGAATCCCTCAACTTTGATTTTAGATCATTGGGAAGGGCAGCAAGTATTCAGAGACTCTCTCAAGTAGTGGTTACTATGAAAAGTTAAGTGTAGCGAATCTTGTAATAACCTAAAATGGAAAAGAATCAGAAAAAATATGTATACAGACATAACGTATAACTAAATCACTTTGCTGTACACTTGAAACTAATAGAACATTATAAATGAACTATCCTATTTCTAAAAAATTAAGAAAGGAAAAAAGTAAATGCAATGGTATATTTAAATTATTAACAATTCAGAAGCAGAGACATTACTTTGCCGACTAAGGTCCATCTAGTCAAGGCTATGGTTTTTCCAGTGGTCATGTATGGATGTGAGAGTTGGACTGTGAAGAAGGCTGAACACTGAAGAATTGATGCTTTTGAACTGTGGTGTTGGAAAAGACTCTTGAGAGTCCCTTGGACTGCAAGGAGATCCAACCAGTCCATTCTGAAGGTGATCAGCCCTGGGATTTCTTTGGAAGGAATGATACTGAAGCTGAAACTCCAGTACTTTGGCCACGTCATGCGAAGAGTTGACTCATTGGAAAAGACTCTGATGCTGGGAGGGATTGAGGGCAGGAGGAGAAGGGGATGACAGAGGATGAGGTGGCTGGATGGCATCACTGACTGGATGGTCGTGAGTCTGAGTGAACTCCGGGAGTTGGTGATGGACAGGGAGGCCTGGCGTGCTGCGATTCATGGGGTCGCAAAGAGTCAGACATGACTGAGCGACTGAACTGAACTGAACTGAACAAGTACATAAGATTTTAGTACCAAGGTAATGATGGTGATGATGGTTTTCTGAATTGTATACTATCTGAATTGACAGTTTTGTAAACAAAAAGAACAAAGACTCTTACTCATCACTCAGCTAGACGCAGCTTTTTGTTTTGTTTTGCTTATTTACTTCTTTGTTTTGGGCTGTGCTGGGTTTTTGCTGCTGTGAGGGCTTTGTCTAGCTGCAGCAAGCCAGGGCTACTCTCTAGTTGTGGTGCGAGGGCTTCTCATTGTAGTGGCTTCTCTTGTTACAGAGCACGGGCTCAAAGGTGCACAGCTTTCAGTAGTTGCGGCTCCCAGGCTCTAAGGGGCTTAGTTGCTCCAGAGCATGTGGGATCGTCCCAGGTCAGGGATCAAACCTGTGTCTCCTGCATTAGCAGGCGGACTTTTTATCACTGAGCCACAAGAGAAGTCCCCAAGGATGAAGTCTTAAATCGCTGCAGTTATCCAGTGAGCGTGCACTCTGAGGGAAAATCAGGATGGAAAAACAGGATGAAGCAGTCTGCATATTGCATATCTGGCCCCTAAATAGTTAAGACGCATATCTAGGGAAGAATGTCATAGATCTCAGATTCTTTCCATATATGGAACAAGCACGAAAATCATTAACTTGAGGTATCTATTTTGGTAAAAGCAGTAACATTTTATCAAGATGGATGCTTGTCAGCCTGACTTTCCCAGCCAAAAAAGTTATCTGATAGACTGTCTTCTGGGCTATAGTCTTCAGTGGATTTGTGTATGTGTCCTCAGTCATATCTGACTCTCTGTAACCCCATGGACTGTAGCTGCCAGGCTCCTCTATCCATGGAATTTTCCAGGCAAGATTCTGGAGCGGGTTGCCATGCCCTCGTCCAGGGGATCTTCCCAACCCAGGGCTTGGGAATCTTGGCATCTCCTGCATTGGCAGGAGGATTCTTTACCACTAGTCCTCAGTAAGTTCCCTGAATAAAACTAAAACTCACTGTTCTTACACTGCGTGTTTTTCCATTGACAGTTTCAAGTAACTTGTTCTTGCTGTTCTTATTGCTGATAAAGATAAATCAAATAGGGGGATTAATTACTAGATGATATACTTGTAATTTTCTGGTCATTTGAATGCAGATAATAATAATGCTAACATAAGTGTTATTTTAAAGATATGTCCTGCAACTGTTTGACTATTAATTTATTTGTGAAGTTCTTTTGTCATATATAGTATAGAAAAAAACTTCACCTGCCCTGGTTGAATTATCACGGATTATTAGTTGAAGGGGAAAGGAAAAAAACAAAAACAGAAAAAAGTAAATATAAATGTGAATATTTCAACTTCATTTTCTCATATTTAATACGAATGACAGCAATTTATGAATGGATGTACTTTTCAAACCAGGAAAACATTAAAATCTAAGGCAATTGGAAGTCATAGTTTAGTTCTTTTCCCCTTCATGGATCACAGCCTTGTAGTGGCAAAGGGGCTCAATGAAGCTATGAGCCATGATGTGTAAGGCCACCCAAGGTAGACGGGTCATGATGGAGAGTTCTGACAAAACATGGTCCACTGGAGAAGGAAATGGCAAACCACTGATAGCTTAGCTGGTAAAGAACCCACCTGCAATGCAGGAAACCCTAATTTGATTCCTGGGTTCGGAAGATCCCCTGGAGAAAGGGTAGACTACTCACTCCAATATTCTTGGTCTTCCCTTGTGGCTCAGCTAGTGAAGACTGCCTGCAATGCAGGAGACCTGGATTTGATCCCTGGGTTGGGAAGATCCCCTGGAGAAGGGAACGGCTACCCACTCCAGTATTCTGGCCTGGAAAATTCCAAGGACTGTATAGTCCATGGGGTCACAAAGAGTCAGACACGACTGAGCGACTTCCACTGTCACCAGTTTTCTTGCCTTGAGAACCCCGTGAACAGTATGGAAAGGCAAAAAGATAAGGCACTGGAGGATGAGCCCCTCAGGTTGGAAGGTGTCTAATATGCTACTGGGAAAGAGCAGAGAATTTGCTCCAGAAAGAATGAAGAGGCTGTGGTCACTCACCTAGAGCCAGACATCCTGGAGTATGAAGTCAAGTGGGAAGCATTACTATAGTAATTACTTACAGTAATGCTTCCATTACTTAGGAAGCATTACTATAAGCAAAGCTAGTGGAGGTGATGGATTTCCAGCTTAGCTATTTAAAATCCTAAAAGATGATGCTGTCAAAGTGCTGCAGTCAATATGTCAGCAAATTTGGAAAACTCAGCAAAGACTGGAAAATGTCAGTTTTCATTCCAATCCCAAAGAAGAGCAATGCCAAACAATGTTCAAACTACCAAACAATTACACTCATGGATGAATCACAAGCTAGAATCAAAATTGCTGGGAGAAATATAAACAACCTCAGATACGCAGAGGATAACACTCTAATGGCAGAAAGTGAACAGGAACTAAACAGCCTCTTGATGATGGTGAAAGAGGAGAGTGAAAAAGCTGACGTAAAATTCAGCATTCAAAAAACTAAGATCACGGCAACTAGTCCCATCATTTCATGGCAAATAGATGAGGAAAAATGGAAACAGTGACAGATCTTATTTTCCTGGGCTCCAAAATTGCTGTAGATGGTGAGTGCAGCTATGAAATTAAAAGACACTTGCTCCCTGGAAGAAAAGCCATGGCAAACCTTCAGTTCAGTTCAGTTCAGTTGCTCAGTCATGCCTGACTCTTTGCGACCCCATGAATCACAGCATGCCAGGCCTCTCTGTCCATCACCATCTCCCGGAGTTCACTCAAACTCACATCCATCGAGTCGGTGATGCCATCCAGCCATCTCATCCTCTGTCGTCCCCTTCTCCTACTGTCCCCAATCCCTCTCAGCATCAGAGTCTTTTCCAATGAGTCACCTCTTCGCATGATGTGGCCAAAGTACTGGAGTTTCAGCTTTAGCTGAATTAGTTTATTTGTTTTTATTAGTTGAATCAAACTTCTTGCTTCATCTTTTTGTTTATTCAATTGTCAATTCATGAGGGAGCCAGGTTTGGATAGTAGCCTGAACCAAAGGAAACAGCTATATCTCTTACATTAGGAGTCTCCCTTCAGGATCAATGTGTTTGAAAAGTTTTACTCTACAAAGAAGCCCTTTTGGCTTTGACTGGAAATAGTGAGCAGGCACTGACAGCAAAATGCTCTGCGTTGCTCTGAGGTATGAAACATTACTTGCTGGGTGAAGCAATGTTACATAATTGCTGTACCTGGCTTCTTCCACCAAATGATTCATCAATTTCATGGAGTCATTGGTCAATATCATTATCCTGATCATCACTAATTAATGTTGGCAGAGCACCCACACAGAGATGACTCTGTACCTGGTGCTTGACAGAATACAAGGTAGACAAAGGATACAACTTATAAACTGTTGGAACTGCGCACTTGAATATGAAACACAGCACAAACATACCTGGAAGTCCAAGCCTACACGATAAGATAAACTTATTGAAGCTAACCATTGAGCTTCATGGTGGTTATTTGTATTGCAGCAGAGGATGGAGCAGGTGGTCTTTCCAAGGAAAGATGCTGAGAAGGGCTTCCAGTCTCTTTGTGGACTGCAGAGTCAGACAAAATGTTTGGGAGGGCCTTTGTTGACTGCTGAGTCAAATCTTCAGAATCCTGGGAATTCCCTAGTGATCCAGTGTTCACAGCCAAAACCAAAAGAAAAATTAAAAAAAAAGAAATCTCCAGAACCTTTTACAAGGCCCTTCAAATCTAAAGATGGAGAATTTGAAGATACTAGGGAAGATTCAATTGGTTAAGAGCTGGAAATTTCAGAGAGTAACATAAAGAAATTCTGGAACAAAAACATATGAAATCATCATAGGAAAGTTATGCACATATTTTCCAGTTAATAGTTTTTAATAAAAGATCTTTCAGGTGTGCATTGAACCAAGATTATTTGTTCACCATCACCACCATTCTCATTTTGAATTACTCCATGCTGCTATGTGTCCTCTTCAATGCAATCTTGAACTAGGTAGAGACAGAATAAAACGGAAAACTGAGCAAAATCCACCTGTACTTGACTGAGAAGCACTCCTAAGCTTTCTATGAATTTTAAACAGGGTAACCCCAGTTTATAAGCAGCGTGTGTGCCCTTAATGTGTGCCTGGTCGGCTGATTGGAAAACAAGATGTATTTTCTCTCAAGTGTCAAGTGCTTGGTGGTTAGGCACTGAGGCTGGTACAGGATAGCCCACTAACGGGGTACACCAGAGGTGGGGCCCTGATGATGACACCCAATAGAGTCTCGCCTCTGTGGACAGTAAGCTCTACTGGGAAGCCAGGCACACACCTGTCCCAGTGCAGCAGATCCAGGCCTATGGGGCCCGAGAGAGGGCGGGCTCTTCCAGCATCACGACACGACAGTGCAGCCTGGGAGAGAGGAGGCATGGGGGGGGCACCCAGGCAGCCTCGGCTGTAGGGGGCTGATGGGACCCTGTCTGTCCCAGGAGGTTTCCCACCACCCTTTGTTCCCCAGCCCCATACACCTGCCCAGACTTCCCTTTTCGCTAAGGATTTGGAAGTGGCCACTGCGGAGACTGCCTGTCCCTGTGGAGGTTTTCTGAGTCTTTACGGGGAGAAACAGGCAGTATGAGGGTGACAGTCCCTCCTCCACCTCTTGGTTCATCCCATCGCACAGGACGAAAAGGAGGCTTGCTGCAGGTCAGAGCAAATCCAGGCTTTGGCCAAGCAGCATCTCTGGTCCCAGGACCAGGTGCACAGGCTCATGAACAGTGAGCGGGGTCTGGAGACAGAAGCGCGTGGTGGGGACATCACCCTAGATGGGCGCCGAGGAGCAGGGGTGGAAGCAGGGGCTCTGTCCTACCCGGGCAGTGTGAGCACGGCCAGCGTGTGCTCCTCTGTGGTGAGCTGGGAAGTGCAAGGGAAGAAGCACCTCCAGAGGCGGCAGAAGAGAAAATGAAGGTGACATCTATGGCTATCGCTGCTCCAAGGAGGCCCTTGGGTGAAAAAAGGCATTCAGGAAGATTTAGAAAAATTAAGTCAACTTCCATGTTATTCATTGACTTTTTTAAAATGTGCGTCTATAAATTTACAATGAAAGGAGGAATAATGCAATAGAAAATGGGGAAACTACATCAACAGTCTATTTTAGAACAAATACAAAGAACCAGTATGAAATGATAATAAAATGCACTAATAATCACAGATATGAATCTCAAAAGCATAGTGCTGAGTGAAAGAAGCAAGACACAAGAGAAAGCATACTGTATGAGTCCATTTATGTGGACTTTTAAAAAATACAACTTTATTTATTTATGGCTGTGCTGGGTCTTTTTTGCTGTTTGAACTTTTCTCTAGTTGTGGCAAGTAGGGCCTACTTTCTAGTCGCAGTGTGAGGGCTTCCCACTGAAGTGGCTTCTCTTGTTGCAGAGCAGGTGTGACTCCCCGGCTCTAGATCACAGGCTCGATAGTTGTGGCACCGGGGCTCAATTCCAGACCAGGGATTGAACCCATGTTTCCTGCATTGGCAGGTAGATTCTTTACCACTGAGCTACCAGGGAAGCCCTGTATAAACTTCTAATAAAGGCATCCAGGTGGCACTAGTGGTAAGAACCTGCCTGCCAATGCAGGAGACGTAAGAGACATGGGTTCAATCTGTGCGTCGGGAAGATCCCCTGGAGGAGGAAATGGCAACCCGCTCCAGTCTTTTCGCCTGGGAATTCTTGAGGACAGAGGACCCTGGCGGGCTACAGTCCATAACATTGCAGAGTCGGACACAACTGAAATGACTTAGCACGCACACAAAGGCAAAGTTACAGCGGCAGAAAGCAGATCAGTGATTGCCAGGCGCTGGGCTTGGGGAAGAGGTTGTTGTTATTTCGTCACTAAGCCCTGTCCAATTCCTTTGTAACCCGATGGACTTGCAGCCCTCCAGGATCCTCTGTCCATGGAATTCCCCAGGCCAGAAAACTGCAGTGAGTTGCCATTTCCTTCTCCAGGGGATCTTCCAGACCCAGGAATCAAATCCCCGTTGGCTACATTAGCAGATGGATTCTTTACCACTGAGCTACCAGGGAAACCCCTGGGGAGAGGATGGACTGCAAAGGGGCAGGAGGCAACTTAGTAGAGTGATAGGAATATTCCATATCATAATCATGGTGGTCGTGTGGTTACATGGCTGGATACATTTGTCAAACTCATCAACCTGTGCACTTAAAACTGATGAATTTTATTGTTTGTGAATGATACCTCAAAGCTGACAATCACAAAGATTTCTTTATCTATGTATAACTGATTTACAATGTTGTATTAATTTCAGGTATATAGCAAAGTAATTCAGTTATATGTATATATATAACTTTTTGGATTCTTTTCCCTTTTAAGTTATTACAAAATATTGAGTAGAGTTCCCTGTGCTCTACAGTAAGTCCTTGTTGGTTATCTATTTTATATATAGTAGTGCAGACTTCCCTGGTGGCTCAGAGGTTAAAGCGTCTGCCTCCAGTGTGGGAGACCTGGGTTCGATCCCTGGGTCGGGAAGATCCCCTGGAGAAGGAAATCGCAATCCACTCCAGTATTCTTGCCTGGAGAATCCCATGGACGGAGAAGCCTAGTAGGTTACAGTCCATGGGGTCCCAAAGAGTCGGACACGACTGAGCGACTTCACCTTCACCTTCACCTTCAGTGCATATATGTTAATCCCAAACTCTTAATTTATCCCTCCCCACCCCTTTCCCCTTTGATAACCATGTTGGCTTTATACATCTGACTCTATTTCTCTTTTATAAATAAGCTCATTTGTATCATTTTTTTTTGATTTCACATTTAAGTGATGTCGTATGATATTTGTTTTTCTCTGACTGACTTACTTCACTTGGTGTGATAATCTCTAGTTCATGCCTGTTGCTCACAAAAAGACTTTAAGGCCCAATTGTGGACTTAAACAAACATTTTAACCATGAAAAAGTTGAACTCCATCTAATCCAATTCCTTACTTTTGTATTTGAGAAATGCAGGAAAGGAGGTCCAGAGAGAGATTTTGTGACTTACATCACATAGCTCATTTGTGGTTAAGGTACACACTCCAGCACCAGACCTCTGGTCTTTTTAGTCCTCTTTCTGTTCTTCCATCCTTCCCAGCACATTGAAAGTTTGGACATATGTCTCATGTTGCCACCTGAACAATTCACAGGCATCATGAAATGTCTGGCAAATATATAGTATTTTAATACTATAAAAATCTTACACCATTATTCTATTATTAGAATGGAAACACAGAGAACACAAATTACTTATCTAAGAGCACAAATTAACTCACATTTTGTATTTCAATTGCACAATGAATGACTAATTCTTACCTCATATTGTTGTTATGAGGAGTGCCTTAAATTATACTAAATCAACTTTGTGTCGAAAGTGCCTGGTGTATGGGTTCTCAGTTCAGTCACTCAGTCATGTCCGACTCTTTGTGACCCCATGGATCGCAGCATGCCAGGCCTCCCTGTCCATCAACAACTCCCAGAGTTCACTCAGACTCATGTCCATCAAGTCAGTGATGCCATCCAGCCATCTCATCCTCTGTTGTCCCCTTCTCCTCCTGCCCCCAGTCCCTCCCAAGATCAGAGTCTTTTCCAATGAGTCAACTCTCCGCATGAGGTGGCCAAAGTATTTACGTGGTGAGAATAATAATATTTCTATTTTGTAATAATAAAGTTGAAATTAGAACACCCCTCCAAGAATATGACTTCCCTGGTGGCTTAGTAGGTTAAAAAGTCTGCACGCAATGTGGGAGACCTGGGTTCAATCCCTGGGTTGGGAAGATCCTCTGGAGAAGGAAATGGCAACCCACTCCAGTATTCTTGCCTGGAAAATCCCATGGATGAGCCTGGTGGGCTACAGTCCATGGGGTCACAAAGAGTCAGACACGACTAAGTGACTAACTTTCTTTTCTTTTTATTTCCAAGAAGATATGCAAATTAGGTCACATTCTGACTATTAAAACAGCTGGTGTATGAGTTGTGAGAAAATTCACTACAGATGGTATTACACACTGAAATAACTTTTTTTCAGTAAGTAATGCCATTTCCTGGAATTAATTTTTTTAATGTATTTATTTTTTACTAAAGGATAAAATATAGTCTAATGGAACAAGATAGAAAGCCCAGAAATAAATGTATGCACCTTTATAAGGGAAAAAGAGGCAAAAATATACAATGGAGCAAAGACAGCCTCTTCAATAAATGATGCTGGGAAAACTGGACAGCTATATGTAAAAGAATGAAATTAGAACACTTCCTAACACAATACACAAAGATAAACTCAAAATGGAGACAGAACGGAAATAATTTTATAATACTATTTATACATAACCACAGAGATATCTGTGCAAAGATACTCAGGGCTATGTTACAAAGGAAAAAATAAAAGCCTAATCTAAATGGCCATCAGTAGATGAAAAGGAGATTTAAGGGAATGAGAACTGAACAATGCAAGCCTACATGTATTGTCAAGGAAAGATATCCATGGTATAGTATTAGATCTAAAACAGAAGAATTTGTGTTATTGATGCCATTTATGATCCTAGACGTTTTGGTAATGCCTTTGGTGGTAGACAGGGGATGAATTCTGTACCCATTCTGTTAAAATAAACATTTTGCCTTCTGATAAATAACTTCAAGGTGTGATGAAACTGTTTTGGTTAAAACCTCAAAGGCTGCACCATTCTGCCACTTCCTATCCTCTCTGATTGGAATATTGGCCCTTGTTTCCTCTGTTAATACAGGGGGACCTCCAGAAGGTCATGGTAAGGTCACCAAGGGACACTATAAGGACAGCTCGAGGGCCAGTGGTGCAGTCAGACTCCCTGAAAACAGAGATCGGACATCAGGTCACAGTCAGGTGAGCTGGAGCAGAGCCAGGTGGCAAACGATGGGCCCTGTGATTCTGGCTGAAACATCTGAATCAACCAGGCACGTCTGAGCTGTAGTAAAGAGCACTGGCTCAGAAAGTCTTTTATTCAATGTAGTTCTCTTTTTCCTGATGAATCCAGAGAAGAGGAAGTGGCCACACTTTCTAAGCCTCCCTCTACCAGGGGCATGGGATGGCTACATGGAAACTTCATTTCCTGGGGACCCACAAAATGAGAAAGTGCCAAGATTGTTAGGTGAACAGGGGAAGAAACAAACACAAGTCTATATTTTATCCAAAGGGAATATTTGATTCATGTCTACTGCACGGATGTAAGCTCCTCCAGCACAGGCAAGTATCAATGTTTGTTCATCACTGATTCCTCAGCACAGGGCTTAATATAAAAGGGATTTTTACCTTCTGCAGGTCCCTCTGTGTTAACAGAGGAATTAAGGGCCAATATTCCAATCAGAGAGGACAGGTAGTGGCAGGATGGTGCAGCCTTTGAGGTTTTAAACAAAACACTAGAATGAATTGCAAAGTATCACTTCCTGAATCCAGTCACTGTGCAGAAGGTAATGGTGACTTACACTTACTTACAAGTAAATGGTCACTTATCCCAAGGCTCCACCCTTCCATTCCAACCTCTTCATACAGTCTCCCCAGGAGGTAGAGAGTGGAGAAGAGATGGATGTAACACCCAGGCCTACAGATCTTCCTAAAGGGCTGGCAGTAAAGGAGAGGGACAGTCATTTATGTCACTCTAGATGCAGGCCTGGCACCTGAGGCCAAACTGCCTCAAGATCCTTTGTCTCATGCCTACCACTCAAATTCCTTAAATGAAATTGGAAACATATTCTAGAATTCTATCACCTTCTTAGAGGATTTCAAATTCTCTCACAGGTTCACGTGAGTTCCTGGAGGGGAGACCTTCCTAGGACAATAATGTGAAAAAAGGGAAGAAATTTGGCAGAGGATCATCCTGAATGGGAAGGATGCCAGCTCCCATGGTTTTGTGGTCATTGAGGGTTGTTTCCCTGAATTAAGTTACAACCTTCTCTACTGCCTTACAGTAGGATTCTAGATGAATGGTGAAAGCATAACATGATCAACAGATCATATCTCAGTAGCAACAGAGGTCACTGCAATGTTAGTATGCCTTTGGAATGAATGTCATTCAAGGATATGTCCATTTTAGAGAGAGAAATTCCTAATGTGGCTGCTTGTATCAGTATTCATGTTATCTCATTTAATTTTTTATACAGTCTTTTGAGGTCATTAGTATTGTCCACATCTTAGAGTGGATGAAACCAAAGCGTGAAGAGGATAAGTTATTTGTACAAAGTTTATGATTACCAAAGATGAGACAGGAATTATCTATGTTTCAAAGCCAGTGCAATTGGGTGGTAAAACCATGAAGTCAAGGAATATAAAAATTGTTGTTTCTATTGGTTTTTCTCTTTTCCATGACTGTTTTAATGCAGACATGGCAGTCATGAAAAGTTTTTAAACAGAAACCTTGGGATGGTCTGTAATTTTGGTTATCAAAGTTTACTATTTCCAGTCGAACATGATTATTTATCAGTGCTTTCTTCCACCTCAATCAAAATGATAAACAACAAGAAGAGAAAGTATAAGTGATTTTCACTGCTTCTTCAATCCAAAAGGGAAACCGAAAAATAGAACAGAAATAACAGTTGAAGCAAGTCCCAGTGATTGGCCTTTTCATCTACTGGGCAAATGCTCAAACTATCTATTCTGAGGTGACAACTCCCCATTGTGTTTACAGGAAGTTTCACTGACTGGGGGATTCAGTGCCTAGATCGGCAGAGTGCTCAGCAAGGGTCAATGCCCAATGATTTTACTGTGCTGGTACACTTGTAAGTCACTAAACGAGCCATTTGGTTAAAATGAGTCTTGCCTCCATGCTCATTGTTATCATTTTTCCATGAACTGTTTCCTTCTCCTCGGTACCGCTAAAGGGCTCTATTGGGAGAAGGGCAGACAATTGAAGTCAATCCCAGTAGATGACAGCAACATTAAGAGACACTATAAAATGTCCAATGATTTTAATCAATTCCTCTCTCTTGCTTTTTTAAAAGTGGAGATATAATTCACATATCAGAAAATTCATGATATGAAAGTGGACAATTCGGTAGCTTTTAGTATTTTCACAGAAAGTACAATGATGGCTGCTGGTGGTTGTGGGAAGGGAGGAATGGGGCGTTATTATTTATTGGGACAAATGTTCAATTTTATAAGTGGAAAAGAATTCCAGAGATAGATGGTGGTCATGGTACACAAAATGTGAATGTACTTATCAGTGAACTGTATACTTAAAATGGTTAAAGTGGTAAATTTTATGTTATGTGTATTTTAACCACCATTTTTAAAAACAACACGATCAAGAGAGTGAAAATCCAAATGACAGAATGGGGAAAATATTTGCAAATCACATAGCTCATAAATGTATAATATCCAAAGTATATAAAGAACACTTACAACTCAACAATAAAAGGATAAATAACCCAACTTAAATATGGGCAAATGATCTGAATAGACCTTTCTCCAAAAAATATATAAACACAGCCAACAAGCACATGAAAAGATATTCAACACCATCATTCATTAGTGTTAGTGTTAGTCACTCAGTCGTGCCTGACTCTTTGTGACCCCATGGACTGCAGTCCATCAGGCTCCTCTGTCCATGGGATTTTCCAGGCAAGGATACTGGAGTGGGTTGTCATTTCCTTCTCCAGGGGGTCTTCCCAACCCAGGGATTGAACCTGGGTCTCCTGCACTGCAGGCAGATTTTTTACCAACTGAGCTACATTAGGGAAATGTAAATCAAACCACAAGCTAGCATGTCTACCTACCAGCCTGGATATCATTTCAAAATGGAATAATGAGATGTCTTAGAATGTGGAAAAATCAGAATCTTCATATGATGCAGGTGGGAAAATAAGATGATGTAGACACTGTGAAAAATAGTCTGGAATTTCCTCAGAAAGTAATACATACCAATTCCTATGTATACACCCAAGAGAAATAGAAATACATCTTCAGGCAAAAACTTGTACACGAATGTTTTTAGCAGCATTACTCATGATAGCTAAAAAAGTGAAAAAAACACAAACGCCATCAATTGATGGATGAATAAATTTTTAAAATATGATATATTCATACATTGAACTATTAGCCACAAAGAGGAGTGAAATACTGATATGTGCTATACTATGCAAAAAAACTTGAAGATCTTATGCTAAATGAAAGAAGCCAGGTACAAAAGGTCGCATATTTCATGATTCCATTTCTGTGACGTGTCTGGAACAGACAAATCCATAGAGTCCATATGGAGATTATGTGAACTGGGGTTGGAGGGAATTGGAACTAACTGAGAAGGACTGATGCTGAAGCTGAACCTCCAATATTTTGGCCACCTGATGTGAAGAACTGACTCACTGGAAAAGACCCTGATGCTGGGAAAGATTGAAGGCAGGAGGAGAAGGGGATGACAGAGGATGAAATGGTTGCGTGGTATCACCAACTAGATGGACATGAGTTTGAGCAAGCTTCAGAAGTTGGTGATGGACAGGGAAGCCAAGGCATGCTATACTTGAACTGAGACTAACAAGTACATGGCTTCTTTTTGGAGTACTATGGATATTCTGGGCTTCCCAGGTGGTGCTCGTGATAAAGAACCCACTTGCCAATGCAGGATAGATGTAAGAGACGCAGGTTCAAACCCTGAGTTGGGAAGATCCCTTGAAGGAGAGCATGGCAACCCACTCCAGTATTCTTGCGTGGAGAATCCCATGGACAGTGGAGCCTGACAGGCTGCAGTCTATAGGGTTGCACAGAGTCGGACACGATTAAAGTGATTTAGCACAACACAGCAATGGTTGCATAACACAGTGAATATACTAAAACCCACATAATATTCACTTTAAAATGATGAGTTATATGTTAAAAGAATGCTATATATTAAAAAAAGAAATGAAACATAAGTAAAGATCAATTTCTGTATCATTAAGGTAAGTAGTTGAGACAAAGAAAATCTTTGCGCTATTGAGAGAGCTTGCATATATATGTGCCTTTGGCTTTGTTCCACAGGAAGAGCATCTCCACCTGTGAATACTACTCCTAGAAATGAAAACATGATTAGAAAAGATTCCTGCCATGATAATGATGATTCTAATAGCCAAATAACACAGGAACCAGGCAATGTTCTGAGCTTCTTACAAATGCTCCTTCATTTACTCTTCCCAACAACACTGTGACAGCGGTTCTCCAAATTGAAGGTGCATCAGAACCACCTGGGGGTCAGATTGCAGACCTCTATCCACTAGTGTCTGAGTCAGTGGATCTAACATGTGGTTCCAGAATTTGCTCTTCTAGTAAGTTCCCAAGTGATGTCGATGTTTTGGGTAAGGGGACCCATATGGAGAATGACTGCCCCAAGGGACGGGTACTACTGCATGCCCCATTTTACAGATGGAGATGGTCACAGCAGTTCAGTTCAGTTCAGTTCAGTCGCTCAGTCGTGTCCAACTCTGCAACTCCATGAATCACAGCACACCAGGCCTCCCTGTCCATCACCAACTCCTGGAGTTTACTCAGATTCATGTCCATTGAGTCGGTGATGCCAACCAGCCGTCTCATCCTCTGTCATCCCCTTCTCCTCCTGCCCCCAATCCCTCCCAGCATCACAGTCTTTTCCAATGAGTCAACACTTCCCATGAGGTGGCCAAAGTACTGGAGTTTCAGCTTTAGCATCATTCCTTCCAAAGAAATCCCAGGGCTGATCTCCTTCAGAATAAACTGGTTGGATCTCTTTGCAGTCCAAGGGACTCTCAACAGTCTTCTCCAACACCACAGTTCAAAAGCATCAATTCTTCAGCGCTCAGCCTTTTTTACAGTCCAACTCTCACATCCATACATGACCACTGGAAAAACCATAGCCTTGACTAGACGGACCTTTGTTGGCAAAGTAATGTCTCTGCTTTTTCATATGCTATCTAGGTTGGTCATAACTTTCCTTCCAAGGAGTAAGTGTCTTTTAATTTCATGGCTGCAATCACCATCTGCAGTGATTTTGGAGCCCAGAAAAATAAAGTCTGCCACTGTTTCCCCTGTTTCCCCATCTATTTCCCATGAAGTGATGGGATCAGATGCCATGATCTTCGTTTTCTGAATGTTGAGCTTTAAGCCAACTTTTTCACTCTCCTCTTTCACTTTCATCAACAGGCTCTTTAGTTCCTCTTCACTTTCTGCCATAAGAGTGGTGTCATCTGCATATCTGAGGTTATTGATATTTCTCCTGATATTTCTCCACAATCTTGATTCCAGTTTGTGTTTCTTCCAGTTCAGCATTTCTCATGATGTACTCTGCATATAAGTTAAATAAGCAGGGTGACAATATACAGCCTTGACGTACTCCTTTTCCTATTTGGAACTAGTCTGTTGTTCCATGTCCAGTTCTAACTATTGTTTCCTGACCTGCATACAGGTTTCTCAAGAGGCTGGTCAGGTAGTCTGGTATTCCCATCTCTTTCAGAATTTTCCACAGTTTATTGTGATCCACACAGTCAAAGGCTTTGGCATAGTCAACAAAGCAGAAATGGATGTTTTTCTGGAACTCTCTTACTTTTTCAATGATGTTGGCAATTTGATCTCTGGTTCCTCTGCCTTTTCTAAAACCATCTTGAACATCAGGAAGTTCACGGTTGGTATACAAAATCAACGGTGGTGCCAGATGCCTCTCTAAAGTGAAGAAATAAATGTGCTTCAGGCCGGCAGAGCTTAGAAAAGGAAGCTAAGCTTTGGAGACTTTGCTTTTGTCCCGCACCCCTAGCCCCCATTAGTCACTCAGCAAACTGGACTCTGGTTGCCAGAGGGCATGAGGAAAATGAAGCATGAGCACTGAGGAAATGTGAGATAAGGAACCACAGCTCCCCAGGGCCAGGCTCTGGAATTTACCTGGTGTCATGTGAAAGGAGGAAAAGACAGGTGAGCCACACAGAAGGCATGCTGCCTGAAATGGGTTGGATCTCGCTCCACCCCCATCAGCTTCCAGGAGGGTATTTTGCCTTGAACAGGCTAAACCTGAGAAAACTGTTATAATTTTATGCTCAAGCTACACTAAGCAAAGGACAGTGAGCACAAGGTCAGAGCTTAACTAATTCTTGTTGATTGATTTAATGAATTGGCTAACTGTTTAATCCTACAGGAAAAGCAATGTTAGAGTAGCTCAGAAAAGTAACTTATTTCATAAATGGCTTCATATGAATATCAACAGTCTGTGATTATAAACAGGTTCTCATCCATAAAATTATAAGTGATAATAACTGTTGTTGTTTAGTCGCCAAGTCACGTCCGACTCTTTTGCAACCCCATGGACTGTAGCCCACCAGGCTCCTCTGTCCATGGGATTTCCTGGGCAAGAATATTGGACTGGGATGCCATTTCCTTCTCCAGGGGATCTTTCTAGCTCAGGCACTGAACCTGCGTCTCCTGTATCAGCAGGTGAATTCTTTATCACTGAGCCACCAGGGAAGCCCAAGTGATAATAAACCACTTTACAAATGGACAGTTGCCTAGATAATGTTTCTTAAGAGTAATTCTTGGCTCATTAAATTTAATCAACTTGGAGTGGGTTGTTATATTGGGGACAGCTGTTAAGTGGCCTCAGGGTTTTGAATACTACTATACAAGATTTGTTCATCCCCCTAGGATTTAAAACTTTCAGAGACAGGGTAAAGAATCATATCCTGTTCCCCAGTAAGTAAAAGAAATCTAGACAGATGCACACAAAAATATGTTCTCAGAGATACTACATTTTAAGTAGGAATCTACCAACTGCATTTTATCAAAGGCAAAGCAAAGGATTGATCACTTAGCTAAAATATGACTATTTTAATAATTGCTGTTAAGTCACTTCAGTCATGTCCAACTCTGTGCTACCCCATAGACGGCAGCCCACCAGGCTCCTCTGTCCTTGGGATGCTCCAGGCAAGAATACTGGAGTGGGTTGCCATTTCCTTCTCCAGTTTTAATAATTAGCACTTATCTAAGTCCATCTAGTCAAGGTGTCATGTAGTCATGTATGGATGTGAGAGTTGGACTATAAAGAGGGCTGAGTGCCGAAGAATTGGTGCTTTTGAACTGTGGTGTTGGAGAAGACTCTTGAGAGTCCCTTGGACAGCAAGGAGATCCAACCAGTCCATCCTAAAGGAGATCAGTCCTGGGTGTTCATTGGAAGGTCTGATGTTGAAGGTGAAACTCCAGTACTTTGGCCACCTGATGCGAAGAGCTGACTCAATTTGAAAAGACCCTGATGCTGGATAAGATTGAAGGAGGGAGGAGAAGGGGATGACAGAGGATGAGATGGTTGGATGGCATCACCGACTCGATGGATATGAGTAGGCTCCGGGAGTTGGTGATGGACAGGGAGGCCTGGCATGCTGCAGCTCATGGAGTCACAAAGAGTTGGACACGACTGAGTGACTGAACTGAACTGAAGTTATTTGGCAAATAAATGGCATAGAAGAGTAGAAATAAGAACAAATGGTTAATGCTTTTATGTAATACGTTACTTACCAGATTTTGTATAAATAGATGTTACAGTTTCTTGCTTAAATGACCTTCTCCCATATTTCTCTGGCACTTAGATATTTCTTAGCCTAATTTTAGTTTGGGGGCACATTTGGAATTTTAAAAAGTCCAAGCTTTCTCCAGGGCATTTATATCACATTCCAAGAAACAAAGGAGCTGCCACTCCTTGGAGGGCAGCCCCAGATATAGACAGTTATGCAGTGGTAGGGTTTTTCCACTCTGTGCCCCAAGGGCAAATGTAAAACCCATATATTAGATGATGTATTTAGATTTCTTGAATGAATGACTGTTGAACTCCATGGTATATTTTTTAAAAATTTTAACCTCCAGTCATTTCCAATACTTGATAACCACGTAAGACCTTTGGCCTCTAGCTGTGTCTGAGAGAGGAAAGCTTCTATTTCCTCAAAGATCTTAAAACTTTAAAAGAATTGATTTTTCTAAATTGTATGGGGTGTCCAGGACCATTCAATAGGGAAAGGATAGTCTTCAACAAATAATGCTAAGAAAGTCAGATATCCACATGCAAAAGAATGAAATTGGACCCTTAACTATACCATATGAAAAGGTTAACACGAAATGGATAAAGACCCAAACATAAGAACTAAAACTACAAAACTTTAGATGAAAACACAAGCAAAGAGCCTCATGATACTGGGCTTAGTAATAATTTTTTTGATATGATACCAAAAGAATATGCAACCAAAGAAAAAATGGATAAACTGGATTTCATCAAAATTTAAAACTTTGGTGCACCAAAAGACAGTACTGATTTTATGAAAAGGCAACTCACAGAATTTAAGAAAATATTTGCAAATCACAATCAGATTGGAACCTGTGCGATGCTGGTAAAATGATGTAGACACAGTGGAAAACAGAGAAAAAAATGAACATAGAATTACCATATCCGGAAGTCCACTTGTGGGTAGATCCCCTAAAAAACTGAAAACAGAAACATGAACATTTGTACAACAACATTGACAGTAGCGTCATTCAACATAGTCAAATCTAGAAAAAACCCATATAGTCACCTGGGGACGCCTGGAGAAACAAAACATTTATCCAAGGGTATTTTAATCACCTTCAGAAAAAGAGAAACTCTGACACACACTGCAACATGAATTTAGTACATCATGAGAAATGCTGGGCTGGAGGAAGCACAAGCTGGAATCAAGATTGCCGGGAGAAATATCAATAACCTCAGATATGCAGATGACACCCCCCTTATGGCAAAACATGAAGAGGAACTAAAAAGCCTGCTGATGAAAGTGAAAGAGGAGAGTGGAAAAAGCTGGCTTAAAGCTCAACATTCAGAAAACTAAGATCATGGCCTCTGGTCCCATCACTTCATGAGAAATAGATGGGGAAACAGTGGGAACAGTGTCAGATTTTATTTTGGGGGGCTCCAAAATCACTGCAGATGGTGATTACAGCCATGAAATTCAAAGACGCTTACTCCTTGGAAGGAAAGTTATGACCAATCTCGATAGCATATTCAAAAGCAGAGATATTACTTTGCCAACAAAGGTCCATCTAGTCAAAGCTATGGTTTTTCCAGTGGTCGTGTATGGATGTGATTGTTGGACTGTGAAGAAGGCTGAGCGCCGAAGAATTGATGCTTTTGAACTGTGGTGTTGGAGAAGACTCTTGAGAGTCCCTTGGACTGCAAGGAGATTCAACCAGTCCATCCTAAAGGAGATCAGTCCTGGGTGTTCACTGGAAGGACTGATGTTGAAGCTGAAACTCCGATACTTTGGTCACCTCATGTAAAGAATTGACTCAGTAGGAAAGACCCTAATGCTGGGAGGGATTGGGGGCAGGAGGAGAAGGGGACGACAGAGGATGAGATGGCTGGATGGCATCACCGACTCTATGGACATGAGTTTGAGTGAACTCCGGGAGATGGTGATGGACAGGGAGGCCTGGCGTGCTGCGATTCATGGAGTTGCAAAGAGTCAGACACGACTGAGTGACTGAACTGAACTGAACAACATGAATAAACCTTTAAGACATTATGTTAAGTGAAATAAGCCTAAGATGACAAATATTACATGATTCCATAGTGGTTGCCACAGGCTTCTGGGGTTGGGGGCGGGCAGTGGGCAGGGAGAAATGCAGTATTATAGTTTCATGGTACCGTTTCTGTTTCAGAAGACGGATATGTTCCAAAGATGGGTGATGGTTATGGTTGCACAACAATGTGAATGTACTTAATGCCACAGAACTGTACACTTAAATAAACATTTTTTATGTTATGTAGATATTAACATAGTAAAATTACATGTCTGATTGTGCTTCTAAAATGCTTATCAACTTAATCTTAGGTACAAATTAGTTCAGTAATCCAGTGAATCATGGCTACATTTTAATTTAAATGATTCAAAATATGCGCAGAAGAAAAGTAATGTGGGACCAGACATGAGGTAATGATCATTTTTTTCTAAAAGGGATTTTCTAGAATGAATATGTTTTTATGTAGTAAAGGACAAACATGTACAATGTTTGACTTGTGTTTCCTAAGTTCTTAGTTATGTAAATTAGTATTTAACATATAAACCTATCTTCCTCCATTTAAAACATTTCGCTGTCATTTAAATCCTGACATTCAATATAAATTAAAGTAGAAATCACTGAAGTAAAAGTCACAATTCCTAAATCTCCAGAAAAGGACCTTTTCTTAAATCTTAAATTTCTTTCCTTAAATCTTTTTTTTTTGTTCTCAAGACCTGTTTATTTTTTTAATATAAATTTATTTATTTTAATTGGAGGCTAATTACTTTACAATATTGTATTGGTTTTGCCATACATCAACATGAATCCACCACGGGTGTACACCTGTTCCCCATCCTGAACCCCTTGCCACTCCCTCCCCATATCATCCCTCTAGGTCATCCCAGTGCACCAGCCCCAAGCATCCTGTATCATGCATCGAACCTGGACTGCTGATTCATTTCACATATGATATTAATGTATGTTTCAATGCCATTCTCCGATATCATCCCGCCCTTGCCCTCTCCCACAGAGTCCAAAAGACTGTTCTACACATCTGTGTCTCTTTTCCTGTCTCGCATACAGGGTTATCATTACCATCTTTCTAAATTCCATATATATGCGTTAGTATTGTATTAGTGTTTTTCTTTCTGGTTTACTTCACTCCTTATAATAGGCTCCAGTTTCATCCACCTCATTAGAACTGATTCAAATGTATCCTTTTTAATGGCTGAGTAATACCCCATTGTGTATATGTACCACAGCTTTCTTATCCATTCCTCTGCCGATGGACACCTAGGTTGCTTCCATGTCCTGGCTATTATAAACAGTGCTGCGGTGAACATTGGGGTACACGTGTCTCTTTCAATTCTGATTTTCTCAGTGTGTATGCCCAGCAGTGGGATTGCTGGGTCATATGGCAGTTCTATTTCCAGTTTTTCATCTTTCCTTAAATCTTAAATTTCTTAAATCTCGAGAAAAGGCCCTAGATACTAAGGAAGAAGAGCGGGAAAGTAAAAGCAGTTACTACCTGTCATTTTTCCTTTTTTCTTAATTAAACTAAAATTTTCTGTAAACAACTCGTTTCTGTTGGTTTTGAGGGAAACTTGAGAGACAAGAAGAACCCCTAACTGGGGAAGACAGGAGAAGGGTATTACAAAATGCCACCTCTTCTCTGGAGGCCCTCCTAGCCCTTTGCCTTCCTGAGATTTCGGCAGTGACCAGAGCGCCACGTTCTCTGAGGAACTGCGATTCCGCTCCTCAAACCCAGTTTGTACCACCCTTAACCCTGGAGGTCGGCTTGAGAGCTTTGCATTCCTCCAGCCTGCCGCACCTTTGCTGTAGAATAAGCGGGAGCCCCTGGAGAAGGAAATGGCAATCCACTCTTGCCTGGAAAATCCCATGGACAGAGGAGCCTGATAGGCTACAGTCCATGAGGTCGCAAAGAGTCGGACACGACTGAGCGACTTCACTTTCACTTTCCTGGACTCTGAGACAATTCTCAGTCCTCCCGAAGACTTTCACCAAGAACTCTAGGATTAGGACTTAAAATTTAAACAATACAAAACAAAACCCTAGGGAAGGAGGCACAGGGTTACGCTAAAAATCCACTTGGGACCCCTTGCAAGCCTCTTTTAGTGAACCACCGACCAAGCGCACGAATTCGATGTAATTCGTTGATCCGGGTCCCCAGGGAGGCGCCGGCCGCCCTCCTCAGTTCTGCCCAGTGGGCCCCCCACCTCCCCCAGCTCGCTGCTGTGGGGTCCCCTGCGGCTGGCACCTGGACAATTTGGGACCAGCCTTGTCAAGCGCCGGGAGTCCCAGCACAGGGGCCCCGCCTATATGAGGCTCAGCCAATCGCGGGGCGTGCGAGCGGGGGGCGGGGCCTGCCGAGCGCAGTCCCGGAGCCTTAAATGGGAGGTCTTGGTGCCCACAACCCAACTTCAGACGCCCCGGGATCCGGAGCCGCCGGTTGCGCCTGTGCGGCAGCCCTCGCCACAGGTGAGCGCCACGGGCTGGGACAGGGCGCGGCGGGGTCACTCCGGCTAGCAGCGCGACTGCACCCTTGAGGGTTGAGGGCTTGGGGAGGGGTTCCAGGAAGCGCCGGTCTGACAAGGCAGTATGACCCCCGCTAGCTGGACTGCAGAGCGTTTGTCGGCACCGCGTCTACATACTCTGTCAGCGGAGGGAGTTCGCTGGGCCCGCCCCTGAGCTGGGCCCGCCCTTGGGCTGGGCCCGCCTGCAGCGCCCGAGGGTGGCTCGTCCGGGCCGCTGTTTGAGTCCCAGAAGAGCCTCACCCTGTCCCGCGCGGAAACCACATCTATAGACTTCCCTTACTGTCCTTTTATAAATACTTGGGAATATAAATGTTTTTAGTCCACGATAATGGCTCAAAGAAAGATGGCCTTTTAGAAAGATTGGTTTAATCAGATACTCATTTCTTCTCCCTTCCTAGGTTTTTGAACATGAATCCTTCACTCCTCCTGACAGTCCTTTGCTTGGGAATAGCCTCAGCTGCTCCAAAATTTGACCACAGTTTAAATACACAATGGGAACTGTGGAAGGCAGTACACAGGAAACCATATGACTTGGTTGGTAACATCTGAAACTGAACATCTGAAACCCTGCAGAGAATGGTCCACGCTCTTGGGAGTTTATAGCAGATAGTAGTCTCTTGAGGCTGGCTCTTATGAGGGCAATAACTTCATGGCACCCGTCACTGAGTACACTATGAGCATTTGCTCTGTCATGTGGGCGCTGGAGAACAGCTCCCAAGAGTATAGAGCCATCTCTGGCCATGGTCCCTCTTCCTCTTTATATACAAATCCACTTGGTGACGGTGTGTGCTGTCGCTTCAGTCATGTGCAACTCTGTGACCAGGCTCCTCTGTCCATGGGATTCTCCAGGCAAGAATACTGGAGTGGGTTGCCATACCCTCCTTCAGGGGATCGTCCCAACGCAGGGATTGAATCTGTGTTTCTTGCATCTCCTGCCTTGGCACAGGAGTTCTTTACCACTTAGCACCACCTAGTGAAGCCCTTGGTGAGTTGGTTTAAAATAGAAAAAAAGAATATAGGCTACCTGTTTGCTCTAGAATGAAGAAGGATGGAGAAAAGCAGTGTGGAAGAAGAATATGAAAATGATTGAGCTGCATAATCAAGAATACAGCCAAGGGAAACATAGCTTCAGCATGGCAATGAATGCCTTTGGTGACATGGTGAGTGTGGCATGAATTTTTTGTGCCTTCTCTCCTTAACACTTTAGCAAAATAACCTCTTACTTTTCAACATTCTATTTCCTTTTCCTTGAAGACCAGTGAAGAATTCAGGCAGATGATGAATGGCTTTCAAAGGCAGGAGAACAAGAAGGGGAAAGTGTTCCATGAAACTATCTTTGCTTCGATTCCCCCATCCGTGGATTGGAGAGAGAAAGGCTATGTAACTCCTGTGAAGAATCAGGTATGACGGTATTCAGCAGATCTCTCTCCAAGAGTAAAGCCAAATAGGAGCTGCCATCCTTGCTATGATACACTGTGCAACAACATGCAATTCACTAGGTTTTAAAAGCATTTCCAAATATATGGGCTACTGTCAATGTCTTGCTATTTGTTTTGTAAATTATGCTTTTAAATTTTGTTTTCAGGGTAAATGTGGTTCTTGTTGGGCTTTTAGTACCACGGGTGCTCTTGAAGGACAGATGTTCCGAAAAACTGGCAAACTTGTTTCACTGAGTGAGCAGAACCTGGTGGACTGCTCTCAGCCTGAAGGCAATCGGGGTTGTCACGGTGGCCTCATGGATAATGCCTTCCAGTATGTTTTGGACGTTGGAGGCCTGGACTCAGAGGAATCTTATCCATACACTGGATTGGTAAGAGGAGCTCCTTGTTATCAAAGTTGAACACTTTAGGGGAAAACAGATATCATGTTTAGAATCCACATTTTAGACTGTAGAATCTTTATCTGCAGACTGTCAGAACTGTCATTAAAATAGACAGCCTTGCACAGTTCTCTGTTTATCTACTTACCATGTGTTCATGCTGTTGCTTCAATCATATCCAACTCTGTGTGAGCGTCTGGACTGTAGCCCACCAGACTCCTCTGTCCATGGAATTCTCAAGGCAAGATTACTGAAGAGGGTTGCCATGTCCTCCTCCAGAGGATCTTCCTGACCCAGGGATCGAGCCCGCATCTTTTACATCACCTGTATTGGCAGTCAGGTTCTTTACTGCTAGTGCCACTTGGGAAGCCCAGATACTTACCATAAAGCTGTTAATATTTCTATGGTATGTGGAAATATACATTTGTTGTTGTTGTTTAGTCACTCAGTCGTATCCGACTCTTTTGCAACCTTTTTTTGGGCTCCAAAATCACTGCAGATGGTGACTGCAGCCATGAAATTAAAAGACGCTTACTCCTTGGAAAGAAAGTTATGACCAACCTAGATAGCATATGAAAATGCAGAGACGTTACTTCGCCAACAAAGGTCCGTCTAGTCAAGGCTATGGTTTTTCCTGTGGTCATGTATGGATGTGAGAGTTGGACTGTGAAGAAAGCTGAGCGCCAAAGAATTGATGCTTTTGAACTGTGGTGTTGGAGAAGACTCTTGAGAGTGCCTTGGACTGAAAGGAGATCGAACCAGTCCATTCTAAAGAAGATCAGTCCTGGGTGTTCATCAGAAGGAATGATGCTAAAGCTGAAACTCCAATACTTTGGCCACCTCATGAGAAGAGTTGACTCGTTGGAAAAGACTTTGATGCTAGGAGGGATTGGGGGCAGGAGGAGAAGGGGACAACAGAGGATGAGATGGCTGGATGGCATCACCGACTCAATGGACATGAGTTTGGGTGAAATTTGAGAGTTGGTGATGGACAGGGAGGCCTAGCGTGCTGCGGTTCATGGGGTTGCAAAAAGTCGGACACGACTGAGTAACTGAACTGAACTGAACTGAACTGAGACTGTAGCCCGCCAGGCTCCTCTGTCTGTGGGATTTACTGGGCAAGATTACCACAGTGGGTTGCCATTTCCCCCTCTAGGGGATCTTCCCAACCCAGGGAGCAAACCCCTGTCTCCATGTCTCCTTCCTTGTAGGGATCAAACCCCCGTCTCCATGTCTCCTACCTTATAGGAGTAAAGGTGGATTATTTACTGCTGAGGCACCAGGGAAATATACATATCATTCTTTATAAGTACAAATTTCTCCTGAGTAAAGGTTTCTTATGGGCAGGTAGATTGAGAATGTCTGATTGAATAGACACAAGCTAATTTTTCCATTTCAAAACAGCCAATAGCATTTCATCTCCTGGGATGCTTTGTAACAAACTTGACTTGGAAATCATGAAGCTGCAGATTGTCTTGAACTTGTGTACCCCAGGAGGAGGATGGTATTAATCACGTCTCTTCCCCATGACCTTTAAAAGGTTGGCACCTGCAATTACAATCCCAAGAATTCTGCTGCTAATGAAACTGGTTTCGTGGACCTCCCTAAGCAGGAGAATGCTCTTATGAAGGCAGTGGCAACGTTGGGCCCCATCTCTGTTGCTGTAGATGCAAGCAATCCATCTTTCCAGTTCTATAAGTCAGGTAAGTATTTGTTTATGTTGAAATTTAGGCAGAAAAATTGGAAAATCACCATGACATACAGCAGAACTGACTCTGTGGTATGTAGAATTCAGTGTAAAATGTGAAGGTGTATAGATTTAATATAGTTGTTAATATTAGTATTTGTGCCTGATGTGTCCATTTGACATTACTTGAACCATGTCCCCATGATTTTAAGCACTTCATAAATATATCTGAACGGCTACTTAATTTGATTCATATAGCTTGATTTACTTTTTTTTAGTTGTATGTGCTCAGTTGTGTCCATAACTCTTTGCAACCCCATGGACTGTAGTCCACCAAGCTCCTCTGCCTGTAGAATTTTCCAGGAAAGAATGCTGGAGTGGGTTGCCATTTCCTACTGAAGGGGATCTTCACAAACCAGGGATCAAACCCACATCTCGTGAGTCTCCTGCATTGGCAGGCAGATTCTTTACCACTAGCACCACCTGGAAAGCCCTGTTTATGACTGTAGCCACCCAGAGTTTCAACTGTTAGACCTTCGAAATTTTCCAAAGAATTTTGCTACTGTAATTAAAACTAGAAAGAACTTCTTGGCTGAAGTAATTTTGTGTTGTGTGTTATTTCCCTAGGCTGAATGTCCTGGAAGTAAAATGATAAGATTTTAAGGAGTGTTCTTTTATGTCTCTTGGCATGTTGTTTACAAAAGAGAGTATGCCGTTTGCGTATCTGCTAGTGTTAGATGAGGACCTGGATCCCTAGCCTAGAATGAAAAAAAAAAATCTTTTTTTTTCTTATTTATTTATTTTTACCTTTTTTTTTAAAAATTTCACTTTATAATACTGTATTGGTTTTACCATACATTGACATGAATCTGCCACAGGGGTACATGAGTTCCCTATCCTGAACCCCCCTCCCACCTCCCTCCCATGATCTCGCTGGGTCATCCCAGTGCACCAGCCCCAAGCATCCTGTATCCTGTTTCGAACCTAGACTGGCGATTCATTTCTTACATGACGATTTGGGAGAATGGCATTAAAACATGTATAATATCATGTAAAATCTTGTTTTTAAATCTTATCTAGATTTATATCATTTAGCTGAACTTTGAGATGTCTCCTTACCCTGATTAATGGACTAGGTCACTTGGAGGTCTTCACCCCAACGTTGTATTTTATTTTCCCAGGCATTTATTATGAGCCAAAATGCAAGAGTGAATCTGTGGATCATGGTGTTCTGGTAGTTGGCTATGGCTTTGAAGGAGCAGACTCAGATGACAATAAATATTGGCTTGTCAAAAACAGGTATAAAATGCCCCAAATACTTATATTTGAGGTTGAAAAGGGGAGTCCTTTTTGGAATCAGCATTTGAATTCAGGTCCTCAAATCCTTAAGTACACTTCTGAAGTCTTATGCCACTTAGGATGATCACAGACATATTAATGTTTGATTATAACATTAAGATACTGTTTGAAGTTGCCTAAGGTATTGATGTAGTTTTGGTATCATGTCATTTCTAAATCCAAACATTTTTTAAATTCTAAAACACATCTGGCCCCAAGAGTTTCTTTTTAACACCCTAATTTTATAGTTCTGTGAAAGGTTTGGGGATAGAAGTTATTTATACATTTAGAACTCAACCATGAACAAGAACAACTGCATTTCTTGCTTCTTTCTGAATCTGTCTTGACCTCTGATGCACTAGGTATTAATAAATATAAATGTGTTTGATTCTTTGTATAAAATGAAAACCTTCTCTTCTTTCAGCTGGGGTAAACATTGGGGCATAAATGGCTACATAAAGATGGCCAAAGACCAGAACAACCACTGTGGAATCGCCACCATGGCCAGTTATCCTACTGTCTAAACCTCAAAGGCTGGATTAAGAACAATATCCAGAGGAAGGATATTCTCTTAAAACTGAGCAGACTTTATTGTGTGGGAATGAAAGACTTGAATAATTGAAGATCCAAGTTGTGATCTGAATTCTGTGACCTTTTACACTGGTGAAAACTTACCACTTCTTTCACTACTGTTGTAAATACGTTTGTATGATCAACTTGCCCGATGAATTTTGAACTTTCATGTTTTAAAAGGATGTATACAGTTTTACCTTTTAAAATAAAACTTTATTTCAGAATAGAGGTGGCTTTTTTCTGTTTTTAATACATTTTTAGAGTAAAAAACATAATTGGGCTCTTAAGACATAACTAATTATTTTTTGTTGTTGTTTAGTTGCTAAGTCATGTCTGACTCTTTTGTGACCCCATGGACTATAGCCCACAAGGCTCCTCTGTCCATGGAATTCCCCAGGCAAGAATACCAGAGTGGGTTGCCATTTCCTTTTCCAGGGGGATCTTCCAAACCCAGGGATCAAACCCACATCTTCTGCATTGCAGGTGGGTTCTTTACCTCTGAGCCACCAGGGAAGCCCCTAACTGAATGTGCCAGTGGTCTATTAGGAGAATGGCTGTGTGGCCTTCTGGTTCTTATAGTTATGAATATGCAGATCTTATGTTAGCTACCCATTGACTGTGTCTGACATCCCTTGAATAGAGCAAAATTTGACAGTCTAAAGGACAAGGGTAAGTCCTTTTGTACAAGAGTTGTTAAAAAATGAAGTCAAAACAAAGCTAGCTTGGATTCTCTTTTGAGTCTCCTAAATTACTGAATGTGCCTCGAACTCTGGCCAGTCGTGTTTCTCAACTGGCCAGAGCACTGCTGTGGCTCTCCTAGGCCTCTGCTTAGATCCCAGTCTGGAGTTTTCAGGGAGTGCTAACATGAAGTTAAAGGGTGGCTGCTTCAAAATCTGGCCCTTGTGTCCTTCCAGACTCCATACAGAGTGCAGGGCTCTGAGGGCAGAGAGGGTGGGAGGGGCAGACCCTGCGCAGGCCGTCATCACCATTGGACAGGGCATCAAACAAACAGCCTCCTGAGGGCTCAACCTCCCTTCCCCCTACCCCAACTCAGCGAGAGGGGAAGCAGCTGCCACCAGAGCCTATGTTGGTGAAGTTTTCCACTCAGCACAGAAGAAACATCAGTGGTGAACCCGAGGGCATCTGGCATCAGAATTAGGTCGAGAAGGGTGAGATTGCTGGGGTCACTGAACCAGGATTTGGTGGGGATGGCCTTGGCTAGCTTCTGTAAGCCCTGGGGAGTCATGCAGGATCATAGTGCTGGAGAAGCCACTGTGGGCCACAGAGAGTGTCCTGGAGGTAGTGGCCAGATTCCACAGTGCAGTGTTGTCTGTAGTATTTCCAGAGTGCTTCTGCTATTATCCAGTGCATCAGCCACAGTAGAGCCCCAAGTCTCCACGCTTGCTGTGGCCACCACCAGCTGGGACCACTGGCTCACCACTTCCAGGAAGGAAGCCACATGGGGCCTCTTAACTACAAAATCCCAAGGGGATGTTTGTCTATTGCCACCTCCAGAATGAAGTCAGGAGGTGTTCCAGGTGGACTGTGGGCCTCAGGACCCCATGAAAAGGGGAGTGAGTAACACCAGAATCTTCCCCTTCACCTGGCTTGACCAATTCCGGGATACATGACCGCCGGATCCCTGGTCGTGGGGGGGAACACGGTAATGGGACGGGGTAGGGGGGTTGCTGCTGAGGGGGCAGAGTCCCAAGTGGCCGAAGAGGATGCAGAGAGAGGCATGGAAGGGGTGGCTCAGAAAGCCACCCACGATGAGTCATCTTTCTTTTTCTTTTTTTGAAATTAGATTTTTATTGGCATTTTCAATATTGACTTCAACGAGTCATCTTTCTGATGATTTAGAAAGCCCAGTAGAACAGGGAGCTGGGGGACAGATGTGGGCAGCCCACTGGGGCCCACGTGGGCTGGGAGTGGTACCGACGGCTTTGCGGAGGTTGCCCACAGGGCCGAGACAAGTGGTGCTACAGTGGGGTCCTCTGAGACCAGAAGGGAAGGGATGAAGAATTGAGGAGCTAGGGAGAAGGGAGGGAAGGATAAGGAAGGGGGAGGGGCAGAGGAAGCAGGGGATGGCCTGCTGCGCAGGCGTGCTAGGGCACTGCCCTTGGGAAAGAAGGTAAATTGTTTTCATAAGGAAATAATTCACATTTTACAAAAGTGAACACACATGTATATGATTTCCAGTCGAGAAAAGGGCCTTAAAGGTCATGATCGTTTGACCCGCGATGTTATAGGATATAACTCTGAAAATCAAAGTCCCAGAGCCTGTTTCTGGCGCAACTTGCTGGACTTCTAGTGAAGACAACATGGCTACTTTGCAAAAGACCCAAAGCATTGCCAAGAATGTTTGTCTTCACACTCATAAGCAATGAGGGACAAGCACCCACTTTTGAGAATGGGCTTCAAAAGTAGTCTGGTGGCTTCAGAGGTGGACAGTAGGTGAATATCAAAAGTGATTGAAGCCTAATTTACACCTAGGTCCCTAATTCCTGAATTTGATTTTAAAAAGAAAAACTCCCTATATTCTACAAGCTAAGGAAACACATAGTATTTACTGTCTTTGTGTTTAAAATTCTCCTATTCCTATTCAGGGAAATAAAAAGCAAATGGAAGCATTCAGTTAATAGAATGCTGTGAGGACATGAAATGGAGCACAATTAGGGTCTCAGCCCACAAAACTTCCAGCAGCCTCTGGTCAAATCCATCTGCACTTGACTGTGTGTTATGCTGGAGCCTCAATGTGGCCACATTTCCAACTTCCTGACCCAGAATGACAGATGCGTTTGGAGAAAATATTTGTGGGTTTTGAGATAGTACGACCCAGTGTAGCCACAGGAAAATTTGGGAGGCTCCCAATCTGAGCCCCTTCGACTGGTTGGGGCCAGATTGAGACACCAGAATTGTAGCATCCTCTGTGTCCTGGTGACACTGTGGATGAGACATTCCCAATCCTGAGGAGAAGATGGTGCTGTTCAAGAGAGGTGGTTGAAACACCAGAAGGGAGACAAACCTGACGTGGACCCAGAGGATCCAGTCAATGTTATTGTTGTTGTGTTGTTTAGAGACTAAGTCATGTCTGACTCCTTGCAACCCCCCTGGAGTGTAGCCCACCAGGCTCTTCTGTTCATGGAATTCTCCAGACAAGAATACTGGAGTGGGTTGCCATTTCCTTCTCCAGGGGATCTTCCCAACCCAGGGGTCAAACCTGGGTCTCCTGCAATGCAGGCAGATTCTTTACCACTGAGCCACCAGGGATGCCTGAGTTGATCAATAATACAGGATAAAAGGGTGGGTGTCTGAGCATAGAATTCCCAGGTCAGAACCCTTAGAAAAGAGAAATGACATTTAGAGAAAGTGGGAAGTGATTAGATTAAGGTGCAGGAGATGGGATTTTAGGTTTTTAGGACACACACAGGTTTTTAGGACACAGGGGAACCAGTGGGGCATGCAGTGAAAAGACTATTCTGGTTATTCATTACTATAAAAATAAACCATAAGCAAACATAGCAGTTTGGAAAAAAAGAAAACCTAAGTTTCCAATTTCCTGACTGAGCTTAACTGCACTGTTTTCCATTGGAAGTCTTTCATGCATGCGGGAATCGCTAGCAGTTCTGACAGGCTGACATCCAAGCAGGCTCACTCATGTGGCTGTCCTAGATGCTGTTGTAGTCTGGGCATTCAGCCCTGGCTGCCAACCAGAGTACCTACATGGACCTCCCCATGACTTGAACTCCCATGGCATGAAGGCTGACTCGGAGAGGAACACCCTGAGAGAACAGGCCAGAATGCCTAACGAGAAACTGCAAGGCTGCTTTTGACCTGACCTTAGTCCCAAGTGCAACCTCTGCTGCTTCACTGTATTCAGAGCATGTTGCCCAGGTTCCAGGGGAAGGGGTTGATAGTGCACCTCCTGGTGGGGTAAGGCAAGGTCACTTAGTAGAAGAGCATGTGGGATGGAAGATGTGGTTGCAGCCATCTTTGGAAAATTGCTATCTGCCACCTTCAATCTCTGAAAGTCCACTAGAAAGGACTCCTTAGTGTCTGTCACCTTGCTTCACTGGGACAGGCTAGTTCATACTGCTTTCATGTAATCTTGGAAGTACAACCCAAGACTCTAAGAAAATGCCTAGGTGCTGACATGAATGAAAATGTGAAGACCTCTCAGACATCAAAAAATTAAACAGATATTAGAATCTTCTGCAACATTCAAAGACATTTATATTTATTTAAACTCTGAAAAGTTTGAAACTATCTGTCATAAAAGGTTTTAAAAAGAAGCCAATTGACATAAATCAAATAAAGCTGAAAACGAATTTTGATTTTAGACAAATGTCGCCATATCAGTGAACCAAGGATATTGCAGCCGTCAACCCCTCTAAAAGCTGCCACCAGCTGTGAACCTGAGGGGATTTGGGATGGAGAAAAACAGGATACCAGACCTAGATAATTAAGGTACAAATCAAAGAACTTGATCGCAGTGGATACAGATTCTGGCATCTCCCCAAACATAGAAAAGCACTAAAGTAATTAACTGACTTCCCTCATGGCTCAGAGGATCAAGAATCTACCCACAATGTGGGAGACCTGGGTTCGATCCCCAGATTGGGAAGATCCCTTGAAGGCGGGGCATGGCAACACACTCTCGTATTCTTGCCTGGAGAATTCCTGTGGTCAGAGGAGCCTGGTGGGCTACAGTCGATGGGGTCTCAAAGAATGAGGTGCAACCAAGCGACTAAGCACACAAAGTAATAAACAGTTATCTTTTGATGCTGACTGTGTGTTAGTCACTCAGTCGTGTCCGACTCTTTTCAACCCCATGGATTATAGCCCCCTAGGCTCCTCTGTCCATAGAATTTTCCAGGCAAGGATACGGGAGTGGGTTGCCATTTCCTTCTCCAGGGGATCTTCCTGATCCAGGGATCAAACCTGGGTCTCCTACCTTGCAAGCAGCTGCTTTACTGTTTGAGCTACTAGGGAAGCTACCTGGGGTATTTTTTTATTTGTTTGTTTTGTTTTTTGCAAAAACTCCTACATATCCTGGCTCCTCCCTTACCTCTTCAGAACAGTCGGTCAGAGTTATCTGAGAGGCTGTCTCTCCTGCTTAAGTCTGTAAGTAAAGCATAATTCCCAACTTTTAGGTTGTGTTTTTTTTTTTTTCTTCTTCAGTTGACACAATAATCTGGTCTGAAACATAAACTTACTATCAGAAGCTGAAAAGTCAACAGAGGATTCCTCCCTAGAGCCCTCAGCGGGGATGTAGCCCTGCAGACACTTTGGTTTGGAATTCTGGCCTCTGGGAATGAGAGAGTGAATTCCAATGACTTTAAGCCATAGTGTGTTGGGTATGTCAGCCCCAGTGCAGCCCTGGCCTGCACAACTCACCTGCGCTCTCCTCCGCAGCCCAGACAGCCCAAGAAGACTCACTGGCTCAGTGAGTCACTGACTCACCCATGATGAATCAGACCTGCTGAACACAGAAGGATAACATCAGGAATCCCTCAGCTCATATCCCTCTCAGCCTTTCCTTGCAATTCTTCAAATGGTACCATCCACAAGGCAATAGTCGGCTAAGGAGAAGCTGAAGAAATCCTACATGACTTAGCAGTGGATTTAAAGATCAGCAAGTGGAAAAAAAGGCACAAGAAGTTTGGGTATCTTTTCCCTTCCTCACAAGTCCTCTCTCATCTAAACCAAACACTGGTCAGTGTTTCAAACCAGAGATAGTTGATACCTCATAGAAAGACATTCTCACACATTAAAATGCACTGAAAACTTTGGAAGCTTTGCTTCCTTCTCTTTGTATTTAACGTGAGAATTAAAGTTATTAACTTGAAAATTAATGTCTTCTTTACTCACTGGCACCACTTTTACTTGATGACATCAAATGTTTCCTTTTTTTCTCTGTGGGGGAGGAAAGATCATAAGAAAGATATAAAGGAAAAGTGGGAGTTGATGCAATAAGACTTAATATTAACAATATAAATGCTGCTGAAAAAAGTAGTCATGACACAAAATGGCCTAACTCATGCTGGGGAGTACTTTTATGGTCTTTTTTGACACTGAATTCCCTGTCTCTAGCAATAGGAGTTTTTCTCTGACTCCTGGGTTGACTTTTGTTTTCCTTTGGTAAGGGGTAGTCCTGGCCTGTGCTTAACTGGCCCACCACCCTCATTCTCCCTGGATGTCTTAGGAGCCTTTTGTCACATGACTTTTATCACAGTCTGTCATACTGTCCTGAGTATCATTCTAACTTCCAAGAAGAAGATAGCTTCCTGGAGATAAGCTGCATTTCCAACAAAAAACCCTTGTGTTTCTGAGAAACTCTTTTATTAAGGAACAGGCCAGAGAACATGGTCTCAGGTGGAGTTAACTATTCACCTGGTGAGAACCAGAACTTACCTTTTATCTACTCACTTTTCCATCTATCAAATGTGCACCAGTAAATCAAAACTACAGTGAGGTATCACCTCACACCGGTCAGAATGGTCATCATTAAAAGTCTACAAATAACAATTGCTAGAGAGGGTGTGGAAAAAAGGGAACCCTACTACACTGTTGGTGGGAATGAAATTTGGTACAACTACTATGAGAACAGTATGGAGGTTCCTCAAAAAACTAAAACTAGAGTTACCATATGATCCAAAATTCCCATTCCTAGGCATATATACAGACAAAAGTATAAGTGACTTGCTGTTGCTAAGTCACTTCAGTCATGTCCGACTCTGCGCAACCCCATAGATGGCAGCCCACCAGGCTCACCTGTCTCTAGGATTCTCCAGGCAAGAACACTGGAGTGTGTTGCCAGTTCCTTCTCCAATGCATGAAAGTGAAAAGTGGAAGTGAAGTCACTCAGTCGTGTCCGACCCTCAGCGACCCCATGGACTGCAGCCTTCCAAGCTCCTCCATCCATGGGATTTTCCAGGCAAGAGTACTGGAGTGGGGTGTCATTGCCTTCTCTGAATTATGTCCTTACCCAGAACTAAAATTAAAATACCCCTGGTAGTACTGTTCTCCCCTCCCCTGATTTACTTTTCCCATAGCGTTTACCGCCATCACGCTATTACATTTTATTTGTTAGTTTTTTCTTCCGCACATCAGCATTTAGTCTATACAGAGATCCACACAGAGACAAGGGGTTCTGTTTTGTTCACCTCTCTGTCCTCAGCACTGAAGACAAGACCTGGCACAGAGTAGGCACACAATATGATCTGCTATCCGGAAAAATGAATAACCAATGTACCCACATTATACGAATACATTCTCAGAGTTTTGAAAGTCTAGCAGCGAAGATAATGCAAAGGCCCCTTTTGAAACTATATCCCCTTAAATATTCCCCTTCCTCAGGGGAACAACCACAATTATTAATTCAGGGATATGAATAGTCCTTTTTCTTCATCTTTACCCAAACACACATGGAGTTTTGTTCTTCACTGTTTTTGTTTCTTCTTTTTTTAAAGATGTAAGTGTGTCTTGTCCATCATAAAACAAGCAAGCAAACCTCCTCTTAGCCCCAGGTTACTACTGCAGTTACTACATTATATTCTTCTTCCTGTTTCCAGCTAAAATCTCTTGAACAGCTTGTTTAAACTTGCTATACCCCACTTCCTCACCTTCTATTAACTTAGGTCTGTCCCTAAAGTCCAGACCCTCCAAAATGACCTCATTTACTCTAGTTACTACAGGTACCACCTGAAATTTCTGATGACTTTCAGTCCCTCTCCTGAGCTCGAAACCTCCCATGTACCCAACTGCCTATAAGATGTCCTAACCCAGCTGACCCACGGAAACTTCAAACTCCAATGTACAGAGCTGAATTTTCCCCAAAATAGGTCATCCGCAAGTGCTCCCTGGCTTTGTAAATGGCACAAACATACATTTCATTCATTCCCTCCCTCTCCTTTTCTCTGACATACATAATCAACCTCTGATACCTCAACCTTCGTGCTGCTGCTGCTAAGTTGCTTCAGTCGTGTCTGACTCTGTGTGACCCCAGAGATGGCAGCCCACCAGGCTCCCCCATACCTGGGATTCTCCAGGCAAGAACACTGGATAGTCCTCAAACACCTATGCTTTCTCCATACTTACGGCTTTTTTGCTTAGCACCATCAATTTTCGTGGAGATGATGACATTAACCTTCTTATGGTGGTGAACTAACAAAACTCTAGTTTGACTACTCTGAATCCATTTTCTATCGTATAAGTTGTTGTTGTTAGTTTGTGCAGTCATGTCTGATTCTTTACTACCAAATGGGCTGTAGCATGCCAGTCCTCCCTGTGCCTCACCATCTCTCAAAGTTTGCCCAAGTTCATGTCTATTGCATCAGTGATGCCATCCAGTCATCCCATCTCGTGATGCCCTCTTCTCCTTCTGCCCTCAATCTTTCCGAACATCAGGGAATTTTCCAATGAGTCAGCTGTTCACATCAGATGACCAAAATACTGGAGCTCCAGCTTCAGCATCAGTCCTTCCAATGAATATTCAGGGTTGATTTCCCTTAATATTGACTAGTTTGATCTCCTTGCTGTTCAAGCAACTCTCAGGAGTCTTCACCCCCACCACAGTTCAAAGGCATCAATTCTCTGGCGCTTTGCCTTCTTTACAATCCAGCTCTCAGAACCGTATGTGGCCACTGAGAAGACTATAGCCTTGACTATATGGACCTTTGTTAACAGAGTAATGTCTCTGCTTTTCAACACACTACCTAGGTTTGCCATTGCTTTCCTTCCAGGAAGCAATCATCTTCTGATTTCATGGCTACAGTCACTGTGCACAGTGATTTTAGAGCCCAAGAAGAGGAAATCTGTTGCTAATTCCACCTTCTCCTCCTCTATTTGCCATGAAATAATGGGACTGGATGACATGGTCTTAGTTTTTTTAATATTTAGTTTTAAGTCGGCTCTTTCACTCTCCTCCTTCACCCTCATCAAGAGGCTCTTTAATTCCTCTTCACTTTCTGTCGTTAGAGTGGTATAATCCACATATCTGAGGTTGTTGATGTTTTTCCCGCCTATCTTGATAGTATAAGTAATATTTACTAAAATGCATATTGATTATGTTCCTCCATTGCTGAAAACACATCAGCGGCTCCCCACTGCCCTCAGGACGAATTTCGAACTCCTTAACCAACTCAAAACACCCTGTATGAGTTAGGCCTTGCTTACCCCTGCAGCCTCACCTCTCACTCCCCCTCCTCACATTCTACTCCCAATTGAATTACCAGCTGTGCCCCCAGGAAATCATACTCTACCAATTCTCAAATCTTTGTTCTCTCACCTGCTAGTGCATATCCCTCTCACTTGCCTTCTCCATCCTTCCGAACTTTCTAGTTTCTGGCCTCACTTTCAAGTCTCAGTTTAGATGACATTTCCACTGGAAAATCTTGCCTGAATCCTTACCTTTAGAATGGCAGCTCCTTTAAATGGCTCCAGGGCAAACATACAGTACTTTATCCCTAGAGCCCCCATCGCAGTGAGTAGCAATTAAACACATGTCTCACCCACCAGGCCCGAGCTCTTTGAGGGCAGGGACTTTGTCTACTTCACAGTTAAATCGCTAGCATGGGTTCATGGTGTGCGTGTGTGTCTGTTTCCCCAATCAGTTGTGTTTCTCTGGAGAACCCTGACTGAAATACAGACCCACTTTATAAACCCACCCTCCCTCTCCCACTTTCCCTCCATATCTTTCTCATTTGTATTCTCTTCCTTACCAAAAAAAAAAGCGATTAGCTTTCATTTCATGAAAGTGAAGCCAGAGAATAAGTTCAGTTCAGTTCAGCCGCTCAGTTGTGTCTGACTCTTTGCAACCCCATGAATCGCAGCACGCCAGGCCTCCCTGTCCATCACCAACTCCCGGAGTTCACTCAGACTCACGACCATCCAGTCAGTGATGCCATCCAGCCATCTCATCCTCTGTCATCCCCTTCTCCTCCTGCCCTCAATCCCTCCCAGCATCAGAGTCTTTTCCAATGAGTCAACTCTTCCCATGAGGTGGCCAAAGTACTGGAGTTTCAGCTTTAGCATCATCCTCCCAAAGAAATCCCAGGGCTGATCTCCTTCAGAATGGACTGGTTGGATCTCCTTGCAGTCCAGGGGACTCTCAAGAGTCTTCTCCAACACCACAGTTCAAAAGCATCAATTCTTCGGCATTCAGCCTTCTTCACAGTCCAACTCTCACATCCATACATGACCATTGGAAAAACCATAGCCTTGACTAGATGGACTTAGTCAGCAAAGTAATGTCTCTGCTTTTGAATACACTGCCTATGTTGGTCATAACTTTTCTTCCAAGGAGTAAGCGTCTTTTAATTTCATGGCTGCAGTCACCATCTGCAGTGATTTTGGAGCCCCAAAAAATAAAGTCTGACACTGTTTCCACTGTTTCCCATCTATTTCCCATGAAATGATAGGACCAGATGCCATGACCTTCGTTTTCTGAATGTTGAGCTTTAGGCCAACTTTTTCACTCTCCTCTTTCACTTTCATCAAGAAGCTTTTAGTTCCTCTTCACTTTCTGCCATAAGGGTGGTGTCATCTGCATATCTCAAGTTATTGATATTTCTCCCGGCAATCTTGACTCCAGCTTGTGTTTCTTCCAGTCCAGCGTTTCTCATGATGTACTCTGCATATAAGTTAAATAAGCAGAGTGACAATATACAGCCTTGACATACTCCTTTTCCTATTTGGAAGCAGTCTGTTGTTCCATGTCCAGTTCTAACTGGTGCTTCCTGACCTGCATATAGATTTCTCAAGAGGCAGGTCAGGTGGTCTTGTATTCCTATCTCTCTCAGAATTTTCCACAGTTTATTGTGATCCACACAGTCAAAGGCTTTGGCATAGTCAATAAAGCAGAAATAGATGTGTTTCTAGAACTCTCTTGCTTTTTCCATGGTCCAGCGGATGTTGGCAATTTGATCTCTGGTTCCTCTGTCTTTTCTAAAACCAGCTTGAACATCTGGAAGTTCACAGTTCACATGTTGCTGAAGCCTGGCTTGGAGAATTTTGAGCATTACTTTACTAGCCTGTGAGATGAGTGCAACTGTGCAGTAGTTTGAGCATTCTTTGGCCTTGACTTTCTTTGGGATTGGAATGAAAACTGACGTTTTCCAGTCCTGTGGCCACTGCTGAGTTCTCCAAATTTGCTGGCATATTGAGTGCAGCACTTTCACAGCATCATCTTTCAGGATTTGAAACAGCTCAACTGGAATTCCATCACCTCCACTAGCTTTGTTCGTAGTGATGCTTTCCAAGGCCCACTTGACTTCACATTCCAGGATGTCTGGCTCTAGGTTAGTGAAGAACATGTTAATTCTATTCAGGTTAAAAGGAAACAAAAGGCCAAAGAGTGCTAGCAGACATATTTTCTTTTTGCATTTATCTATTTTAATGTTAAGAATGCCTTTGTATAAATCTATTTAATGCATTTATTTCCAGTGGGTTTGTAAGTCCCAACTTACGTAAACCACTACATAGCAAATCTGTAATCTCCCTGTAGATGGACATTTAAATTGTTCTCATCCTGGGTATTTTGTTTATTTTATTGTTTGTTCATTTTTTCTGATCAACTAGGTATATATGAAGTTTACAAAGGCTAAGTATACTAGCAACTATAGTTTGGATTAAATCTACAAGAATCAAAAGTCAACACATAGCTCAGATTTGCCAAATGGCAGAAGCAATTGTAATCCATTATTCCATATTAACCTAGAAAAAAATAGAGCATGGATTTCTGTGAATAAGGTAAAAAAATTTATTCTCATCCTTTTGCTATCACAAATAATACTTAAATTTTAAAAGACTAATATAGGCTTTTGTAAATACAAAAATGGGACTATTGGGACAGAGGGGCTTTCCAATTAAAAAGAAATTTCAGGGCTTTCTTGGTGGCTCAGTGTTAAAGAATCTGCCTTGCAATGCAGGAGACACGGATTTGATTCCTGATTTGGGAAGATTCCACCTGCTGCGGGGCCACTAAGCCTGTGCACTACAACTATTGAGCCTGCTGCTCTAGAGCCCAGGAACTGCAACTGTTGAGCCCATGAGCTACAACTACTGAAGCCTGAGTGCCCTAGCCTCTGTGTTCCACAACACAAGAAGCTACTGCAGTGAGAAGCCAGTGCACTGCAACGAAGAGTAGTGCCACCCCCAACCTCCGCTCACAACTAGAGACAGCCTGCACAACAACAAATACCCAGAACGGTCAAAAATAAAGTTGATAAACAAACATTAAAAAAAGAAGAACTGTCAAATTGCCCTTCCAGAAGAATGTGCCCACTATCTGTTTCACCAGTGGGGTTAAGGGGATCATTTCCCAGCCTTGTTAGCAATAAATGTTTGCAGTCTTCATTGTTCCTTGTTAATCAAAATCACTGTAGATGGTGATTACAGCCATGAAATTAAAAGACGCTTGCTCCTTGGAAGGAAAGTTATGACCAACCTAGATAGCATATTAAAAAGCAGAGACATTACTTTGCCAACAAAGGTCCGTCTAGTCAAGGCTATGGTTTTTCCAGTAATCATGTATGGATGTGAGGTTGGACTACAAAGAAAGCTGAGTTCAGAAGAACTGATGCTTTTGAACTGTGGTGTTGGAAAAGACACTTTTTAAAAAACATAAATTTATTTATTTTAATTGGAGGCTAATTTCTGCTTTATTGACTATGCCAAAGCCTTTGACTGTGTGGATCACAATAAACTGAGGAAAATTCTGAGAGAGATGGGAATACCAGACCACCTGACCTGCCTCTTGAGAAAGCTGTATGCAGGTCAGGAAGCAACAGTTAGAACTGGACATGGAACAACAGACTGGTTCCAAATAGGAAAAAGAGTGTGTCAAGGCTGTATATTATCACCCTGCTTATTTAACTTCTATGCAGAGTACATCATGAGAAACGCTGGACTGGAAGAAACACAAGCTGGAATCAAGATCGCCGGGAGAAATATCAATAACTTGAGATATGCAGATGACACCACCCTTATGGCAGAAAGTGAAGAGGAACTAAAAGCCTCGTGATGAAAGTGAAATTGGAGAGTGAAAAAGTTGGCTTAAAGCGCAACATTCAGAAAATGAAGATCACGGCATCCGGTCCCATCACTTCATGGCAAAGAGATGGGGAAACATTGGAAACAGGGTCGGACTTTATTTTTTGGGCTCCAAAATCACTGCAGATGGTGACTGCAGCCATGAAATTAAAAGACGTTTACTCTTGGAAGAAGAGTTATGACCAACCTAGATAGCATATTCAAAAGCAGAGACATTACTTTGCCGACTAAGGTCCATCTAGTCAAGGCTATGGTTTTTCCAGTTGTCATGTATGGATGCGAGAGTTGGACTGTGAATAAGGCTGAGTGCCGAAGAATTGATGCTTTTGAACTGTGGTGTTGGAGAAGACTTTTGAGAGTCCCTTGGACTGCAAGGAGATCCAACCAGTCTATTCTGAAGATCAGCCCTGGGATTTCTTTGGGAGGATGATGCTAAAGCTGAAACTCCAGTACTTTGGCCACCTCATGCAAAGAGTTGACTCATTGGAAAAGACTCTGATGCTGGGAGGGATTGAGGGCAGGAGGAGAAGGGGATGACAGAGGATGAGATGGCTGGATGGCATCACTGACTGGATGGTCGTGAGTCTGAGTGAACTCCGGAATTTGATGATGGACAAGGAGGCCTGGCGTGCTGCGATTCATGGGGTCACAAAGAGTCAGACGCGACTGAGCGACTGATCTGAACTGAGTGACTTTACAGTATTGTATTGGTTTTGCCATACATCAACATGAATCCACCACAGGTGTACACGTGTTCTCCATCCAGAATCCCCCTTTCACCTCCCTCCCCATACCATCGCTCTGGGTCATCCCAGTACACCAGCCCCGAGCACTCTGTATCATGCATTGAACCTGGACCAGCGATTCATTTGATATTTTACATATTTCAGTGCCATTCTCCCAAATCATCCCACCTTTGTCCTCTCCCACAGAGTCCAAAAGACTGTTCTATACATCTGGGTCTCTTTTGATGTCTCGCATACAGGGTTATCATTACCGTCTTTCTAAATTCCATATATATGCGTTAGTATACTGTATTGGTGTTTTTCTTTCTGGTTTACTTCATTCTGTATAATAGGCTCCAGTTTCATCCACCTCATTAGAACTGATTCAGAAGTATTATTTTTAATGGCTGAGTAATACTCCATTGTGTATACGTACCACAGCTTTCTTATCCATTCATCTGCTGATGGACATCTAGGTTGTTTCCATGTCCTGGATATTATAAACAGTGCTGCAATGAACATTGGGGTACACATGTCTCTTTCAATTCTGGTTTCCTCAGTGTGTATGCCCAGAAGTGGGATTGCTGGGTCATATGGCAGTTCTATTTCCAGTTTTCAAGGAATCTCCTCATTGTTCTTCATAGTGGCTGTACTAGTTTGCATTCCCCACAACAGTGTAAGAGTGTTCCCTTTTTTCCACACTCTCTCCATCATTTATTGCTTGTAGACTTTTGGATAGCAGCCATTCTGACTAACGCAAAATGGTACCTCATTGTGGTTTTGATTTGCATTTCTCTGATAATGAGTGATGTTGAGCATCTTTTCATCTGTTAGCCATCTGTATGTCTTCTTTGGAGAAATGTCTCTTTAGTTCTTTGGCCCATTTTTTGATTGGGTCATTTATTTTTCTGGAGTTGAGCTGCAAGAGTTGTATATTTTTGAGATTAATTCTTTGTCAGCTGCTTCATTTGCTATTATTTTCTCCCATTCTGAAGGCTGTCTTTTCATCTTGCTTATAATTTCCTTTGTTGTGCAGAAGCTTTTAATTTTAATTAGGTCACATTTGTTTATTTTTGCTTTTATTTCCAATATTCTGGGAAGTGGGTCATAGAGGATCCTACTGTGATTTATGTTGGAGAGTGTTTTGCCTATGTTCTTCTCTAGGAGTTTAATAGTTTCTGGTCTTACATTTAGATCTTTAATCCATTTTGAGTTTATTTTTGTGTATGGTGTTAGAAGGTGTTCTAGTTTCATTCTTTTACAAGTGGTTGACCAGTTTTCCCAGCACCACTTGTTAAAGAGATTGTCTTTTCTCCATTGTATATTCTTGCCTCCTTTGTCAAAGAAAAGGTGTCCATAGGTGATTGGATTTATCTCTGGGCTTTCTATTTTGTTCCATTGATCTATATTTCTGTGTTCATGCCAGTACCATACTATCTTGATGACTGTGGCTTTGTAGTATAGTCTGAAGTCAAGCAAGTTGATTCCTCCAGTTCCATTCTTCTTTCTCAGGATAGCTTTAACTATTCGAGGTTTTTTGTATTTCCATACATATTGTGAACTTATTTGTTCTAGCTCTGTGAAAAATACCATTGGTAACTTGATAGTGATTGCATTGAATCTATAGATTGCTTTCGGTAGTACACTCATTTTCACTATATTGATTCTTCTGATCCATGAACACGGTATATTTCTCCAACTATTAGTGTCCTCTTTCTTTCACTAGTGTTTTATAGTTTTCTATATATAGGTCTTTTGTTTCTTTAGGTAGATATATTCCTAAGTATTTTAGTCTTTTTGTTGAAATTGTGAATGGAATTGTTTCCTTCTCTATTTTCTCATTATTAGTGTATAGGAATGCATGGTATTTCTGCATGTTGATTTTATATCCTGCAACTTTACTATATTCATTGATTAGCTCTAGTAATTTTCTGGTGGAGTCTTTAGGGTTTTCTATGTAGAGGATCATATCATCTGCAAACAGTGAGAGTTTTACTTCTTCTTTCCAATTTGGATTCCTTTTATTTCTTTTTCTGCTCTGATTGCTGTGGCCAAAACTTCCAAAGCTATGTTGAATAGTAGTGGTGAGAGTGGGCACCCTTGTCTTGTTCCTGACTTTAGGGAAAATGCTTTCAATTTTTCACTGTTGAGGATAATGTTTGCTGTGGGTTTGTCATATATAGCTTTTATTATGTTGAGGTATGTTCCTTCTATTCCTGCTTTCTGGAGAGTTTTTATCATAAATGGATATTGAATTTTGTCAAAGGCTTTCTCTGCATCTATTGAGATAATCATATGGCTTTTATTTTTCAATTTGTTAATGTGATGTATTTCATTGATTGATTTGTGGATATTGAAGAATCCTTGCATCCCTGGGATAAAGCCCACTTGGTCATGATGTATGATCTTTTTAATGTTGTTGGATTCTGATTGCTAGAATTTTGTTAAAGATTTTTGCATCTATGTTCATCAGTGATATTGGCCTGTAGTTTTCTTTTTTTGTGGCATCTTTGTCAGGTTTTAGTATTAGAGTGATGGTGGCCTCATAGAATGAGTTTAGAAGTTTACCTTCCTCTGCAATTTTCTGGAAGTGTTTGAGTAGGATAGGTGTTAGCTCTTCTCTAAATTTTTGGTAGAATTCAGCTGTGAAGCCGTCTGGACCTGGGCTTTTGTTTGCTGGAAGATTTCTGATCACAGTTTCAATTTCTGTGCTTGTGATGAGTCTGTTAAGATTTTCTATTTCTTCCTGGCTCAGTTTTGGAAAGTTGTACTTTTCAAAGAATTTGTCCATTTCTTCCAAATTGTCCATTTTATTGGCATATAATTGCTGATAGTTGTCTCTTATGATCCTTTGTAGTTCTGTGTTGTCTGTTGTGATTTCTTCATTTTCATTTCTGATTTTATTGATTTGATTTTTCTCCTTTTGTTTCTTGATGAGTCTGGCTAATGGTTTGTCAATTTTATTTATCTTCTCAAAGAACCAGCTTTTGACTTTTTTTTTTTTTTTGCTATGATCTCTTTTGTTTCTTTTGCATTTATTTCTGCTGTAATTTTTAAGATTTCTTTCCTTCTACTAACCCTAGGGTTCTTCATTTCTTCCTTCTTCCTTTTCTAGTTGCTTTCGGTGTAGAGTTAAGTTATTTATTTGACTTTTTTTCTTGTTTCTTGAGGTATGCCTGTATTGCTATAAACCTTCTCCTTAGCACTGCTTTTACAGTGTCCCACAGGTTTGGGTTGTTGTGTTTTCATTTTCATTCGTTTCTATGCATATTTTGATTTCTCTTTTGATTTCTTCTGTGATTTGTTGGTTATTCAGCAGCGTGTTGTTCAGCCTCCATATGTTGGGATTTTTAATAGTTTTTCTCCTGTAATTGACATCTAATCTTACTGCATTGTGGTCAGAAAAGATGCTTGGAATGATTTCAATTTTTTTTTAATTTACCAAGCCTAGATTTATGGCCCAGGATGTGATCTATCCTGGAGAAGGTTCCATGTGCACTTGAGAAAAAGGTGAAATCCATTGTTTTGGGGTGAAATGTCCAATAGATATCAATTAGGTCTAACTGCTCTATTGTATCATTTAAAGTTTGTGTTTCTTTGTTAATTTTCTGTTTTGTTGATCTTTCCATTGGTGTGAGTGGGGTATTAAAGTCTCCCACTATTGTTGTGTTATTGTTAATTTCCCCTTTCATACTTGTTTTCATTTGTCTTACATATTGCGGTGCTCCTATGTTGGGTGCATATATATTTATAATTGTTATATCTTCTTCTTGGGTTGATCCTTTGATCACTATGTAGTGTCCTTCTTTGTCTCTTTTCACAGCCTTTGTTTTAAAGTCTATTTTATGTGATATGAGTATTGCTACTCCTTCTTTCTTTGTGTGTCTATTTGCGTGGAATATCTTTTTCCAGACCTTCACTTTCAGTCTGTATGTGTCCCTTGTTTCAAGGTGGGTCTCTTGTAGACAACATATATAGGAGTCTTGTTTTCGTATCCATTCAGCCAGTCTTTGCCTTTGGTTGGGGCATTCAACCCATTTACATTTAAGGTAATTGTTGATAAGTATGATCCCGTTGCTATTTACTTTATTGTTTTGGGTTCGAGTTTATACACCCTTTCTGTGTTTCCTGTCTGAAGAAGATCCTTTAGCATTTGTTGGAGAGCTGGTTTGGTGGTGCTGAATTTTCTTAGCTTTTGCTTGTCTGTAAAGCTGTTGATTTCTCCTTCATATTTGAATGAGATCCTTGCTGGGTACAGTAATCTGGGCTGTAGGTTATTTCCTTTCATCACTTTAAATATGTTCTGCCATTCCCCCCTGGCCTGAAGAGTTTTTATTGAAAGATCAGCTGTTATCCTTATGGAAATCCCCTTGTGTGTTACTTGTTGTTTTTCCCTTGTTGCTTTTAATATTTGTTCTTTGTATTTTATCTTTGTTAATTTGATTATGTGTCTTGGGGTGATTTGCCTTGGGTCTATCCTGTTTGGGATTCTCTGGGTTTCTTGGACTTGGGTGATTATTTCCTTCCCCATTTTAGGGAAGTTTTCAACTATTATCTCAAGTATTTTCTCGTGGTCTTTCTTTTTGTCTTCTTCTTCTGGACTCCTATGATTTGAATCTTGGGGGCATTTAACATTGTCCCAGAGGTCTCTGAGATTGTCCTCATTTCTTTAATTCATTTTTCTTTTTTCCCTTCTGATTCATTTATTTCTACCATTGTATCTCCTACCTCACTAATCCTGTCTTCTGCCTCCTTTATTCTATTTGTTCCCTCCAGAGTGTTTTTTTATCTCATTTATTGCATTATTTGTTATATATTGACTCTTTTTTATTTCTTCTAAGTCCTTGTTAAACCTTTCTTGCATCTTCTCAATCCTTGTCTCTAGGCTATTTATCTGTGATTCCATTTTGATTTCAAGATTTTGGATCATTTTCACTATCATTATTTGGAATTCTTTATCAGGTAGATTCTCTATCTCTTCCTCTTTTGTTTGGTTTGGTGGGCATTTATCCTGTTCCTTTACCTGCTGGGTATTCCTCTGTCTCTTCATCTTGTTTATATTGCTGAGTGTGGGTTGTCCTTTCTGCATTCTGGCAGTTTGTGGAGTTCTCTTTATTGTGGAGGTTCCTCACTGTGGGTGGGGTTGTACAGGTGGCTTGTTAAGCTTTCCTGGTTAGGGAAGCTTGTGTCGGTGTTCTGGTGGGTGGAGCTGGATTTCTTCTCTCTGGAGTGCAATGAATTGTCCAGTAACGAGTTATGAGATGTAATGGGTTTGGAGTGACTTTGGGCAGCCTATGTATCGAAGCTCAGGACTGTGTTCCTGTGTTGCTGGAGAATTTGCGTGGTATGTCTTGCTGTGGAACTTGTTGGCCCTTGGGTGGTGCTTGGTTTCAGTGTAGGTTTGGAGGCATTTGATAAGCTCCTGTCGATTAATGTTCCCTGGAGTCAGGAGTTCTCTGGTGTCCTCTGGATTTGGACTTAAGCCTCCTGCTTCTGGTTTTCAGTCTTATTCTTACAGTAGCCACAAGACTTCTCCATCTATACAGCACTATTGATAAAACATCTAGGTTAAAGATGAAAAGTTTATCCACAGTGAGGGACACCCAGAGAGGTTCACAGAGTTACACGAAGAAGAGAAGAGGAAGGAGGGATAGAGGTGACCCGAATGAGATGAGGTGGAATCAAAAGAGGAGAGAGCAAGCTAGCCAGTAATCACTTCCTTATGTGTGCTCCACAGTCTGGACTGCTCAGAGATGTTCACAGAGTTATACAGAGAAGAGCAGAGGGAGGAAGGAGACAGAGGTGGCCAGGAGATAAAGGAGGAAATCAAAAGGAGAGAGACAGATCCAGCCAGCAATCATTTCCCTAAGTATTCTCCACTGTCTGGAACACACAAAGAGATTCACAGAGTTGGATAGAGAAGAGAAGGGGGAGGGAGGAGATAGAGGCGACCTGGTGGAGAAAATGGAGAGTCCAAAGGGGGAGAGAGCAGTCAAGCCAGTAATCTTGCTCTCAAGAAAAAGTGGGTACTGAAGATTGGGTTCTTTAAGGCACAAAATTGATAACAAATACCAAAAAGCAAAGATTAAAAATCTAGAGTAGAGTTGGATTTTCAAAATACAATATTAAAGGGAAAAAAGTCACAAAAATTATAATATATATATATATATATATATGAAGTTTGCTTTAAAAAATAGGGTTGCTCTTTTTTTGCAAAGTAATAGTAGGCTATAAAAATGAAAATTAAAGGAGTAATAGAGGACTTAAATTTTTTTAATTAAAAAATAATAAAGAATGATAGTAAAAATAGTAAAAATATATCTAGGACTTTCTCTGGTGTTGTTGTGAGCAGTGTGGGGTCAGTTCATTTTCGATAGTTCCTTGATCTGGCTTATATTTCTCAAGATCTATAGGCCCCTTCCTATGTAGTTGGTACCAACTACAGGGTTTTAATCTATTGCACCTGTCACTTCCAAGGAGGTTCCCTCTGTTTTAGCTTCTTCTGTTTGCTGGTCTCTTCAGTGTCTAATTTCTGTCCTGACACAAGGGGGCGGTAGTGGACACTTTTTTACGCTCACTTGTTCAGTCGTGCTGTGGAGAGGGAGGGACACTGCAAACAAATAACACTGGCATGCGCTCACAGTGTCTCAGCCACACTGGGCCTGCCCCCACTCACGGTGCGTGTGCCCTCCCTACCCACACTGCTCAGGCTCTAGGTTGCTCCGCTGGGAACCATCCGAGGCCAGCCCAGGGCTGCATGCACTTTCCAGGTCTAAGCCACTCAGGTTCAGGCACTCGGGTAGTCCTCAGAGGTACAGACAATGTTGGGCCTGTGTTTTGTGCCCTTCCCAGGTCCGAGCAGCTCAGGTGACCAGGTGTTTGGTGAGCACGGTCACTGCGACTTATCCCCTCCCCCATCCCTGCCACTCGGTTTTCTGGGTGTACAACAGGCGCACCTTCTCAGGAGGATGTTGACCATCCAAAATCCCAAGAAGTCTTAGTTAGCAACAAAGCCTGCTTGCAGTTTGGTAGATAATGTCTCTCTGGGGCCGCAATTGCCCCCTTCGGGCTCTGGCTGCCTGTCACTGGAGGGGATGGTCTGCGGCCAGCTAACTGTGTTCAGTCCTTTGTTCTGTGAGCGGCCCTGATGGTGTCTTAGGTTAGGGTTTTTTGCATGGTAGCTATCCCACAGTCTGGTTTGCTAGCTCAAGTTAGTTCCTTCAGATTGCCCTTGGGGCATTCAGGCCCGTCCTTACTCTAAGCAATGCAGCCCATGCCTCCCTGCCCAGCCCGCACTTGCTAGTGGCGAATGCAGGCATCTGCACTACTTCTCCGCTGGGGGAGTTACCATTGGGCACGTAATCTATGGGTTTTAATTATTTATTTTTCCTCCCGGTTATGTTGCCCTCTGTGGTTCCAAGGCTTGCCACAGACTCAGCAGTGAGAGTGTTTCCTGGAGTTTGGAAACTTCTTTCTCTTTTAAGACTCCCTTCCCAGGACGGATCTCCATCCCTACCTCTTTTGTCTCTCTTTTTGTCTTAAATTTTTTTCCTACTTCCTTTCAAAGACAATGGGCTGCTTTTCTGGGTACCTGATGTCCTCTGCCGGCATTCAGAAGTTGTTTTGTGGAATTTCCTCAGCGTTCAAATGTTCTTTTGATGAATTTGTGAGGGAGAAAGTGATTTCCCTGTTCTATTCCTCCGACATCTTAGGACCGCCCCTGGAGAAGACTCTTGAGAGTCCCTTGGACTGCAAGGAGATCCAACCAGTCCATCCTAAAGGAAATCAGTCCTGGGTGTTCATTGGAAGGACTGATGTTGAAGCTGAAACTCCAATACTTTGGCCACCTGATGCAGAGAGCTAACTCATTTGAAAAGACCCTGATGCTGGGAAAGACTGAAGGCAGGAGGAGAAGGGGATGACAGAGGATGAGATGGTTGGATGGCATCACCAACTCAATGGACATGGGTGGACTCTGGGAGTTAGTGATGGATAGGGAGGCCTGGCATGCTGTGGTTCATGGGGTGGCAAAGAGTCGGACATGACTGAGCGACTGAACTGAACTGAACTGAACTGAATCTGACTTTATTTTACTTATATTTCCCTTTGAACTGTGGTGTTGGAGAAGACTCTTGAGAGTCCCTTGGACTGCAAGGAGAGCCAACCAGTCCATTCTGAAGGAGATCAGCCCTGGGATTTCTTTGGAAGGAATGATGCTAAAGCTGAAGCTCCAGTACTTTGGACACCTCATGCGAAGAGTTGACTCATTGGAAAAGACTCTGATGCTGGGGAGGGATTGGGGGCAGGAGGAGAAGGGGACGACAGAGGATGAGATGGCTGGATGGCATCACTGACTCGATGGACATGAGTTTGGGTGAAATCCAAGAGTTGGTGATGGACAGGGAGGCCTGGCGTGCTGCAATTCATGGGGTCGCAAAGAGTCGGACAAGGCTGAGCGACTGAACTGAACTGAACTGAATCATCAGGGAGTCTAACCATCTTTTCACATGTGAATTGACTATTTGTGTTTTCTCTTCTGAAAATTGCAGTTTTTATTGTTAGTTTATTTCTCTAGGATAGCTTCTTTTTTCTCTCAATATGTATGATTCTTGGTGTTCATTTTTTGTTATATATTACAAGTATTTTCTCCTAAGCTATCAATTGTCTTTTTAAATTTGTGGTGTATTTTGATGTAATCACATAGGTATTTCCTTTATATCTTGGGCTTTGTGTCTTTTGGTCCTGTTTAAGGTCATAAATATATATGCTTTATCTTTTTGCAATGCCTTTACAGTTTTACTTTTTACGTTTAATTTTTGAATCCATCTGCAACATGTTTGGGGATCCAGGTTTTGGGATTTTCCCCCCTCAAATTACTAGCTAATTATTCAAACACCAGTCATTTCTTTTCCCACTGATTTGAAACAGCATGTTTTCTTTTTATTTTTAAAGAACACCTATTAAAATGTCTTTTCTCCTTTTGATGTGTTAATGGGTCTGCTCCAAGAAGCTCATCTGTACAAATCACAAAGGAAACCAGTGAATGGTCCCACTTTCCTCAAGTGAGGCCACACCTGGAGAGTGTATTTTGGAGGCTGCTGGAAAATGGAAAGAGCAACTGGACTTCTCCTGAATTGGATACAAGCATCTAAACTGTGAAGGTATTCAGGAGGGAATGAAAAACCAAGAGAAAAGCAATTCTCAGATCACTTAGGCCAGAAGGCACAACCTCTTTCTGATGGTCTTTCCAGACCCTGCTTATGAAAGCACTGGCCACCCAGGCACCATTGCACTGATACCCTCAAATCTTTGATATGTAGCCACCAAGAATTGAATGACAGTCCCATGCTCTTCACTAGACTCCTGTTTTTAGATTTGATGTGCAGCGACCAAGAGTCTCAGCTTAAAGAAGGATAGTGAATGGATCTTTCCCTGAGCACCTACCATATTCATCAGAGCAATACAAATCATGATTGAAGGTGCTATCACTCAGCTTTGCTTCCTAAAAAACTTTCCTCCTGTCTGTGAGGTCTTGAAACCATGTGTTATAAATGCACCATATCAATTTATTCCTAAGAAGTGAAGACTTCAGTTTGAATCTTGCAGATATAAATTTCAGATGAACTGTCTAATAAAGCATTAATAGCCCATTGCTTAGCATCAGATTTTTTCCTAGAGAAAGAAAATCTTTGTGTTTTGTAGGGAGAGATGAAAACTTTTTGATTATGCTTAAATTTTACTGCTTCTCTTACTGCTGCCAAGCAAAGGTGGACTGAGGAACATTGTTGAGTCCTGAATTATATCCAAACTGAAATCCACCTCTGTGTTATATGAACCACCTTGTCCAAAGCTAAAGTGAAGGAATGTTTCTTCCCATGGTTTCTCCAAGCCCCCACTTCCCCACCATTGCCTTTTGCCTTAATCTAATGCCTCACAGAGTCAGACACGACGGAAGCGACTTAGCAGCAGCAGCAATGCATTATTTAATGGATTTTCTGATATTGAATCATTCTTGAAATTTGGAGTTAAGCCTGATTTTGTCCTGATGCATATCTTTGTTTTATATTTCTGGATATGTTTGTGAATATTTCACTAGGCATTTTTGGCCTCCAGGTCTATATACATATATAGCAACTCTTGGAAAAGTAAACAGATTTCTGATGCATATGCCACCCATCCCAATCATAGCACAATTTGGACAAATGAAGTCATTAACCAGTGTACTCGGGTTAGGATCTAGAATAGATTAAAGTATTTCCCCAAAAAATTAAAAAGGAAAAGTCACAAGGCTGAGAAAACTAGGTATTAATTTTTAAATATTAACTCCACTTAGTATGTGACTTTGTCAACAGGTGACCACGTTTTTCCATTCAAATAGTTATTGGTCATCCAAATCATTGCTCCTAAAAATGGCTTGACTTTGACCTGATGTATCTTTGTTTGCTTGATCCAAAATTTTACAATTTAATAGCCATGAAATTTATAACTCAAAGCCTATCCACAATAAGACAAAAACTTTTAAGAAATTAAGTCACCATTTAAATATCTATAATGGATATATTTATATGCATTAAATATATATATTTATAAGTATATATGAAATGAGTCTATATAGTAAATAGATGCATCTATTCTATAAGAAAGGAAATTAATCACTATAGGATTAAGACATTAGGTTCAAATTCTCAGCCAAGACAAATTCTTAACTGACCTCTGTACTTTTTGCCCACTAGGGATAGCTGCTGATTACTTGGGCTGATAAATAACAACACTATTTACCACTGTTCATGACAGAAGACAAATCACAGTTGTTCTTTTCATGTGCGGGTTTTATTTTCAGCCCTTTACACTGAGCACAAACTTGCCTCTGGTTTCTAGACCTGTCGTGAGCAGTGGGCTGCTGCTCTTCTGCACATGATTCAGTGGGTTTACCTTTTGTTTCTCATCACCAGCATTCACTCACTTATTCATCTAGGGTCCCTAACAAAGCACATACAAAGAGAAGAGGGCTTGTGGGTCAGACTCACTACCTGCCTGCCTGATTTTTCTGCACACAGGTGAGATATTCCTGTACATCTTCCGGGGACCCTAGAATGAGGGGGACTCGTTGGTGAATGGCTTCAGGCTTCACATCCAGCACGGGTTGGGTGCCTGTGGTCGCCAGGCCTCCCGCCTGCTCGATGATGTAGGCCACAGGATTGCACTCATACAGGAGCCGGAGCTGAGGAGAAACAGAGTCAGGTGGACAAGTGTTCCAAGTTGCCAAGATCCTCAAACCATGCACCTGAAGCTCCAGGAGGAATTCCAACTGCTGAGCCTCTGTCTCATTAGTGCGAGTACATTTGCCCATCTCAGGGGAGCCGGCTGCCAGAGACCAACACTCTCCAGAAGGCTGGATGCCCCAGCTGATGCTGATCACATATGTCTTTGGGGACACCTCCAGTCGATAGCTACCTGACCTTGGTGCTTATGAGAGACTTGGGAGTATCAGATCTTAGTGTTCACCCCTCACTAATTCATCAATGAGGTGAAGTGATTCTGGGTCCAGGTTAGGAGTCTCTATATGCCAGACCTTAAGGCCAATAGAGTCAAGCTTGGATGGGATCGGAGGGTCACCTAGAGAGTGCTGGGTGGTCTCTTCAGATAACCACAATGTCCAGGATGGGAGGGAGGAATAGCTCAAGTGTCAACTTGGCTGAAGAGTTTTCTGGTGTTTAGATGACCTTTTCTTTTGACCCCTTAGACTGAGTTGCCTAGTCTCTTGTTGCTTGCTCTCCCACAGCATCCTGTACTTCCCCTTTCATGATAATCCTGACTCTGAGGTTTGTTTAACATCTGCTTTCCTCCTTGGACGCCCTCCCTTGAGGGCAGGGGAGGCATCTCTTAAGGTTGGTGTTTGTGGCATCTTCATTCCTAGTACTGCCTGACGTGTAGGGCATGTCCAAACAAGGCTACGGTGTATGCTGCACAAGGGCTCCCAGTGGAGGGCAGAAATGGGGGGAAATCAGTTGTACCATTTTTTGCCAAGCCGGGTACATGGATCCAGTGCCTGTTCTGAGAAAGAAATGCCCTGCTAAAGGGCACTATGAGATGACTAGGTGTCAATCCTGTGTCCAGTTAGTATATGGTGAGCTGAATTGAAATGGGCTGATTGAATATCCTTTCTGGGTCTTTTTCTGTCATTATGTTTTGCCTTCTTCCTCATCCCCTGACCCACAGCAGACACACGCACACACATCACATAGATTCAGGTGACGTTCTTGCTGCATGCTCTGACTCTATATCACACTATCCTCTCCTTCCTTCCCTCATAGGTATGAAATCTGTAACTTAAATGTCCTTTTCTGTAATCAGCTTTCAAAGTGATTGATCCGGCTCTGCACAACGTCTTTCCATTCTTTTCTTCATAGTTACATCTTGTGATGATTTTTAAATTATTTTTATTTCAAAGAGAGGAACAAACTATTTCCAATCTGAATTGGAGAGCCAGGCACTGAGCGGAAAGTAAGTTAAAACTGTAGGGGGCATTTATTTCCATTTTGGGGAAACAGAATAGGATGCTTCTATTTGTACCATGTACTATTAAAAAATAGATAGATAGATAAGGACATGGATACTTACATCAAACTTACCTTGGAACCAAGTTTTGTTCTGACCTTAAGATATTGTTGTAGTAAACTCATTTTAAAACAGTGTCCAGATCTTCATGGTGCCTTTACCTGCAGGCTACGTAATCTATTTTTCCCCCACAATTAAAATCTACATTGCTCTACAAAGACAATAGGAGGAGAAGTAGTCACACCCCACTACCCACCCACTCACAAAAACATGGTCACAGAGACCATGAGAGCTAAAACATGGAGATCAGAACTCAGTGGTACCTAGAGCCTGTTATATAGACTGAAGTAAATCAGAAAGAGAAAAACAAGTATCATATATTAGCACATATATATGGAACCTAGAAAACTGGTACTGATGACCCTATTTGCAGGGCAGGAATAGAGACGCAGACACAGAGGACAGACTTGTGGACACAGCAGGGGCAGGAGAGGGTGGGACGAATTGAGAGAGTAGCATTGAAACATATGTATTACCATATGTAAAATAGATAATGGTAAGTCTCTGTGTAACACAGAGAGCTCAAACCAGTGCTATGTTGGGATGGGATGGGGTGGAGAGTGGGAGGGAGGTTCAAGAGGGAAGGGATATATGTATACTTATGGCTGATTCACATTGTCATAGGGCAGAAACCAACACAACACTGTAAAGCAAGTATCCTCCAAATAAAATTTGAAAAAAGAAACCAATGGTACTTTGAATATGGTACTATGAATGTAGATCTATATATGCAGTTATATATTTTATGGAAATATTTTTGTAATTATATGTAGATATTTTCTGACTAATTTTAAATATCTTAATAATAGCTAGTAGTCTTAATGTTCTCCTTGTTAGAACTGAGTAGATGGCAAATGTGGTTCTACCTGAGAATTTCCACATCTTCTACTTGATCTCATGTAATACTCCTTAGCACTGTTCTGCTCATTAGATTTATCTGTCCAACAAGCTGATATACAAGAGCTAAACCATCACAGGAAGAGAAATGCCTGATACACCAACCTGCATGTTAAAATCTCTCTGGTTTCACGTGCTGTGTTAGACTTCTTATCATGGCTTTGAATCTGGCATTCCAATAATTCAGATCGGATCACCCACACTGAGAGATGCATATATGTGTGGCTAGTTGTTAGTGTGTCAGAGAATATGCAGACATTTATTTGAATTTGTCTCCTATACCTATGATTCTGTGACTGGCTAAAAATCAGACACCTTTCCATGGCAGGGTCTATTCAAGACAGACGCATTAGGATCATAGGATTCCCACTTGATAACACAGGTATTTTAGGTTTTGCTTCATAAAGTTGCAATGAGATCTTCCCAAAGCTACCTTTATAGGTAGTTCAAAAGTTCTTAGCCTGAACTTCTGGGAACTCTCTAGGAAATTCTTGGGTCATCCTCAGGTTATTGTGAACCCCCTGACAACATATGTAATGTGTATGTTCACATGTAATGAGTTTCATGTAAGTTTCAAAAGTTTCATTAAGTTCTCAAAAGGATCTATGATCCAAATCAGCTGGTAATGAAGCAAAAAGACACAGCATGTGGAAAGTGGGGGATGAACACAGCTGATTCACCGTGAATTGAGGAGTGTGAGAGCCGCAGAAGTGATGGCCAGTGACAATCACCAACAACTTCAGCCTCCTTCTCCTCCAGACCTTCTACCACAACCTTAGAACTCTATTAATGGGATATATACTTCGTGTCTCTTCCATCTGCCCACTCGCAGACAGATGGTAGCCAAAAACAGGCATGATGAGAAAGAGAATTGTGACCGCCTCCCTGAGCAGATTCAGCCAGCGGACAGAGGAGAGTTACCTTGCCCTTCGGACTTTTCTGGTTCGCTGGGTACAGGAAGATTCCTCCATAGACAAGGGTGCGGTGCACATCAGCCACCATGGAGCCCACGTACCTGGCCCCATAGGGAGCACTGCCGTCCTGGAGGATGGAGAGGGGAGAGGCAAGATGCAGTGGGTTTAGCAAGCAGTCAGTATCCACTTCAGGTGACACATCCGGTCGATGTAAGCTCTACATTCCAGGTCCTCTTTCCTCTACCCACCAGCTTAGGAATTGAAATTATTATGTAGCTGACCATTAGGAGTTCCCAAACCTCAACTAGTAATTGCACTCATTAAATGCTGGACTACTTAAAGTGAGAGACAATATGTGTTCTAAGACAGAAGCTAATGAGGGGGGAAAAAAAACCACTGGAAAAAGAAGTATAGACAAACACCAACTGTTGGGCTCCTCTTTGAATCTCCTCCTTGGCCCTCACAGTTCAGAGCACTTTTTAGCTTCTTGAAAACAAGATCCCCTTGAACCACGACAACTTTTGCACTTAGTGTAAGCAGCGTTTATCCACTGGTAAAATTATTTTAAATACCTTTAGAAATCATTCAAAGAAATAAAACAGCTTCCGTGTAAACGTCAATTTCATTAGTCTTATAACAAAAAGAAGATTTGCTCTGAAAGAAATAAGTCAAAGTTCATGATTTCCCTTACGTAGGGCATATCAGTAAGGCATGACTATCTCATGGAAGGCTCCTTCGGGCAGGTTTGCTTTTTCCTCATTCAGTGACCCATGCGAGATTTCTGTGTCTAATCTAATAATTTTCTGACAGTACAAGGAAACGCCAAAAATTTTTAGAGCAAATATCCAATGCTTTGTGTGGCATCAGCCACTATAAAGTGCATTGATTTTATAGGCATTTATAAGCCAGATATCTCCATCAGTGTGTGACATCCTTGTGGAAAAGACTGTCTGCTTGATCTTGGCATCATACCCTGAGCTCAGCCTGGTGTGGGGCAAAAAGTAGCTGCTGGGGAAATACTTTCTGAAGTGCATACACATGCAATATTTTGAAAGCACTATTCAAGTTGTATGTTAAAAATTACATGGGAGATTTTGCCTCCTCCATTTTATTTACATAATGATATTAAGCATACAAAACACCTTCAGAGGCCAATTAAGAGATTTCTCAATAGGTAAAAGAATGCAGGTCTGAATTTGGGATGAAGAAAATGAGTATCTTGAGCTACTTGAGTAGCTCAGAGGGTAAATGAGTAGCTTGAGCTAACTTGAGTAGGTCAGAGGGTAAAGAGTCTGCCTGCAATTCAGGAGACCCAGATTCGATCCCTGGGTTGGAAAGATCCCCTGGAGAAGGAAATGGAAACTCACTTCAGTATTCTCGCCTGGAGAATCCCCATAGACAGCAGAACCTGGTTGGCTACAGTCCACGGGGTCGCAAAGAGTTGGACACAACTGAGTGACTTCACTTTCACTTTTTGAGGAATATTTAGAAAATAGAGTTGGTAATGTCCAGTAAATGATTAGTCATGAGCATAAGAAAGAGGTAATCCTCTGGATTCCCCAAACTTTGTTGGGAATGAATATGATGGTAGAGGCAGTATAGGTCCAGAGAAGAAAATCAGAAAGTAGTAAACTTGGGAGATGGTGTGTGTGTGTCGGGGGGAGGTGTGTGTGTTTGTTTGTGTATGTGTAGAGTGGTGGGGGGTGGGGAATAGGAGGGTCAGAGTTGGATATGTGGAGTTCTAGGTGTCTGGAGGAGCAGGCAGATCTGAATCTTATGAGAAGAGACTAGATGAGATCACCCTGGGGGGACAAGTGTGAGCCGAAAGGTTTTTTGGGAATAGAGTACTATATGTACCAGGACAGAAGTGTAGGCAGAGCTATGGGAACTAATAAAAGAAGAAGATGGTTAGGCAGATGGATGGAAAACCAGACACAAGGCTAAAGAAGACAAGTTTCACGAAGGACAGGGTTGCTGTTGTTGTTTAGCCACCAAATTGTGTCCGACTCTTTTGCAATCCCATGGACTGTAGCCTGCCAGGCTCCTCTGTCCATGGGATTTCCCAGGCAAGAATACTGGAGTGGCTTGCCATTTCTTTCTCTTAGGGATCTTCCAGACTCAGGGATTGAATCTGTTTCTCCCACATTAACAGAGCAATTCTTTACCAATGAGCCACCAGAGAAGCTGGAAAGGAAGAGTAAACAACCCTAAATGCCATGAGAGGTCAAGTAACATAAGGTGGAAACATGATGCTGGATTATGTAAAAGAGGATTACAAAGGGTTGATATTGGAACCAAGAGGGTTAAAGAGGGAATGAAAGGAAAGAAAAACTTTCAAAAAATGAAAACTTTCTTCCCACTTCTGGGTATTTATCCAAAAGAATTGGAAACAGAATCTCAAAGAGATATCTGCATATCCATGTTCATCAAGGCATTATTCACAATAGCCAAGAAGTGGAAGCAACCTAAGTGTCCATTGACAGATGGATGGATAAGGAAAATGTGGTATATACACACAGTAGGATATTATTTGGACTTTGAAAAAAAAATCTTGTCACTTGCTCAATTGATATCAAGCAGGGCCCTTTAGGGCTCCTGGGCACAAAGACTTTCTGTGTCCCCCATTTCTTTGATTATAGAAAGCAGCCTTCGTTCAGCCTTCATGACCGTCCCTGAGTTACAAAGGGCAGATTCAAGCAGTTGTTAATCAGAAAAGGGAGGGGATGGAAGATCAAGGAGAAACAGTCAAGAGCAGCCTTGGGACAAGGTCCTGTTTTCCCCATTAAAGGATATACACAACAATATCTTTGAACTATTTTGCAGATTCTGAAACCCCCACAGGTGAAAGAAGATAACAATTAACGATGGTATGCCACCCACAAGCACGTAGACCCCAGACCAGTTGGACCTGAAGGTTGATGATGCTGACTCCAACTTAGCCCACCACCAACCCCTCAGAAGAATGTCCACAAGCTGATCACGTCCTCTTTGGACAATTACTACAAAACTTCTCACTATCTTTTCCAAGAGGGGACACATGATTTTGACGGTATGAGCCTGCTGTGTCCCCCTTTGCTGGAAAGGCAATAACACTATTCTTTTCTACTTCATGCCAAATTCTGTCTCCAAGGTTCAATTCAGCACCAGTGTACAGAGAAGCTGAGCTTTCAGCATCACAACATGGATGAAATTTGAGGACATTGTGCCAAGTGAAATAAGCCAGTCAAAAAAATGACATATACAACATTATTTAACTTATATGAGGTATCTAAAGTAGTCAAATATATAGAAACACAAAGTGGGGGGGGGGGAGCGGTGGGGCAGCTATAGCTCATGAGGTTGCAAAGAGTCAGACATAACTGAGCAACTAACACACACAGAGAGAAATAAAAAGTTGCAGAACAGAGAATAACATTTGTCTTGTTGGAGTTTTATAGGAACATCACATCCTGACCTACCTGGGCAACTGCAAGAACAAAGGATCCTGACACCAAAAGTTTGCAACAAAGAACCTAAGCCACCCCATTTTGTTAAAAAAGACTCCATTTTAGAGTTCTGAGGAAAGAGTCTTTGGAAATCCCCCTGACCTCACCCCACCACCTGCGAGCCAATCAGATCCCAGATCAGGATCTCCTGACTTTACGTTCAGGACTTATGACCTGCCCGGGAAATTCAAATTAAGTCTGGGAAATGGGAATCAATCAGAACCCGTTGCCAGCCCAGGAAATGAAAACCAATCAGAACCCAACACCTAACCCTTCCACAGAAGGTAACCAATTAGACGTCTCCCAAACCGGAAACTCCCATTTTTTAAATTTTTTGTGCGAGAATACCCTATATAAGCAATGTAACCCAGAGTTAGGGGCTCCTCTCCTTAGCCGCTGCATCGGTGACAATGGGAGCCCCAGCTCGAGCTTGGTAATAAAAACTCTCTTGCTTTTGCATCGGATACTGGCTCCCTGGTGGTCATTGGGAGATTTCGTGACTTGGGCATAACATTTGGGGACTCGTCCGGGATCTCCCATCGGCCCCACAGGGAAACTGATCCGGAGAGTTATCTGCAGCCGGTAAGCTCTTCTCTATCTCTTTGTTTCTGATAAGGCCTATTTTCTGAAGCCGGTATATGACTCAGGCGGACACGCTGGCAGGTCACTGGTGCAGGTCGTTGGGAGACGTCCCCGGCCCCTTCAGAGGGGACGGAGTACCCCTGTTCTCCATAGACCATAGCGGGTCGCTCCCGCTGAACGGCCAGAGGCTGTTGTCTTACTTTCAGTTTTGCCTCCGGAATCCCAGAGGTCTGTATCTTCTGTCTCTCTGTCTGTCTGTGTGGCTATCTGTACTGTCTGTGTTAATTTACCAATATCTGACTGATCTAGGAATGACGGGGCAAAGTCAATCTAGCCCTACCCCTCTATCCCTGATCACTGACCGTTTTAAGGAGGTCAAGATGCGTGCACATGACCTTAGTGTGGAAATTAAGAAAGATAAATTAATCACGTTTTGCAGCGCAGAATGGCCAACCTTCCACGTGGGATGGCCCCCAGAGGGCACCTTTGACTTGGAAACCGTGCACCGAGTCCGAGACATCATCTTTCGACCGCGGAGCGGACACCCTGACCAAGTTCCCTATGTCATAGTGTGGGAAGATCTCATATTGCGCCCCCCTCCATGGGTACAACATTTCTTGCCTCAACAGGGATTCTCCACTGCACAGGTGCTGGTGACACTTATAGGAAAGAATCTGAAAGATCCCAAGTAACCTGAACCAATGGCGCCACTGTACCCCATTTTACAAGGGGGAACAGAGAAAGAACTTCTCTTCCCACCCCCTTACCAACCCCTCGAGCCACCGCAGGCCCCTGCTATCCCTCCACCTAAGGCTGACGCAGCAGAAGGGGGGCTCACACAAAATACTCACCATAGGCGAGCCATGTCTCCAGCAGGGCTGGTAGACTCAACTGTTGCCCTCCCTTTACGAGTGGCCAGTCCCCCTGACGAGGAAGGGAACCAACCTCATCAATACTGGCCCTTCTCTACCAGTGACTTATATAACTGGAGATCATAGAATGCTAAGTTCTCAGATAACCCTAGAGATCTAACTAATCTAGAAACTGTGCTTTTTACTCATCAACCCACCTGGAACTGTCAACAGCTGCTCCAGATTCTCTTCACTACGGAAGAGAGAGAGAGTATACAGAATGAGGCCCGTAAATGGGTCCCAGGGGCAAATGGAGAACCCACCACTAATATAGATGAAATTAACACCTCTTTTCCTTTATCGCGACCTGACTGGGATTACGATACGGCACAAGGTAAGGAGAAGCTCTGGGTCTACCGCCAGACTCTACTGGGGGGCTCAAGGTAGCTGCACAGAAACCCACTAACCTAGCTAGAGTAGGAGATGTTCAACAAGGCCCCACTGAGAGTCCAGCTGCTTATCTGGAAAGGCTGATGGAGGCCTTTAGACAATACACCCCCATGGACCCAGAAGCAGAAGGCACTCAGGCTGCTTTGATAATGCATTTTGTCAACCAGGCGGCTCCAGATATCAGGAAAAAGTTACAAAAACTAGAACGCCTGGGTAAAAAGAGTATCTAGGATTTAATAACAGTGGCAGAAAGGGTCTACAATACTCGAGAGACCCCCGAGGAAAAACAAGCTAAGAAAGCAGACAGCCAGACCTGCAATATGGCGCGCATCCTGCTAGCGGCAACAGTTCCTGATTCGGGAGAAAGGGAACGCCAGCTTCACCACCTAGTGGCTGAAGGTAAGAGCCGCCCCCGTATGCGACCAGCATTAGGAAAGAACCAATGCGATGAAAAACAAGGAGTAGCAAAAGGGGTGCTGATGCAACATTTGGGACCTTGGAAACGGCCAGTGGCCTACTTGTCTAAACTCCTAGACCCTGTAGCATCAGTCTGGCCCCCATGCCTCCGCATGACTGCGGCAGTGGCCCTAATGGTCAAAGATGCAGACAAACTGACACTAGGGCAGGAGTTACATATTACCGCCCCCCATGCCATTGAGGGCATACTGAAACAACCCCCAGATAGATGGATCAGCAACGCTCGGCTGACCCACTACCAGGGACTACTGCTAAACCCCTCCAGGATCATCTTTCTACCACCTACTGCTCTCAATCCAGCTACGTTGTTTCCTAACCCAGACTTGGAAGCCCTGATCCATGACTGCAGCGACATACTAGCCCAGGTGCACGGGACGCGAGAGGACTTGCAAGATCGCCCTCTGGCGGATGCTGAGGTCACCTGGTATACGGGTGGGAACAGTTTCACTGGAGATGGACTCAGGTATGCAGGGGCAGCCATAATCATGGAAACCCAAATCGTGTGGGCGGAAGCACTACCTCCGGGTACTTCGGCTCAAAGGGCTGAACTAATCGTTCTAACCAAAGCCCTTCAGTTGGGAAAGGACAAAAAACTTAACATCATTACTGATAGCCGATATGCCTTTGCTATTGCCCATATACACGGGGCCATCTACAGAGAAAGGGGACTCCTCACAGCCGAGAGTAAGACGATTAAAAACAAAGAAGAAATAAAAGCTCTCCTCTCAGTTTTATGGCTTCCTAAAAAACTAGCCATAATACACTGCCCGGGGCACCAGAAGCCAGGCACCCTGATCTCAAGGGGAAACAACTTGGCGGACAGGGCAGCCAGGGATGCAGCCCAGAATATCATGATAGAGGCCACGCTTCAGCTGCCTGACCCTGGGAGCCCTATTCTGCCAGCTTTGCCCAATTACTCAACAAGAGACTTAGACTGGATAAAAAGCCTGCCTATGGCCCAACAGCTGGCCGGGTGGTGGAGAGCAGCAGACAGCTCTCTAATCCTCCCAGAAGAACTAGGAAAACAAGTATTACTAAAAATGCATCATGCCACTCACCTGGGAACCCACAAGATGCAAGACCTGATTAGACATGCCAAAATTACCATGAAAGATGTCAGGATGACAATATAAGACATGGTATCAAACTGCAAAGCTCATGAATGCTGCCCCTCATCCGGCCAACCAAGGAATTAGAGAACGGGGACAGGACCGGAGCTTACCGGGAGGTGGACTTCACTGAGGTAAAACCGGGTAAATATGGATAAAAATACCTGTTGGTGTTCATAGATACCTTCTCAGGGTGGGTAGAAGTGTTCCCCACCAAGAGAGAAATAGCACAGGTGGTGGCCAAAAAGCTGATTGAAGACATCTTGCCACGGTTCAGGTTTCTGGCACAGGTGGGGTCAGATAATGGGCCAGCCTTCTTGTCTCAGGTAAGCCGGGGGGTAGCCCAGGCTTTAGGGGCTAGATGGAAGCGGCACTGTGCCTATAGGCCCCAGAGCTCAGGACAAGTAGAAAGGATGAATAGGACGCTTAAAGAGACATTAACAAAACTAGTTGCTGAGACTGGCAGGAACTGGGTGGCTCTCTTCCCTTTTGCCCTGTACCGGGTGCAGAACTCACCCTACCAACTGGGACTCACCCCTTTTGAAATCATGTATGGGATACCTCCCCCAATAATCCCTAACCTAAAGGCAGAAGTGTTAAAAGAAATAGATGATCAGAAGTTGCTTTTTGTCTCCGGTCCTTACAATATAACCTGGAAACTATGAAATGGACGTGCTGAACCAGTCAACTGCCACGCACCCCATAAATACATGGTGGCCTGACTTATACTTCCACCTAAAAGAATTGATGGAGACCTCCTGGGCACGTGCTTATCTGTGAAAAGTGGGTTTCTATGCATGTCTGGCGCACAAAAAGGACCAGATAAAGACTTGTGGCGGCATGCAGAGTCGTCACTGTAAGGCATGGGAATGTGTGACTTCAAATGATGGCTGTTGGAAATGGAGTGTGGCCAGGCCATCAGACCTGGTCACGATGACTTTTGTAAATCCTATCACCTCATACATGTGGAACAAGCGATTTACTGATAGTTGCCCTGACTGCGACCTCGTCAAGGTCTCCTTCACTTCTGAAGGACAGAGGGACATAAGATGGACATCAGGACTTGTCTGGGGTATACAGGGCCTCTGATTATCTTACTTTTGCTACTCACCTTCGGGCCGTGTTTATTGAACAAGTTAATGACCTTCATCAAGAGCCGCATCAATACGGCTCAGCTTATGGTGCTCAGGTCCCAATATACGGCCGTACCAACGGCCCCTTTAGTGGAAGAAAACATAGAGCTGGTCACAGACCCATGATTGGGTCTGTCCTGGGACCTTGAGAAGGGGGGAATGAAGAACCTAAGAAATGGGAATCAATGAGAACCCGTCGCCAGCCCAGGAAATGAAAACCAATCAGAACCCAACACCTAACCCTTCCACAGAAGGTAACCAATTAGACGTCTCCCAACCCGGAAACTCCCGTTTTTCAAATTTTTCACGCGAGAATACCCTATATAAGCAATTTAACCCAGAGTTTGGGGCTCCTCTCCTTAGCTGCTGCATCGGTAACGGTGGGAGCCCCAACTTGAGCTTGGTAATAAAAACTCTCTTGCTTTTGCATCAGATACCGGCTCCCTGGTGGTCATTGGGAGATTTCACGACTTGGGCATAACAATGGCTCTTTGGGACACTAGTCCACCATCTTCTTGGTCTGCTGACTTTCCTAATAAAGTCCTTATTCCTTGCCCTAACAACTAGTCTCTTGATTTATTGGCTTGTCATGTGGCAAGCAGTAAGAGCTTGCACTCCTTAACATTACTTGGCTGTTCTGGGCCTCAGTTCCTTTATTTGTAAAATGAGGGTTGTGGTATTCATACTTATCTTGTAATCTGTTGGAGAATTAAATGAGTTAGTACATGATAAGCACTTGGAACAGACACAGGACACACAGCTAGAAGAGTGCAGTCAGGGATAGGAGAAACTGCCACTGGCAAGAGACAGAAATAGCAAAGGAGGACTGCTCTTTCCACAATGGTGGATGGTATGGAAAAGTGCTGGTCCGCTTCCCATCTCCTTGGGGTGCAGCATGTGGAAGCAGAGCAGCCAGAACATAAAGACCCTGCCAGAAAGCAATGGCCTCCGGAAGAATGAGGAGTGGGAGGGACGCTGCCTGCACACCCTGGAGATGGGCTTCCCGGGGCAAAACTATAGGACAGCAAGGACACTTCTTTTCAAAACAGAATAGTCTATTTTCTCTCCTTTTTTTTAAGTGTAAGAGCAAACACTTCTTATTTAAACACTTATTATTTAAAATAAGGGAGAAGGAATCACAACATATGCATTTTTAAAAGCTGACTCTTACTATACTAAACATAAAATCCAGAAAAAGAATATGGCATTTTTATTAATTAACTACTTGATATGCTTTTTCCCTTTCAATTTTCTTGGTTGCATACTCTTTGATTGCCTCTGCAAACGACAATGGTTTTTGTAATAATTTCTAGAAAGAGTTACAATGATCTCTTTTCAATGACATATTGCACATATTCATACATCAGAGAAAGTCAAGAACTCTATAATATCAACTTCTAGAAACCACTATTAACAAGACGGCACATTATGAAGACATTTTATGCATACATACATCTTATATATACATATGTGTGTGCAGAAATACATTCATATGTATTTAATGGTGTCATCCATTTCGTTGACTGCCTATCTTGTGGACATGTCTCACTACCAATATATAAAGAAGGACTTAAAATTCTAATGGATGAATAGCTGTGTGGCACAACACTTCACCTGAATATTGTGAATGGCCCAACCAACCCTTCCTGTTGGATACTTCAGTTGTTCCTTCGTTGTTGTTATAAAACAATGCTGCAGTGACATATCCTTGTTCATTTATCTCTGTTTCTATTTGATCAGTTGGTTTTTTAGGATCAGTTTCTGGGGGAAATTAAGGATTAACTGAGTCAAAAGATATGAATATTTAATATTGGAAATCATACTGTCAGACTGCCCCACTCAGAAAGGTTGGGGGGTGAGGGGGGACATTTAAGTTTCCTTTAACATTTTATAAGAGTACTTATTTTCCCACACCACTGAGCACTATTCATCTGTTGAATCTGTGCGAATCTCAACTGTGGAAATGATGTTGTATTTTAATTTGCCTTTCTTTTTTATTAGCATCTCCCATGCCTTGCATGATCGTGCCCTTTGTCTGGTTTTCTGTTTGGGTGTTCATCCTTGTATTTGGGTCCTCATGCAGTCAGACTCTTCACCTGTTGTTGGTTATACATGGGATGACTCCTTTGTTTCTCAGTTTGAAACTTCTCCTTCGAAGGGATTTATGGCTTTGTGTGTGTGTGTGTGCCTAAGAGTTTGGTTTTCCAGTGGTGAAATAAGTATCTTCCTTTATCGGTTTTGGAAGAGGTACCTTTTACCTTAGAATAGGAACCACTGTGAAATTATCGCCAAGACTGGGAACTTGTAAATAAATAATTTTGACTTTATCAACCTCACAATCCATATCCTATCACTTCTGCCCTTAAGATACCTGATGGGTTTGTGTGTGATGACAAAGGAGAGATACCAGAAACTGCGCTTCAAAGATTTTTGCTTCAAGAACAAACAAGACAGAAAGAAGAAAACTTTCTAAAGCTTCAGTCTGAGGCAGCAGAGGTAGGTCCAGCACCCTGCTAACCAAGTGCTCTGGACTCCATGGAATTCTGAGCACTTTTCTGCCTAGAGTTTGTGAAGGGCTTCCAGGGACAGCCAGGCTGGCACCTCACACCACTGTCCTTCCAGTCACTTCCAGTGTGGGTCAGACTTCACACTCTTGACCTGGAAACACTGTGACTCCCTCCCACACTTGTCTTAATAGGGCTTTTTGTATGGCAGACATACTTATTGGCTTGTTTGGGCTGTCTTAATAGCCACATGAAGTCCAGGACTCAGAGTTCACCCTTAGAGCTGAAGACCTTTCTAAAACTTGGAGTAAACACCAGGTCCTGATTTTAAACCATGTGAAAGGGACCTTCACTTAAATATAACCGAGTGACCAGAATCTACACACATGGTAGCTCGGCAAAAAATGAGATGCTCTGGCCTGAAACTCTGGATTTTGAAAAATTGGTCTCTGCCTTCTTCATAGATAATTTCTCCTGGATAAACTAACCTAGAGAGTAATACCTTTAGTAGGTAAATCTTAGCTATGAAAGAAAGATATTGATTGCTAATGAAGAAAGTCAGAGTCTGCCATGCTCACATTGGTCAAAGCCACAAACAGGGGCAACAACCTCTTTCAGCCAGCCCCCCACAGCCATTTCCCAAACAGGAACCCACTGAGACAGTATTCTCCCTGCTTCTGTTTCAGGCTTTCTTCACTCACCTCAGGAAACTTCTTTTTCTGCACATACTCTGTGGTGGCAGCATCAAAATACTTGGCATAGCCCTCGTTGAGGCTGTAAATCTTTCCTTTCTTTTTAATCTTGACATCTTTTTCCACCAAGACAAATTCACCAAGAGCCTAGAAAGATGAAGGGAAATACCAGGAAGAAGAGAGATATCAAGAAACAGAAGTCAGTAGCACACACTCCAATAACCAGAGAACAATAACTGAGGCGGGCCTGCTGAAAGGACCCAGGGGATAGCAAGGTCCTCCTGCAGCCTGTCCAGTGATGTTTTTATGAGACTTACAAATAACAGGGACAATGCGGAGCCTGCACAGGTAGAACAAGCTGTAATATAACAAAAAATAAAATGATTCAAAGGAATAAGAAGGAAAGTTTCCCTTGTAACTCTCATTTGTAAAGAACCTAGCGTGTTTATCCCCTCAAGTTCTCATCCCCAGTTAATCCCTAATGTTTTCAGGAAGATTTGGGCCATCAACAATGAGAGGAAGAAGTTACACAGATGGGATTTGTCATGAAAGTGGGGATGTAATTAGACCACTAATTTGTGGTCCAGTTATTTTATCTTAATGACTCAATCTTGGAAGCCATTCAAATTTCCTTGCATCCCTAGAGACTTCCCTGGTGGTCCAGTGGTTAAGACTCCATGTTTACAATTCAGGGGGCGTTGGTTCGATCCCTGGTGGGGATCCTGAAAGCTGCATGTCACAGCGAAAAAAAAAAAAAGAACAAAAAAGAGCAGAGTTCCTTGTACCCCAAGTATTCTTATACAGGGTAAAGAGGAAATCCCTTCAATCAGAAACTGTATTCACTTGGCATGAAGAATCATTGATAAAATTTATTTTAATCCTCAGAATTACTTATAAAAGTGCCCAGTCTCCCTATAGCCACCTCATCCCTTTCTTCAGGGCATCCCTCAAGAATCTCTTTACCTGAGTGCTGGTGGTCTCATCTCTAGGGCTGCAATTAGCTAGCTGCAAATTCACTTTGAAAGGCTCAACGTCTCACTAAGTCATTAGGAAGGAAATCAAGACCTGGAAATCTAATCAGTTCTGATTAAACTTTGAAGGCTGAGAAAGGAAAAATCCCCCAAGATGACAGCTCACAGCTAGATGATTCTTAATGAACATTGACAACACTCCAACAAAGAGACAAGGCTATGCTGACCATGTCTGAAATAAAACAATGACAAGGATATTAAACTGTAAAAATAACCAAACATGCTTCTTTTCTGTGAAATGTGAGTACTGACTGCTTTTTTACCAATGAATCATCACCCTCACTTTAACTTTCCCGCCTCCCAGATAAAAACTGAGATACAAAATCATTCATTGTACCCACATCTAGACAATACCCAATCCAGAATTGACCCTCTCTTTCTCAAACCTTCCTTAGAATCATCAAGCAAAAGCCCATGTTCTATATATAATAAGACCATGCCATCTTCCTCTCTCATCTGAATGAGACAGTTGAATGGCATCACCAACTTGATGGACATGAATTTGAGCAAGCTCTCGGAGTTGGTGATGGACAGGGGGCTTGGCATGCTACAGTCCATGGGATCGCAGAATTGGACAAGACTGAGCAACTGAACTGAACTGAACCCCCTCTCAGCATGAGGCCTCAGGGTTCTTCTAGAATGCCTTCTCCCAAGCTTAGTAAACCCAGCTTCTTAGGGAAGTTCTCAACAGTCTCTGGATCATGAACTTTAATAACCTGCTCTAGACATTTGTTGCTTTAGAGTAGCCCAGTGTGGAGTTCCACTTTTTAAAAGCACCTAAACTTCCTTTGAATAATTAACTCTTCCTATTGGATGCCAGTCTAGAAAGACTCTAAGCTGGACCTCCCCTAGCCCTAGGTCAAATACTTGACTTAGCTTGGCAAAATAATTACTCCTTCCTGGCATTTGAAACCTGAGAGAGAGACACAGCATCATGGGTGGTGTCCAGACCAGGGGCTGTGCTGTGGGACTGGTCCTGTGAATCCTCTCTCCTAGACCTGCCCATCGCTAACCTGGGGCCTCAGCTTTTCTGTTAATGCAATAACACCCTTTACTTAGTTATCCAAGATCCTTGACTCTTTTAGTTCAGTCACTCAGTCGTGTCTGATGCTTTGCAACCCCATGGACTGCAGCATGCCAGGTTTCCCTGTCCATCACCATCTCCTGGAGCCTGCTTAAACTCATGTCCATTGAGTCAGTGATGTCATCCAACCATCTCATCCTTTATCATCCCCTTTTCATCCTGCCATCAGTCTTTCTCAGCATCAGGGTCTTTTCTAATGAGTTGGCTCTTTGCATTAGATGGCCAAAGTATTGGAGCTTCAGCTTCATCATCAGTCCTTCTAATGAATATTCAGGGTTGATTTCCTTCAGGATTGACTGTTTGATCTCCTTGCTGTCCAAGGGACTCTCAAGGGTATTCTCCAGCACCATGAAGATCAAGACAGATACACAACTGTTGTCTAAATAATGTCTTCACTTGTTTATCCACCCCAGGGCTGGGAATGTGGACACTCAGGCCCCTGGCGAGGTGTTCTCTATTGTGGGGTAAAGATGGTTGTGGAGCCTTACTCCAACCTGGAAAATACATACCTTTGTTCTGACTGGGATCACTAGCACACACTGTGTATACAAATGGCCTTCCACAACTTGGACAAGAGGGCACCTGATGATCAGGCACCATATCCCTGCCATTTTGAAATTATATCTGTCATATGTAAACAAATACCTCTCATTGTGGCTTAGACCACAGTTGAGTGTTTGGTTAAGTGAGGTAGTCCCTCTGTACCTGAACAAAATCTGTGCCCTGACAAAATCAAATTACCAGCCCTGCACACTCGCAGATTAGGGAGGCTCTGGTTGCCCCACCAAGGAACTTTGTCCTGTGAGGCTCTGCCTGAGTAATGTGCAGGCCACCCTCCATGGTTTTCTACCTGTAACAAGTGCCATATGCTGCTTCAACCTCTCAGACAGGTCCTAAGCTTCATACATAGGGTCCTTGTTCAAGTGTCCTTTGTGGGTTTTCAGGCTAATAAAGAAAGCTCAGCAGAGAGCATGTGACAATTGATATAGGAGGGAAGTGGACAGAGTACAGTCTTTAAAAGAATGACATAATACAAGGACACAAAATAAACTGACTAGACTCAAACAGGTCCAAGATGGCAGACAGAGTCAACTTTCACTAGACTTTGAGCCTCAGTGCACATTAGCAAACTAAATGATACACCCGCAGGCACCATGACCAGAGCTGCATGCATTCGCATGCATCAGCATGTAAACTCCTGACAGATAATTTCTGTTTGACCAGTGCATTATCTCCCTCCACTGCCTAGAATGGTATCTGAGGGCTCACTGGATGCTCAATCAGTTCAGTTGCTCAGTCGTGTCTGACTCATTGCCACCCCATGGACTGCAGCACACCAGGCCTCCCTGTCTATAGACAACTCCCGGAGTCCACTCAAACTCATGTCCATTGATTCGGTGATGCCATCCAACCATCTCACCCTCTGTCGTCCCCTTCTCCTCTTGCTTTCAATCTTTCCCAGCATCAGGGTCTTTTCAAATGAGTCAGCTCTTCGCATCAGGTGGCCAGAGTATTGGAGTTTCAGCTTCAACATCAGTCCTTCCAATGAACACTCAGGACTGATCTCCTTTAGGATGGACTGGTTGGATCTCCTTGCAGTCCAAGGGACTCTCAAGAGTCTTCTCCAACACCACAGTTCAAAAGCATCAATTCTTCAGCACTCAGCTTTCTTTATAGTCCAACTCTCACATCCATACGTGACTACTGGAAAAACCATAGCCTTGACTAGACAGACATTTGTTGGCAAAGTACTGTCTCTGCTTTTTAATACACTGTCTAGGTTGATCATAACTTTTCTTCCAAGGAGTAAGCATCTTTTCATTTCATGGCTGCAGTTAGCATCTGCAATGATTTTGGAGCCCCCCAAAATAAAGTCAGCCACTGCTTCCACTGTTTCCCCATCTGTTTGCCATGAAGTTATGGGACCAGATGCCAAAATCTTCGTTTTCTGAATGTTGAGTTTTAAGCCAACTTTTTCACTCTCCTCTTTCACTTTCATCAAGAGGCTCTTTAGTTCTTCTTCGCTTTCTGCCATAAGGGTGATGTCATCTTCATATCTGAAGTTCTATTGATATTTCTCCTGGCAATCTTGATTCTGGCTTGTGCTTCATCAAGCCGAGCATTTCTCATGCTTTATTCTGCATAAAAGTTAAATAAGCAGGGCAAACTAAGGAGCCTTTTGATAAAAGCAAAAGAGGAGAGTGAAAAAGTTGGCTTAAAACTCCACATTCATAAAACTAAGATCATGGCATCCAGTCCCATCACTTTATGGCAAATAGATGGGAAAACAATGGAAACAGTGGGAGATTTTATTTTGGGGGCTCCAAAATCACTGCAGATGGTGACTGCAGCCATGAAATTAAAAGATGCTTGCTCACTGGAAGAAAAGCTATGACCAACCTAGACAGCATATTAAAAACAGAGACATTACTTTGCCAACAAAGGTCGATCTAAAGCTATAGTTTTTCCAGTAGTCACATATGGATGTGAGAGTTGGAATATAAAGAAAGCTGAGCACAGAAGAATTGATGCTTTTGAACTGTGGTGTTGGAGAAGACTCTTGAGAGTCCCATGGACTGCAAGGAGATCCAACCAGCCCATCCTAAAGGAGATCAGTCCTGAATATTCATTGGAAGGACTGATGCTGAAGCCGTACTCCAATACTCTGGCCACCTTCTGTGAAGAACTGACTCACTGGAAAACACCCTGACGCTGGGAAAGATTGAAGGCAAGAGGAGAAGGGGACGACAGAGGATGAGATGGTTGGATGGCATCACCAACTTGATGGACATGAGTTTGAGAAAGTTCCAGGAGTTGTTGATGGACAGGGAAGCCTGACGTGCTGCAGTCCATGGGGTCACAAAGTCAGACACGACTGAGCGACTGAACTGAACTGTACTGAATTGTTCATTCTAGAGGCGCCCCCAAATCACTAATTCTCAGAATAGATACCTTGCTTCTATGAAATGATGGATTAGCTTGATCATAGCATTACAAAAGAGTTTCATAGTTAGCAAGTAAAAGTATGTGTAGTAAATTTATTGTTTATTGTTTTTATTATTTTCCATTGACATGAAAAATTTTAAGAACAGTTGATCCCCTGAACATTTTTAATGTACATTTGCCATGAAGGCTCAATCTTTGTTTTTGAACTCTGTGTCTGTTTCCAATTACTTCTTCCAATCAGCACTGTGTTACATTTTTCATCTACCCAGAGGTGGTGCTTCTTCTTCTTCTGCTACTGCTATTTTATCATTGTGGAAAGTGTGGAGAATAACACAGTATCTGATAAAACAGCTTTCTACCAGTGACTCATCCTTTTGGGAAAAACATGTATATTAGGGGACATCGTCCAAACTGGTGTCCAATAGGGTACCAATAGTCCAATAGTCACGTGTAGTTACTTAAATTAATTAAAATGAAATAAAATGTAAAAACCCAGTTTCTCAGTCACACTAACTCACTGCAAATGTTCAATGGTCACAGAAGGCTAGTGGCCACCATACCAGACAGCATAGATTACAGAACATAACCATTATCACAGAAAATTCTATTGGATGGTGCTACTGTAAAGAATCCATGTTTGGGACTTCCTTGGTGGTTCAGAGGTTAAGATTCTACACTTCCGATGCAGGGTCACCAACTGGATCCCTGGTCAGGGAACTAAGAAGCTGAATATATTTTTTTGATAATAAATTCCTTACAAACAGGGCCTGAGTGATACATTTGACCATGTAGAACCCCTCAAATACCCTCCCATGAACAGAGATCTTAATGTTTTTAGATGATGCTGTTGGTCCCCCAAACTAGACTCCCTGACCCCCAAAGCAAGTATTAGGAATAACCAGTAAATTATCCCAGAGGACAGAATTAAAGCACAAAGGCTCATACTTCATCACTAGGTACCTACTGGGTCAAGCATGAAGAGGTCCACTCCTTGCCCTGTGGAAAGAGCCACCAGGGTTGCACTTCCATAGAGTGCATAGCCAGCAGCCACAATGTTGCGACCTGGCTGCAGGGCGTCCTTTTCAGAAGGCTCATCCTCTGAGGTCTGCAAAAGAAAAAGAGAAACATTACTGTCTCTGGATAGAGCCCTTTGCCAGAGGCAGCATCACCAGCTCAATGGACATGAGTTTGAGCAAGCTCTGGGGATTGGTGATGGACAGGGGCGCTTGGTGTGCTGCAGTCCATGGGACTGCAAAGAGTCAGACACTACTGAGCACCTGAACTGAACTGAACTGCACTTCAGATCTACTTGAATCATGGAAGAAAGTGCAGTTATCAGATTTTCAAGCTGCAGTAAAGGTAGCTGGAGGAAACAAGTTGCCATGTTAATGACTAGGTCTAGCTGAGCCATTGCAAAGGACATTCTTGGACTTCTCCATTTCCTGAACATAGTTGTCTCCATCCTGCCAAGAACAGCATGCCAAGGTGTTAAAATCACAACCTCTCTTAAAAATCATAAGCCATGCTCTATAATGATTAAAATGACTAAGGTCATTGAGCTCTGATTTTGTGCAATATCTCATTCTACATACACAACAGCACTCTGAGATAGGTATCTTTATGGTCTCCATCATCCAGATGAAAAACTCAGGGCCTGCGTGATTGGATAATTCACCCAACATCAAGCGGAGCGGGAATCAACCCAGGCTGTTGCCTCTTCAAGGCCCTGCCCCTGCCTGTTCCCACCCCCAGGGCCCAAGTCTACCAATCTGGACATTTTCTTGATGAAGCCTCTTGTGTTAGCTAACAGTGTGCATGGAAGTGGGAATTCAGTGAGACAGGATGAGGCAGGCATCCAAGGAAGAAGCAGTAAAGGTTCTTGATGGAAGGGGAGAGCCGCGTGGATTTCACAGCCTGCTTTTCCAAGGATCTCTTGAAGGGCTTGTCCTTCCCTATCTTCTTATGCTCAAAAAAACAAGGAATCAAATCTTATGAATTTGGAAAAAAGGAGAGTGAACTTCTTGCCCCCACTGTAAGGAGCTGATTGGATGGGGGAAGGAGAGGCAGGAATATGGCCACTGGGGTTGCTCAGTTCTTTTTCCACCATCGTCTAAGATTCTGACTACACTGCACACACTTTGGAAGCAGTGGGGGAGAGGGGAATGTTTGCAGGAACACTCAGGCTCTGGTTCTACACCTTAACATCATTATGGATGGCAAATGTGAGAGGAGCTTTGAAGGAAAAGTGAATGGGCAGATCTGAATGAACTGTTTTCGGAGCAACAGATCCAACTAGCTTCAGTTTCACACACTGAGCAAATAAGTATGACATATGTGACAAGTTGAAGCTCCAAACTTGCTTCCCAAAGACCACCATACCCAAAGACCGTGGTGCTTCCTATGCAAGGATCAAATCAAAAATTGTTGGCCTTACTCTTTTTGTCATTCGATTTTCTCCCATCTGTTTACTAGAGTAACTACCACAGATATTCAGCTAGAGGCTGTGTTCTCTCTAGACACCAGTGAGTTCTGGCTAAAATGTTAGGGGAAACACTGACTGAAACCACCCACACTGGTCAGGCACAATAGTAACCACTTGCATGAGTTATTTAAGCCAGGAAGTCCTAAAGGAACACGGAACTAACAAGCCACCACCAACTGGAAGAGTTGGGAAAAGGTCAAAAGGAGATACCACATGTCCTATCAACCTCTCAAAATCTTCCTTGCTGGAATCCATCTTGGCTGAGCAATATGTGCACCAGTAGGCCAAAGTCAGAATGATTGGCCAGAGATGACCAGGAAATTAATCCCATCCCCATAAAACCCAAGACTGAGGCTGGGAGCCATGTGGCAGAGCAGCCCTGGGTTCCTTCTCCCTCTTGCTCATAACCGGGGCATCCTTTCCCAGTAAAGTCTCTTGCTCTGTCAGCACGTGTGTCTCCTTGGACAATTCACTTCCGAGTGTTAGACAAGAACCCACTCTTGAGCCCCGAAGGGATCTCCCTTCCTGCAACAAAAAGACAGGTCCAGAAATACTACATAGAGATTTCTTCAGGAGCAGAAAATTCCAGAGAACTGGAAACTGATGGAGGTGAAAGATAACACATTTAAAGTTAGAAAGACAGACTTGGTGATTATGTTCATAGGAAAGAGAATGATAGTGAGCTTGAATATTACACACACATTGGAAATATGTCCATTATGATAATTAACTCCTGAAAAAAAAATTTGGTGGGGGGGTGGGTGGGGGCCATGCCATGTGGCTTGTAGGATCTTAGTTCCCCAACCAGGGATTTTAACCTGGGCCCCCAGGAGTGAAATCATGGAGCCCTAACTACTGAACCATCAGGAAGTTTCTTAAAAAAAAAATTAAGGTAAAAAAATAGGTTGTAATTATATGAGATTTTATATCTTTCAAAGTACTGTCAGGGAGAAAGAAATTTTCCTCTACCCTTTTAAGTTCTTCAGGCTTTTCTAAGCATTATATTGATATGAGAAAAATTAACAGGGAAAAAAAGAGGTTTAGTAATATGTAGACATGGGAGAGACCCAGGAAAACTGTAACTCGCCAAAATGTCTAAAGCCCTCATCATCAGTTAAAGACCAAAGAGGATGTTGGAGGTAGTGGCTTGGGACTTCAGAGGTGAGGAAGGCACACGGAGATGGAATAGCAAATGTTTGGTAAACAAATGTTCCCTGGACCCTGCGGAGACAATCGGATACAGAGTGCAATTCTAACAAACAGATTCTGCTAAGTTCCTCCCAGTCTACAAGCCTAGTTTCAAACTATAATATTGATGGTAATAGCTCCCTTCCAGAAACAAGATCTTACTATCCACATTGTTTTAGGCAACTGGGGTGTAGATTAAAGGTTCTTCCTGAGTCTTTCAGGCCTTAAAAATAATCAGCCTAAATGAATTTTCATGCCATGGAGACAATTTCTGGGGTGGAAAATTTTGCTTCCCTACGACACAGCACTTTCTCATTATGTTTTATGAAACAATGAAGAGGTTCTATAAAATTTTTTTGAAAGAGAATTTTTGTTTTTCAGGGAGAATTTTTCTCTTCTTCTGAAAGAGAAGAGATGGAGGTCAGAAAGATACACAGCATCTTGAAACCAGACAGTGATAAAGCTGGGGCTTGACCTAAGTCTCTTGTTGGGAAGCCAGCGTTCTTTTCAACAGCACTTGGAATATGGGACCAAGTTTGCTGTCTGCTAGTAAAATCACAATGACTTTTCTTTTTTTGGCCATGCTGTGCAGCTTCTGAGATCTTAGTTCCCCTCTCAGGGATTGAACCCCCACGCTTAGCAGTGAAAGCACAGAGTCCTAACCACTGGATGATCAGGGATTCCCTTAAGGCCTTTATTTTTACACCAAATTTTATCCTTCTTTTTAAAGATGCCACATTCCTTTTAATATTTTTGTTATTTTCATATTTTCTCAGGACTACAAGAACTACTAATTTAAAAATTAAAACAGTATATTCCCTTTAATATTTTTCCTTACTTTCACAATCTTGCATTCTTTCTAACCCTTTTTTTTTTCTTGCAGCTAGATACATTTTCATCCAACTTGCACATGTACTCTATAAATTCGCTTTATTTCCAGATTCCCAGGCCACATACAGATTCTGAGAACCAGGATCTAGAGAAATGATTCTCAATGTGGCCAAGCAGCAGCATTATCACCTGGGATCTTGGAAATGCAAATTCTTGAACTTCACCTCAGGCCTACAGAAACAGAAACCCTGGGCCGCCAGAATCAACCTGTGACACTAAAGTGTGGGAGCTACTGCTGTACAGCATGATCTCTTAAGAACTTTCAGCAAAGTGGAAGTCAAAGGCAGAACTGGATTTTTTATTAAAATCTTTAGTTTTCCCCATTGAAGTTTATGAAATATCTTCATTTTAGTCATCAGAAGGATTACATTTTCTGTGTATGAAACCAGAGTTCTGTTTTCCGATTTCTCCCAAACTACAGCCTATTCTTTCTCAGAGCTGTGATCCTGCAGCCTCTGCTTGGCATCACACCTTGTCCTTGGTCCTCTAGACTCTGCACTGGGGCTTGAAAAGAACCACCCCTCCCCCTTTGGCTTCTCTGGCTTTGAATTACAAATAGACCTCACTGGCCTTCAGTTCAGTTCAGTCTCTCAGTCGTGTCCAACTCTTTGTGACACCATGGACTGCAGCATGCCAGGCCTCCCTGTCCATCAACAACTCCCAGAGCTTGCTTAAACTCATGTCCCTGGGTCGGTGGTGCCATCCAACCATCTCATCCTCTGTCGTCCCCTTCTCCTTCTGCCCTCAATCTTTCCCAGCTTCAGGGTCTTTTCAAATGAGTCAGTTCTTCACATCAGGTGGCCAAAGTATTAGAGGACAGCTTCAGCATCAGTCCTTCCAATGAATATTCAGGACTGATCTCCTTTAGGATGGAGTGGTTGGATCTCCCTGCAGTCCAAGGGACTCTCAAGAGTGTTCTCCAACACCACAGTTCAAAAGCATCAATTTTTCAGTATTCAGCTTGTTTTATATTCCAACTCTCATATCCACACATGACTACTGGAAAAACCATAGCTTTGACTAGATGGACCTTTGTTGGCAAAGTAACGTCTCTGCTTTTTAATACTCTGTCTAGATTGCTCATAGTTTTGTTTTTTTTTTTTTTTGCGATGAACAAGCATCTTTTAATTTCATGGCTGTAGTCAGCATCTGCAATGATTTTGGAGCCCCCCCAAATAAAATCTCTCACTGTTTCCATTGTTTCCCCATCTATTTGCCCTAAAGTGATGGGACTGGATGCCATGATCTTAGTTTTCTGAATGTGGAGTTTTAAGCCAACTTTTTCACTCTCCTCTTTCATTTTCATCAAGAGGCTCTTTAGTTCACTGGCCTTAGAAAAATTTAAACAATACTTTCTAGACCCAAGGCTTTCCTCCAGCTATTGCCCCATCTCTGTCTTCATCTAGGTTCTGGAATGGAAAACATCTCTCTACACTGGTTATCTCCCTTCTCCTGTCCTCACTGCAGGCTGCCACTAAATTGGGCATACACTTTCCAGTCTTCCTCTTCCTCTGCCTCTTGGCAGCATTGGATCCAGTGACTGCTATCTCATTCATGAGATATGTCTTTCCTGAGCTTCTGCCCACTTCCCTCTTTTCTGAATTTCTTTCTAAGAATCTCCATATGCCTCTCATTTGCTTTTGCCAACTCCCGTTCTTTTGACCTTTTAAATGTCAGTGCTCCTCCTGGTTCTTCCCCGCACTCAGAATATCCAGCCAGAACATCTAAAGAACTTTCTTCATTGCCACCTTGTGGAATGTGGTGACTCCAACTGGCCCATTCTATGCTCCATAAATCTGTTTGGGGCTACATCATTCTGGTGAATATCCACATAGAAGTTATTGGGTGACCATCTTTCCTCCATCACTGGCTAGAGAACAAGAGAAAACTGGGAAGGTGAGATGAGAGACTTCAAGGGAAAAAACTCTCCTGGCCTGACCTTCTCTGGTCCAGTCCCTCTCTGAAGCTTTGGGGTTTCCTGACTCATCCCTGACATTTATAACAGAATCCTAACTAATAAAGCTCTTTTCTCTTTATATTCTACACACTTCTTGGCCATTTCACCTGCAGCCAAAATTCTAAGCCCCACACAGATGCTGCCTCCCAGACCTACAGCTCCATCTCCTCTGAGAGCCCAGCCTTGGAGCCACCTGCCCACCAGACATTCCTGCTCAGGTATTCCATAGATGCTTCAATCTTAACATGTCTGAGATGGACTTCTCTGCCCCTTCTCACCCACTCCTCCCCAAATTCCTGAACTTCTCCTACTGCTGCCCATCTTGACAAATGGTTCCTGGAGCAACTTGAGTGTCACCCTCCCCACCATCTCCTGACCATCCTCCTCGCCCTCATCTATGGCCTTTCAATCATTCAGTCCAGTCAGTCCTGCTAGCTGTCTCCGCAGGACCATGCCTTCCTCTCTATCCACCCCCACCACTACTTGGTCTGAACAAACCATCACCTTCTGCCTGGTCTCCTGACTTCATCCTCACCCTGCCCTCACCTATGGCCCTTCTCTTCTAGAAACATTTCACTGACTTCCCACTGCCTTGGTGTCCAATATTCCTAACTCCTTTTACCAGGTCTTCCAAGACCTGGCCCCTGCTGGCTGACCAGACTTGTCAAACACCATCCTCTACCCCTCTAAACCCAGGCCCTGTGCTATAGCAACACCAAGCTTATTTTCTCTTCTTGGACACTCCATCCTGCATGTGAACTCCGGGACTCTGCCTGTGCATTTGCTTCTAGTCAGAATGGCTCTCTCCTTTCTCCCATACCCTTTGCCTGAGGAACTCATAGTCAGCCTTCAAGTTTCAGGTAAAGCATCAGCTTCCCCATGGAAGCCTTCCCGGACTTCAGCGTTTAGTCTTCTGGGTACTCAATGCTTTTCCTCTGACACTCCCAACATAACTCATTAGCATGATTGTTGTCTGGCTTCCTAAATAGACTGCTAGCTCCATGCTGGCAGCTTGACTGTCTTGTTTACATCTGCTTTCCTACCTCCTAGTGCAATCTGGCCCGTGGTTGTTGCATTCAGTTCATACACGCATGCTGCTGCTAAGTCGCTTCAGTCGTGTCTGACTCTTCACGACCCCATGGACTGCAGCCTACCAGGCTCCTCCGCCCATGGGATTTTCCAGGCAAGAGTACTGGAGTGGGATGCCATTGCCTTCTCCATCATACACACATATACACACACATACATATGCAAACTTATTCACACTCATATATACTTTTTCACCAGTATTCTGAATAGTCTATTGTATGGACACCCCAAATTTAATCAATCTCTGTCACTTAAAGTTTAGGTTTTTCCTAAATTTAAAACACATTTTTGGACTCCCTGGTGATCCAGTGGTTAAGAGTCTGCCTGCCAATCCTGGGGACACAGGTTGCACAGGAAGATTCCACATGCCACCAGGCAAATAAAACCATACATCACAACTACTGAGCCCACATTTTAGAGCCGGCAAGCCACAGCTACTGAAGCCTGTGTACCCTAAACCCCGTGCGCTGCAACGCGAGAAGCCACAACAACAAGAAGCCTGCAACTGCAACTAGAGAGTAGCTCCCTCTCGCAGCAACTAGACAAAGCCTTCACACAACAATAAAGACCCAGCACAACCAAAAATAAAATAAATTTTTTTTAAAATTTAAGTTTTTACTTAAAAATAATTATATATCCACAGGAAGTTGCACAGGTAATACAGAGAGATCTTGTGTACCTTTCACCCAATTTCCCCAAATAGTTACATTTTATATATTTTATGATAGTACAATACTAAAACCAGGACCTGACATTGGTATTAAGTGCACGTATAGCTCTACGGCATTTTAACATGAGTAGATTATGTACACACCACCACATAAAGATACAGCACTTAATTTGCATTTTCCTAATGACTTGTGATGTTGGATGTTTTTCATGTGCTTACTTGCCAAAAAACTTATCTTACCTGTTCTGTGACATGTCTCTTCATATTCCATGTTCTAAATGAATTAGAACACAAAAAATGTTTGGCATTTTTACAGCTGAGTTTTGAAAGTTCTTTTATATTCTAGGTATGAGTCCTTTGTCAGGTATGTGGTTTACAAATATTCTCTATAGTTTTTATACTCATCCCCTTAACAGAGCTCTTTGCAGAGCAAAACTTTTTAATTTTAATGAAATCCAACTATTATTTTTAAAAATTTTACGGATCATAATTTTGGAATTAGGTCTAAGAACTTAAGCCCTAATTCCTAGAGATTTTTATCTTATGTTTTACTATAATTTTTTTAAAATTTTACATTTAGGGAGTTCCCTGGTGGCTCAGTGGTTAGGATTCCAGGCTTTCACTGTAACAGCCCAGGTTCAATCTCTGGTCAGGAAACTAAGATTACACAAGTTGTGTGGTGGGGCAAAAAAAAAAACAAAGATAAAATTTTAAGACTTCCCTGGTGGTGTAAATGCAAATCTGCCTGTCAATGCAGAGGACACCAGTTCAATCCCTGTTCCAAAAAGATCCCACATGCCTCGGAAGAACTAAGCCCATGTGCCACAACCACTGGGCCCGTGTTCCACAGCTCAGTGCTGCAACTACTGAGCCCACTCGTCTAGACACCCACTCTCTGCACAACAAGAGAAGCCACTACTTCGTAAATAAATTCATTTGTACTCTTTTTTTTTTAATGTGTGTGTTAGTCACTCAGTCATGTCTGAATCATTGCGACCCCATGGGTGGTAGCCTGCCAGGCTCCTCTGTCCATGGGATTTCCCAGGCAAGAATACTGGAGTGGATAGCCATTTCCTTCTCCAAGGCAAATTCCTGACCCAGTGATTGAACCCAGGTCTCCTGAATTGCAGGCAGATTCTTTACCATCTGAGCCACCAGGGAAGCCCACTCTTTATTTTATTTTTTTTGTAGATTCCACATATAAGCAGAAATAGAGTTACAGACATGAAAAATAAACTTATGGTTTGTTGTTAGTGGTGGTCAGTCACTAAGTAGTATCCCACTCTTTGAGACTCCATGGCCTGCAGCATGCCAGGCCCCTCCATCCTCCTCTATCTCCCTGAGTTTGCTTATATTCATGTCCATTGAATCTGTGATGCTTTCTAACCATCTCATCCCTTGCCACCCTCTTCTCCTTTTGCCTTCAATCTTTCTCAATCATCAGGGTCTTTTCTAATGAGTCTGCTCTTACTATCAGGTGGCCAAAGTATTGGAGCTTCAGCTTCAACATTAGTCCTCCTAATGAATATTCAGGGTTGATTTCCTTTAGAATTGACTGATTTGATCTCCTTGTAGTCCAAGGAACTCTCAAGAGTCTCTTTCAGCACCTCGATGCAAAAGCATCAATTATTCAGCACTCAACATCTTCAGGGGCCAACTCTCACATCCATACATGACTACTGGAAAAATCATAGCCTTGACTATATGGACCTTTGTTGGCAAAGTGATGTCTGTGCTTTTTAATACACTGTGTAGGTTTGTCATAGCTTTCCTTCCAAGGAGCAAGTGTCTTTTAATTTCATGGCTGTAGTCATCATCCTCAGTGATTTTGGAGCCCAAGAAAATAAAATCTGCCACTGCTTCCGCTTTTCCCCCTTCTACTTGCATGAAGTGATGGTATTGAATGCCAAGATCTTAGTTTTTTGAATGTTGATTTTCAAGCCAGCTTTTTCATTCTCTTCTTTCACCTTTATCAAGAGGCTCTTTACTTTCCCTTCACTTTCTTCAATGAATGATATCATCTGAATATCTGAGGTTGTTGCTGTTTCTCCTGGCAATCTTGATTCCAGCTTGTAATTCATCCAGCCTGGCATTTTGCATGATGTACTCTGCATATAAGTTAAATAAGCAGGGTGACAATATACAGCCTTGTCATACTCCTTTCCCAATTTGGAAACAGTCAGTTGTTCCACTTCCAGTTCTAACTGTTACTTTTTTTACCCACACACAGGTTTCTCAGGAGACAGATAAGCTGGTCTGGTACTTCTATCTCTTAAAGAATTTCCCACAGTTTATTGTGATTCATACAGTCAAAAGCTTCAGCATAGTCAATGAAGCAGAAGTAACATTTTTCTAGTACTCCATTGCTTTCTCCATGATCCAAAAAGTGTTGGCAATTTCACCTCTAATTACTCTGCCTTTTCTAAATCCAACTTGTACATGTGGAATTTCTTGGTTCACATACTGTTGAAGCCTAGCTTGAAGGATTTTGAGCATTATCTTGCTAGCATGTCAAATGAGTGTGATTGTATGGTAGTTTGAACATTTTTTGCCATTATCCTTCTTTGGAATTGGAATGAAAACTGACCAGCAGTCCTGTGGCAACTGCTGAGTCTTCCAAATTTGCTGATATATTGAGTGCAGTAGTTTAATAGCATCATCATTTAGGGTTTTAAATAGCTCAGCTGGAATTCTATCACCTCTACTAGGTTTGTTCATAGTAATGCTTCCTTAGGCCCACTTGACTTCACGCTCCAGGATGTCTGGCTCTAGGTGGGTGACCACACTACTGTGGTTTTCTGAGTCATTAAGGCCTTTTTTATATAGTTCTATGTACTCTGGCCAACTCTTCTTAATCTCTTCTGCTTCTGTTAGCTCCTTATCTTTTCTGTGCTTTATCATGCCTATCCTTGCATGAAATGTTTTCTTGATATCTCCAGGTTTTTTTTAAAGAAATTTCTAGTTTTTGCCATTCTATCAATTTCCTCCTTCTCTTTGCATTGTTCATTTAAGAAGGCCTTTTTATCTCTCTTGCTTTCTATGAACTTCGAATTTAGTTGGGTATATCTTTCTCTTTCTCCCTTGCCTTTTGCTTCTCTCCTTTCCTCAGTTACAGCTGCCTCAGACAACCACTTCGCCTTGTTGCATTTTTTTTTCCTTTGGGATGGTTTTGGTCACAGCCTCCTATACAGTGTTACAAATCTCCATCCATAGTTCTTCAGGCACTCTGTCTACCAGATCTAATACCTTTAATCTGTTGGTCACCTCCACTGTATAATCATAAGGGATCAGATTTAGGTCATACCTGAATGGCAGATGGGTTCCAAATCAGAAAAGTAGTGCATCAATGCTGTATATTGTCACCCTGCTTATTTAACTTATATGCAGAGTACATCATGAGAAATGCTGGACTGGATGAAGCACAAGCTGGAATCAAGATTGCCAGGAGAAATATCAATAACCTCAGATATGCAGATGACACCACCCTTATGGCAGAAAGTAAAGAAGGACTAAAGAGTCTCTTGATGACAGTGAAAGAGGAGAGTGAACAAGTTGGCTTAAAGCTCAACATTCAGAAAACTAAGATCATGGCATCCAGTCCCATCATTTCATGGGAAATAGATGGGGAAAAAGTAGAAACAGTGGCAGAGTTTATTGATTGGGGCTCCAAAATCACTGCAGATGGTGACTGCAGCCATGAAATTAAAAGATGCTTGCTCATTGCAAGAAAAACTATGACCAACCTAGACAGCATATTAAAAAGCAGAGACATTACTTTGCCAATAAATGTCCATCTAGTCAAAGCTATGGTTTTTCCAGTAGTCATGTATGGATGTGAGAGTTGGAATATAAAGAAAGCTGAGCACAGAAGAATTGATGCTTTTGAACTGTGGTGTTGTAGAAGACTCTTGAGAGTCCCTTGAACTGCAAGGAGATTCAACCAGTCCATCCTAAAGGAGATCAGTTCAATTCAGTTCATTTCAACCACTTGTCGTGTCCGACTCCCTGCGACCCCATGAAACACAGAACGCCAGGCCTCTGTGTCCATCTCCAACTCCCAGAGTTTACTCAGACTCATGTACATTAAGTCGGTGATGCCATCTAACCACCTTATCCTCTGTCGTCCTCTTCTCCTCCTGCCTTCCATCTTTCCCAACATCAGGGTGTTTTCCAATGAATCAGCTCTTTGCATCAGGTGGCCAAAATATTGGAGTTTCAGGTTGAACATCAGTCCTTCCAATGAACACCCAGGACTGATTTCCTTTAGGAGGAATCTCCTTAGAGTCCAAGGGACTCTCAAGAGTCTTCTCCAAAAGCACAGTTCAAAAGTATCAATTCTTCAGCACTTAGCTTTCTTTATAGTCCAACTCTCACATCCATACATGAGTAATGGAAAAATCATAGCCTTGATTAGATGGACTTTTGTTGACAAAGTAATGTCTTTGCTTTTTAATATGCTGTCTAGGTTGGTCAAAACTTTCCTTCCAAAGGGCAAGCATCTTTTAATTTCATGGCTACATTCATCATCTGCAGTGATTTTGTAGCCTCCCAAAATAAAGTCTGACAGTGTTTCCACTGTTTCCCCATCTATTTCCCATGAAGTGATGGGACCGGATGCCATGATCTTCATTTTCTGAATGTTGAGTTTTAGCCAACTTGTTCACTCTCCACTTTCACAGTCATCAAGAGGCTTTTTAGTTCTTCTTCACTTTCTGCCATAAGGGTGGTGTCATCTGCATATCTGAGGTTACTGATATTTCTCCTGGCAATCTTGATTCCAGCTTGTGCTTCCTCCAGCCCAGCGTTTCTCATGATGTATTCTGCATATAAGTTAAATAAGCAGGGTGACAATATACAGCCTTGACGTACTCCTTTTCCTATTTGGAACCAGTCTGTTGTTCCATGTCCAGTTCTAACTGGTGCTTCCTGACCTGCATACAGCTTTCTCAAGAGGCAGGTCAGGTGGTCTAGTATTCCCATCTCTTTCAGAATTTTCCACAGTTTATTGTGACCCACACAAAGACTTTGGCATAGTCAATATAGCAGAAATGGATGTTTTTCTGGAACTCTCTTGCTTATTCCATGATCCAGCAGATTTTGACAATTTGATCTCTGGTTCCTCTGCCTTTTCTAAAACCAGCTTGAACATCTGGAAGTACACGCTTCATGTATTGCTGAAGCCTGGCTTGGAGAATTTTGAGCATTACTTTATGAGCATGTAAGATGAGTGCAATTGTGTGGTAGTTTGAGCATTCTTTGGCCTTGGCTTTCTTTGGGATTGGAATGAAAACTGACCTTTTCCAGTCCTGTGGCCACTGCTGAGTTTTCCAAATTTGCTGGCATATTGAGTGCAGCACTTTCACAGCATCATCTTTTAGGATGTGAAATAGCTCAACTGGAATTCCATCACCTCAACTAGCTTTGTTTGTGGTGATACTTCCTAAGGCCCACTTGACTTCATTTTTTTAATCTGTTTTATTTATTCATTTATTTATTTTACTTTACAATATTGTATTGGTTTTGCCATACATTGACATGGATCCACCATGGGTGTACATGTGTTCCCCATCCTGAACCCCTCTCCCACCTCCATCCCCATCTCATCCCTCTGGGTCATCCAGTGCACCAGCCCCGAGCACCCTGTATCATGCATTGAACATGGACTGGCGATTTGTTTCACATGTTATAATTTACATGTTTCAATGCCATTCTCCCAAATCATCCCACTCTCTCCCTCTCCCACAGAGTCCAAAAGACTGTTCTATACATCTGTGTCTCTTTTCCTGTCTCACATACAGGGTTATCGTTACCATCTTTCTAAATTCCATATATATGCATTAATATACTGTATTGGTGTTTTTATTTCTGGCTTACTTCACTATGTATAATAAGCTCCAGTTTCATCCACCTCATTAGAACTGATCCAAATGTATCCTTTTTAATGGCTGAGTAATACTCCATTGTGTATATGTACCACAGCTTTCTTATCCATTCATCTGCTGATGGACATCTAGGTTGCTTCCATGTCCTGGCTATTATAAACAGTGCTGTGATGAACATTGGGGTACACGTGTCTCTTTCAATTCTGGTTTCCTTGGTGTGTATGCCCAGAGGTGTGATTGCTGGGTCATATGGCAGTTCTATTTCCAGTTTTTAAAGGAATCTCCACACTGTTCTTCATAATGGCTGTACTAGTTTGCATTCCCCACAACAGTGAAAGAGGGTTCTCTTTTCTCCACACCCTCTCCAGCATTTATTGCTTGTAGACTTTTGGATACCAGTCATTCTGACTGGTGTGAAATGGTACCTCACTGTGGTTTTGATTTGCATTTCTCTGATAATGAGTGATGCTGAGCATCTTTTCATGTGTTTGTTAGCCATCTGTATGTCTTCTTTGGAGAAATGTCTGTTTAGTTCTTTGGCCCATTATTTGATTGGGTTGTTTATATTTCTGGAAATGAGCCACAAGAGTTGCTTGTATATTTTTGAGGTTAACTCTTTGTCCATTGCTTCATTTGCTATTATTTTTTCCAATTCTGAAAGCTGTCTTTTCACCTTGCTTATAATTTCCTTTGTTGTGCAGAAGATTTTAATTTTAATTAGGTCGCATTTGTTTATTTTTGCTTTTATTTCCAATATTCTAGGAGGTAGGTCATAGAGGTTCCTGCTGTGATTTATGTCAGAGTGTTTTGCCTATATTTTCCTCTAGGAGTTTTATAGTTTCTGGTCTTAAGTTTAGATCTTTAATCCATTTTGAGTTTATTCTTGTGTATGGTGTTAAAAGTGTTCTAGTTTTATTCTTTTACAAGTGGTTGACCAGTTTTCCCAGCACCACTTGTTAAAGAGATTGTCTTTTCTCCATTGTATATTCTTGCCTCCTTTGTCAAAGATAAGGTGTCCATAGGTGTGTGGATTTATCTCTGGGCTTTCTATTTTGTTCCATTGATCTATATTTCTGTCTTTGTGCCAGTACCATACTGTCTTGATGACAGTGGCTTTGTAGTATAGTCTGAAGTCAAGCAGGTTGATTCCTCCAGTTCCATTCTTCTTTTTCAAGATTGCTTTGGCTATTCAAGGTTTTTGTATTTCCATACAAATTGTGAAATTATTTGTTCTAGCTCTGTGAAAATACCATTGGTAGCTTAATGGGGATTGCATTGAATCTATAGATTGCTTTGGGTAGTACACTCATTTTCACTATATTGATTCTTCTGATCCATGAACACGGTATATTTCTCCAACTATTAGTGTCCTCTTTGATTTCTTTTACCAGTGTTTTATAGTTTTCTATACACAGATCTTTTGTTTCTTTAGGTAGATATATATCTATGTATTTTATTCTTTTCATTGCAATGGTGAATGGAATTGTTTCTGTAATTTCTCTGTTTCCTCATTGTTAGTGTATAGGAATGCATGGTATTTCTGCGTGTTGATTTTATATCCTGCAGCTTTACTATATTCATTGATTAGCTCTAGTAATTTTCTGGTGGAGTCTTTAGCATTTTCTATGTAGAGGATCACGTCATCTGCAAACAGTGAGAGTTTTACTTCTTCTTTTCCAATCTGGATTCCTTTTATTTCTTTTCCTTCTCTGATTGTTGTGGCCAAAACTTCCAAAACTATGTTGAATAGTAGTGGTGAGAGTGGGCACCCTTATCTTGTTCCTGACTTTAGGGGAATTGTTTTCAATTTTTCACCATTAATGATAATGTTTCCTGTGGGTTTGTCATATATAGCTTTTATTATGTTGAGGAATGTTCCTTCTATTCCTGCTTTCTGGAGAGTTTTTATCATAAATGGATGTTGAATTTTGTCAAAGGCTTTCTCTGCATCTATTGAGATAATCATATGGTTTTTATCTTTCCATTTGTTAATGTGGTGTATTACATTGATTGATTTGCAGATATTGAAGAATCCTTGCATCCCTGGGATAAAGCCCACTTGGTCATGATGTATGATCTTTTCAATATGATGTTGGATTCTGTTTGCTAGAATTTTGTTAAGGATTTTTGCATCTATGTTCATCAGTGATATTGGCCTGATCAGTTTTCTTTTTTTGTGGCATCTTTGTCAGGTTTTGGTATTAGGGTGATGGTGGCCTCATAGAATGAGTTTGGAAGTTTACCTTCCTCCACAATTTTCTGGAAGAGTTTGAGTAGGATAGGTGTTAGGTCTTCTATAAATTTTTGGTAGAATTCAGCTGTGAAGCTGTCTGGTCCTGGGCTTTTTTTTGTTGGAAGATTTCTGATTATAGTTTCAATTTCTGTACTTGTGATGGGTCTGTTAAGATTTTCTATTTCTTCCTAGTTCAGTTTTGGAAAGTTGTACTTTTCTAAGAATTTTTCCATTTCTTCCTGCCCATTTTATTTGCATATAGTTGCTGATAATAATCTCTTATGATCCTTTGTATTTCTGTGTTGTCTGTTGTGATCTCTCCGTTTTCATTTCTAATTTTGTTGATTTGATTTTTCTCCCTTTGTTTCTTGATGAATCTGGCTAATGGTTTGTCGATTTTATTTGTCTTCTCAAAGAACCAGCTTTTGGCTTTGTTGATTTTTGCTATGGTCTCTTTTGTTTCTTTTGCATTTATTTCTGCCCCAATTTTTAAGATTTCTTTTCTTCTACTAACCCTGGGGTTCTTCATTTCTTCCTTTTCTAGTTGCTTTAGGTGTAGATTTAGGTTATTTATTTGACTTTTTTCTTGTCTCTTGAGGTAAGCCTGTGTTGCTATGAACCTTCCCCTTAGCACTGCTTTTACAGTGTCCCACAGGTTTTGGGTTGCTGTGTTTTTATTTGTCATTCATTTCTATGCATATTTTAATTGTTTTAAATTTCTTCTGTGATTTGTTGGTTATTCAGAAGCATGTTGTTCACCCTCCACATGTTGTAATTTTAAATAATTTTTCTCCTGTAATCGACATCTAATCTTACTGTATTGTGGTCAGAAAAGATGCTTGGAATGATTTCAATTTTTTTTTTTTTTTTGGAAATTTACTAAGCCTAGATTTATGGCCCAGGATGTGATCTATCCTGGAGAAGGTTCTGTGTGCACTTGAGAAAAGGTGAAATTCATTGTTTTGGGGTGAAATGTCCTATAGATATCAATTAGGTCTAACTGCTCTATTGTATCATTTAAAGTTTGTGTTTCCTTGTTAATTTCCTGTTTAGTTGATCTATCCATAGGTGTGAGTGGGATATTAAAGTCTCCCACTATTATTGCTAATTTCCCCTTTCATACTTGTTAGCATTTGTCTTACATATTGCAGTGCTCCTATGTTGGGTGCATATATATTTATAATTGTTAAATCTTTTTCTTGGGTTGGTCCTTTGATCATTATCTAGTGTCCTTCTTTGTCTCTTTTCACAGCCTTTGTTTTAAAGTCTGTTTTATCTGATATGAGTATTGCTACTCCTGCTTTCTTTTGGTCTCTATTTGTGTGGAATATATTTTTCCAGCCCCTCACTTTCAGTCTGTATGTGTCCCTTGTTTCAAGCTGGGTCTCTTGTAAACAACATATATAGGGGTCTTGTTTTTGTATCCATTCAGCCAGTCTTTGTCTTTTGGTTGGGGCATTCAACCCATTTACATCTAAGGTAACTATTAATAAGTATGATCCCATTGCTATTTACTTTATTGTTTGGGGTTTGAGTTTATACACCCTTTCTGTGTTTCCTGTCTGAAGAAGATCCTTTAGCATTTGTTGGAGAGCTGGTTTGGTGGTGATGAATTCTCTCAGCTTTTGCTTGTCTGTAAAGCTTTTGATTACTCCTTCATATTTGAATGAGATCCTTGCTGGGTACAGTAATCTGGGCTGTAGGTTATTTTCTTTCATCACTTTAAATATGTCCTGCCATTCCCTCCTGGCCTGAAGAGTTTCTATTGAAAGATCAGCTGTTATCCTTATGGAAATCCCCTTGTGTGTTATTTGTTGTTTTTCCCTTGCTGCTTTTAATGTTTGTTCTTTGTGTTTGATCTTTGTTAATTTGATTAATATGTGTCCTGGGGTGTTTCACCTTGGGTTTATCCTGTTTGGGATTCTCTGGGTTTCTTGAACTTGGATGATTATTTCCTTCCCCATTTTAGGGACGTTTTCAACTATTATCTCCTCAAGTATTATCTCATAGTCTTTCTGTCTTCTTCTTCTGGGACTCCTATGAGTCCAATGTTGGGACACTTAACATTGTCCCAGAGGTCTCTGAGATTTTCCTCATTTCTTTTAATTCTTTTTTCTTTTTTCCTCTCTGTTTCATTTATTTCTACCATTCTATCTTCTACCTCACTTATCCTATCTTCTGCCTGTTATTCTACTGTTGGTTCCCTCCTGAGTATTTTTAATCTCATTTATTGCATTATTCATTATATATTGACTCTTTTTTATTTCTTCTAAGTCCTTGTTAAACCTTCCTTGCATCTTCTCAATCCTTGTCTCCAGGCTATTTATCTGTAACTCCAATTTGTTTTCAAGGTTTTGGATCATTTTCAGTATCATTATTCAGAATTCTTTATCAGGTAGGTTCTTTATCTCTTCCTCTTTTGTTTGGTTTGGTGGGCATTTATCCTGTTCCTTTACCCGACTTGACTTCACATGCCAGGATGTCTGACTCTAGATGAGTGATCACACAATTATCTAGGTTGTGAAGATCTTTTTTGTATAGTTCTTCTGTGTATTCTTGCCACGTCTTCTTAATATCTTCTGCTTCTGTTAGGTCCATACCATTTCTGTCCTTTATTGAGCCCATCTTTGCATGAAATGTTCCCTTGGTATCTCTAATTTTCTTGAAGAGATCTCTAGTTTTTCTCATTCTACTTCCTCCATTTCTTTGCATTGATCACTGAGGAAGCCTTTCTTATCTCTCCTTGCTATTCTTTGGAAATCAGTCAGTCCTGAATATTCATTGGAAGGACTGATGCTGATGCTAAAGCTGAAATTCCAAAACTTTGGCCAACTGATGTGAAGAACTGAGTAATTTGAAAGATGAGAAAGATGGAGGTGGGAGGAGAAGGGGATGACAGAGGATGAGATGGACATGAGTTTGAGTAAGCTCTGGGAGTTGGTGATAGACAGGGAGGCCTGGCGTGCTGCAGTCCCTGAGGTTGCAAAGACTTGGACTTGACTGAGTGACTGAACTGAACTGAACTGAACTGAATGGCCTAGAGGTTTCCACTACTTTTTTCAATTTAAGCCTGAATTTTGCAATAAGGAGCTCATGGTCTGAGCTACAGTCAGCTCCAGGTCTTGTCTTCACTGACTGTATAGAGCTTCTCCATCTTTGGCTGCAAAGAACATAATCTGATTTCAATATTGACCATGTGGTGATCTCCATGTGTAGAGTCCTCTCTTATGCTGTTGTAAGAGGGTATTTGCTCTGACCATTGCTTTCTCTTGACAACACCCTGTTAGCCTTTGCCTTGTTTCATTTTGTACTCCAAGACCAAACCTGCCTGTTACTCCAGGCATTTCTTGACTTCCTACTTTTGCATTCCTTATTTTTACAATCCCCTATGATGAAAAGGACATCTTTTTTTGGTGCTAGTTCTCAAATGTGTTGTAGGTCTTCATAGAACTGGTCAACTTCAGCTTCTTCACCATCAGTGGTTGGGGCATAGACTTAGATTACTGTCATGCTGAATGGTTCACCTTGAAAATGAACTAAGATCATTCTGCCATTTTTGAGGTTGCTCCAAAGTATTGCATTTCAGACACTTTTGTTGACTATGAGGGCTACTCCATTTCTTCTAATGGATTCTTACTCACAGTAGTAAATACAATGATTACCTGAATTAAATTCACCCATTCCCATCCATTTTAGTTCACTAATTCCTAACATGCAATGTTCACTAACATCTACTAAGAAGCAGATGTTCAGTCTTGCCATCTCCTCCTTGATCAGCGGCTTCATTCTTTCTGAACCTGTTAGTAATTGCCCTTCATTCTTCCCCAGTATCATATTAGACATCTTCCAACCTGAGGGGGAGGCTCATCTTTTAGTGTCATATGTTTTTATCTTTTTGTACTGTTCACAGAGTTCTCCTGGCAAAAATACTGGAGAGTGTTGCCATTGCCTCCTCCAGTGGACCACATTTTGTCACAACTCTTCACTATGACTCATCTGTCCTGAGTGGCCCTGCACAGTATGGCTCATAACTTCACAGAGTTATGCAAGCCCATTCGCCATGACAAGGCTGGTACCAGTGACAAGGGCATTCAATTCAATTTAATCTGATAAAAATAAGATAGTGCTGTTTTTTCAACTTGGTCAACTTGATGGGTGAAAAAAAAAATATACTTGCTTAAGTTTCCATTTTGTATAATTAATAAAGTAAAATTTTATATATTAATTGACCATTTTGTTTCTTATTTTGTAAGTTGCCTGTTTCACGTCATTGGTTACTTTTCTATCTAGATAGTCATCTTCTTATTGTTGATTTTGGGCTTCCCAGGTGGCGCTAGTGGTAAAGAACCTGCCTGCCAATGCTGGAGACATAAGAGACTTGGGTTCAATCCCTGGGTCAAGAAGATCCCTGAAGGAGGGCTTAGCAACCTCCAATATTCTTGCCTGGAGAATCCCACGGACAGAGGAGCCTAGTGGGCTACAGTCCATAGGGTAGCACAGTCGGACATGACTGAAGCAACTTAGCATGCAGGCAATGTTGATTTATTTCTTACATATGAAAGATATAAATGCCTTATATGTTGCAAACATTTTCCTCAATTGTCATCTGCCTGTTGATTTTATTTACAGTGTCTTTTCTTTTGCAGTTTTTTTTTGGTAATTAGAGCTCTGAAGAGACCTGCTCTCTCACTAGAGCATTAAGCAACACTGTCCCCCTTCTTTAGCAATACAATCAGAGAAAACCTGTGGTTATTTGGACTAGTCTTCAGAGTCTGTGTTTTACTTAAATTTTAAGACAAAATCTCTGTGTTCAAAAATCACCAAAACCCATATGTGAATAGCCCATATTATATATAATAATATTCTTCTCTTTTTCATTTCAGACTTCATTTTTTTAGAACAGTTTTAGAATCACAGAAAAATTGTGGGAAAGAAATAGAGATTTCCAACATATCTGCTGCCTGCACACATGCACAGCCTCCTTCATTATTCCTTTTCATTTTTAAATCAGTTGGTCTTAAGACATTATTAAGACCATCATAAAAAAAGGAAAAGGCAAAAAACGTTTGCAGATTATACCTAGAATAAGGGATGAATATCCAGAATTTATAAAGAATTCACACAACTTAATGGCAAAAAATACAAACAATCTGACCAAATAGACATTTTTCCAAAGAAGACATACAAAGGGCCAACAGGTACATGAAAAGGTGTCCAACACCACTAACCATCAGGAAAAGGCAGATCAAAACCACAATGAGAGATCACCTCACACCTGCCAGAAGGACTAAATAAAAAAGATGAGAGAAGACACATGTTGGTGAGGATGTGGAGAAAACGGAACCCTTGTGAACTGCCCGTGGGAATGTAAACTGGTACAACCACTATGGAAACCAGTGTGGTGGTTCTTCAGAAAATTAAAAATAGAACTATATATAATTTCCAGGAATTATACTTTTGGGTATATACATGAAGGAAATGAAACCACTATTTCAAGTATACATACATACATATATAAAATTCAGCCATGAAAAAGAAGGAAATCCTGCAATTTGAATGAACTTTGACAGTGTTATGCTAAATGAAATAAGTCAGAGAAAGATAAGTACTGTATGATCTCATTTACATGTGGACTCAAAAAAAAAAAAAAAAAAAGCCAACTCATAGAACAGATTGGTGGTTGCCAGAATCAGGGGATGGAGGTAGGTGAAGAGAGTGAAGGTGGTCAAAGGTACAAACATCCAGTTATAAAACAAATAAGTCCTTGGGATGTAATAGACGGCATGGTGACTACAGTTAATACCACACTGTGTATTTGAAAGCTGCTATGGGGTTTCAAAGCATCTGCCTGCAATACAGGAGACCCAGGTTCAATCCCTGGGTTGGGAAGATCTCCTGGAGAAGGAAATGGCAACCCACTCCAGTATTCCTGCCTGGAGAATCCCAATGACTGAGGAGCCTGGTAGGCTACAGTCCATGGGGTCGCAAAGAGTCAGACACAACTGAGCAACTTCACTTCACTTCTTCACTTCACTTCATGGGGTTTCCCTGGTGACTCAGATGATAAAGAATCTGCCTGCAATGCGGTTCGATTCCTGGGTCGGGAAGATCTCCTGGAGAAGGGGATAGCAACCCTCTCCAGTATTCTTGCCTGGAGAACTCCATGGACAGAGGAGCCTGGTGGGCTATGGTCTATGGGGTGGCAAAGAGTCAGACATGACTGAGCAACTAACGTGAGAGTAGATCTTAAAAGTTCTCATCACAAGAACAAAAACTGTAACTATTGAGAGGATGGATATTAACTATTTCATTGAATTTTGCAAACAACTTCAATGAGCCTGGAAGCGAGCTCTTCTCAATAGGAGACCAAGCCAGCTAACACCCAGATTTTGACCTTATCAGATAGAGCTCAGCCATGCTGTCAGACTTCTGACCCAAGAACTGGGACACAATAAATGGGTGTTGTTTTAAACTTCTAAATGCATGTGAATTGTTACAGCAGCAACAGAAAATGAATGCAATAAGATTTGAGATACATAAAGAAGGAACACAGGCGCCTTCAGATGTCGCTTGGAACCTAACTCCATGTCTGACATTTGTATCGCATCCAGATTTTCAAAACAAGTTCCCATGTATCCTCTCACCCTACCTTCCCATGAACACTGAGAAGAAGGCTGAGGGAAAATACCAACTCGGGTCTTAAATGAGGATCCTGAGGCAGAGGGAGGTTCATAGCTTGCCTGCCGTGGTATATCTGGTTACTGGGAAGACAAAGGCTAGAACTCCAGACTCGTGGCTCTGAGTCCAGGAACCTTCCTGAAACCATCAGAGGAAGGAGGTGTTAAAGAGCAGACTGTTTGCTTACCTTTCTGTAGATGGCAAATATGGTTCCAATGGAAGCCAGGCAGTCGATGTTGGAAGATCCATCCAGCGGGTCAAAGCAGACCACGTATTTCCCCTACGTGCACAGAAGGCAGAACACCTGATCAACGCAGGTCAATACTGTAAGTCAACACTCTGTACCAGTCAACACACTCTGTGTAAGTGGCTGAGTCTGGCAGGTAACACCCCATCAGAAGCAACTTAGAGCAAAGGGATATCCTTATCAAAATTTACAATTACTTAAGGAATGCAGAGCATATCCACATATATTAATTGTGCAGTTCAGAACTCACTTGCCCATAAACAGATTACCTGATGCCCACACGGGGTGAAGGAGGTCCCACCTATCCCCAAATATCTTTGCTCCCACCTACTCTGGCTTCATCCTCCCCTCCTACCTGGGAACTTGGAATTGCTGAAGGTGTGAGAGGAACTGGTCTGAACTGGGCACCATGCTGGAAGGAGTTGGAGAAGCTGAAGATAAACTTGGGCAAGTTCTACCTAAGTCCATAGTAACGTTGTTATTGAATTATTGATACATCACGCTTCTCCCCAGACAGGCTTTCTTCATTTGGGCACATTTTTATCAAAAGAAAACTTCAGAACAAGGTCCCAGGGCCTCTGGGCCTCTCTTATTAAGATAGCAGCTGTATGTAAGTAAATCAAGAGAATAAAAGTATTCCTTTGGGTTTTGCCGCATTTGCCTTTCCTTTCTGACTTGAAGATCAGAAGACCAGGTGGGGTCCTGAGATACCAAGCCCCTCATGTCCACCCACGCTGCTGTCACAGACAAGTCAGTGGAAAGAAATCACCAGATACATTTTACTGACCTCCTAGGTACAAGGTTCTATGAGAGCCTTAATGATGGGGACTGGGGTCTCCTGGCTCATTAAATACTGCTAGTACAACATCAAGTAAAATGGGAGTCATTTCTCCCACTGCTTAGCTACTTTTCCCCTGACTTTCCAATGAGTAGTGCCCTAGATTAATTTGGCTTTCCTTTCTTTCCTTCCTTCTTTCTCAATAGGAGATGGGGGTAGGGGAGTGGAATCCATAAACTTGGAAATCTCTCATTCTCCCTGTAGATAATCCAAATCAGCTCATTCATGCATGCATGCATGCATTCAGCAGTTATTTGTTCAACATCAAGCACACACTGGAGAATGTTCAGGAGCTAGTGTGACAGTTGAGAATAATAGATGTGACTTAGCCTGAATTACGTGAGACAACAAGTACAAAGGACTTTTGCACAATCCCCAGTATACAGTAAGTGTTTAATAAATTTGGCTTTACTTTTTCCATCCTTTCAGCTAATCATAAAGTAATGGCACCTTGTCCCCAAGATCCAGTGTATAAAACAAGAGCCAACAGTGCTGGCATTTATGTGGTATTACTGCATCGCAACTGAATATGGGTTGAATTTTTGGCCACGAATTTTTTAAAAAATAAACTGTGGAACCATCCTGAATATAGACCCTCCCCAGGCATGCCATGAGCTAAACAAGTTTACCATTGTATTAAGGCAAAAGCAACAATCTTTACAATTTCGTTTCTGTTTTAGTCTAACAGGTTGTCAGGCATGACGAAATCTCTGCTAAAACCAAACCCCCTTGGGGAAGGGGCGAGGATTGTGGGGATGAGAAGAGTAAAAGACCAAAAATATCTTTCTCCCCAGAAACTCTACTTTTTACTGGACCTGATTTTCAAGCTTCAAAACATTGGGACTTGTTACGAGTACATTAGGTGGAAACCCAAGATGAACCCTGTCCACTGATAAGTTTCGGTAAAGCACTCTGATTTATTTCCTGAATGAATCATTTCCTTATTATGGAGTCTCTTTGACTAAACAGCATAAAACTTCAAAGTAAAGAAATATGCAAACCGTGGTTTCTGGAAAACAAAAATTAAGCAATAGAGGAAAATCCCAGAAACTAAAATAAAGCAAGGGAATCAAAGATTCTTCCCAGTTCAGTTGCGACCTCCACTGGTGAATAGAAGAACCTCAGCCCGGCTGCCACACGTACCCTCTTCTCCTTGGCGGTGATAATGGCTTCTTTATTCTCTTCCGACACCAGGACACAGGTGCTGTAGGAAGACTGGAGCATGTTGATCACCAGGGCATTGGATAACACGTCCAGCTTCTTCACCTCATCCCCCGTCACGTTCACGCTTCCCGCGATTCCATACCTAAGACGGGAAAAAGCTGGAGGAAATCAGGAAGGGAGCCCAGACTCCAGCGAAGATGCCAGGACGCCAAGACACCTCCCCCGCATCCCTTTTCCCTTCAGGGCTCCAGGGTCTCCAGAGCATAAATACGACCGAGTGCGTCCTGTCTCACAGCGCTGGTTTTTACCCTGGCTTGGGGCCACTGTTGCAAGTTCCTAGTCATCCCAGTAACACTACAGAATTCAGTCTTGCTAATGTACAACTCTGCCCCACCTCCGCCTCCCTTGGGGCCCTGAAAGACAGAGGGGGAGTTCATAAAGTCAGACACATCGCCATAATTAAAAACTTTAGAAGGTAAAGGACTGTGGATTTCCAGCCTTGGAATTTCTAGTATTTGTTGATTATCCTCAAATAGTGGCCTGTTGGGCTGAATTAAAAACTGTTCTGCTGTAGCCTGGCATTACTTGAATAAAGAAGGAAATTAGGGATAAAATTTAATTTTGTTCTTTATTACCATTACCAAGCAATATAAGAAAGAATACCAGTGTAAAAATTGTATTTGGGTGCTTTAGGTTATAGAGGATTGCTATCTAAAGTCTCCGGCTCCCGTCCTCGTGGGTAGGAACCTTCTAAAAAGCCAGTCAGACCACCCCCATCTCTCCCAGAGTCCCCAGGTCCCCCATACTTGGCTTCAGACCCCATCAAGGAAGCCCTGGCCCCACACTTGGCCTCGCCACTTAGCCTTTCACCCTCAGCCTCTGGCACCGTGTGGGCACACACCTGCCTCCCATGGACTCCTGGTTCACTGTCCCCTGGCTTCATGCTCGTCTCTCCATGAGCCACATAGCTATCACTCCCCTCCAGACTTCCACATTCCAACAGCTGCAAAGGTCCTGAGGCCACCAGCACCCTGCAAGCTGCTTCCCTCCTTCCCACCTTCAGTCATGGGGTGTCCCCCCACCCCATGGGAGTGCTTTCTGCCCACCTCCTAACATCTTCCAGAAGCTTCCCTGGTCCCACCACATACCAGACACAGCTCTGTCAGCCCTTCCACAGCAACTCACAGTCTGTTCATGGGAATGTCCTCCCTGCTGGACTGTCTGCTCACTGAAGGCAAGAGCTGTGCCTCACTGTGCCTGTTTCCGCAGTGCTCAGAGGCTCAGAATACCTTCACTGAATTACAAAGAATGGATGGCAGGAAAGTAATTCCTTCCTCTCCTTTTTGTTAACATCATTTATTTATTGAAGGATTCTTCAAGTGTTTCTGACAAGTAGCCAGGGTTGAGAGTCACTGATTTACCCTAAACTGGGAGACAACTCATTTCCCATCCCTTCCCCTGACTGACAACATCTCCCCTCACCCCAACAGGTGTCCCCCATCACTTGATGTCTGATGTGATGAGATCTGCCTTGGAAAATGATGCTGGTAGACTGACCTCAAAGACTGTACCTTCTACTTCAAAATAAAAGCAAACAAGCACACAACAATGACAAAACTAGATTGTTCTGCATCAGCGTTTACAGAGTTCACAAACCCTGTGAACTCAGTTTTCTTGTTTAATGCAGGGGAGCCAGGAGCCTATGGGTGGTGGGGAAGAGAAACAGGCTCTCTGTTCAGTGTTTTGCAAACACCTCTCCCCAACACCACACTAACCCTGCCCTTACCCTACCTCTCAGCCCACCCTGTGCACCCTCCTTACAGGAACTGGGCATGTTGCTCTGTCTCCCTCCCTCTCCACAATCCCTCCATCAACACCTCTACTTTCAGAAAGAATGGAAGCTCATTTACAAGAGATCTAATTGCCTGACAACTGCTCCAAGTTAGATCATGGACAGGAAAATGCTTTATAACCCATAGACAGTATCTTCTTACAGCTTTTACTAACATTAAGACTTTGCTGACAAATTTTAAATGAATTGTTCTGCATTTTGACATTAGGAAGCTGTGGAAAGGATTCTGGGGACAGCATTCCCAGAATGCTAGTGTTCCCTTCTTCCTACAGCAGGAAGCAGAGAAAAAAGAAGAAAAATATGAGCCTCTGATCAGTTTTGCATTTATGGAGCATGTGCCTAGAAATATCTTCCCCAAAAGAGGAACCCCCCTAAATGAGAAAGAGACAGAAATATCTGAACTAGCAGAACACATGGTCTCTGTCAAACTGAAGAATCCTGCCTCTGCCCTCTGATGAAGTGTGAAATTCTGACATTTTGTTTCCACAGGCTGCGCCTGCCACCTAGTGGTCAGTTTTCAACATCAACCTGTTTGCCCGCAAATTTCCCCAGGTTTGGACCTGAGTTTGAGCAATCTCTGGGAGTTGGTGATGGACAGGGAAGTCTGGTGCGCTGCAGTCCATGGGGTCACAAAGAGCCGGATATGACTGAGCGACTGAACTGACCTGGACATGGAACCCAACGACCTCAGATATGCAGGTGATAACACTCTAATGGCAGAAAGGGAAACGGAACTAAAGAGCCTCTTGGTGAGGATGAAAGAGGAGAATGAAAAAGCTGGCTTGAAACTCAACATTCAAAAAACTAAGATCATGGCATCCTGTCCCATCACTTCATGGCAAATAGTTGAGGAAAAAAGTGGAAACCGTGGCAGATTTTATTTTCCAGAATCACTGCAGACAGTGACTGCAGCCACAAAATCAAAAGACACTTGCTCCCTGGAAGAAAAGCTATGACAAATCTAGACAGCATATTCAAAAGCAGAGACATCACTTTGCCAACCAAGGTGCATATATTCAAAGCTATGGTTTTTCCAGTAGCTATGTATGGATGTGAGAGTTGGACTATAAAGAAAGCTGAGTGCTGAAGAATTGATGCTTGTGAACTGTGGTGTTGGAGAAGACTCTTGAGAGTCCCTTGGACAGAAGGGAGATCAAACCAGTCAATTCTTAAGGAAATCAACACTGAATATTCATTGGAAGGGCCAATGCTGAAGCTGAAGCCTCAATACTTTGGCCATCTGATGTGAAAAGCCAACTTGTTGGAAAAGACCTTGATGCTGGGAAAGATTGAGGGTAGGGGGAGAAGGGGATGACAGAGGATAAGATAGTCAGATAGCATCATCAGCTCAAGGGACAAGACTTTGCACAAACTTCAGGAGATGCTGAAGGACAGGGAAGCCTCACATGCTGCAGTCCATGGAGTCTAAGAGTCGGACACAACAGCGACTGAACAACAAATAATGAACATTTACTGAGCATTTATTATGGGGCTGGCAACATCAAAATCATCATCACATGGGCTTACTAAGCCTTACAACAGCCCCACAATTTAGTTAGAGGCTATTAGTATCCAAGTCATTTTACATTTTACAGTCCCTAGCGAGAGTGGGTCATTGACTATAATCAGACGGCATGAAAAACCAAGTCAGAGGAACACCTGAATCATCCAGTCCCTAAGTCCACTTCCTCTGGACACTGCATGACCACGAAGTCAGAGTTCTGCAGCAATTAGCCACAAACTCTGCCCTGCCCAGCCCCCTGCACAGGGGAGCCCATTCAGGTGAGTAACACTCAGCAGCCAGCCCGGGGAACTGCTCTACACACAGCCCCGCTCACCATCAGGCTGGAGCAGAACAGAGGCAAGTGGCTGTGACTCGCATTCACGAAGGTCCTTAAAGGTGGAGTTGGCCATTAGTGCCAAGTGAGGTGCTAAGACAGTTAAAGCAATACACAGAGAGAAGGGAAGCCAGTCACAATCTCCTCTGACTTGGAGCTCATCACTGGGTTACTGGGTCACGAAACCTTACACTAATAAAAATAAATTCTGTGATTATCACATTGTTTTTGGTGTTAAAAGTGCTAAGTTGTTCAGAATAAACATTTTTTACTTTTTTTTTGGTCCCTTGGCTGTCAGGATCTTAGTTCCCTGACCAGGGATCAAACCCATGCACCCTGCAATGGAACCACAGAGTCTTAAACACTGAGCCAGCAGGGAATGCCCAAGAATAAATATTTTAAATTATTGGATTTGGTTATTTCTTCATTTTGGAATAATAATAATAATGAATGATGGGGTCTCTTCATCTGAGAGGACCTCCATTGGAATTGCTACCTGGAAAGTGGAAACCCAAAGACTGATCCTTTTCACCACAGACTGGAACTGGACCCTTGGCTGTGAGGATCAGCAGCACAGCCTGAACTTGGCCTCCTGGGCTTGGGTGAAGCACCAAGAGAGCAAAGTGGAAGAAGGCCCTTCATTCCCCGCTCCCAGGCCAGCACCTCCCAGCGTCCTACATACCAAGTAGACAGAAGCTTGAGTCACAGGGAAGAAATAACAACTGGTTTTAAAAGCAAAACACTTCTTTCAACAATGAACATGAAATGGACGACAGGCTTCAAGATTTGGTAAATGAGAGAAAAAAAGATTCAGTAAATGATTTCTAGCTCCTGACAACTAGGGGCAAAGGTCGTGACAATAAAACCACTCCTATCTGCCCAGGGTGTCAGGAGTCGTCTCAAGTCTCCCGCCAGTCGCTTTGTGCCAGTGAGAATGCAAATAAGAGTCCCTTTGTCAGAGGTGGGCTTCTTTGTTGGCTCAGAGGGTGAAGAACCTGCCTGCAGTGCAGCACACCCAGGTTCAATCCCTGGGTCGGGAAGATCCCCTGGTGCAGAAAATGGCAACCCACTCCAGTATTCTTGCCTAGAAAATTCTGTGGTGGGCTGGTGGGCTACAGTCCATGGAGTTGCAAAGAGTCAGACCCAACCAAGCAACTAACAGATTTCAGATTTAACTCAGGATATGTTTTCATGGAACAAGCCCCTGAGCTTGTCATTAGAATACACAGCGACTAGAAAAATGATGCTTTTTTTCTCCATAGCATGTCTCCAAGAATTTTGTGCCTTTCCTGAGACAAGTCAAAAGCCTCCTTATCAAAGCACACCTGGCAGAAACTTGAAAGGCCATTTCCCTGCAGGGTTGTGTGCAGGTTAATACTTTTGACCCAGTTTCCGGCCCAGACTCCTGCAGCTCTGCCCACCCCCACCAGACTGGGGTCGCAACATGTCGTCGGGGATATCACTCACAGGTTGGCCAGGCCCGCCTTACGCACAGCTGAGGAGATAGCTTTGATGGCCGTCAGCATGGAGTTGAGCAGCTGCGTGAGCTCCCCGGTGCCTTTGGCCTGACGTCCCTTTTCCATAACATAGCGGGTCAGGGTGAGCATGTCCGTTTCGAAGGGACTTCTGTCCCCCATGGCGGCAGGTAATTTTTCAGATTCTTTTCTCACTGCAGAAGAAAGCCTTATCTCTAAGGGCTGATCAGTGGCTCCGCAGTATCAGAGCTGATTAGAAATCTGTACCTTGGTGCCAGGACCTTTAAGGGAAAGTGCCTCAGACCACGTGGTTGAGATAACTGGGCGAGCCCTCAAGGAAACCTTTCTGGCTGGCTGACCTGAAGGCTGCCAAGGCACCAGAAGTCAGCTGTAAATAGAACTTGGAACACAGACCTGCTTTTTCTTGATGAACTTTTTTATTTTAAAGACCCTAAGAAGCAATCATTTGGTAACAGGTAGAGACAAGAAATCCAGCCACTAGAAAAATGATTCATAAAACTCTTATTCAAAGACTCAAAAGTATTCTTCACATGTACTTCCTGCAGGGTTTCATTCCTTAATGGGGCAGGAGTCAGACTGGCAGATAACTTATCTGGGGTATAGGTCACATAACAAAATATTGGCAACCCAGTTAGCCAGGCTTCTTTCATATGTTTGAAAAGGATGCTTTTTAATTCCAAAAAGGTCTATATGACTGAATGGATATTTATAGTTGATATTCAAATCTGGAAGAAAAAAAAAATCCCAGCACAGTGCCTAACACCAGAGTCACTTTATTAATTTTTTAGTTTTTCAGTTTCTCTACATTTGTATTTTCAAAACAAAATTCATACTTGCTTATTGAAAAGGAAACACTATCGAAATGGCCCATCCTCTAAACCACCCCATAGAAATAAATAGCTGCGTTAGAGCTGGTGGGGTCTGTATTGGTAATGGGCTTCCTTGTGGCTCAGACAGTAAAAAAAATCTGCCTGCAATGCAGGAGACCTGGGTTCAACCCTGGACTGGGAAGATCCCCTGGAGGAGGGCATGGTAACCCACTCCAGTATTCTGGCCTGGAGAATCCCCATGGACAGAGGAGCCCGGGCAGCTACAGCCCATGGGGTCGCAAAGAGTCAGACATGACTGAGCAACTACGCACACACAGTATTAGTAATACGCACCTCAGGCAGGGGTGTGGGTGGGGCCTGCACAGAGTGGTCCAAGCACTTTCTCCAGGAGCAGAGAAACCTGGCTCCAGGTTCCAGGCTAACCTTCTGCTAGCTGTACAGTTTGGAAAAGCTCCTGAAGCCTCAGTTTCCTCACTTATAAGTGGTGAAAACAATAAAACATCAACGTTTACGGAGTGATTGTGAGGGTTAAAGTGATAAGGTATGCTTGTCACACAGTAGGTGCTCAATACTGGTTAATTACTATTACCTTTCCAATTTTTTGAATTCTGTATAACTATTAGGTATACATATACAATTTCATTTTACAAAATAGGACAATATGCACATTGCTGGGCAATTTGATTTTTTCCTTTGACAGTTACTTCAATTGGAATGTGTTTAGCTGCAAGTAATAGTAAATATAGAGTGATTTAAATATGTGGGAAGTCTCACATATTTTTCCCATATTTTCTCTGAGGCAGCAGCTGGCATTCATATAGCTGGTCAAAAGTTCCATTAGGAACCTCTCTGTCTCCTCTCTAATCCTTGGCCAGCGGGCTTTTGCCTCCATGCCACATCTCATCAGCACAAAACAGCAACTGCAGCTCCAAACATCTAGCTCACGCTGAAGATTCAGAGAGGAGTAGGCAGCTTCAACCACATTAGTTCTCTTTTATTAGGAAATAAATAAGTAATTCCCCGGAAACATCCATTACCACCCCTCATCGCTGTCCCAAGTAACGTTCCACTTATGTAGCATTGGCTAGATGGGTGATGCTTTGCTGCAAGAGTTGGACACTGGTATTGAATCAACCAGTCTCAAGTGTCTACCACAGCAAAACCTCTTTGTGTCAATACATAGAGACATACTGCATTCCCATGTGTGGACAGTTAGATTTTTTTTTAATGTTTGTTCTTCCAACAGTGCTGTACCAAGCTGCCTAACCTTTGTGCCAGGGCTTGTTTGAGGGCTTCAGTAGGATACAGCTGTAGAAGATGAACTGCTGTGTCACAGCATTTTAATTTTGACATCACCAGGATCTAAATGTCTTTAAGAACATAGGAAAACTATCTTTTTCTTCCCCAAGAGTTTCTGGGAATTGTGAGGACTGTAGAATGGAACTTTCTTTGGTCCTCATGTATCATGTTACCATCAATAAGTAATTCAGTTTTGTCCTTTGCACGGGAGATCAATCATAATTCTTCAGACATAATTATAGAAAGGGCAGTGGCTGGATATTAGGCTATCTGGGTCAGTAACTGGCTATAACTGAATAGACTGGCCTGGTTCCTTGGTTTCCAGGTTTCCTTTGAAGTTGAACGTCGTCATCTGATTAGGAGGGATTCCCCCACGGTGGTACAAAACAATGCCACTCAGAGTGGACTGTCACATCTCTTCTAGAGAAATGAATGTGTACATTCACGCCAAAACCCATCCATAAATAGTTATGACAGCTCTATTTATAATTGTCAGAAACTGCTAACACCCAAATGCTCCTCAGTGGTGGTAAAGAAACTGTGGTATTAATAGATGCACAAAATAGAACAATATTCAGCAATGAAAAGGAATAAACTATTGGTACAAACTGCACGTGGCACTGGGATGAATCGCAGAGACCTTATGCGGGTGAAGGAAGCTAAGCTTAAATGACTATATGCTGTATGATTCCATTTATATGATATTTTCAAAAAAAAAAGAAAACTATAGTCAGAGACCAACTTCATTGTTGCCAGGGTAGTTGGTGTGGACAAGGAGGATGGAACAGGAAATTCTTTGCTGATGGAACTGTTTTGTATCCTGATTGATTATGGTGATGGCAACTTGAACCTATACATGTGTTGAAATTCATAAAACTATTCATTTAAAAAACATCGTTTTATTGTAAAGTGAAACTCTGTGCCCATTAAACAATAATTCTCTCTTCCCCCTCAATCCCTAGCCCCTGGCAGCCAGCATTCTACTTTTGGTCTCTACAGATTTGATTATTCTAGGTATGTCATATAAGTGGAGTCATATAATATTTCTCATTTTGTGGCTGAGTCATATACTATTTCTCATTTTGTGGCTGGGTTATTTCACTCAGCATCATATTTTCAAGGTTCATCCATGTTGTAGCATGTGTCTGAAACTTCTTTTTTAAGGCTGAATGATATTCCTCTGGTGGATATATCACATTTTGTTTACCCATTAATCCATTGAGAGCGGGTTTGATTGTTTCCACCTTTTCCTATGAATAATGCTATCATGACCATAGTAGGACAAATACATGTTCAAGTCCCTGCTTTCAGTTTTTTGAGGGTACATACTCAGAAGTAGAATTGCTGGGTCATATGGTAACTCTCTGTTTAACTTCTTGAAGAATCGCTGTACTATTTTCCGTAGAAGCTGCACCATTTTACTTTCCCGCCAGCAGTGCACAAGAGTTCCAGTGTGTAGACATCTTTGCCAAGAATTTTTTTCAAAAATTTATTTATTTGTTTTTATTTTTGGCTGTGCTGGGTCTTTGTTGCTGCAAGCAGGCTTCCTCTGGTTGTGGTGAGTGGGGACTACGCTCCAATTGCAATGTGCAGGCTTCTTATTGCAACGGCTTCTCTTGTTGCAGAGCATGGGCTCTACAGCACGTGGGCTTTAGTAGTCTTGGTGCACAGGCTTTGTTGCCCTATGGCATGTGAAATCTTCCCAGACCAGGGATTGAACCTGTGTCTCCTGCATTAGCAGATGGATTCTTAACCACTGGACCACCAGGGATGTCCATTGTGTTTGTTTATTTTTAATAGCCATCCTCATGGGTATGAAATGGTATCTTATTGTGTCTTTGTCTGGCATTTCCCTGATGATTGGTGATGCTCAGCATCTTTTCATGTACTTATTAGCCTTTGTAGTTTCCTTTTATTGTGTTTTCTGAAAGTATTTGTTCACAAGAGATTAGAAATGAAAGTAACAGACTAGTGCTTTATCACAGGCACCCAGGGTTGATAATTTGAGGATAGGAGGGAGAGTATTGGTTGGTGTCACCTCTAAGCAGTCAACCACTCCTTTATAAAGGGATTCAAGGCAGGGGCTGCCAACTTCCAGCCTGAGCTAGGCTGCAGCAGCAGTCCCACCCCCTTTGCAGCTGCATTTAAATGTCAGACGTTTGAGTTACCCAGTGGTCTAAGATTGCAGCTGATGACCTTTCAGCAAATGCCAAAGTTCTTTCAGGGCACATGACAGGGTGGAAACATATTAGGAGCTATGGTGAAAGCCCGGAGGAAGGGAGAAGAGCATGCAGATCACATGTATTTCAGTGCTAAGGATACACTGGTGACCACAAAGCTATCTCTGGCCTTGCTCTGCTTAGTGAAAAATGCTCACAGACCTAAGTCTAATAAAGACAAGCAGATCCTTCTAATAGAAGGGAGGATCTCATTTCTGGCTCAGGGCTGTCCACCCAAAAGCAGGGATCCAGAATGTGACTTTAGACTATCAACTGAGGGACTATTCTTTGTTAGCAAAACTCTGCTAAGATGCTCTAAGTATACACTCTCATGTAATCCCAACATAGTTTCTTATCTTACTTTGTTTTTGAAGTTTTCAATCAGAGAAGATCTTATTATATCAAAACAGGTGCTTAATTGCTCAGTCCTGTCTGACTCTTTGCAACCTCATGGACTATACCAGGATCCTTCATCCATGGAATTTTTCAGGCAATAATATGAGAGTGGATTGCCATTTCCTGCTGGAGGGAATCTTCCTGACCCAGGGATTGAACCCCTATCCCATGCATCTCCTGCATTTGCAGGTGGATTCTTTACCACTATGTGGTCTGGGAAGCCCTATCACAATGCCATCAGGTAAAACTGGAAAAAAAATGTAATGCAAAAAATTATGCAATTATGGCAAAATATGTCAGAATATCTACACACTTGTCCCCATAGGACTATCAGTTCAGTTCAGTTCAGTTGCTCAGTCATGTCCAGCTCTTTGCGACCCCATGAATCGCAGCACGCCATCAGCTCCACCAGCTCCCGGAGTTCACTCAGACTTATGTCCATCGAGTCAGTGCTGCCATCCAGCCATCTCATCCTCTGTTGTCCCCTTCTCCTCCTGCCCCAAATCCCTCCCAGCATCAAAGTCTTTTCCAATGAGTCAACTCTTCCCATGAGTTGGCCAAAGTACTGGAGTTTCAGCTTTAGCATCATTCCTTCCAAAGAACACCCAGGGCTGATCTCCTTCAGAATGGACTGGTTGGATCTCCTTGCAGTCCAAGGGACTCTCCTTCTCCAACACCACAGTTCAAAAGCATCAATTCTTCAGTGCTCAGCCTTCTTCACAGTCCAAGTCTCACATCCATACATGACTACTGGAAAACCATAGCCTTGACTAGATGGACCTTAGTCTCTGCACCAGCCCCCAAGCATGCTGCATCCTGCGTCAGACATAGAATGTCATTCTCCCAAATCATCCCACCTCTCCTCTGAGTCCAAAAGTCCGTTATACACATCTGTGTCTCTTTCCTGTCTTGCATACAGGGTCGTCATTGCCATCTTCTAAATACTTCACTCTGTATAATCGGCTCCAGTTTCATCCATCTCATCAGAACTGATTCATGTCCTGGCTATTATAAACAGTGCTGCGATGAACATTGGGGTACATGTGTCTCTTTCAATTGCTTTTTGAATATGCTATCTAGGTAGGTCATAACTTTTCTTCCAAGGAGTAAGCATCTTTGAATTTCACGGCTGCAGTCATCATCTGCAGTGATTTTGGAGCCCAAAAAAGTAAAGCCTGACACTGTTTCCACTGTTTCCCCATCTATTTGCCACAAAGTGATGAGACTGGATGCCATGATCTTCATTTTCTGAATGTTGAGCTTTAAGCCAACTTTTTGACTCTCCTCTTTTACTTTCATCAAGAGGCTTTTAGTTCCTCTTCACTTTCTGCCATAAGGGTGGTGTCATCTGCATATCTGAGGTTATTGATATTTCTCCCGGCAATCTTGATTCCAGCTTCTGCTTCTTCCAGTCCAGCGTTTCTCATGATGTATTCTGCATAGAAGTTAAATAAGCACGGTGACAATATACAACCTTGACGTACTTCTTTTCCTATTTGGAACCAGTCTGTTGTTCCATGTCCAGTTCTAACTGTTGCTTCCTGACATGCATACAGATTTCTCAGAAGGCAGGTCAGGTGGTCTGGTATTCCCATCTCTTTCAGAATCTTCCACAGTTTATTGTGACCCACACAATCAAAGGCTTTGGCATAGTCAATGAAGCAGAAATAGATGTTTTTCTGGAACTCTCTCGCTTTTTCCATGATCCAGTGGATGTTGGAAATTTGATCTCTGGTTCCTCTGTCTTTTCTAAAACCAGCTTGAACATCTGGAAATTCACGGTTCATGTATTGCTGAAGCCTGGCTTGGAGAATTTTGAGGATTACTTTACTAGCGTGTGAGATGAGTGCAATTGTGCAGTAGTTTCAGCATTCTTTGGCATTGCCTTTCTTTGGGATTGGAGTGAAAACTGACCTTTTCCAGTCCTGTGGCCACTGCTGAGTTTTCCAAATTTGCTGGCATATTGAGTGCAGCACTTTCACAGCATCATCTTTTAGGATTTGAAATAGCTCAACTGGAATGCCATCACCTCCACTAGCTTTGTTCATAGTGATGCTTGCTAAGGCCCACTTGACTTCACATTCCAGGATGCCTGGCTCTAGATGAGTGATCACACCATCATGATTATCCGGGTCATGAAGATCTTTTTTGTACAGTTCTTCTGTGTATTCTTGCCACCTCTTCTTAATATCTTCTGCTTCTGTTAGGTCCATACCATTTCTGTCCTTTATCGAGCCCATCTTTGCATGAAATGTTCCCTTGGTGTCTCTAATTTTCTTGAAGAGATCTCTAGTCTTTCCCATTCTGTTATCTTCCTCTATTTCTTTGCATTAATTGCTGAAGAAGGCTTTCTTATCTCTTCTTGCTATTCTTTGGAACTCTGCATTCAGATGCTTATATCTTTCCTTTTCTCCTTTGGTTTTCACTTCTCTACTTTTTCAGCTATTTGTAAGGCCTCCCCAGACAGCCATTTTGCTTTTTTGCATTTCTTTTCCCTGGGGTGGTCTTGATCCCTGTCTCCTGTACAATGTCACGAACCTCATTCCATAGTTCATCAGGCACTCTATCTATCAGATCTAGGCCCCTGAATCTATTTCTCACTTCCACTGTATAATCATAAAGGATTTGCTTTAGGTCAAACAAGAGATGGCAATAGTGAACGTCAACATTCTAGGAATCAGCGAACTAAAATGGACTGGAATGGGTGAATTTAACTCAGATGACCATTATATCTACTACTGTGGGACGGAATCCCTCAGAAGAAATGGAGTAGCCATCATGGTCAACAAAAGAGTCCAAAATGCAGTACTTGGATGCAATCTCAAAATGACAGAATGATCTCTGTTCGTTTCCAAGGCAAACCATTCAGTATCATGGTAATCCAAGTCTATGCCTCAACCAGTAACGCTGAGGAACCTGAAGTTGAACAGTTCTATGAAGACATACAAGACCTTTTAGAACGAACACCCAGAAAAGATGTCCTTTTCATTATAGGGGACTGGAATGCAAAAGTAGGAAGTCAAGAAACACCTGGAGTAACAGGCAAATTTGGCCTTGGAATGCGGAATGAAGCAGGGCAAAGACTAGCAGAGTTTTGCTAAGAAAATGCACTGGTCATAGCAAACACCCTCTTCCAACAACACAGGAGAAGGCTCTACACATGGACATCACCAGATGGTCAATGGTGAAATCAGATTGATTATATTCTTTGCAGGCAAAGATGGAGAAGCTCTATACAGTCAACAAAAACAAGACCAGGAGCTGACTGTGGCTCAGATCATGAACTCCTTATTACCAAATTCAGACTCAAATTGAAGAAAGTAGGGAAAACTGCTAGACCATTCAGGTATGACCTAAATCAAATCCATAGGACTATAGTACTTACTATATACCTGCTGCTGCTTCTGCTAAGTCACTTCAGTCATGTCTGGCTCTATGCAACCCCATAGACAACAGCCCACCAGGCTCCTCCGTCCCTGGGATTCTCCAGGCAAGAACACTGGAGCGGGTTGCCATTTCTCTCTCCAATGCATGAAAGTGAAAAGTGAAAGTGAAGTTGCTCAGTCGTGTCCGACTCTTAGCGACCCCAGGGACTGCAGCCTACCAAGCTCCTCCATCCATGGGATTTTCCAGGCAAGAGTACTGGAGTGGGTGGCCATTGCCTTCTCCGACTATATACCTGAGCACTGACCATTGGACGCTGTGCTAAACCTCTTCACATAGGGATTGTTTCTTTGTGAGACCACATCTTCCTTTTCTCATGCCTCGATTGGCTTGATGCTTAAGCATCAGCTTTGTAGGTTAACAGAAAACAAAGATAAAAAGTAAAGAAAACAATTTCTACTTTACTATAACATAGTAATACCAAGTCTAGCTTTCAATGTGTAAAAATATGAAGCAAGTGCTGTATACATTCTTCAAATGCAAAAATGAAGTTAAAGTGGGACTGGCATATATTGGACCCATATTTTCTTTTCTTTTCTTTTTAAAAATTTTTGCTTATATATCTGCATCAGGTCTCAGTTGCAGTTTGCAGATTTTTCTAGTTGCAGCACACCAGCTTTACAGCGTGTGTGAATTCCCTGGCCAGGGATCCAACCAGAGTCCCCTGCATTGGAAGGCAGATTCTTAACCACTGACATGCATGTATGCTAAGTCGCTTCAGTCATTTCCAACTCTTTGTGACCCTGTGGACTGTAGCCCTCTGTCCATGGGATTCTTCAGGTCAGAATACGGAATGGCTTGCCATGCCCTTCTCCAGGGGATCCTCCCAACACAGGGATGGAATCCCCATCTCTTGCATCTCCTGCACTGGCAAGTGGATTCTTTGCCTCTGGCACCACCTGGGAAGCCCCCTTAACCACTGGAACACCAGAGAAATCCCTGAACTTATATGTTAATTATTTGGTACCCACTACACCATTTACCTATATTCTCATGATACTATGCTTTTTAAAAAAAATTTTTAAGGCTTTACATTTTAGGGTAGTTTAGGTTGACAGCAAAATTGAGAGGAGGCACTGAGATTCCTCATTTCCCAATGTAACCACACATGCACAGTCTCCCCTGTTATCAACATCACTCACCAGAATGGTATGGTATTTTGTTCACTTTTTTTTTTTTTTTTTTTACAAAGAATGAACCTACATTAGCACAGCATTATCACTCAAAGACCATAATCTACCTTAAGGTTGTTGTTGTTGTATATTCTGGTATATTCTCTTGGTGTTGTATATTCTGTGAGTCTGAACAAATGTATAATGACATACATCTATTATTATAATATATGTGGTATAATATGTGATATATATCACACAGAATAGTTTCACTGCCCTAAAAACCCTATGTGCTCTGCCTTTCATCTCTCCTTGCCACCTTATCCCTGGCAACCACCGATATTCTTATTGCCTCCATAGTTTTGCTTTCTCCAGAATGTCAAATAATTAGAAGCATACAGAAGATAGCCTTTTCAGATTGGCTGCTTTCATTTGGAAATAGATATTTAAGATTCCTTCATGTCTTTTCATTTCTTGATAGCTCATTTCTTTTAACAATGAATAATATCCTATTGTCTAGATATACCACAGTTTAGTTATTCACTCACCTACCAAAGGACATCCTGGTTGCTATTGCCTGCTCATCTTTATCAAAGATCAGTTGACTGTATTTATGGGGGTCTATTTCTGGTCTCTCTGTTCTATTCCATGGTCTATTCTTTTGCTAATACCACATTGTCTTAATTACTATAGTTTTACCTTAAGTCTTCAAGTCAGGTAGCATCAGTCCTCCAGCTTTTTCTTCCCATTCAATATTGTGTCTCTCCATATAAATTTTAGAATCAATTTGACAATATTTATAAAATAACTTGACTGGAATTGCATTGAATGTATAGAACAAGTTGAAAAGACATGACATCTTGATAATATCGAGGCTTTCTATCCATTGATTTAGTTCTTTGATACTATTCATCAGAGTTTCAAGATTTTGTTTGTTAGACTTACACTATTTCATTTTTCAAGGTGTCAATGTCAATAGAAATATTTCTAATTTAAAATTCTACCTGTTCATTATTGGTATGTAGGAAAATGGTTTACCTTTGTATAATATCCTTGAAGCCTGCAACCTTGCTATAATTGTTTAATAGTCCCAAGAGGGTTTTCTGTGTGTGTGTGTGTGTGTGTGTGTGTGTGTGTATCAATTCTTTTGGATTTTCTACATAGACTACAATGTCATCTGTGAACAAAAGCACTTTTCTATCTTCCTTCCCAATCTGTGTATCTTTTAGTTTATTTTCTTGCCATATTGCATTAGCAAGAAATTCCAGTATGACATTGAATAAGAGAGATGAGAGGGAACATCCTTGCCTTGTACCTGATCTTAACAGGAATGCTTTGAGCTTCTCATCATTAAATATAATATTATCTGTAGGGTTTCTGTAGATAATCTCTATCAATTGAGAAAATTCCCTTCTATCCCTGGTTTACTGAGAATTTCTATCTTAGATGGGTTTTTGTCAAATGCTTTTTTTTTTAGTTTTTATCTTTCTGGGTCATCCCCATGCACCAGCCCCAAGCATGCTGCATCCTGCGTCAGACATAGACTGGCGATTCAATTCACATGATAGTATACATGAAAAGTCCATTATACACATCTGTGTCTCTTTCCCTGTCAGAACTGATTCAAATGAATTCTTTTAACGGCTGAGTAATACTCCATTGTGTATATGCTTTCTTATCCATTCATCTGCTGATGGACATCTAGGTTGTTTCCATGTCCTGGCTATTATAAACAGTGCCATGTGTCTCTTTTCCTCGGTGTGTATGCCCAGAAGTGGGATTGCTGGGTCATAAGGTAGTTCTATTTGCAATTTTTAAGGAATCACACTGTTTTCATAGTGGCTGTACTAGTTTGCATTCCACCAACAGTGTAGAAGTGGTTCTGCATTTTTCTAATAATGAGTGATGTTGAGCATCTTTCATGTGTTTGTTAGCCATCCGTATGTCTTCTTTGGGAATAGGAGCTGCAGTTGTTTTGTCAGTTGCTTCATTTGCTATTTTCTCCCATTCAGAAGGCTGTCTTTCACCTTGCTTATATTTTGCAGAAGCTTTTAATTTTTAATTAGATCCCCATTTTGAATTTTAGACTTCATTGATCTATTGTCTTTTGTGCCAGCTGTCTTGATGATAGTAGAGCCTGAAGTCAGGCAAAGGAATTCGAGATCTTGAAAATTTTGTTCTAGTGAAAAAGTAGCTTGATAGGGATTGCATTGAATTTGTAAATTGCTTTGGGTATCTTTTAGGTCTCAATTTTTATCCTGCAACTTTTACTATATTCATTGATGATCTCTGCGTACACTTGTTCCTGGGGAAAAATTTTTCACCATTGAGGATAAAATAGATGAATTACATTGTCCATCCATGGTGGCCTCATAGAATGAGGAAGCTGCAATTTCTTAGTAGAATTCATGAAGCCTGTCAAATGCTTTTTGTGCATCTATTGATATGATTATGTGATTTTTCTTTCTTAGTCTGTTATGTGATTTTCATTACTTAATTTTCAAATGTTGAGCCAGTCCTCTGTACCTGTGTAAGTCCCACTTGGTCATGGTATATAATTGTTTTTACAATTTTTTTTTAATTTTTACAATTTTTTAATTTGATTTGCCAATATTCTGTTAAGAATTTTTGCATCAGGGAGGTCCTAAGATGGCAGAGGAATAGGACAAGGAGACCACTTTCTCCCCCACAAATTCATTGAAAGATCATTTGAACACTGAGCAAATTCCACAAAACAACTTCTGAATGCTGGCAGAGGAAATCAGGCACCCAGAAAGGCAGCTCATTGTCTTTGAAAGGAGTTAGGACAAAATATAAAAGATAAAAAGAGAGACAAAAGAGTTAGGGATGGAGACCCATCCCAGGAAGGGAGTCTTACAAGAGGAGAAGTTTCCAAACAACAGGAAACCCTCTCACTGGCAGGTCTGTGGGGAGTTTTGAAATCTCAGAGGGCAACATAACTGGGAGGAAAAATAAATAAATAAATAAAACCCACCAATTATGTGCCTAATGGCAACTCCCAGCACAGAAGTAGCCCAGACACTCGCATCCACCACCAGCAAGCAGGAGCTGAACAGGGAGGCATGGGCTGCATTGCTTAGGGTAAGGACCAGGCCTGAATGTCCTGAGGGCAATCTGAGGGAGCTAAAGTGACATAGCAACCCAAACTATGGGATAGCCAGAGAGGGAGAGAGAAAAAAGAGAGAGAGAGAGAGAGAGAACTATTCCCGCAAAAAGCCCTAACCTAAGACACTGCCAGCCACTCACAGAACAAAGGACTGAGCGAATACCAGAGGAGAGCTAGCCGGCTGTGGACCCACCCATCCCCCCGCAGGAGGCAGGGAGGCAGGAGGGCGGCAGCCAGAGCCGGAAAGGGGCAATCTCAGCCCCAGAAATGGCATCCTCTACCAAACTGCGAGCAGGCTCCTAGCTGCTAACCAAGACTTCGTGGGATTCTGGACAGTTGACGTCTGCCAGGAGGGTTGCAGCCAGAGATCAGCTGCCCACAAGAGACACACAGCACACCTGAGGCAGCGCGACTGCTGCGCACCCAGGAAGTCAAGCGGCTGGGACTGGGGAGGAAATAAGATGCACTGTACCTGGGAAGAGTGCGCTCACCAAGTACCTGGTTGCCTGGGCTGCTCAGACCTGGGAAGGGCACAAAACGCAGGCCCAACCGAGTCTGCGCCTTTGTGGAATACCCGAGAACCTGAACCTGAGTGGCTTAGACCTGGAAAGTGCACACAACCCAGGGCCTGTTTTAGACAGTTCCCCTGCAGAGCAACCTGGAGCCTGAGCAGTGTAGACTAGGAAAGCACACATGCCATGAGCAGGGGTAAACCCAGTGTGGCCGAGACACTGTGAGCACTCCCCACATACGCCAATGATACTTGTTTGCAATGTTCCTCCCTCCCCACAACACGACTGAACAAGTGAGCCTAAACAAGTGACCACCTTCGTCCGCTTGTGTCAGGGCAGAAATCAGACACTGAAGAGACCTGCAAACAGAAGAAGCCAAAATAAACAGAGGGAACCGCTTTGGAAGTGACAGGTGCAACAGATTAAACTCCTGTAGTTAGCACCAACTACACTGGAAGGGGCCTACAGATCTTGAGAAGTATAAGCTGGAACAAGGAACTATCTGAAACTGAACTGACCCCATACTGCCCACAACAGCTCCAGAGAAATTCCTAGATATATTTTTACTATTATTATTTTTTTAATTTAAAAATTTTTAATTCCTCTATTACTCCTTTAATTTTCATTTTTATAACCTACTATTACCTTGCAAAAAAAATCCTATTTTTAAAGCAAACTTCATATATATTTTTTATAATTTTTGTGATTTTGTTTTGTTTTTTTTAATATTGTATTTTTGAGAGTCTACCCTCTACTCTAGATTTTTAATCTTTGCTTTTTTGTATTTGTTATCAATTTTGTACCTTTAAGATCCAATCTTCAGTACCCATTTTTACATAGGAGTGTGATTACTCTTTCCCCCTTTTGACTCTCCTTTTTCTCCCCCAGGTAACCTCTATCTCCGCCCTCTCCCTTCTCTTCTCTACCCAACTCTGAATCTCTTAGTGTGTCCTGGGCTGTGGAGAACACTTAGGGAATTGATTACTGTCTAGATCTGTCTCTCCTTTTGACTCCCCCTTTTCTCCTCCTGATCACCTCTATCTCCTCCCTCCCTCTTCTCTTCCCTATATAACTCTGTGAATGTCTCTGAGTGTTTCAGATTGTGGAGAGCACATAGGGAGTAGATTACTGGCTAGACTGCTCTCTCCCCTTTTGATTCCCCCTCTTCTCCTTCTGGTCACATCTATCTCCCTCCTCTCTCTTCTCTTTTCCATGTAACTCTGTGAACCTCTCTGGCTGTCCCTCACTGTGGAGAATCTTTTCACCATTAACCTAGATGTTTTATCATCAGTCCTGTACGGATGGAGAAGTCTTGAGGCTACTGTAAGAGTAAGACTGAAAACCAGAGGCAGGAGGCTTAAGTCCAAAACCTGAGAACACCAGAGAACTCCTGACTGCAGGGAACATTTATTGATAAGAGCTCTTCCAAAAGCCTCCTTACCTACACTGAAACCAAGCACCACCCAAGAGCCAACAAGTTCCAGAGCAAGACATACCATGCAAATTCTCTAGCAACGCAGGAAAATAGCTCTGAGCTTCAATATACAGGCTGCCCAAAGTCACACCAAACCCATAGACATCTCAAAACTCACTACTGGACACTTCATTGCACTCCAGAGAGAAGATATCCAGCTCCACCCACCAGAACACTGATATAAGCTTCCCTAACCAGGAAACCTTGACAAGCCACTCATCCAGCTCCACTTACAGGGAGGAACCTCCACAAAGAAGAGGAAACACAAACTTCCAGAATACAGAAAGGCCATCCCAAACACAGCAATTTAAACAAGATGAAAAGGCAAAGAAATACTCAGCAGGTAAAGGAACATGATAAATGCCCACCAAACCAAACAAAAGAGGAGGAGATAGGGAATCTACCTGGAAAATAAAAGGGAGTTACAGATAAATAGCCTGGAGAAAAGATTGGGAACATGCAAGAATGTTTAACAAGGACCTAGAAGAAATTTTAAAAGACTTAATCAATAATGAATAATGCAATAAATGAGATCAAAAACACTCTGGGGGGAAACAACAGTAGAATAAAGGAGACAGAAGATATGATAACTGAAGTAGAAGATAGAATGGTAGAAATAAATGAAGCAGAGAGGAAAAAAGAATTAAAAGAAATGAGGACAACCTCAGAGACCTCTGGGACAATGTTAAATGCCCCAAGATTCGAATCATAGGAGTCCCAGAAGAAGACAAAAAGAAAGGCCATGAGAAAATACAAGAGGAGATAATAGTTGAAAACGTCCCTAAAATGGGGAAGGAAATAGTCACCCAACGCCAAAACTCAAAGAATCCCAAACAGGATAAGCCCAAGGTGAAACACCCAGAGACACATATTAATCAAATTAACAAAGATCAAACACAAAGAACAAATATTAAAAGCAGCAATAGAAAAACAACAAATAACACACCAGGGGATTCCCATAAGGATAACAGCTGATCTTTCAATAGAAACTCTTCAGGCCAGAAGGGAATAGCAGGACATACTTAAAGTGATGAAAGAGAAAAATCTACAACCCAGATTACTGTACCCAGCAAGGATCTCATTCAAATATGAAGGAGAAATCAAAAGTTTTACAGATAAGAAAAAGCTGAGAGAATTCAGCACCACCAAAGCACCTATTCAACAAATGCTAAAGGATCTTCTCTAGAAAGAAAAAACAGAAAGGGTGTATAAACTTGAACCCCAAACAACAAAATAAATGGCAATGGGATCATACTTATCAATAATAACCTTAAATGTAAATGGGTTGAATGCCCCGACCAAAAGACAAAGACTGGCTGAATGGATACAAAAACAAGACCACTATATATGCTGTCTACAAAAGACCTGCCTCAAAACAAAGGACACATACAGACTGAAAGTGAAGGGCTGGAAAAAGATATTTCACGCAAATGGAGACCAAAAGAAAGCAGGAGTAGCAATACTCATATCAGATAAAATAGACTTTAAAATAAAGGCTGTGAAAAGAGACAAAGAAGGACACTACATAATGATCAAAGGATCAATCCAAGAAGAAGACATAACAATGGTAAATATATATGCACCCATCATAGGAGCACCGCAATATATAAGGCAAATGAAAACAAGTATGAAAGGGGAAATTAACAATAACACAATAATAGTGGGAGACTTTAATACCCCACTCACACCAATGGATAGAACTAAACAGAAAATTAACAAGGAAACACAAACTATAAATGATACAATAGAGCAGTTAGACCTAATTGATATCTATAGGACATTTCACCCCAAAACAATAAATTTCACTTTTTTCTCAAGTGCACACAGAACCTTCTCCAGGATAGATCACATCCTGGGCCATAAATCTAGCCTTGGTAAATTCAAAAATATTTGAAATCATTCCAAGCATCTTTTCTGACCACAATGCAGTAAGATTAGGTGTCAATTACAGGAAAAAAAACTATTAAAAATTCCAGCATATGGAGGGTAAACAACACGCTGCTGAATAACCAACAAATCACAGAAGAAATCCAAAAAGAAATCAAAATATGCATAGAAATGAATGAAAATGAAAACACAATAACCCAAAACCTATGGGACACTGTAAAAGCAGTGCTAAGGGGAAGGTTCATAGCAATACAGGCTTACTTCAAGAAACAAGAAAAAGGTCAAATAAATAACCTAACTCTACACATGAAGCAACTAGAAAAGGAAGAAATGAAGAACCCCAGGGGTCAGTAGAAAGAAAAAAATCTTAAAAATTGGGGCAGAAATAAATGTAAAAGAAACAAAAGAGACCATAGTAAAAATCAACAATTCTAAAGGCTGGTTCTTTAAGATGATAAATAAAATTGACAAACCATTAGCCAGACTCATCAAGAAACAAAGGGAGAAAATTCAAATCAACAAAACTAGAAGTGAAAATGGAGAAATCACAACAGACAACACAGAAATACAAAGGATCATAAGAGGCTACTATCAGCAACTATATGCCAATAAAATGGACAACTTGGAAGAAATGGATAAATTCTTAGAAAAATACAACTTTCCAAAACTGAACCAGGAAGAAGTAGAAAATCTTAACAGAACCATCACAAGCACAGAAATCAAAACTGTAATCAGAAATCTTCCAGCAAACAAAAGCCCAGGCCCAGACAGCTTCACAGCTGAATTCAACCAAAAATTTAGAGAAGAGCTAACACCTATCCTACTGAAATTCTTCCAGAAAATTGCAGAGGAAGGTAAACTTCAAACTCATTCTATGAGGCCACCATCACCCTAATACCAAAACCAGACAAAGATTCCACAAAAAAAGAAAACTACAGGCCAATATCACTGATGAACATAGATGCAAAAATCCTTAACAAATTCTAGCAAACAGAATCGAACAATATTAAAAAGATCATACATCCAGTGGGCTTTATCCCAGGGATGCAAGGATTCTTTAATATCTGCAAATCAATCAATGCAATAGACCACATTAACAAATTGAAAGATAGAAACCATATGATTATCTCAATAGATGCAGAGAAAGCCTTTGACAAAATTCAACATCCATTTACAATTAAAAAAAAAAAACCCACCAGAAAGCAGGAATAAATGGAACATACCTCAACAAAATAAAAGCTATATATGACAAACCCACAGCAAACATTATCCTCGATGGTGAAAAATTGAAAGCATTTCCCTTAAAGTCAGGAGCAAGAAAAGGGTGCCCACTTTCACCACTACTATTCAACATAGTTTTGGAAGTTTTAGTCACAACAATCAGAAAAGAAAAATAAATAAAAGGAATCCAACTTGGAAAAGAAGTAAAACTCTCACTGTTTTCAGATGACATGATCCTCTACATAGAAAATGCTAAAGACTCCACCAGAAAATTACTAGAGCTAATCAATGAATATAGGAAAGTTGCAGGATACAAAATTAACACAGAGAAATCCTTTGCATTCCTATACACTAACAATGAGAAAATAGAAAGAGAAATAAAGGAAACAATTCTATTCACCATTGCAATGAAAAAAATAAAATACTTAGGAATATATCTACCTATATATAGAAAACCTAGACCTATATATAGAAAACTATAAATCACTGTTGAAAGAAATCAAAGAGGACACAAATAGATGGAGAAATATACCATGTTCATGGATCAGAAGAATCAATATAATGAAAATGAGTATAATACTCAAAGCAATCTATAGATTCAATGCAATCCCTATCAAGTTACCAATGGTATTTTTCACAAAACTAGAACAAATAATTTCATAATTTGTATGGAAATACAAAAACCTAGAGTAGCCAAAGCAATCTTGAGAAAGAAGAATGGAACTGGAGGAATCAACCTGCCTGATTTCAGGCTATACTACAAAGCTACAGTCATCAAGACAGTATGGTACTGGCATAAAGACAGAAATATAGATCAGTGGAACAAAATAGAAAGCCCAGAGATATATCCACACACCTATGGAGGATACCTTATCTTTGACAAAGGAGGCAAGAATATACAATGGAGAAAAGAAAATCTCTTTAACAAGTGGTGCTAGGAAAACTGGTCAACCACTTCTAAAAGAATGAAACTAGAACACTTTCTAACACCATACACAAAAATAAACTCAAAATGGTTTAAAGATCTAAATGTAAGACAGAAACTATAAAACTCCTAGAGGAAAACATCGGCAAAACACTCTCCAACATAAATCATAGCAGGATCCTCTATGACTCACCTCCCAGAATATTGGAAATAAAAGCAAAAATAAACAACTGGGACCTAATTAAACTTAAAAGCTTTTGCACAAAGAAGGAAAATATAAGCAAGGTGAAAAGACAGCCTTCAGAATGGGAGAAAATAATAGCAAATGAAGCAACAGACAAAGAATTAATCTCAAAAATATACAAGCAACACATGCAGCTCAATTCCAGAAAAATAAATGACCTAATCAAAAAATGGGCCAAAGAACTAAACAAACTAAAGAACTAAAGAAAGACTAAAGAACTAAACAGACTAAACATTTCTCCAAAGAAGACATACAGATGGCTAACAAACACATGAAAGGATGATCAACATCACTCATTATCAGAGAAATGCAAATCAGGAACACAATGAGATACCATCTCTCACCAGCCAGAATGGCTGCTATCCAAATATCTCAGATCAGTTCAGTTCAGTCACTCAGTCGTGTCTGACTCTATGCGACCCCATAAACTGCAGCATACCAGGCCTTCCTGTCCATGACCAACTCCCAGAGTTCACTCAAACTCACGTCCATTGAGTCGGTGATGGCATCCAGCCATCTCATCCTCTGTCGTCTCCTTTTCCTCCTGCCCCCAATCCCTCCCAGCATCAGAATTTTTTTCCAATGAGTCAACTCTTCGCATGAGGTGGCCAAAGTACTGGAGTTTCAGCTTTAGTATCATTCCTTCCAAAGAACACCCAGGACTGATCTCCTTCAGGATAGACTGGTTGGATCTCCTTGCAGTCCAAGGGACTCTCAACAGTCTTCTAAAACACCACAGTTCAACAGCATCAATTCTTCAGCACTCAGCTTTCTTCACAGTCCAACTCTAACATCCATACATGACCACTGGAAAAACCATAGCCTTGACTAGATGGACCTTTGTTGGCAAAGTAATGTCTTTGTTTTTCAATATGCTATCTAGGTTGGTCATACCTTTCTTTTCAAGGAGTAGGCATCTTTTAATTTCATGGCGGCAGTCACCATCTGCAGTGATTTTGGAGCCCAGAAAAATATAGTCTGACACTGTTTCCCATCTATTTCCCATGAAGTGATGGGACCAGATGTCATGATCTTCGTTTTCTGAATGTTGACCTTTAAGCCAACTTTTTCACTCTCCTCTTTCACTTTCATCAAGAGGCTTTTCAGTTCCTCTTCACTTTCTGCCATAAGGCTGGTGTCATCTGCATATCTGAGGTTATTGATATTTTTCCCAGCAATCTTGATTCCAGCTTGTGCTTCTTCCAGCCCAGCATTTCTCATGATGGACTTTACATAGAAGTTAAATAAGCAGGGTGACAATATACAGCCTTGACATACTCCTTTTCCCATTTGGAGCCAGTCTGTTGTTCCATGTCCAGTTCTAACTGTTGCTTCCTGACATGCATATAGGTTTCTCAAGAGACAGGTCAGGTGGTCTGGTATTTCCATCTCCTGAAGAATTTTCCACAGTTTATTGTGATCCACACAGTCAAAGGCTTTGGCATAGTCAATAAAGCAGAAATAGATGTTTTTCTGGAACTCTATTGCTTTTTCCATGCTCCAGGGGATGTTGGCAATTTGACCCCTGGTTCCTCTGCCTTTTCTAAAACCAGCTTGAACATCTGGAAGTTCACAGTTCATGTGTTGCTGAAGCCTGGCTTGGAGAATTTTGAGCATTACTTTACTAGCATGTGAGATGAGTGCAGTTGTGTGGCAGTTTGAGCATTCTTTGGCATTGCCTTTCTTTTGGATTGGAATGAAAACTGACCTTTTCCAGTCCTGTGGCCACTGCTGAGTTTTCCAAATTTGCTGGTATATTGAGTGCAGCACTTTCACAGCATCAGCTTTCAGGATTTGAAACAGCTCCACTGGAATTCCATCACCTCCACTAGCTTTATTCGTAGTGGTGCTTTCTAAAGCCCACTTGACTTCACATTCCAGCATGTCTGGCTCTAGATGAGTGATCACACCATCATGATTATCCGGGTCATGAAGATCTTTTTTGTACAGTTTTTCTGTGTATTCTTGCCACCTCTTCTTAATATCTTCTGCTTCTGTTAGGTCCATAACATTTCTGTCCTTTATGTAGGAATCAGCAAACTAAAATGGACTGGAATGGGTGAATTTAACTCAGATGACCATTATATCTACTACTGTGGGACGGAATCCCTCAGAAGAAATGGAGTAGCCATCATAGTCAACAAAAGAGTCCAAAATGCAGTACTTGGATGCAATCTCAAAATGACAGAATGATCTCTGTTCGCCTCCAAGGCAAACCATTCAATATCACAGTTATCCAAGTCTATGCCCCAACCAGTAACGCTGAAAAAGCTGAATTTGAACGGTTTTATGAAGACATACAAGATCTTTTAGAACTAACACCCAAAAAAGATGTCCGTTTTCATTATAGGGGACTGGAATGCAAAAGTAGAAAGTCAAGAAACACCTGGAGTAACAGGCAAATTTGGCCTTGGAATACAGGATGAAGCAGGGCAAAGGCTAATAGAGCTTTGCCAAGAGAATGCACTGGTCAAAGCAAACACCCTCTTCTAACAACATAAGAGAAGACTCTACACATGGACATCACCAGGTGGTCAACACTGAAATCAGATTGATTATATTCTTTGCAGCCAAAAATGGAGAATCTCTATACAGTCAGCGAAAACAAGACTGGGAGCTGACTGTGGCTCAGATCATGAGTTCCTCATTGCCAAATTCAGACTTAAATTGAAGAAAGTAGGGAAAAACATTAGACCATTCATGTATGACCTAAATCAAATCCCTTATGATTATACAGTGAAGGGAGAAATAGATTTAAGGGACTAGATCTGATAGATAGTGTGCCTGATGAACTATGGAATGAGGTTCATAACATTGTACAGAGGACAGGGATCAAGACCATCCCCATGGAAAAGAAATGCAAAAAAGCAAAATGTCTGTCTGGGGAGGCCTTACAAATAGCTGTGAAAAGAAGAGAAGTGAAAAGCAAAGGAGAAAAGAAAAGATATAAGCATCTGAATGCAGAGTTCCAAAGAATAGCAAGAAGAGATAAGAAACCCTTCCTCGGTGATCAATGCAAAGAAATAGAGGAAAACAACAGAACGGGAAAGACTAGAGATCTCTTCAACTAGTACAGCCACTATAGAGAACACTGTGGAGATTCCTTAAAAAACTGGAAATAGAACTGCCTTATGACCCAGCAATCCCACTGCTGGGCATACACATCGAGGAAACCAGAATTGAAAGAAACACGTGTACCCCAATGTTCATCACAGCACTGTTTATAGTAGCCAGGACATGGAAGCAACCTAGATGTCCATCAGCAGATGAATGGATAAGAAAGCTGTGGTACATATACACAATGGAGTATTACTCAGCCATTAAAAAGAATACATTTGAATCAGTTCTAATGGAGTGGGTGAAACTGGAGCCTATTATACAGAGTGAAGTAAGCCAGAAAGAAAAACACCAATACAGTATACTAACACATATATATGGAATTTAGAAAGATGGTAACAATAACCCTGTATGTGAGACAGCAAAAGAGACACAGATGTATAGAACAGTCTTTTGGACTCTGTGGGAGAGGGAGAGAGTGGGATGATTTGGGAGAATGGCATCGAAACATGTATACTATCCTATAAGAAACGAATCGCCAGTCTAGGTTCGATGCAGGATACAGGATGCTTGGGGCTGGTGCACTGGGATGACCCAGAGAGATGGTATGGAGAGGGAGGTGGGAGGAGGGTTCAGGATTGGGAACACATGTACACCTGTGGTGGATTCATGTTGATGTTTGGCAAAACCAATACAGTATTGTAAAGTAAAATTAAAAAAATATAAAATAAAAATAAATAAATAAACAGAAACATATCAATATGCTTTAAACTAAAAAAAGAAAAAAGAAAATTAGATACCAAGGGGACATTTCATGCAAAGATGGGCTCAATAAAGGACAGAAATTCAAAAGTCTACAAACTATAAATGCTGGAGAGAGTATGGAGAAAAGGGAACCCTCTTACACTGTTTGTGGGAATGCAAACTAGTACAGCCACTATGGAGAACAGTGTGGAGATCCCTTAAAAAACTGGAAATAGAATTGCCACGTGATCTAGCAATCCCACTGTTGGGCATACACACTGAGGAAACCAGAATTGAAAGAGACACGTGTACCCCAATGTTCATCACGGCACTGTTTATAATAGCCAGAATGTGCAAGCAACCTAGATGTCCATTGGCAGACAGATGGCTAAGAAAGCTGTGGTACATATACACAATGGAATAATACTCGGCCATTAAAAAGAATACATTTGAATCAGTTCTAATTTGGTGGATTAAATCGGAGCCTATTATACAGAGTGAAGTCAGAAAGAGAGACACCAATACAGTATACTAACACATATATACGGAATTTAGAAAGATGGTAATGATAACCCTATATGCAGGACAACAAAAAAGACACAGATGTATAGAAGAGTCTTTTGGACTCTGTGGGAGAAGGCGAGGGTGGGATGATTTGAGAGAATAGCATTGAAACATGCATATTATATGTGAAACAGATCTCCAGTCCAGGTTTGATGCACGAGACAGGGTGCTCAATGCTGGCACACTAGGATGACCTGGAGGAATGGAATGGGGAGGGAGGTGGGAGGGGGGTTCATGATGGGGAACACATGTACACCAATGGCTGATTCATGTCAATGTATGGCAAAAACCACTACAGCATTTTAATTAGCCTCCAATTAAAATAAATAAATTTTTAAAAATTAAAAATTAAAAATGAGAATGCTGCAAATATAAAAATAAAAAGAATTTTTGCATCTTTGTTTACAGGAGGTATGGGTATATAGTTTTCTTTTCTTGTAATGTTTTTGCCTGATTTTAGTACTAGAGGAATGTTGTCCTCATTGAATGAGTTAGGAAGCATTTCCTCATCTTCTATTCTCTGAAAGAGATTGCAAAGACTTGGTATTATTTTTTCCTTAAATTTTTGGTAGAATTCACTAGTAAACTTTACATGCCTCCTGAGAAATCTGTATGTAGGTCAAGAAGCAACAGTTACAACTGGACATGGAACAACAGACTTGTTTCAAATTGGGAAAAGGGTATGTCAAAACTGTATATTGTCATCTTGCTTATTTAACTTCTATGCGGAGTACATCATGCGAAATGCTGGACTGGATGAAGCACCAGATGGAATTAGGATTGCAGAGAGAAATATCAATAACCTCTGGTACGCAGATGACACCATCCTTATGGCAGAAAGCGAAGAACTAAAGAGCCTTTTGATGAAAGTGAAAGAGGACAGTGAAAAAGCTGGCTTAAAATTCAACATTCAAAAAACTAAGATGATGGCATCTGGTCCCATCATTCATGGCAAATAGATATGGAAACAGTGGCAGACTTTTTTTCTTGGGCTCCAAAATCACTGCAGATGGTGACCACAGCCATGAAATGAAAAGATGTTTGCTCTTGGAAGAAAAGTTATGACCAACCTAGGCAGCATATTAAAAAGCAGAGACGTTATTTTGCCAACAAAGGTCAATCTAGTCAAAGCTATGGTTTTTTGAGTAATCATGTACGGATGTGAGAGTTGGACTATAAAGAAAGCTGAGCACCAAAGAATTGCTTTTAAACTGTGGTGTTGGAGAAGACTCTTGAGAGTCCCTTGGACTACAAGGAGATCCAACCAGTCAATCCTAAAGGAAATCAGTCCTGAATATCCATTGGAAGGACTGATGCTGAAGCTGAAACTCCAATACTTTGGCCACCTGATGCGAAGAACTGACTCATGGGAAAAGACACTGTTCTGACAGAACAGTGGCTCAGGCACTCAGACTTTTGTCCTGTCGTTGTCATACTGTCATTGAAACACATGACGTTTAATGCATGGAAGTAAAAGAGTGGATGAAAAATTATTCATTGGGTTTTCAAAATAGAATTAATATGCATTATTTCCACCTACATTCCATTGGCAAAATCTTAATAAATGTGGAGCTTAAGAAAGTCCAGATATTTCTTAACATGTGGTATAACATGCTATAATCTTGGAATTCTAGTCCAAAAAGAATCAAAGTCTGCTAAGGTAGAAACTATTTTTATGGAAAGCCCAACAGAAACATAATTGTTTGCAACAAATTGTATTTCTTTAAATCTTTTTATGGTGAATCCTTTTGTTTATGGAATTAAACCTTATGAATTATTACATATGTTAATTCAATGAAGTGTTACATTTTTATAGAAAACTTATCACTGAGTAATAACATAAACCTTCATTTGTGACTTGGATGGTTACACCCAGATTCAGGAGGCCAAGAGGTCCTAGATCTCATTAGGTACCACCACTAACTTATCAATTCTCCAGTTCCAAGGAGGGCTTAAACAACCTTACTTGGGTTTGTTCTGCACACCCAGAAAAGAACACATAGGAGAACTGATGTGGTAACTCCGAGTTCAATGTCCAGATTGCTTGGGTTCATAACCCAGCTCAGTTGCTTGTTGGCTAGAGACCTTGAGCAGATGACCTCATCTATCGATCCTCTGGGCTTCCCTGATAGCTCAGTTGGTAAAGAATCCACCTGCAATGTAAGAGACGCCAGTTTGATTCCTGGGTCAGGAAGATCTGTTGGAGAAGGGATAAGTTACCCACTCCAGTTTTCTTGGGCTTCCCTTGTGGCTCAGCTGGTAAAGAATCTACCTGTAATGCAGGAGACCTGGCTCAATCCCTGGAATGGGAAGATCCCCTGGAGACGGGAAAAGCTACCCACTCCAGTATTCTGACCTGGAGATTTCCATGGACTGTATAGTCCATGGGGTCACAGAGTCGGACATGACTGAGCAAACTTCACTTTACTTTACTCAGTCCTCTATCTCATAATCTGTGAAATGGGTTATTCATAGTACCTAATTCATAAAGTCATTGTGAAGATTAAATGAATTATCTATGTTATAGGCATTAGCTAATATTATTACTATTATTTGGCACAAAACAATGAAGAATTTTTTAAAGAAAAAGGACGAATATGTTTATTTCTTCTCTATCCATTCAGAATATATTTTGACCCTGTAGCATTACTGATTTAGCATTTTGGCTAAGTAGTGCATTACACCGCATTTGATGGTGAAAAGCGCCATACTTTTTATTTCTATGACTAGGAATGTATGGTGAACAGTCAGAATGTGGTAACACTATGTGAGATAAAAGGTCCAGATAAAAGGCAATTCCATTTGGTGTGGGCAAGGCCCACACTTCATTTAGCAGTGTACTTCTTATATATCTCCAGGAACTCAGTCACATCTTCAGGAGATCCCAAGATGATGGGCACCTTCTGATGGATGTCAGTGGGAACAATGTCCAGCACGGCTTCCTTCCCAGTGGTAGCCATTCCTCCTGCCTTCTCTATGACATAGGCCATGGGGTTACACTCATACAGTAGTCTCAGCTGGAAAACAAGAGCAGCATCCTCACACCAGAACATATTACACAGAAAAGAGACTTGTTCCATAGCAAAGTAGTGCAGAGCCAATCCAAGGTAACTGATACTTTCCCTTACCTTCCGTGAGGTTGTAAAATATCCCCCATGAGGTTGTGTGTTAAGACTGAATGGTTAATTTAATCATTTGGTTAAGTTAAGCCATCCATCAAGAGCCAGCAATAGATTGCCAGATGCATGTGAGGCAGACCACCTGGACTCAGGACTGAATGACATTTTGGCAGAACCGATGGTTCCCTTCTCTTTATAGCCCAGAGACTGGACCTAATGAGTGATTCTGTGTGTTTTGGATGGACCTTTGCCTATTCTAAAAGCATTTAAAATCCATGGCAGTGTCTGGCTGCAGACATCTGGAAAGCAGACAGGCTCCTCCGAACAGTATAATATTGTTTGCAACTCTGTACACATTCCTCTTACAATTCTCCTAAGGCTCGGGGGTTGGGATTTAGTATGCTATACATCTCGGCATTTACTTTTAAATATTAACTTTTTTATTGTATGCATTTTCATGCAGTCTGCCTACTGAGTAGACAGCTTTTTGCAGGTGTTTCCTGACTCTATTTCCATACAGGTGTCAGGGTCAGATCTCCAAAGCTGAAAATAAAAAGGGGGGAGGAACCCCAATATTTACATAAAGGAACAATTTTTTGAGGCATTAGAGAAAAGTGCTATAAAGCAGGCTAATCACATAGGTTGGGATGTCACAGGGGGCTATGATAAGAGTGGTGTTTTAAGTAAATAAGAACATCCTTGGTGAACTGGACACCACATGCCATAAACAGAGATCTGGTCATATCTGAAATACATCAATTTATAACTATCGGATGGGGATCGTTGTTCCTTCTCATATTTAAAAAGGGGGGGGGGGACAAACGGACTCTACTTGAGAAGCAAACACACTGACCCTCTGTGTAGGAGAAAAATGGCACATCCTTTCATTAGCATGAGCAAGCACAGCCCATCCCATGGCTTCCAGGAAGCCTGTAGGCATGAGACCAATGCATCAGTAACAGCTCACCTGAAAGCTCTAGGTGTCCCCAGAGATTCTTTCCTTCCATAGAAAGGTATCATTTTCTAAGCAGCAAATGTCAGCTCACTAAGTTATTTCAATTTTTTGCCTTTTGAAAAAGCAATCAAAGAAAACCTCTGTGTGGGATACATATGTGATTTGCTGCCTTGGTAATGAGGTTGGACTGTTTCATTTCACTTTATGAATGGAATTCATTTTGTCCAAGCCAAACCACATACCCACTGGAAGCATTAAGCACTTTCAGTCCCCTCCGACCATAACATCTTTACTTATCTTTAGCAACAGAAGGGCTCTCAAGAGATCATTTTTACCTGATACCACCTGACATTAACCAGGACAGCCTTTAATCTAGAAAAGAATATGCCATATACATCCTTTGCAATCTACTGCAGAGCATAACAGCTTCCGTGATCCTTCTTTCTTCCTCAGTCAAATCCCCTGGGCTGCAAATGAAATCTACTGCTGCTCCACCACTCTTTGGGGATTTATTTACCTTTCCACTGGGGCTTTTCTTGTTAGCTGGATACATAAAGATCCCTCCATAGACTAGGGTGCGGTGTACATCAGCTACCATGGAGCCCACATACCTGGAGCCATAGGGGGCTGAGTTGTCCTATAAGGTGAAGACCAGCAATAATTAGGGTTATAGAAAAGAGAGTTTTCTTTCTGTCCTCTATGCTTATTCGATTCAGCAATCAAACAGAGCACCTTTTTTGAGGTGTGTATTTAGTGATGAAAATCTGTTCCCAAGAAGCAGAAAATGGGAATAATGGAGACAGCCTCTTACATCTCATAGTAGCTCAGCTTACCCAAGGAGGCCCCGAGGAGAATGGGGCAGATTCGGGCTCTGGGGTGGGGCAGGCATTTAGCAGGGTCTGGCAGGAAGAAGGATTCTGTGGAGCTGAGCAGCAGGGACAAGGGTGAGGTTTGCATCTCACAGGAGCAGGAACTGCTCAGGCAAAGGAGAAGCTGTCTGCCTTGGGCCCGGGGAGAAGCCTGGTGCCGCTGGGGCAGAAGGCATCTCTAGGGAGAGGTGGAAGGAGAGATGATAAAGCTGGAGAGAGAGCCTGGGAGTCAGCTCCAAGGGCCCCAAGTGCCATACTAATAGCATTTGGGCTTCGTCCACAGAACACAGCAGCCTCTAGTGGTGTCAAGCTAGAATAGGACAAAATTGGATTTTCCCACATAGGACCAGCCATTTCTTCTCTTCGTTTTCAGTGATTTGTAACCTCTTTAGAGAGCTACTACAATAGATGCTTAATCTAGAGATGACATAGAAATCCATCCAGTGCTGTGGGGCTGGGCCTGGGGTGCAAGAATCACGTTTGTACTGAGATCACGGACCCCAGAAGTGAACGTGTTTTATTGCCACAACATCATTCACCTGGCTGACATGATCATCCTGATTTTCTTCGGTCAAGAGAAAGTGACAAAGGGGTGATGTCCCAGGACGGGGTTTCCAGTCCCTAGTACCTGAGTGGGAACTTAACCATAGGGGTCAGTGCATAGTGGAGTCCACTTACTTCCACCCCATCCCCCACCTTTCCTCTCCAGGGTAAATCATGAATCAACACATTTCTGAAAGCTCAGGGACCATCTCCTCACTTACTGGGGGGAACTTCTTCCTCTGGACATATTCGGTGAGGGCAGGATCAAAGTCCTTCGCATAGCCCTCATTGAGGCTGTAGATGCTCCCTTTCTTTTTGATCTTCACATCCCTGTCCACCAAAATGAACTCTCCAATGGCCTGTGAAACAGAAAGGAAAGTGAAGAGGTGAAGATGTCTCCTCCAGGCCTACAGGAGAGGGTCGCAGATCAGGTTGGGGGAATGGGGGGCTCAAGGCCTGAGGTCACACCTGTGCTTTAATACATGCTTCAGTACAAAGAGCTTGGATTTTGTTTTTTCAACTGAAGTGTAATTGACATAAGATTATGTTAGTCTCAGGTATACAACATAACGCTTCCATATTTGTGTATGTATGTTGTGAAATGATTTACCAGCAAGAGAAATCCTTGGCCTGGGAAAGGTGTGCCTTTGGGAAAAAAAGAAAAAGATGAGACTAGAGCTAGGATATCAGGAGAAGAGATGGGCACCCAGTGTTCATGGCTGCTCTTATCTTCGCTTTCCGGTTTTTGTTTCTGTCTTGAGGTCATTTTCCCCAAGTACCCTGAGTTTACCGCATGTATAACTTCCAATGCCTTTGCTCACTAATCTGAAGACTGTTTCTCAGAACTCAAGCTTCCACAAAGTCCCAGCACTAAGACGATGCCTTGAGGGCTTAGATTCTTCAATGTTAATGTTAAGTTGCTTCAGTCAACTGACTCTAAGATTCTGTGGACTGTATAGCCTGCCAGGCTCCTCTGTCCATAGGGTTCTCCAAGCAAGAATACTGGAGTGGGTTGCCATTTGGGAGATTTGAATTTGGGAAAACAGTCTCACATCACTACTGGAGCTCTGGACTGTTTGGGGCTTCTCCATGTCCCTGATAAGAGAGTGATTGAGGCTCTACCCATCTGAGAAGGAAGTTGCTCCAGAGACAGGCAAATTAAGAAGGGAGGCCCTCCCATGGACACATCTCTCCCTAGCCACTTATTCCCATAGCAAAGCTTGGTTCCTGCCAATATGGAGCACATTGGAACTAGAGAGGAAGGGAGGGGGGAGAGAGGAGTGTAGGGAGAGAAAAGAGATGAGAATTAACAGTGGCCACTGAAAGGTACCACTGTGGGTGATTTTTTTTTTTTTCTCCTCTATGAGTTTTTTGGTGAAAGTCTAGAAAATGAAGCCACTGCACAAGTGCTCATGACGCCATGCTTCACAGGCACCTCACCCTGGTACCTGGCCAAAGCATCCTACCCATGGAGGGGTGAGTCTCTTGTACATGAAGAAAAGAGACTGAAAAGCCTTTCTTACTTTAAAGCTTGCTAGAGAGGCACATAAAGCTGTTGCAGTCTTTTTAGCAGAAACTGTCAGCCAAAATGAAATGATTAGAGGCTCGCCCCCACCCCCCACCCCCCACTCCGCAGGCATGGGGAGCAGAGGCTTTGTCAGCAATGGGGAGGGCACCCAGCAGGAAGGAGGGCAGCCAGCCTGCACGGTTCTTTCAAACACTGAGTGCCCACTAGGCATGAGGACAGCAAGAGACTATGAAACACACAGAAACTTACTCCCAGACAGAACATCTGCAATCTTGAAACAAGAAGAGATTTAATGTTTCCATCAGTCAAAGGTAATAGAGAAGTCACCAGAAGAATGTCTGGGGAAGAGGTAAATGCCCAGCAAGAGGATAAATTCACAAACATCAGTGATTTCGGAAACCAATCCCTGGGGTCAGTGTGAACTTTGCTCTGGGTCTGCCACTGTTTTCCACTGAAATAACGTCCTTTGGAGGCTTGAACTAGTGCCATTTCCCTACCTTTGTTTATTTGTTAAGTACCAGTATGCCAAGGAGCCAAAGTCCAGTTGTGCAACAGTACAGAGGACAAAGGCAGCCTGCGTTCCAATTTCTACGACCTGCCACCCACACACCCTGAGGCCCCCCACCAGCAGCCTGCTCCTCACAGGATTCCAGTAGGTAATGGTACCTAGTGTTCAGTTTGTTAGCAAAATGCACCAAATAAATAAAGTGCTTCATTAAATGTTATCTGAGGACATTTCTAAAACTGAAAGGTTATTTACAAACGCAATTCTTTTTCCCTTGGGACACTTGACCAAAGGCATACCTATTGAAGATGATTCTATGGAGTCCATATCAAAGGTGGGTTTAATTGGGCAAAGTATTTAAAGAGAGTTCTTTGCCTGGTTTATCTGCTCTGTTAAAACTGTCATCTAACAGAGTAAATAAACAACCCTAATTAATAGACATATGGAAGAAATTATCCTCAAATTAAAATTGCTAATGAATATTTTTCATGACACCTTGGGCTCCTCTTCATGAGGGAGTTTCCTCTATAAGGTAGACTAAGAAATTATCTTCATTTCCTTATTTCCACTACCTCAAGCTCATCAAAGTCTTTCAAAACCACAAGGGTTCACTGAAGGTTTGCATGCACTGAAGCTTGCATTTCATTTGATGTTGCAATGCACATCAAATGAATCTGGGAGCTAATTTTGAAGAAATGAGGCAGTCTACTGCTTCAGCTGGGACACCCATTCACCTCAGGAAAATAAACGGGTAATGGAGAGAGTGGGTGGCAAACAGACCATCTATGGGCCCCATCTGGTCTATAAACGTGCTTTAGTTGGCTAGCACAGTGTTTTACACATCCAGAAGCCTAACATTTTCTAAAAATCCAGTGTTTCTTGAAACACTGGAAGCCGTGGAAGAGTGAGCCGCTATTCCCAAGGAGTAACCACCACTGTACCTCCCCAGTTCCCTGCCACCCCCCACTGCCCATCACAGCACCCGCCATCCTGCCCACTCCAGCACACTCCACTCATTTGTGTGGCCTGCCCAGCCCAGCAGGCATCTGAGTCAGCTCAGTAATGTCCACCCTAAAGAATTCATTGTGGAACCGAGACTCCCTCTTGTGCTCTGGACAGACACCATTTGTCACCTCAGATGTACACATATGGTCCATCCATCTCTCTACCCTGCTTCCCCACCTCATCATCTCTGTCCCTCCATGGGCCTCATCTTCCACCTTTAGGAACTGACTCCCACTGCCACACACACAACAGACACTCACAGCCACCAGCCAAGCACCTAACTTCGCCCCCCACTCCGGGATCTCTCACCGGGTCCAGCATGAAGCAGTTGACTCCATTCACCATGGCCAGGACCAACATGGTGGCACTGCCATAGAGCGCATAGCCAGCAGCCACCAGGTTCCGGCCTGGCTGCAGAGCGTCCTTCTCAGAAGGGTCATCTTTCGAAATCTAGGACAAGAAAGAAAACAAAACACATTCTTGTTTTGTTCTGTTTTGTGGTTCTTTTTGCAGTTCCTCCCTTAGCAAGATGCATTATCAAGGTGCTCTCCTAATGAAATAGGGCATCTTCCTGGATGGGGGGTGCGCAGGGGCACGGAGGAGCACTTCCTCCACACACCAGTCATATCCTGATTATATTACCACAGCGACCTTCCCACCAAAACCCAAATTTCCTGCATCTGGATCCATCGTTCCAATCTGAGTCCTCCTTCAATCTTTCTAATTTGATATTCCTCATTTCTCCATTATCACTCTCAAAAAAAGAGCATGCCTCCATGCCAGCGCCCACTAATTTAATCTTATTACAGGCATCAATGTCTTTCCCTTGCCTACTCTATCTTTATTTAAACAAATTAAAACTGGGCTCCACGGCTACCAGTCTGGCGAGGAAATCAATTTCCTGAGCTCCTGCCAGTTGTGGCACATACTCCAGTGAGCAACATGCTCCATAGTCACACAAAGAAATTCTCAGAAATACAGACACTATCTCTCCAGGGCCATTACCATGCAGAACAATGCTCTCCATGTTTTTAACCATGACCCACAGTAAAAAATACATTTTATATCACAAACCAGTACCAATACAACTACAAAAATTTAATAAAACAATACTTACACTTAGAACATCACATCTACTCTAATCTTCTTTGTTCTTCATTAAAAACACAGCCCACTGGGTCAGTGCCTCCATTTGTTCCCTAATACTAAGGAAGGGAACAACTTAAGGGCATGGCTCCTAAGCAGTAGTCACTAATAATTATCTTCTTAACAACTGGCCTTTATGGTCCTCAAAAAAGCCTCAAACAAATCTTTCTGCTTGAAAACTCTCTACTTGAATTCAAACAGAAATGAAAATGAGCAGTTTCTGAAAATTTCATTTATTCCTTCCCCAACCACAGATTCTAGGGCCTGAGAATAAATAAGGGAACTCACATCATGATACTGGAGATGGAGGTCACCTCAGCAAACACATTCCTGGTAATTTTTCCTATAACTTTTGAATGTGTGGCCCAGAGTCCATGTACCTCAGAATCACTTGAGAAGTTTATTTAAAATGCAATTCTGAGCCTGTGACCTTTACTAAGTCAGATTTTCTAAAGTGGGCCCTGGGAATCCACATTTTACCATGCACCATAGGTGACTCTCACACTGAAGCTTAAGAACTACTTATGTAAAAGGAAGAGTCACAAAAAATCACCTCTTCCCTTTTTTTTTCTCGTATCTCCAAGCTTTGTGTTTAATAGTTTTCATCTAGATGGTTGGTTGTTTTCTTGGCTGGTTGGCTTGGGCCAAGTTATTTGATTTGGTTTGGTCTGTATTCACAGGGTAGTTCAGTGCAGCTAAACACAGTATTAAATATTTGAGTTGTTTCCTCAAACTCCAAATTTTACAAGTGCACAACCTTGAAAGAGGAACTGACTTCCTTCAAAACCAGGGATATAATGGGAAGAACACAGGTGGGCTCTAAACATCTCCTCTATCATAACTAAACCCTGCAGGTACAGCACAAAATAGAACAAAGTCAGTATGTAAACAGATAAGCTGACTGGAAGCCCCTGGAGGCTTGGAGTAGTCACATTCTACCAAGTCCCTCAGAAAGTCACCTCATCCAGAATCATCCATGACTGCCTGTGGCACAAGAAAGAACAAGCTTGTATTTCCCAGATGGTCCATTGGTAAAGAATCTGTCTGCCAATGAAGGGGCTATGGGTTCAATTCGGGAAGAGTCCATATGCCCCAGAGCAACTAAGCCCATGTGCAACAATAAGAGAAATCACAGCAATGAGAAGAAACAGCACCACAACCAGAGAGTAGCCTCTACTTGCTGCAAATAGACAGAGCCCTCTTGCAACAATGAAGACCCAGCACAGTCAAAAACTTTAAAAAAAAAAATTTTTTTTTAAGAATTAACTACTTTTCCCTGAAATACTGTCACCAAATAATCTCAACCCTTCAACTTCCTTGCGTGGAATAAGAAATGGTAACATTATCGAGTGATGTTTTAAGGGCCACTTGATTTCACATTCCAGGATGTCTGGCTCTAGATGAGTGATCACACCATCATGATTATTTGGGTCATGAAGATCTTTCTTGTATAGTTCTTCTGTGTATTCTTGCCACCTCTTCTTAATATCTTCTGCGTCTGTTAGGTCCATACAATTTCTGTCCTTTATTGAGCCCATCTTTGCATGAAATGTTTCCTTGGTATAGTGGAGGTGAAGGAATTCCAGTTGAGCTATTTAAAATCCTGAAAGATGATGCTGTGAAAGTGCTGCACTCAATATGCCAGCAAATTTGGAAAACACAGCAGTGGCCACAGGATGGGAAAAGTCAGTTTTCATCCCAATCCCAAAGAAAAGCAATGCCAAAGAATGCTCAAACTGCCACAAATTGCACTCATCTCACATGCTAGTAAAGTAACACTCAAAATTCTCCAAGCCAGGCTCCAGCAATACGTGAACCGTAAACTTCAAGATGTTTAAGCTGGTTTTAGAAAAGGCAGAGGAACCAGAGATCAAATTGCCAACATCTGCTGGATCATGGAAAAAGCAAGAGAGTTCCAGGAAAACATCTATTTCTGCTTTATTGACTATGCCAAAGCCTTTGACTGTGTGGATCACAATAAACTGTGGAAAATTCTGAAAGAGATGGGAATACCAGACCACCTGACCTGCCTCTTGAGAAATCTGTATGCAGGTCAGGAAGCAACAGTTAGAACTGGACATGGAACAACAGACTGCTTCCAAATAGGAAAAGGAGTACGTCAAGGCTGTATATTGTCACCCTGCTTATTTAACTTCTATGCAGAGTACATCATGAGAAACGTTGGGCTGGAAGAAGCACAAGCTGGAATCAAGATTGCCGGGAGAAATAACAATCACCTCAGATATGCAGATAACACCATCCTTATGGCAGAAAGTGAAGAGGAACTAAAAGCCTCTTGATGAAAGTGAAAAGGAGAGTGAAAAGTTGGCTTAAAGCTCAACATTCAGAAAACTAAGATCATGGCATCCGGTCCCATCACTTCATGGGAAATAGATGGGGAAACAGTAGAAACAGTGGCTGACTTTATTTTTCTAGGCTCCAAAATTACTGCAGATGGTGACTGCAGCCGTGAAATTAAAAGACACTTACTCCTTGGAAGGAAAGTTATGACCAACCTAGACAGTGTATTAAAAAGCAGAGACATTACTTTGCCAACAAAAGTCTGCCAAGTCAAGGCTATGATTTTTCCAGTGGTCATGTCTGGATGTGAGAGTTGGACTGTGAAGAAAGCTGAGCGCCAAAGAATGGATGCTTTTGAACTGTGGTGTTGGAGGAGATTGTTGAGACTGCAAGGATATCCAACCAGTCCATCCTAAAGGAGATCAGTCCTGGGTGTTCATTGGAAGGACTGATACTAAAGCTGAAACTCCAGTACTTTGGCCACCTCATGTGAAGAGTTGACTCATTGGAAAAGACTCTGATGCTGGGAAGGATTAGGGGCAGGAGGAGAAGGGGACGACAGAGGATGAGATGGCTGGATGGCATCACAGACTCGATGGACATGAATTTGAGTGAATTCCAGGAGTTGGTGGTGGACAGGGAGGCCTGGTGTGCTGTGATTCATGGGATTGCAAAAAGTCGGACACAACTGAGCAACTGAACTGAACTGAGCACTATCTATGATCCACATGCTCAAAAGAAATACAAAGTAATTCCATCTAGTCATGGAGGTGGAGGAACTTTTTCCTAGCCCCAACCCCTTTCTAATGCCCAACCTCCTCCAAACCCCCAGCAATGAATGCCTTTGTTCAAAAAGAACCTATTACAGTCTCATGTGGATGCTCACAGGCCAATGTGCATAAAGCTTGGCAAAAATTAGAAAGCCTCGGACCCTACCTTTTTCTGCTTATCATAGGCCACCACCCACTGCAGGTATTGCTTTGTTTTAACCCATGCTACTCCATATAGAGCATAAAAGACACCATGGATTCTGGAGACTTGAGGTGGTGGAGGAGAATGTCAGGCACAAGTGGTGTGAGGCTGTCATGTCAACAGTCTCCCCACAGAGAGAAAACACAACCCTCCCTAGAAGTTCTCACAGGGCATTTGGCAGCATCTCCAGTAACTCAGCCAATATTACTCACTACTGTACCAACCTAGTGCACAAAAAATATATATAAAATGAGGTCCCTGCTCTCAGGGGGTGTATAATCTGGAGTGAACATCAGCTGATTTTGCCTGGCCAGCATGCTTCACTCTTCTGCTGACAACTGAACTTTAATCTTCCTTAAGATACCATCCCCCTCACTCTTAGCTCCAATGGTGGGCACATGACCCTGGCTTGACCAGTCAGATCATTGCATGCCTAAGACCACAGTGACTGCTTGAGAGATGGACTCATGACTTAAGTCAAGCCAAGCAGGGCTGATGAGGTGAAATCCCTGTTGAAACTGTTGGACAAGAGTTTTCCATCTTCTTTTACTTCTCTATTTATCTTTCGGCTGGGATGGGTCTTCATTGCCGCATGCGGGCTTTCTCTAGTTGCAACAAGTGGAGGCTGTTCTCCCTTGTGGTGCATGGGCTTCTCATTGCAGTGGCTTCCCTTGTTGAGGAGCACAGGCTCTAGGTGCACGGGCTTCAGGAGCTGCAGCATGTAGGTTCAGTGCAGTGGGCTCTAGGGCAGCCGGGCTCTAGAGTGCAGGCTTAGTAGTTGTGGCACGTGGGCTTAGTTGCCCTGTACATGTGGAATCTTCAGGATCAGGGATAGAACCCATGTCCCCTGCACTGGCAGGTGAATTCTTAACCACTGGACCATCAGGGAAGTCTAAGTTTTGCATCTTCTGTTTGAGTCACTGAAAGGATTGAATGTAAGCCCAGACCTACTGGGAGCCATTCTTCTACCAGAAAGGAGGGAGCTATAGAGATAGAGAGAAAGTGTCCTGTTATGTGAGTGTCTGAGTCCTTGAAAACAGCTGTACTACCCAGTGGACTTTCTAGTCACATACACCAATCATTTTCCATTCTCTTCCCTTCTTCCTTTCTTTCCTTAAGTTGGTTTGAATTGTGAAACTGTGTGTTGAATATTAATAGAAAAAACAAGTAATATTAATGGCTACTATTTATTGAGCACTTTTTATGGGCCAGGCACTATTTTCATTGCTGTTATGCTTAATTTTCAATATATTCTCCTTATGGATAAGGAAACAAGAGGTTATATTGCCCAAGGTCCCACAAACCTAGTAAGTGTCAATGTCAGGAAGCCATATTCCATATGGCTATTAAGTCTCTCTGTGTCCAGTTAAGGGAAGTGAATTGGATTCTGGAGCTGGTAGAGCACTTCTGAAACTCTGCTTTTAGTTTTGGGGACTGGATATTTTTAATGGATATTAAAAATTAGGATGTATCCAATAGAGGGTAACACACTAGAGAGAGGTCGAAAAATCATCTCACATGAAAGATATTTAACTTAAGATTTAAAAGAAAGGGCTTTCCACGTGGTGCTAGTGGTAAAAAAAAAAAAAAAAAAACCCTCCTGCCAATACAGGAGACTTAAAAGAAATAGACTTGGTTTGATCCCTGGGTCAGGAAGATCCCCTGGAGAAGGAAATGGCAACCCACTCCAGTATTCTTGCCTGGAGAATTCCATGGGCAGAGGACCCTAATGGGCTACAGTCCATAGGGTCGCAAAGAGTTGGAAACGACTGAAGTGACTTCACATGCTTCAAAAGAGAGAGAGAGGAGGGCAAAAAAGCCATTTTCAAGCATGTAAAAGAATCTTATTTTCTAATGATACAAAAGGCCATTATGAGCAACAGGGAGACAGATTTTGATTCAATATTTGGACAAACGCTCATTCAACACCTCAGGAAAATTCTACCCCTTCTGAATATCTCCAGCCAGAGGCAGGGTGAGACTTCTGGAGGTGCCATGGCAGGAACTTCATAGAAACACTGGACCACAGGTCCTAAGAGATCCCTTTGGAGCCTGTTTCCAGGCATCTTGTGGGCAAGACCAGCTCACTGTTGCTGGATTCCAGTTACCAACTGATGTTATGCCACTGAGTGGGTGCACCAGGAAGCTGAATTCCAGCCCAGAACCAGCTCTGCAGAAAGCAGGAGAAAGTGAAAGTGAAAGTGAAGTCGCTCAGTCATGGCCAACTCTTTGCAACCCCATGGACTGTAGCCTACCAGGCTCCTCCCTCCATGGGATTCTCCAGGAAAGAGTACTGGAGTGGGTTGCCATTTCCTTCACCAGGGGATCTTCCTGACCCAGGGATCGGACCCAGGGATCAGACCCGGGTCTCCCACATTCCAGGCAGATGCTTTAACCTCTGAGCCAGGAGAGATCTCCTTTAAAACATCAGACATTTCAGTATTTATGCCCTGTAAGCTCTCAAATGGCTTCAAACAATCAACAAGGCTTTTGAAAACTGAAATGACTTAAAGGCAATGTGACACTCATCACCTCTCTCAATCTTTAAGAGAGTCACTTCAGGTTTATTGAGAAGAGTGTGGAGATGCACTGTTGAGTTCTTCCAGTATTTGTAATTCAAGCTGCTGTTGCAAGCTGTTTTTATTTTTTTCAGTTGATAGTGTCAGTTTCCCAATATTTTTTTTTCCTTAAAAGAGTCTTTATTGGGGGAGGGGGCTTGAGGCAGAAACTGGGGCTGGCAAACGTTAACGCTGCTTTAGCTTTGGTTGAGTCATTAACCGGAAGTCTGCCTCTATATGAAGAATTTTGCTACAAAGCTCTCTTGTATACTATAATATTTAGGTCTGCTACCTTGCAGGTAAAATTACATGCCTGCATACCTATACCAAGAATGGAATATTTCATGGTATGACTTGAAAGATTAATTCCCGCCTTTGTCTTTCTGGTATAAGTATTAGAACCTTCAATTACTTAAACTGCCTCCCAGCCAAGACAAATGCAAAATTTATCTCAGTAACAAAAGAAAACTGTCCCATGGTGGTCCTACTTTCCATGTTTGAAAGGAGATTATGTGCAATGCTAGACAGCAAGTCACTTTGAAAAGTAAAGCACTATTGCAGTCTCACTTCTTAAGTTATGGCCTCTATATCCCAGAATGGGGGAGTTGGAGGAACCTTGGAGGTCAGCTGAATTAGCCACCTCATCCATTAAGATGAAGGAAAGGGCTCAGCCTCAAAGGCATCTGTAAAGTTTTATTTCTAAAATAAACAAGAGGGCTGAAGACAAGATGACACATTTTAGATTTCATCGTGTTTTATGATGGACTCACAGGTATTTATCTATTTTTCACTTGTCTGTATATTTGAACTCTCTTCCACCAACATCCACCCCCCAGCCCTCCATGCACAGACTTAAAGAGAAGCTTTAGAGGTAGAGTTCCTGCACAGGTCATGCGGGTAGAAGAGACACAGGGCAGAAATCTGGATCCCCATGCTGTACCAGTGTGCTTTCTGTAATTTATAGCAAAGGAGTTTAGGGTCAGCAAACTCCTCCCATAAACCAACAAAGAGTAAATATTCTAGGCTTTACTGTCACAGTCCTTATCACAACCACTTAACCCTGCCTGTGTAGTGCAAAATCAGCCAAAGGCAACATGTAAACAAGAGAGCTGACCATATGCCATTAAAACTTTATTTATGGAGACTGAAAATTAAGCTTCATATAAATGTCACGGGTCATGAAATATTACTCTTTCTTTTTAGCCATTCAAAAATGCCAAAGAGTCATTTTTTGTTCACAGGCCATAGTAATCAGGCAATGGGCTAGATTTGGCAGGGGGAGACCATAGTTTGCAGACTTGATTTAGAAAATTTAAAGGATAGTTTTGATATAATCCCTACTGTTTCACACTCTCACAATTCTCAGTTCACATGGTTATCAGTACTACAGCTATGCACCATCTCTTCCCACCTACCTCTTACTACATTTTCTTTTAACAACTTAATAGATTTTTGCTATGCAGTTAATGCTGGAAAAAGTCATAACTTGAGAAATAAAGGTTTTTTCTTTTCTGGTGGCTCAGATGGTAAAGAATCTGTCTGTGATGTGGGAGACTTGTGTTTGATCCCTGGGTTGGGAAGATCCCCTAGAGAAGGGAAAGGCTACTTACTCCAGTATCCTTGCCTGGAGAATTCCATGGACAGAGGAGTCTGGCAGGCTACAGTCCATGGGGTCACAAAGAGTTGGACACAGCTGAGTGACTAACACTTTCACTGTGGGGCTTCCCTGGTTACTCAGCTGATAAAGAATCTGCCTGCAATGCAGGAAACCTCGGTTCAATTCCTGGGTCGGAAAGATCCACTGAAGAAGGGATAGGCTACCCCCTACATCAAGCCTCATGGGGTTTCATGATGTACAATCTGGCTGTGCCATCAACAGTGAAACAGGACTGGATGTTCAACCTTAACTCTACTTTTGATCCCAAACCAGCTGCTTGATCCATTACATTTTACCTTTTTGTAGATGCCAAAGATGGTTCCAATGGACACAAGGCAGTCGATGTTGGATGATCCATCAAGGGGATCAAAACAGACCACATATTTACCCTGAACAGAAAAGAAAGAAAATATTAATACAACTTTGCTTTAAAAATGAATACACTGTACCAAAACAGAGAATATACACTAAGAGGTTAAAAGAAGAAATCTAAGGGGAAATTCAAGAAATCTGTGTATTTATACTCTGTCGGGGAAGGTATGAGATGATACACAGAGTGAAAACAATAACAAATATATATCAAAAGATCATTAGGAAGAGAAACACAGAATAGGAGGCATAGATGAAGGTGAGAAATACAAGTATTAAATAATAATTTATTATATCATTGATTTGAATGAATCATCATTCTGGTTTGAGTTTCGTGTCAGTCAAGGAAGAAGAAAAACAAGATTAGTCACTTCATTCTCTTTATTCATAAGGGAAATGTTAGTTGCTCAGTCGTGTCTGACTCTTTGTGACCCCATGGACCGTAGCTTGCCAGTCTCCTCTATTCATCCATGGAATTCTCCAAGCAAGAATACTGGAGTGGGTACCCATTCCTTTCTCCAGGGGATCTTCCCAACTCAGGGATCAAAACCATGTCTCCCACATTGCAGACAGATTCTTTACTGTTTGAGCCACAGATGTTATAATTTAGGTGAAATAAAGTCAACATTAAGGTCTATAAGAAAATTTTCATGTAGTTCCTACAGATGACACTTGGGGTTACAATGCAGAGTTCTCACCCATATTCTTATTATAATTCCCAAAGGCAACAACCCTCAACTGTAGTGGAACTACCAAAGATTCATTCTATGGACAGGATTTTCAGTGGTACTCTGGAGCTGACTGGTATTGGTTCTCAAGAGCCAATTGTGCATGTCTCTTCCCAACTCTATTTTCAGTGATGTCATGTTGATAACTTAAAATCAATTATGGGACACTATTTCACAGTTTCAAGTGACAAGTGCTACAAATGAAAGATTTTTTTTTCTAATAGAGAGACAGTTTACCAGCATATCACTGGAAATTTTCCATCTCCAAGGTAGCCACTTTAATATGTGGTTTTTAAATTTTTGCATCAAATTAAGGCAGTTCTCTGATTCCCTGGCTTCTTGCTCTTAACAAATCCTTCTGGACAATGCAGGAGAAACTGTCATCAGGAAAACAGGAGTATGCTTATCACTACAATACATTGTAATCAGAGAAGTTGGGCTGACAAAGAATATTAAACAGCAAATTCAGTCCTAAAATGAACATGCCCAAAACTGACAAGTACCTTTAGAAACACAGCAGAGAACAATATGAACTTCAGTAGTATTTTAGGAATGACATAAAGCTATCAAATCGGATGTGACTCTCCATTCCTCTTATAAAAGTCAGATTGGATATCAGGCAGTATCTTTAAATTGACCTTCTGTTGCTTTTTTCTCATCATACTCCTTCATGTCCTCAATTCATCTCAAACAGGGAAAGATAGTAAGCTATATAACTGCATTTTTCTACTCAAAAGGTATTATTAGTGTTATGTGATTGTTGTTCAATAAAACCTGGATATACCCTTTCATTCACTTTTTCAACAATAATCCGTTGTTGATCCCCTACAATGTATCAGGTATTGTGCCAGATGCTGGGATACAGAGAAGAATAGAAATTAGTCTCTGCCCTCAAGAAGCAATCAGATTGAAGTGGAGCAGGACCCTATAGGGTTTCTTAGGAGAGATCCTCTCCCCCACCCCTATGTCCTCTGCCTGCCTTTTGTCTGTAGAAAAACACTTTGGCCAAAGAATAAATTCAATCATAGAAGTGACAAAATTCAAAAACAAAAGAAAACAATCAAGGAAGACCAAATAACAGTTTAGTCATTAAACAAAGTCAAGAACCTTCATTTCTTTCTTCTGAGCCATATCCCTTGAGCTGTTTTGCAGATGCTGAATCCCCCACCAGGTAGAAGAAGTTACCTACATGAAAACCAGGCTAACCATCAAGCTTACACAATTATTTTTAAGAACTAGCTTCAAGGAGATGGGAACAAACTGACCCTGGAGTTGAAGATTAGCTGTATTTAAAACAATCAAGATGACACTGATCAGACCACTACATGGCCAATTTCAAGACTGTCAGAGCCAACTGTGCTGTTCAGCATACAGCTCCTTCCCTCTGCCTATAACCCCCTGAAACTCCCCTCTAAAAACTTTTGCCCCTAGATCAGCAGCAGGGAGTTTGTTCTTTGAGACATGAGTCCACCTTCTCCCCAACATTACTGGTTTCCTCAATAAAGCTATCTATCCTATTACCCAACACTTGTCTCTCAGTGGGCTTCCCTTGTGGCTCAGCTGAGAAAGAATCTGCCTGCAATGCAGGAGACCTGGGTTCTATCCCTGGGTTGGGAAGATCTCCTGGAGAAGGGAAAGGCTACCCACTCCAGTATTCTGGCCTAGAGAATTCAGGCCTAGTTCTCTGGCCCAGAGAACTATACAATCCATGGGTTGCAAAGAGTCGGACACAACTGAGCAACTTTCACTTTCACTTTTTTTCTCTCAGTATGTGATTCTTGAGCAACGTAAGTTTGATAACAAGATTAATAAGATCCCAATGGGTTCCAATGCATGAATCACTGATAGGAACTGCCAGCAGTTTAGACTGGCAGAAAGGTTGGTTGTGAAGACTGGAAACTAGGTGAATGGAGATGAAGCAAAGGCTGTAGTTAACAGAAGACAGACTTTGTAGAGCTTTGAACGTGACAATTAAAAGACGTGGAGATAAATATGAGTATATTTGAGTCTCTCCCATGAATGAGCACATAGGAGAGATGATAACAGAATGGACTGTGGTGAAAGCGCAGACAGGAGAGGACAGTCTGAGATATGGCAGTGAGGAGGAATCTGTGAAATGATGACTGGTGGTTCAGGAGGGATCTAGGGTGAGTCTTAAGAATCCAGCTTGTTTGAACAAGTGGAGTCATTGATGAAGCCAGAAAGAAAAATGATTACATTAAAACCCTCAGCAGCATGGGAGCAGACCCACCCTTTTCTCAGGTTCGACTATGATGGCATGTTTGTCTTCTTCTGACACAAGAACACAGGTGGCAAAAGATGACTTTAACACATTAACAACCAGATCATTGGAGAGGACATCCAGCTTCTTCACTTGATCTCCCGTCACATTCGTAGTGCCAGCTATTCCATAGCTAGAGGGGAAAAAAAGCCACAAAAAGATGAGCCATGAACACCAGAATGTTAATGCATCTATAAAGTCACTAAAAGAGAGCATTTGGCATGGTTTAGAAGAAATGAAAGGAGATGCATGGTTTGGGAGAAACAGAATGAGAAGGATGGCCATCTATCTGGAATGGCTTCTGGAAGGAAGGCAATATTGTCACTCACTCACCTGTCCAATGCCTAGCATGATAACCAGCACAGCTTTGTGGTTAAATCCATGTTTCTCAGCCTTTTTTTCATTATGGCCTAAGGAGGCTTTTTTTTTTTTCTCTAACACACTCCCCCAGGAAAATTTAATATTACAGATGCAGTGTGTCTATTTACACACTATATGTCCATATGTTTCATACCTAAAATGACTGTTTTGTTCACCACCACCAATAACCAATTTTTACCCCTGAATGCATGAGTTTATGCACAATGAGTTAGGTGAGAGACAAAGCAAGTAAAGAAACCTTCTGTGTGGGAAGGAGCCTGAGATGGGAACTAAGCCAAGGGATCTACGGATTTATAGCTGACAAGATCCTAAAAGAAAATAAATATTGACAGATCTCACCACCTCCTTTTATAGAGGAAGCTCACTCTAAGACACCTTCTCTAAACTGGAGCAGCAGAGCAGAGGTGAGAAGCTCACTTTGATTTCCAGGCCAGGCCCCTCCTGGTGGAACCTCACAACCTCCAGCAGGAGTCCTAGGGGCTGGAGGGAGTGGGAAGTCCGAAGTCCTTACTTTATTTGCAAGGTACCTGCAAATCAGTAATTGTGGAATTCCCAGAAACCAAATAGTTGGTCCAAAGTAGAGCCTACTTTGTTAGAGTAAGGGAAGAAAAGGGTTGTCACAGCCTGGGGTTGAATAGGAACACTGAAAGGAGGGGAAATGTTTTTGAGGAAGAAAGCACAGAACATGAGAAGAGGCTGGATGTGGAGAGGGAACGCGTAAGAGCGTTGAAGATAATGCCAAACAGCTGAGAGTGGGCGTTATGGGGCACCCTGGCTGAGACTGCTGGGAGCACTTATCTGGGGACTGACTGTCATGGTGTTCACTGCTTCAACTCTTGAAGATGCATTTTCTCTACACATAACTTGGAAGACTCTGGCTGGCCAAAACTGAGCCAGCACCCAAATGGCTCATCTGGCCTGACTCTCTCCAGGAAGTAACTCCAGTTATCACCGAGCCCATTCTCCAGTGTCGTCTCCAGTGTCGTCTCCCGCCCACCTGGAAACATCATCTCATCCCTCCAGCCCTCCTCTGCACCCTTTTCTTTTCATTATGTCAGTCCTATTTCATGAATGAAAGACCAAGGGGTCTATCAGACTTGTAGCTGAGGTTTTGCTTCTCCTCCCACACAATCTCTTTTTCACTTCAATTGTGAGGCTGATGCTGATGAAGAAGGAAGGCAGCCAAATTCTGGGTTGAACTAGGGCCTGGCTGGACCCAACCACTCATTGGCCTCCATCTCCCTCAACAGCCCTACTGGCACCAATTGGCTGTCTTTCCTAGCCTGACATTTCCACCATTAAAATCATCACTAATTCAAAAGGGCAAACAACATTGATGGAAAAGAATATGGGCTTCCTGACCAAGACCTGGCTCAGCCCTCAGCTCTACAAATCCTTTGCTTTCTCTGAGCTCTCCTTTTCACTCATGAACATGGAGGGCAATGATGCCTCATGGGGCTGTTAAAGGATTACACACATCACATATACACAAAGGGCTTAGCACAGCCCTTGACTCTCAATGTTAAATCCCTTGTTTGCCCACTAAAAGGAGCACTCATTAAGAATCTGCAGTACTATGGGAGGGTTCTCAAGATCCCCCTTGCTTCACCCATCATCATGTTGCCATGATTGTTTAACTTTTAATTCCATGAGGATGAGGACAGAAGGGTATGTTTTCTCCCACTGTGTCCCAGCTTCCATCACATAGTAGGCCCTCAAGCAATACTTGCTAAAAAGTATCCACTGAAGAGAATAGAAACTCAAGCCTGAAGAAATGAGTATAGTAATCAGTAGACTTCAAGGTCACTCCACACCCTGGAGTGTGGAGGAAGCCTCTGGCACAGTCCCCAGAGGGACTGGCCTATGGGGACAGCTCCAGGGAGGCCTGGGGGGCTGGGACAGGTGGATGAGCCACCAAGGCAAGCATGGGCAATATCTATTTTCCATGTTCCACCTGCTCAGGCACCTGGCTCAGTGAGATGGGTGAAGAGCAGTCAGGCCTCAGCCCTCTCACTCAAAATCTTCCCAGAGGTCTGTGCGATTATTTATTCTGCAAATATTTTTTGTCCCCACTGTACTGAGTGCTGGGGTTACAGTGCTAAACAAGATGTCATTCAGCATCTAACCCTCATGGAGCTTAAGTGAGAAGTGAGTGAGGAAAACAAGAAATCAATACATACTTCTGAATGAATAAGATAATGTCAGAAAGTGACAGGTGCTCTCATTTTAATAAAAGGAAACAAGGTGCTGGGGGACGGCTGGGAAAGGGTCAAGATGGTCAAGGAAGATCTTACTGCGAGGGAGCAGTTCCAGCTGAAGGATACTTTGGATGTTTTCCAAACAAAAATGAAGCTATGACAAAGCCCTAAGAGAGTCCAAATAAACCAGCCAGTAATGATTCCAAAGAACAGCTCTGGGTTAGTAATTTATCCAAAGGACTTTGTTTTTCACAAATTTCCAAATGGGAGGGGTTGCTCTGTGCACATTTATACAAGTGACTTTTTAAACCTCAAAGTCTTTCCCATGCTGTGGGCTACAAGAGGCTGTAGTCAGCCTCAGGGCAGCTGGCTCATCCAGCCGGGACCACCAGCCAGGTTCCACACTGCTGTTCTAGGGTTATAAGGTGGCTCCTGCCCTGGGGTCACACCACCTCTCATGGGGAGTCAGGAGGGGCCATATAACAGCTGCAGGGTGAACACTGTGGGGGACACTCACCACACCAGAACCCAAATGGCCATCTTCATGGCCAAACCATGCAGACCTCTGCAATGGCCCTGCCTCCCTGCCTGGACAGGGGGTCACCTCTCCATCCTCCTCTTTACCACTGTGGAGGCTCCCTCCTCTGTTCTAACCAGAAAGATCCTTCCCCATCTTTCCTCCAGTTGCCTGTGAAGCATAAAAAAAAATGAAGAGAGATTATTCTGGGCCCCTTAAAGTCAAGATTCAGGCACTTTCTAGGGCATCTTGTGGGAGGGTTTCCCTTAGCGAGACCTTGTGTTAAGAAGGTCTTCAAGAAGGATCAGGAAAGTGGCTCTAAGGTAGAAACAGGCTTCAGAATGAAGAATTCCTGCTATTTCAGTAGTGATGATATCAGAGTCAATACCCCCATCACCTTGGTTTCTGTATGGTGCCCCTTAGCACGTGAAGTTAGCTTTATCTCACACAACCATGCTTCATCCTGCCCAGGAATGACGAGCCAGGACTAAGCAAATGTTCAGTCATGCTTCCCCCAAGACTCCTCACGAGAGTTCCCCAGAAGGGAAGCAAGATCTGGACAGTACATATTCTATGGATCAATGAAAAGTCAGAAGCAGGAAAGGCTTTTGCAACTTTTGTTTTTTCTTTTTTTACTTTTTGGCCACACTGCCCTGGCATGTGGGATCTTAGTTCCCCGACAGGGATGAAATCGTGCAGAGTCTTCCCTGGACCACCAGGGAAGTCCCAAGGCTTCTGCAACTTTGACAGAAGAAAAAGGCCCTAAGAAAATCCTTAAGGAACTAATTAGCTGAAGAACAGAGTTTATTTTCTTCAAAAGTTTTCAGAAAATCCTTTAGAAGCAATGCTGCTGCTGTTTAGTTGCTAAGTCATGTCTTTGTGACCCCATGGACTATAGCCCGCCAGGCTCCTCTGTCCATGGGGATTCTCCAGGCAAGAATACTGGAGTGGGCTGCCATTTCCTTCTCCAGGGGGATCTTCCCTATCTAGGGATCAAACCCAGGTCTCCTGCTTGGTAGGTGGATTCTTTACCACTGAGCCACCTGGGAAGCTCCTTAAAAGCAATACTCTCCTGCATTTTGATCAGTCATCATTCCATCAAAGGTCCCAAAGGATAGAGCCTTCACTATATAACCTGATGGCCACAGGCAGCAGCAGCAGGGAAAGGCAACAGCATCAAGGGCTTTCCTCCATGAGCTAGGACCCTAGACCGTGAGGGTTCAAATCCCAGCTCTGCCACATGCTGAACAATTCTGTGTCGACCTCTTAGCATCTCTGATCTTTGATAAAATCGGAATTTAGTGTATCTATGGCACAGTATGTAGAGAAGGAGTGTAAATGGGTTGACATCAGTAAAGGACTTAGAACAGAGACTGGCACCAAGGAAGTCGGCAGGAAACAGAATCCCACCCCTAACACCCCTCAGCAGGAATACAACCCTGCTGAGAAGCACCAGAAGGACCTGGGCTCAAATTCTGCCTTTTCCTCTTGCTGATTACATGATTTCCACCAAGTTGTCTCAGCTCCCTGATGGTTCATTTCTAGGCTTTGTAAGGACGAGGACTAACCCACCTGATGCACCTGGTTCATAGAAGCCAGTGGCAGCCATCACCGTTCTTAATGGAGCCCCACGTGTGGTGCTGTGTGTGCCTGTTCCACAGGAACCCACTAAGCACCAGTCGGCTGATGAGGGGGAGGGGAACTACTTCTGAACCAGTTTTTCAGGCAGCTTCTGGGAAGACAGCCAATGCAGAACAGTGTCGCAGACAGCTAAGCAAAAGAAAGTGCTCAAAGTTCACATTTGACTAACTGGGAATATTATTTCATTTCAGATACTTATGACATGTCACCTCAATTTTATTCATATTAGTTGGCCCTGCAGCCCAAGTTGTTCAAGGTGGCACAGCATTCTATCAAGGTTTATGTCTCCATGACTGTTCATTTTTAAATCCCTGATGGCACAAAGGTTCTCCGAGCTTGGGAAGAAAAAACTCTCTGGAGTTTAGGAAGAAAAATCAACTTGAGAAGCTGCTGTCTGTAATCTCTCTCTCGCTTGCTCTCTCTCTCTCTCTTTTTTTTTTTTTTTTTTTTTGGCTACACCATGCAGCAAGTAATCTCTCTTCCTTTATGCTTACTATATAAAAAAATATGAAACAGCTATAAGTCACTTTAATTCACATGGTGGGAAACTCTTTAGAAGGATAGGTTCATTCGACAAGTGTTTTCAAATCCTTAGAAATTTGGACTAAATATTAGCATGTTTTTCCTTTTTCATATTTGCATACAGTTTCTAGAGCTGTTTTACAGCCATAAAGTCTATGATTACCGATGGTCTGGGAAAGTCTCCTTTAACATTCCTGAAGCACCTCCCTAGATACAAGGACCAGAGTCAGGGCTACACTTAAGAAAACTTTCGATGACTTCCTTGATTTGCTAACTAACTAACTAGATCTTTTCCTTCTGAGGTCAGCATGGCCATGTAAAGTTCTTGAGTTAGCATGCACCAGAGCCAACGGGGAAGAGCTCATCTTCACAAGAAAAAGGGAGGCAGATTGTTATTTAACCCTTATTGCTAAAGCTGACGGTAACCAGACTTTTTGATTGATTCTGAAGTAAATGACCAACCATTCATCCAACCCAGAAAGTCCAAAGGTCAGATCAGAAATACAGTCTGCCCTGGGTATCCTGGGGTTTGCATCCACGAATTTTCACCTGTGGTTAATTGAACCCAAGATTACTCAGGGCAGACAGTACTCAGACATTTTATCTAAGGGACCTGAGCATCCATGGATTTTGGTAGGTGTGGAGTGTCATGGAACCAATCCCCTGTGGACATCTAGGGACAACTATACTTTGAAGAAGAGGTGCCAACCAGAGCAGCTTCAAAGGCTGCAAACCCCAATGTTGGCTTAAGTTCATGCCAGCCCAAAGTGTGTTCATAGTAAAGTAAAGCAAATGTTGCTCAGTCGTGTCCGACTCTTTGCGACCCCATGGACTATAGCCTACCACGTTCTTCCGTCCATGGGATTTTCCAGGCAAAATACTGGAGTGGGTTGCCATTTCCTTCTCCAGGAGATCCTCCCAACCCAGGGATTGAACCCGGGTCTCCCATGTTGTAGGCAGACACTTTACCGTCTGAGCCACTGGGGAAGTCAAAAGTGTGCTCATAGGATGGTATCAAATCCTCACAGAAATTAAACAGCAGAGCCGCCAATCTGAGCTCAGCTCCATCTCTCTCCAAAATATGCTCTTAAAGCCAGATGGTCAACACCGAAATCAGACTGATTATATTCTTTGCAGCCAAAAATGGAGAAGCTCTATACAGTCAGCAAAAACAAGACCAGGAGCTGACTGTGGCTTGGATCATGAACTCCTTATTGCCAAATTCAGACTGAAATTGAAGAAAGTGGAGAAAACCACTAGACCACTCAGGTATGACCTAAATCAAAGGGAGTGAGAAATAGATTTAAGGGACTAGATGTGATAGATAGAGTGCCTGATGAACTACAAATGGAGGTTTGACATTGTTCAGGAGACAGGAATCAAGACCATTCCCAAGAAAAAGAAATGCAAAAAAGCAAAATGGCTGTCTGAGGAGGCCTTACAAATAGCTGTGAAAAGACGGGAAGTGAAAAGCAAAGGAGAATAGGAAATATATAAGCATCTGAGTGCAGAGTTCCAAAGAATAGCAAGGAGAGATAAGAAAGCCTTCCTCAGTGATCAATGCAAAGAAATAGAGGAAAACAACAGAATGGGAAAGACTAGAGATCTCTTCAAGAAAATTAGAGATACCAAGGGAACATTTCATGTAAAGATGGGCTCAATAAAGGACGGAAATGGTAGGGACCTAACAGAAGCAGAAGATATTAAGAAGAGGTGGCAAGAATACACAAAAGAACTATACAAAAAAGATCTTCATGACCCAGATAATCACGATGGTGTGATCACTCATCTAGAACCAGACATCATGGAATGTGAAGTCAGGTGGGCCTTAGGAAGCATCATTAAGAACAAAGCTAGTGGAGGTGATGGAATTCCAGTGGAGCTGTTTCAAATCCTGAAAGATGATGCTGTGAAAGTGCTGCACTCAATATGCCAGCAAATTTGGAAAACTCAGCAGTGGCCACAGGACTGGAAAAGGTCAGTTTTCATTCCAATCCCAAAGAAAGGCAATGCCAACGAATGCTCAAACTGAGGCACAACTGCACTCATCTCACACGCTGGTAAATTAATGCTTAAAATTCTCCAAGCCAGGCTCCAGCAATACGTGAACCGTGAACTTCCAGATGTTCAAGCTGGTTTTAGAAAGGGCAGAGGAACCAGAGATCAAATTGCCAGTATTCGATGGATCACTGAAACAGCAAGAGAGTTCCAGAAAAACATCTATTTCTGCTTTATTGACTATGCCAAAGCCTTTGACTGTGTGGATCACAATAAACTGTGGAAAAGACCACCTGACCTGCCTTTTAAAAAACCTGTATGCATGTCAGGAAGCAACAGTTAGAACTGGACATGGAACAACAGACTGGTTCCAAGTTGGAAAAGGAGTATGTCAATGCTGTATATTGTCACCCTGCTTATTTAACTTACATGCAGAGTACATCATGAGAAACGCTGGGCTGGAGGAAGCACAAGCTGGAATCAAGATTGCTGGAAGAAATATCAATAACCTCAGATATGCAGATGACACCAGCCTTATGGCAGAAAGTGCAGAAGAACTAAAGAGCCTCTTGACAAAAGGGAAAGAGGAGAGTGAAAAATTTGGCTTAAAGCTCAACATTCAGAAAATGAAGATCATGGCATCCAGTTCCATGACTTCATGGTAGATAGATAGGGAAACGGTGGAAACAGTGGCTGACTTTATTTTTCTGGGCTCCAAAATCACTGCAGATGGTGACTGCAGCCGTGAAATTAAAAGACACTTACTCCTTGGAAGGAAAGTTATGACCAACCTAGACAGCATATTCAAAAGCAGAGACATTACTTTGCCAACAAAGGTCCGTCTAGTCAAGGCTATGGTTTTCCCAGTGGTCATGTATGGATATGAGAGTTGGACTGTGAAGAAGGCTGAGCACCAAAGAATTGATGCTTTTGAACTACGGTGTTGGAGAAGACTCTTGAGACTCAGTCCCTTGGACTGCAAGGAGATCCAACCAGTCCATCCTAAAGGAGATCAGCCCTGAGTGTTCATTGGAAGGACTGATGTTGAAGCTGAAACTCCAATACTTTGGCTACCTGATGCGAAGAGCTGACGCATTGGAAAGGACCCTGATGCTGGGAAAGATTGAGGGCAGGAGGGGAAGGGGATGACAGAGGATAAGATGGTTGGATGAAATCATCGACTCAATGGACATGGGTTTGGGTAAACTCCGGGAGTTAGTGATGGACAGGGAGGCCTGGCATGCTGTGGTTCATGGGGTCACAAAGAGTCAGACATGACTGAGCAACTGAACTGAACTGAACTGAACTGAAAGCCCCCCATGTTTCTGTTCTGCTAAATCAGGTCCTGGTTTTCCTTCTCTGCCTATCTCAGAGTGAATGTGTCAAAACCCAAAGGCCTAATCTTAAGTCACTTCTTCATACCCAAATTCCAGACTGTTGCCACTAACTGAAGGCTGGATAATATCTCCAATAGGATGCCCCTCTCACACCTCAAGTTCAGCATCTCCATAATGTTGGAATCATCTTCCTAGCCTTCTCTAGCCTCTAAAACTCAGCCCCTCCTTTGGAATTCTGGTTTTATTTTCACTGTTTTGTTTTTTAACATCACAGCCCTGATCTCAGTTGCTAGGATCTGCTCTTTGAGAACCTCCCTCACTATCCTTCTCCCCCAGTCCCCACTCAGACTTCTGCCAGGTCCCCCCATCTCCTCTAATTCCATAGTTCTGAATCCTGCTGGATTTCCGCGTCTTCACTTTCCCTCTTCTAACTCTGTGCTTCCAGTCATAGCTACCCCAGATGAATCTCCAATAGTGGCACTGCCCCACTCAAAAACCTGTACCTCTCTCCTTTGGTCACCCCCTCAAAGACAAAGTATTCACCCTTGCCACATAATGTTCCCCCAATGCACTCACAATTTAACATCCACAAATGCTCCATCACTACGTTACTTGAAGGGTTCCAGGTTTCAGTCAAACCAAATAAGCACCTTTTCCAGAAAGATCTTCCTAGCTTGTACCTTTCCTCAGACGGCAGCCCAGCCAACAGGCCTTATGACCAGCTTTGCCTGCCCACTACAAATGCCCATCATGCTGGGCCACCATCTCTCACATCCACATATTTTTGCCAACTGTACAAAAGTATCTTTCAGAATCTCTATTGCTGGGACTTTCCTGGTGGTTCAGGGGTTAAGACTCCATGCTCCCAATGCAAAGGGCCCAGGTTTGATCCTAGTCAGGGACCTAGATCCCTCATTCTGAAAGGAAGACCCCCTGCAGGTAGGAACCAAGATCTCGAGTACTGCAGCTAAGCCTGGAATCATCTTCCTACCTTTCTCCAGCCTCAAAAACTCAGCTTATGTGGCCAAATTTCTTTAGAAAAAATTCTCTATTGTATTCTAACTTTATACATGTAATATTTTCCCTAAAGCATAAGCTCTATATCTTTCTTATCTCTCAGTAACTTCTAAAATTTAAGAGAGAGAGCTCCAGGCTGTGTTTAAACTCCTGATCTGCCTGATGAGGAGTCAGGGCTGACATCCATAAACTGGTCCCACAAGGTTCTTGAAAGTCTGCAATCATCTTGTCCCTCTGGCTAGATGCCCTACTAGGGCAAGTCGGCAGCACTAACAAGTTATTTGCAGGTACGCTAGCCTTTTCATCCAGAATATCAAAGCCGATAATAAGCATAATTTGGAGCCCAAGTTAAGATCTTGTCTTATGGCCCCCTCCCCAACTACATATGATACAGAGACAGTCAAACTTACTTTCCCACAGGAGTACTGAATGTTCAGGTTCTACCCTTTCTCCGTCAGCCATCCACAGGACCATGTGAAATGCCCATTTCATGGGTACAATGCTCTTTGAAATAGTGAAAGACCAGTGACACGCCCAAATATACGGGAAATGTCAAATAGCTCATGTACAGTGGAACACTGTGTGTGCTAAGTCACTTCAGTTGTGTCCAACTCTTTTCAGACTTATGAGCTACAGTCTGCAGGGCTCCTCTGTCCATGGGATCCTTCAGGCAAAAATACTGAAGTGAGTTGCCATGCCCTCCTCCAGGGGATCTTCCTGACCCAGGGATAGAACCTGGTTCTCCAATGTCTCCTGCACTGACAGGTAAGTTCTTTACCACTAGTGCCACCTGGGAAACCCTAGTGAACAGTATGCAGCAGTTAAAAAGGAGGAGGTGAGTTTACATGCCCTGACACTGGAGGATGCTCATCATATAGAGTTGAATAGTGAAAGCAAACTGCAGAAAGGATGTCAAGTGTGATCCCATTTTGTTTGCTGTTTACAAACAGTCACATGGAAGTGCTTATCCATGTATAAATTTATATGAATATAGAGAAGTATCTAGTAAAAAAAAGAAACCCAGTAAATTATGAATAGTGGATACCCCAGGAAATGGGTAATGGTGGGTCTCACTTTTCCCCTTGTGTTCTTCTGAGTGGTTTGAATTTTTGTTGAGTAACATATAAAGGGTTTCCCTGGTGACTCAGATGGAAAGGATCTGCCTGCAATGCAAGAGACCCAAGTTCAATAACTGGGTCAGGAAGATCCCCTGGAGGAAGGCACAGCAACCCACTCCAGTATTCTTGCCTCGAGAATTCCACGGACAGTAGAGTCCATGGAGTTGCAAAGAGTTGGACACAACTGAATGACTCACACACACACACACACACGCACAACATATAAAGGAATTTATAATTATAGCAAAAACTATTTTTTAACCTAGTGCTTACAGGTGTCTAGTTTTAAAAATATACACAATTCATACAGCCAAAATTGGCACCCTTTGTCCAGGTTCAACTAATATCCCACTACCTATGGTCCCACTATCTGAGGTTACTTATAAGGTGGGAAAAAAAGAAATGAAGTCATTTAGTCATGTACGACTCTTTGCAACCCCATGGACTGTAGCCTGCCAGGCTCCTCCATCCATGGGATTTTTCAGGCAGGAGTACTGGAGTGGGCTGCCATTTCCTTCTCCAGAGGATCTTCCTGACCCAGGGATCAAACCTGGGTCTCCCTCATTGCAAGCGAACGCTATATCAGCTGAGCCACCGGGGAAGCCCTAAGGTGGGAAAGATGCACCTCAAAGCAGATCTTGCGTTTCTGAGTCTCTTTGGGGTTGTGAAAGGTGCTGACACATTTTTAAACAATACAAAAATGACAAGCACTCTTTTTTAAAACAGTAGGAAATCCTATTGATAGAGGAGCCTGGTGGGCTACAGTGCATGGGGTCGCAAAGGATCGGACATGACTGAGTTACTTTCACTTCCCTTCACTTTTTAAATAAGCCCCCTGGTTTTCAAAGTCAAGTAAAGCTGAGAGGACACTTTTACTTATTGTATGTTACATTTAAAGTAAGAATTTAATTGAATGTTTCCTAAAGTAAAGTCTCCTTAGACATGTATTGAGAAGGTCCATAGGTGAAATAGTAATGGAGTCACCACCTTCCTAACATACTTCCCAATCCCTCTCCCATCAGGGCCCAACTTTGCTTGACATCTGCAAATAAATGATGATAAACTCTTGCCTTAAGAGTCAGCTTGGATAGATTGGGAGTTTGGGATTGACATGTACACACTGTTGTATTTAAAATAGATAACCAATAAGGACCTACTGTATAGGACAGGGGACTCTGCCAATACTCTGTAATAACCGAAATGGGAAAAAATTTTTTAAAAAGATACATATATATGTATAACCGAATCACCTTATTGTACAACTGAAACTAGCAGAACATTGTTAATAAACTATACTCCAATATAAGATAAAAAAATTTTTTTTAAGTTAGCTCTACCAAGCCATACCGTAAAACCAAAGGTGAAGAACTGACGAGATAAGGAATCCAGGTTTCGGGGCTGGGCTTTTTCAGCAGCTATGAGCACTGTGTACAATGCTTATGAAGTGCTCCTAAGTATGAGAAATACTAGGAAGGAGTATGAGCAATCTGAAAACCTAAGTATCCTTCAGCTAAAGTGAGGACCAGTCTAAACATAAAATACTTGTGCACACCAGAATAAACCAAAGGGTATTTGTCTTAGTAACGTAAAAGCCTCACTAGAAGGTACCTGTTGAATCTCTGTGTCCTGTCATTCTTTTTCTATGCACAATGTGATCTGCAGACCAGCAGCCCTACTACCACAGAACTTAGAAATCCAGCATCTCAAGCCCCACCCCAGACTTTCTGCAGCCCCGTGCACACCAGCACTGAAGCCCTGAAGGCGCTAAATACTGCAGGCTTCCTCTCAGCCTCCTCCCAGCCTGGCTTACCCATTGCTTCTTAACAAGACTTGTTCAGGGTCAAGGAGATACTCAATTAGAAACCTGACTTGGGACCCCAATTTCTAAGGGAATGAAAGCAAAAGGATAGAAAACCGGAAAGGGAGGCACGGGGACCAGCACTTTCCCATTCGAGGCTAGGGTGGGTGTGGTGGGCAGGCCAGGTGCCCATGGGGCTAGTCAGTTTCACCAGGAGGAGGCCGAGAGAGGTGCCAAGGCTGCTCAGCCCAGGGGCGCCGGTTGCAGGGTGGAGGCAGGTATGGACTGTGAGACAGTCCCCCGAGGTGGGCACCCACAAGCTTGAGGGAGGGGGGAACTAGAGCTTGAGTGTGGTTTGAGCTTCTGCAGAGGAGCTACCAGAGACAGTGTGTGGGGATCTCAGCTATCAGAGAGACAGACAGACAGCAGGGGCAGAAGACCAGACATCGTACTGCCTGGTAGATCCCCAGCCAGAGAGAAAGAGGACTCTGCCAGGGTGGGGGCTGGGGGGTACAGAAGCCTGACTCACAGGTGCGCGATGCCCGCCTTGCGCACGGCAGTGGAGATGGCTTTGACCGCGGTGCAAAGCGAGTTGAGCAGCTGGGTCATCTCGCCCGTGCCACGGGCCTTCCTGCCCTCTTCCATGACGAAGCGGGTCACGGTGACGATATTGGTGTCGAAGGGTGCCTGGTCCGTCATGCTGGGGCCCGGTTGCGGCTCGCTGGGCGACAGGTGCGGGCGGTGGAAAGCGGTGGGACGCGGCCGCAGCACAGAGTCAGCGCAGCGGCTCCGGAGCGGGCCAGGTTCCAGTCCGGGGGCCGGTAGCCTATAGGCGCGGGTCACCGGCCTCCGCCCCCTGGAACACCTCCGCGCCCCGGACCCCGCCCCTCCGACTGCGGCCCCGCCCTCTCCGGCCCTGTATGACGTCCGGGATCCTCGTCCAGTCTCAGTTCCCCCAGCCGCAGGGGGTACCCCCGCCTCGTGCCCCGCCCCCACCCCCACCTCCGCTTCCTCACTGTCGCCGCGCCACGCCTCTGCCCAGCTGCCTCCAGCGTGGTAGAGCGCTACTCTGGGCCGTGGTCCTTTTCAGTCCGCACGACGACCTGGCCACGGAGGTGCAATCCTGATTCCCGCCCTACCACGCTAAGATAGAAAACGGAAGCTGGGAAGGTTAAGCGCGGTGCTCAGTGCAGCGAGGCTAGTGAGTGAGAAGCCCGCGCTGCAGCCCAGCTGCTCCGGGTTCAGGCTCTAACCGCTGTGCTTCCCACCGCCACAGTCTTCTGCTCCCTGCCCTCTATCCACCCCTGCTTGTCCTGTCGTCTGATTCTTCTGACCACCTTCAAGAGACTGGATTCCTCTGTTCCTTACTGTCCGATGGCTTGGTTTTGGATCCTTAATTCAGATCTGTTCTCAAGATTCCTGTAGTCTGAGAGCTATTAAAGGGACCTGTTAATGCGAGCTCCTGTGCCAAACCCACAGTAAGGCCAAACAAAGTGAAACAGTCTGAGTTTGGAGCAGAGAAAGGTTTATTGCAAGGCCATGCAAGGAAACAAGGTGGCTCGTACCCTGAAAAGCTTCCAGCTCCTCAAAGCATTTTGGCAAAGCATTTTTAAGGGCAGATTTGAGGGGGGCGGGGAGCCGCAGGGGGCAGTGGCAGGGGCTATGCGCTCATCGTCATCAAGCAGTTTCTTCATTTGGTGGAGGGGTGGAGGGAGGCGGATTCATGTCTACAAAATAACTCAGGAAACTTGTATCAAATACTGTTATCTATATTATCTAGGTACTTCAAAGAGGAGCTCATATGGGGGAAGGCCTCAGAAAGTCCTGCTGGTCCTGGGTAGAGACCTTCCTTTCCAGTAACTGCACTTGGCAGAGAAAATGTTCACAGACCCAGGAAAGGGTGTCCTGGATACCATACTGAGATCAGAGGCTCCGAGGCCACATCTGGAGGGTTTTGTAGGCGCATTGCTTCTGTCCTAAGGCAGTTCATGCACTTATTCATGGAACATTTACTGAGCATGTGCTATTAGTGAGATCTTGCTTTGAGAGCTAGCCCTTGTCTCCTTACAAGCACCCCAAAAGATGGGCCCTCTGAGTTCTGTACAATTTCTGGCAATTCTGGTAGGACATGTGCCCTGGTCAGGGACAAGGGGAGCTGGCCACACTGGAGTGAAGTGAACTAATTTGCTTCTGATTTTGGTCAGATTGTCCAGGTCCTCTTGGGCAGACATCATTCTCTTGGGTGTCTACTGGTTCAGACTGTTCGCTGGCTCAGTCTCTGTGAGCCAAGTGGCCACCTGCACAACTCTGTTCAATGCCAGTAGACTTCAGAGGGTGAGTAGAATTCAGAACTGGTGCTACAATGGCTGGGGTTGTCAGGATAGCCTCACCTTTTAGACCAGAATTTGAGAAGCACTCAGTTGGGCTTGGGTTTCTGATTTCACCCTGGGTTCCAGACCAGGTCCTGATTTCTATCACTGGGAGGTTGCATTCCTGCCACTAAGGAACCAGAGGTCTCTGTGAATGAGAACTCCCTTCCTACTACTGTGAGAGGTTGCATTCCTTCCGGTGGGAGACTGCAGACCTCTGGTTTAGAAGCCACCTTTTTCTGTGATGGGGGTGGGGGGCAATTTGAGTCCCTTTTCAATAAGAAACAAGAGACTTTTGCATGCAGGGAACACATGGGTGGATAAGGTTCTTGAACTCACCCTTTCAGGTGGCAGAAGCTGACTACTAAACTGGGGTTCGAGTTCTGAGGCTTTGGCTGCAGGTCTGGGTTCACTCTGGTTTAGAGTCATAGGGTTCTAGTTTATGTTTTGCCTTGTTTGTCTCGTCTTCAATGTCTGATTGTCTTATCTGTTAATAAATTAATTTAAATTGAGTTCCTTAGCAACCATAGGAAAATCTACTTTCAGGCTCAGGACAAGCAAACTCTGGTATCTATAACTCACATTAGTCAGCCCTTGAGAATGGCTGCCTTTGAGAGTGGCTGACTGTGGTACATCAGAATGGAAAACAACTTTTCTGTTCCCAATTGTTGTTCATCGGAATGTATTGTAAATTGGAAATCTTTTGGGTATAAACCCATGCAAAATACCAGATGGCGTTTCTCAGGAATGTTGCCTGGCCCCAGTCCTCAATAGAAAATCAAGAAAAGTGGCCAGAAGATAGGTCTCTAAATTGCAACACCGTCCTGCAGTTGGATCTTTATTGCAAAAGATTAGAAAAGTGGAACAAGATCCCATTAGTACAGTGCCTTATGGGGCTGCAGCAACACCAAACTCAGCCCAGTCACCAGATCTGGAGACCAGCTACAGGAGTGGTGCCCACCACTGACCTACATGGGATTCCATAGAGACTGGGCAGGGCCCGACTTGAGCATCATCAAAGTCTCCTACTTAAAGGGACGAAGGCTGCTCCCTGGAGACCTATAAATGGGAAAAGTCAGAAACACTCAACAGGAGGCAATGAAAACCCATCAACATTCTTAGAGAAGGTAGAGAATGCCTCTGACAGTATACAGCTGTTAGAGATGCCCCTGAGAGCGACCCAGTGGTTATACTTTACACCTCAGAGTGGCCCCCAACATCTAAGGGAAGTTGCAGAAAGTAGCAGTGGGTCCAAATGCCCCCAGACTGTCACGTGGTGGGTATTTCTGTTGGGAGTGTTCAATAACCCAGATATTGGCTGAGGAACAAAAGGAGGACAAGCAGCTAAAGAGACAAACCACTCTCCTGGCTGTTGCCCCCTAGGGCACACTGAGTAACCCATGGCACTGACGGATGAATGCAGGTGAATACGCTGAGGGACCAAGGTGCAGGCCCAATCAATGTGCTTCCAGCAAGAAGGAAGACAGTAGGTAAAAGGGAATGCCCCGATCAGCCTCTGTGAAGCAGAGGAGCACTGACAGGGACTAGGGGCTCCCGAGTTGGCTCCTCGGGGTATAATCCCGGTCTCCCCAGAGCAGCCCTGGGTTGTCTAAGAAGTGGAAGAAGAAAAAGTAGAATTTTTAATAGTTCTTGAAGCCATTTCTGCTCAGTCTTGACCACCTTGAAGGGAAGAATGTTCCAACAGGAGTGTGCTGTTAAAGGGGCATTGGGCAGACCTAACAGGAGGTTCTTTTTTAGAACCATTGGCATGTGAAATGAGACCCTTCAAGTAAAAGTCTCTGTAAGTTTTGACCTAATTGAAACCATGCAACATTGATTGGGACTTGAACCCATGTGCCAGGACTCAAACCCAGGTGGAAGCCAGATTGGGACTTCAACCTACAGGCTGAGACTTGAACCTGGCTTCTTTTAAATTGAGATCACACATTTGATGTCTATTGCAGAAAGAATTCAGTAAGAGACAAAGTGAGAGGTAAGAAGTGGATTTATTTAGTGAAAAAGACACTCCACAGGCAGAGTGTGCCATCTCAGAAGGCAAAACATGCCAGAATATGGCATGGTTAATTTTTATGGACTGGGTAATTTCAAAGGCTAGAGTGGGAGAATTATTCTAACTAATCCTGGGGAAGGAGTTGGGGATTTCCAGGAACTGGGCCACTGTACACTTTTTGGTCTTCTGTGGTTAGCCTCTGAACAATCATGGCACTGGTTAGTATGTTATTTAGCATGCTAATGTATTACAATAAACATATAACGAGTCTCAAGCTCTACTGGAAGTCAAATCTTCCACCATCTTGGACCTAGTTGGTTCTAATCAGTTTTTTTATTTATTTTCATGTCCTGTGGCTCTGTCAGGCTTTTAAAAGTTGTGCCTTGTCCCCTTCCCTCTTGTTTCATTATGAAAGAAAGTCAAAGTGAAGTCGCTCAGTCGTGTCCGACTCTTTGCAACCCCATGGACTGTAGCCCACCAGGCTCCTCCACCCATGGGATTCTCCAGGCAAGAATACTGGAGTGGGTTGCCATTTCCTCCTCCAGGGGATCTTCCCGACCCAGGGATCGAACCCAGGTCTCCTGCATTGCAGGCAGACGCTTTAACCTCTGAGCCACCAGGGCTAACTATTTCATTATAAATGGGCATATATCTCAGGAGGGAGGAACACAGCTTTCACTAGCCCTGGAAGAGGATATAATAGAACCTGAAAACTTAGTGGCCCTTATCTTGAGAGTCCTTTGGACAGCAAGGAGATCAAACCAGTCAATCCTAAAGGAAATCAACCCAGAATATTCACTGGAAGGACTGATGCTGAAGTTGAAGCTCCAATACTTTGGCCACCTGATGTGAAGAGCCGAGTCACTGGAAAAGACCCTGATACTGGGAAAGATTGAGAACAAGAGGAGAAGGGGGCAACAGAGGATGAGATGGTTGGATGGCATCACTGACTAATGGACATGAATCTGAACAAACTCCAGGAGATAGTGAAGGACAGGGAAGCGAGTGTGGTGTGCTGCAGTTCATGGGGTCACAAAGCATCGGGCATGACTTAGTGACGGAACAACAACTTTAGAGAAAGTAAACCCAGCTCTATGGTCTCTAGGTCCAGTAGAAACAGCTAAAAAAGGGGGGGGCTTTAGGAGTCCTACTTAAGACTTTGGGGCCCCTTAAGAGACTATTCGACTATTTCCAAACAATTGGATTCTGAGGGGGGGAAATAATGGCCTCCATGCCTTAGAGTGGAGTTAAGGAATTTCTTAAACCTAAGGAGGATGCTTTAAAGTTTTTGTAAATAGATTATCAAGATGGGAGGCCACCTCCCTGTTGCACTAGCTGCCTTGAGGTGTGGGGGAACAAGCAGAAGTACCTTCATTTCACGGGGTGGGTGGCAGGGGTGTTGAGTGATCACCCAGATTGCTACTCCTCAACTTCCTGCCTCTGACACAAAGCTGAGTGAGGAAATTGGTGATCACTGCTTGTTCACAGGAGGAAGAACTGTAACAAAGTTGGTAATGCCATACACATGCCATTTACATCTACAGTGTTGTGTGAGGTCAGTGTGTTTTGTGATGATCGAGGAGGAGAAATCATTGCAGCCAGCAAGGAGCAGCTCTGCCGGGCACAGGTGTAGGCAGGAGGGAGAAATCCTGTTTGTGGAGGTGCCCACTGTCCTCCAATCATGCACCTTCCTGACTCTGGCTAACACCCAGGTGAAGAGTTTATGTACTCTGACTCAGAAAAGAACTAGTCACAGTCAATAACATGATGGATGGGACATAACTGTGCAATAGGCAAATACAATCTGAATCTCCGTTTCCATGTCCTTTTCGCCCCTTACTGATAACAAGGGAACTTCCTTCTGCTTTTGTATAAAAGCAACAGTTGTTGAAACACAACAGGACCCTGTAGGGCCCTCCTGGATACACATCCTTTCCATGTCCCCCATTTCTTGTTGGTAGGAAGAAAGCTTCAGTCAGTCTCCTTGACCTTCCCTGAATTCCAAAGGGCAGATTCAAATAGTTGTTAATCAAATAAGGGAGGGAATGCAGAAACAAAGGAAAAGCAGTCAAGAAATAATAGTTATGACAAACCTAGACAGTGTATTAAAAAGCAGAGGCACTATTTTGCTGACAAAGTTCTGTACAGTCAAAGTTATGATTTTTCCAGTAGTCATGGATGTGAGAGTTGGATGATAAAGATGGCTGAGTGCTGAAGAATTGATGCTTTTGAACTGTGAGGCTAGAGAAGACTCTTGAGAGTCCCTTGGGCAGCAAGGAGATCAAACCAGTCAATCGGAAAGGAAATCAACCCTGGATAGTAATTGGGAGGACTGATGCTGAAGTTGAAGTTCCAATACTTTGGCCACCTGATGTAAAGAGCCATCTCATTGGAAAAAAAACCTGGTGCTAGGAAAGATTGAGGGCAAGAGAGGATGAGATGGTTGGATGGCATCACTGACTAATGGACATGAATCTGGGCAAATTCCAGGAGATAGTGAAGGATAGGGAAGCCTGGCGTGCTGCAGTTCATAGGGTCGCAAAGAGCTGGACACGATTGAGTGACTGAACAACAACAAAGGGAGGGAACACAGAAATGAAGAGGAGCAGTCAAGAAACAATAATGCAGCCATGGGGCAAGGTCCTGGATCCTCCTCAAGTGAAATACACAAGACTATCTTGGCGTTCTTCTGTAGGAATTAAGGCCCCTACCCAGGTGGAGGATGGTAACTTCAGGCTAAGCCCAAGATTCCAGAAATACCACCCTGTTAACTCACCACCAACCAATCAGAAGGGAGCCTGCAAAGAGTGGAGGATAATGAAGGCTCTGGTCACCTCCCTAAATGATTCTTCCTTTAAAAACTTTAATGGTAGAGCAGGATCTTTGGAGTTGTTCCTTGGATATGAGTTTGCCTTTTCCCCAGGTTGCTGGCCTCCTGAATAAACCAAACACACTTGTGTGTCCTTTCCGACCAACACACTCTTGAGTATTGTCTTCAGTAGTCAGTTCAGTAGTCACTATTCACATAACAAAGCTTACATAGCACGTGTTCATACTTACTGTAGGGTGAACGTGGAGGTTCTTAAGCACTGTACCTGCATCACTGTATAATCTTATAAGGTGGCTACAATCATTATCCCCAACTAACAGATGAACAAAATATTGCTCAGTGAGATAAGTAGACATGTAGACCCAGGCCATCTAGCTCCAGAGTCTGTGTACCTGACCACCATGCAAAGTGGCCTATATAAGGGGATGGTTACCTTTGTAAGTGGTGGGCTTCCCTCCATTGTGGGTGACAGGAAGCAACAGATGAGCTAGACGGGTGAGCTTTTGTGTACTTAGTGTGTCCTGTCTGCCCAGCTGGGAGTTGAGCACTCTGCCATCATGACACCCCTCTGAACTGAAACAACCATCCTACTTTACAGGCAGATAAAATGTGTTTAGTGAGATAGGGTAACTGGTTAACATCTCCAGGCTGGGGAAAGCTGGCACTCAGAATCCATCAGGCCTGCCCCACCCCAGTCATGAGCATTTCACCTCTTATTAGAGATGGTTTCCAAGGGAATAAACTTCAGGAGGGCTAGGCTGGGATGGACTAGATGCCTGTTATGTCCCACCAAATCTGAGATCCCAAGGGACTAAATGTCTGGCACGTAAGGGGATAAACACTTAAACAGAGCTGCTATTACCCATTGATAGGCCCAAAATATTAGTCTTTATATTTCAAGTTTTATATTTAAGGAAATATTTCTTTTCCAAGGCCCTTCCCCCTGCTTTTAGCATTCTGCAGTAATTCTCCTGAAAAGTTGCCCAAAAAGCAAAGAGTTAACTGGTGTTTGTCCTTTTATATGAAATGTTCTTCTCCAGACTTACTATCCTTCTCCCATCAAAACCCTCCACCTTGGGGACTTTCCTGGTGGTCCAGTGGTTAAGAATCTGCCTTGTGATGCAGGGGACGCAGGTTCAATCCCCAGTGGAGGAGTTAAGATCCCACATGCTGCAGAGCACCTAAGCCCACATACCACAACTAGAACAGCCTGTATGACACAACTAAGACGACGCAGCCAAAGGGACAAACACTATTCTTTAAAAAATCCTCCACCTTGTGAACATGGTTGACTCACTGTCCCTCAAATTCAACTCAGCTCTCTTACGCTATTTCATGTTCCTTTTGGCTCCAGAGTGTTCAGTTCTGGATACCAACCCTTGATAACTATCTAAATCCTAACAATAGCAGTAGATTGACCATCTATTAATTTTCATGTGCTATGCTTTTATTGATGTATTTCATTTGACCTGTAAACAGGCAGACTGCTAATGTTCATAATTATTTGCATTTTAAAAATAAATTAGAGGGCTTCCCAGATGGCTCAGTGGTTCAGAATCTGCCTGTCAGTGAAGGAGACATGGATTTGAGCCCTGGTCTGGGAAGAGTCCACATGCCACAGGAAACTAAACCAGTGTGCCACAACTAATGAGCCTGTGCTCGAGGTCCCAGAAGCCGTAACTACTGAGCCCATGAGCCCTAGAACCTGTGCTCGGCAACAAGAGAAGCCAGGACAATGAGAAGCCTGTGTACCACAACAAAGGGTAGCCCCCGCTCGCAACTGGAGAAAGCCCACATGCAGCAACAAAGACCCAGCACAATCAAAGATAAAAAATAAATAAAAGTATTAAAGTAAATAAATAAACTAGAGCAGATCCAGTGTTATCCCTATAATGACACTCATTGGCTGAGGAATGATCACTTATCTGGACCAGTAGGAGTTCAACACTGGATTTTTGCTGGAACCAGTGGGTAAATCTAAGCTGGTAGAACGTAAGTCTGGAAATACCGTTGGTCGTACACTTTCCTCCAAGGGAAGAGAGGGTCTGAGTGATGACACAGGAAAGGGAAGCTGAGAGATACAGAGAGACCCTTGCCTCACCTCGGTTCCTAGTCATCTTGGTTATCATAGTGGATGCTGTAGTATGTCACCAATTCCTCACCGAGGATAAAGAACTTGTTCTCCAGCTCCTGGAACTACCTCCTGGACACAAGAGAGCCACTTCTCCTGTGCCATGACCTTTCCCATAGCAGCCTAGAGCCAATGACAGGTTGGCAGGGGGATAGAAGTTCTGGCCCCCCTGCCCTACCTTCAGACTACTCTGGTGGGTCAGTCCAGCTTCAGAGGTCCCTACAGGGCTGGCTGAGCCCTCTCCTCCACTTTGAGTTCCATCCTGCTGTTGCAATCATTAGCCTAGTTACTATCAGTGGGGGTAAGAACAGTAGGCTGATTTCTAGGTAGGAGAATGGATCCCTAAGTCATGGGATGGATGGGAGAGGAGGAGCAATTGTAGAATGGAGCCTGGTGTGGGAGGAGTTTCATGGAGCCAGAAGGTCAGAGAGGACATGAAGAGCTACAGGGCTTTGCCATATGAGGAGCCGTTGGAGGAACTGAAAATATAATATGAGGAACAATAGAAGGAGCTAAAAATATGTGGTGCAAAAGTAAAAATTTATGAGGAATATGACAGAATCTTCACAAATGACAGGCAATCAAGCAGAGGTTGAATCAACTTCCTTCAGCTCGCCTCCTGACTTTCGATTTGACCCCCTACAGTTTGTTCTCAGGTCTTTTATCATCTGGCTGTTGCTTCTCTTTCTAACCTTATCTCCTATGGCTGTTCCTCATTCCTCCCTCTCACCCCCTTCTAGCCACCCTGGCCTTCTTACTGTTCCTTGAATGTGTGAATGTCTGTGCTGTGTCTCTTCAGTCGTGTCTGACTCCTTGAGACCCTGTGGACTGTAGCCCGCCAGGGTCCTCTGTCTTTGGAATTCTCCAAGCAAGAATACTGGAGTGGGTTGCCATGCTTTCCTCCAGGGGATCTTCTCTACCCAGGGACTGAACTCATGTCTCTTACGTCTCCTGCATTGGCAGGTGGGTTCTTTACCACTGTTGCCACCTAGGAAGCCCTGTTCCTTGAGCACACCAACCCATTTCTACCTTGAACTTTACACCTGCTGCCCTCTTTGCTTATTCTTATATACATTTTTCTATAAGCTCTTCATTTGCCCCATTCCTTTTGTTGTTCAGTCTTAAATCAAAGGGGCTTCCCTGGTGGCTCAATGCAAAAAAAACAAATCCACCTGCCAAAGCAGGAGACATACATTCAATCCCTGGATCAGAAAGATCCCCTGGAGAAGGAAATGGCAACCCACTCTAGTATTCTTGCTTGGAAAAATCCAGCGACAGAGGAGCTTGGCGGGCTGCAGTCCACGGGATCACAAAAAGTCGGACATGGCTGAGCGCACGCAGCGCATCACTTGAATCAAAGGTCATTTCCTAAGAAATCTTCCTATGATCAGTTTGTACCTCATTGCCCTGTTTCATGTGCTTCCTGGCATTCTTTGCTCCCTGAAATGGTTTTGTATCGTTTATTCTGTAATTTTGTTTCCTGAGAATGCAAGCCCCTTCTACTTCCAGGGTCTTGACTGCATAAGGGCTTCCAAGGGGACATGTAATAAATTAGGTACATAGGTACTGAGCTACTCAGAGATCCCCACACTTCAGACACCATGTGGAATAAATCCAGGACCCTGAGCACAATTTAAGCAAGATGCCACTGCCAGCTCTCTGACCATGCAAGCCTGTAATCTCAGGGTGACCATGGGCCAGTAATCCAAATTCCTGGGGCTAATCTTGGCACTCCTGGGCCCTCACACCCAATCATTCTGCTTCTGAAACAGCTCTCCCATCTCCCCACTTTTTGCCAGTTCCCATCCTCTCATTCTCTGCCCTTAATGCTTTACTGCTCTTGAAGATACTCAGATCTTGTCACTTCTTCACTCTAGAATCTCTCAAGGCTCCTTATTGGCAGGGGAAAAATGTCAGCTTTTGAGCAGGATGTCTAAAACCACCACTGCACAGTACTAAACCCCACGCCTCAACTCCCTCTTCACCCTCTCCCACACTTCAGCTCCCTCACTCCCCAAAACAGGCCCCTGCACTTGTTTGCACATTTGGTCCCGGAGCTCCCTCTGTGACAATGAATTTGCACCTGCTAAACCTGACAAGCTCTTTAAGGCCACTGCCCTGGACCAAAGACTGCACAGGGAGGTCTTGACCATTTCACCATCCAGCTGGGCACTCATCTATGCCCCAGCTAGTGATACCATCATCATTTTAGCAAAATAGCAGAAAGGTTAGAAAAGGGGCATAATGAAGCATCCATGGGCTGGGTTTCTTGAATGTGCCCCACAGCCTGTCTCTGATTAATCCCTATGACAATTTCCTGAGATTCTTAACTCATTTACATAAAGCTTGGACAGATTTACTCTTCTGCCTAATGCCATACAGTAATAAGTAGCAGAGTTGGAATTTGAACGCTGGCACTAAACATGACTCTATCTCATGGCATGAGACCATGAAAGAGAACACTCAGATTCCAGGACCAACTCTGATAAAAACCAGCTCATCTTAATTATGAATGTCACCTAATCTCTTTGGGCCAAACTTCCTTATTTCTAAACTAAGGAGGTGAAACTAAAAGTTTTTGCAAAATGTCTTCCTTCTCTTACATTCTTTGACTCAGAGTAGTAATAATAGCTAATGTTTGTTGAGTGCTCATTCTATGCCTAGCATTGTGCAAAGTATGGTTTTAAATAAATTGTCTCACTTGATCCCACACACTCTTATGAATAAATGCAGCTATGATTTCACTCATTCCACTTTAACAAGGAAACTGGTTTGGAGATGTTAAGTAGTTCCCTCAGGTCACACAGCTAAGCAGCAGGGAAAGCACCTTAGGAGTCTACTGTCTACTGTCTGGCTTCCAGGATCTGTGGAGTTAAGGTCTTGCCCAAGGCCCATCTCTTTCCAGTCTCAAAGCTGGGCCATCTGCTCTTTTCCTGCCTGAAACAGCCCACCCCTCTCTCACTTGCCCTGGTAATCCTTGGCCACCAGAAAGGTCTCTGAGGTCCAGCTCCCTAGGGGCTGGGTCAGCTCCCCTCTTGTGGGCCCGCACTGCCCTTTGGACCTCCTCCATCATCCACTTATTACTGTGCTCTGTCCCTTTTCTGCCCTGCACCCTGGGCTCCAAGTTCCAAGGAGGGCAGGAACTGCCCTTGCTGACCCAGGACACAGAACAACACAATGCGCTGTAAAAGGATAATGTTTTCACTTAGAGCAGCACTTGCTGAGGAGAGATGATGATGAAATGCTGCTTCACCTCAACTGGTTCTAACTGACTCAGGATGCTAGACCCGGAGTAGAACTCACTGGAGACTCTTTTGGGACCAATACACAGGGGATTGCATTGTATTTTTTGTATTGATTGTATTTTGTATTATTGTATTGTATTGATTGTATTGTATTTTTCTAAGATGTCCTATCTGGGGTACATGCATCCATCCTTATGTAGCATAGCCACCACGAAACCTATTTTTCCTAATTTCTGAGGTGAAAAATCTGAATTTTCTCCTCCCAGAAAACATGTCAGTGAATTTCTTCGCTTCCCTTGCAAGAAAAAAAAAAAAAACTCAGCATTATTTTCTTGTTGTTGTTATTATTATATTTGTGTATGGTTCTGATGGTCTTTGCATATTCTTTGACAGCAGATAGTAGGTGCAAGAAATGTTAGTTGAGTGTCATAAATACAAATAACTGTTGTATCAGGTGAGGGACGATACACCCATGGATGCCTCAGGAACCAGGAGGAAGTCAGACTCATTTCTCCATGAGGTAACTGGGGAAGCGTTCACAGAGGAAGGGAGGGGTGAACTTGGGTTTGGTCATCACCCTCTACTTTTCCCTACTCCACCAGCATTTTTGTTCCAGCCTTCCTTTTCCAGCGTCGATCCTACAAGGCATCATTTCAATGGCATTCTTGGCAATACTCACGTCTCCTTGCCCTCCAGTCTTTTCACCACCTCTGCCAGGATAAATCCAGCTACTTGCTCTCTCTCTCCTCTGGGCACTCCGCTGGAGAGAGTCATGCCAACTGTCACACCATAGGTTCACAAACCCACACACAGTTGGACATTTCTCCAATCAACTCACTCACCTTTTCTCAAATGTTCAGCCCCTCACCTCCAACTTCAGTGATTAAATAAAAGCTTCAGGTAGGAGCTCTTCAACATCTCCTGCCCAAATGAGAAATCTAATTGCGTCTGCCTCTGATCTGACCTTCTTTCCTTCCTCCTAAAGCCCAGTCCTGCCTCTGAGCCTTAAAGCCCAACCGCTTCCCTTCTCAGAAAACCCTGCCCCACCGTGGAGTGGCTCCTTCTTGCATATTCAGCTACCTCCTCACAAAAGGATGTGTCGTTATCCATGAACATATACAAACCCTACATCTTAACAGAAAAGCAAGCAAAATCCTTCCCTTGACCCCCTTACTTCTCTCCAGCTGCCATTTCGCAGTCAAGTCTTGAGAAAATGTAAAAAAGGTCAATGAGGATAAAAACTTGCTCCATTTTCACACCCTACTATGGGTTAACTTCGACGCCTACTTGTTCATACTTGCTCATTGAATGAACCCTTGCCAGGGTTACTGATAACTTCCACGTTGCTAAATTCGGAGTACATTTTCAATCATCCTCTTGACTTCTCAGGAATATTAGACATTGTCGACTACACCCTTTTTCTTGCAACACTCCCTGGGCTCCTTGGTCACACACCCTTCTGCTTTGTCTTCTGCCCCTCTGGAGCTCTTCATGGACCTTCCAGATTCCTATGCCCACTCATTTCATATATTCAAGAAGACTCTATTTGGGGGGACTTCCCTGATGGTCCAGGGGCTAAAACCCTGTGCTCCCAACCCCTGGTCAGGGAACTACACCCCACATGGCACAGCTAAAGGTCCTGCATAGCACAACAAAGATCAAAGATCTCATGCTGCAACTAAGACCCAGTATAGCCAAATAAAAAATGTTAGAAAAAAAAATTCTTTTTAGACAGAAGTTTTAAGTTTGCAACAAAATTGAGAGGAAGATATAGAGATTTTTACAAATACCTTCTGTCCCACACACGCATAGCCTCACTTACTAGAATGGTGCATTTGTTTCCCAAAATGAAGCTACATTGACATATCATCATTCAAAATCCATAGTTCACATTAGGGTTCACACTTAGTGTTGAACATTCAATGGGTTTGGACGAATGTATAATGACATGTATTCATCATTATAATGTCATGCAGAATATTTTCATTGCCCTAAAAATCCTCTCTGTTCTTCTGATTTATTTCTCCCCACAACCTTGCCACTGGCAACCCCTGATCTTTTTAGTATCTCCATAGTCTTGCCCTTTCCCAAATGTCATAATTGGAATCATGCACAGTGTGGCTTTCTCAGATGAGCTTTTTTCACTTAATAATATTCATTCAAATTTTTTCCATGTCTTTTTGTGGCTTGATAATTCTTTTCTTTTTAGTGCTGAATAATATCCCATTATCTAGAAGAACCACAGTTTATTTAACCATTCATCTACTGAAGGGTATCTTGGTTGCTTCCAAGTTTTGGCAATAATGACTGAAGTGGCTCTAAACACCATTCTGCAGAGTTTTGTGTGGACATAACTTTTCAACTCCTTTAAGTAAATACCAAAGACCGTGATTGCTGGTTTGTATGACAAGAGTATGTTAGTTTTGTAAGAAACCTGCAAACCAGCATTCCAGAGAAGCTGTACCATTTTGCATTCCTGCCAGCAATATATAAGAGTCCCTGTCGTTTCCCCTTCTGGAGATAGAGGCAGAGGCTAGAGTGATTTAGCCAGAAGCCAAGAAGCACTTGGGACCCTCCCTCCCCGCCGCCACAAGTGCTAAGTGTCAAGAAGGGTTTCTCCCCTAGAGCCATCAAAGGAAATACAGCCCTGCCAACACCCTGATTTCAGATTTAACCTCCAGAAATGTGTGGGAATACATTTCTGTATTTTTAAGTCACCCAGTTTATGGTACTTTGTTATGGTGGACACAGGGAATTAACACAGGACTGTTCAAATCCTCTGATTAAATTCCTTCATTTTACACATGACAAAAAGAAAATTTTTAGCAAGTACAAAATGTTTTCACATAGCTGATCATGTTCAGTAATAATAGCAACTCTCTGAAGTAGCAGTTATTGCTCAAGAGGAGGGAATGAAAGCAATATGATTTGCCTGCTAATAAGCCACAGAGCACTGGCGCAGCAGGCGAATAGTTCTTCCCACCAGTTCTCTCTGCCTGTGTCTCAGAGGGGTCCAATCACATGTCCACATCACACAGCTGATGAGAAATCGTCTAAAATAGAGATCTTTGTTTCCACCCATTTCTGCTCCAGCAGCCTCTCCAGGTATACCTGGCTACACCTCAAAACTATTGAACAATCAAGATACTGATTCCATGGGACAACCTCAGAGCTCATAACCTAGATCCTTGGGCTAAGTAAAAATTGATGTTTCCAAACACAAGGATAGTAGGTTGGAGATTATTTGAGTGAGTGGCACAGACTGTTCATTTCTTCAACAAATGGGCTTTGTTGTTGTTGTTATTATTTAGTCGCTAAGTCATGTCTGATTCCTTTTGCAACCCCATGGACTGTAGCCCGTCAGGCTCCTCTTTCCTTGAGATTTCTTAGGCAAGAATATGGAGTGGGTTGCAATTTCCTCCTCCAAAGGATCTTCCCAACCCAGGGATTGAACCGCTATCTCCTGCAGTTCCTGGACTGCAGGCAGATTCTTTACCACTAAGCTACCAGGGAAGCCTGAAGTAGGCTTTAAGATTTTCCAAATATTCAGAAAATCAAAATAAATCAAGATAATTCAGAAAATCAGCTGTTTCGGGCCAATCTGCTGTGGGGAACTCTCCATTCCAGTAGGTCTTGTAAAATATTTTCTGTGCTGTAAGGGCCTCTAGCTCAGAGTCCCAGGGGTTCTAATGGTAATGAGCAAACAATCCAATTGTGCAAGTAATCAAGGAACAATAACAGTTGTTCTTGTGATGAAGCCCCCCAGTTTACAATTACTTAGCAGTTTAAAGTCACTTTATTTGGAAAATTTTGCCTCTGAGAAAGGCTGAAGCTCTCATTCAGAGACCAATTAAATTAGGGGTAACACATTAGCTGGGAAGTCTTTATTCATGTTGGGTTATTTGCAACTTTAATTATAATTCAAATACAGTCAGAGCCATCCTTTGGAACATTTTCTTGCCTTGGCACTGGAGAGTACTGAGCCCCTGGGAGGTGCTCCTGGGGGTGTGCGTGCCACTAGCCAAATGACCCAGGGCTGCTTTGTCCCCAGATTCTGCTCTAGACCCCTTCTTCCTGCTGCTATTGGAGAACCGCAGGAAGTAAGAACCCCTAACGAGATCTTCCTTTCATAAAACCAGTTTGTTGAGGTATATTTAATAATAAATTGCATACATTTAAAACACACAATTTGATAAACTTTGACATGTGTAGAAATAACTTCACAATCAAAATAATAAACATATCATTGCCCCCTCAATTTCCTCATTACCTTTATAATCTACCCCCTCAACTGACTCTCCCACCCAGCCTGGCCCTCTGCCTGCGTACAGGAGAACACACACATATTCAGGCAACCACTTTGCTTTTCATTATTCTAGATTAATTAGTTTATATTTTCTAGGATCTCGTGTGAATGGGATCATACAGCATGCACCCTTCTTCTATTCTGTTACATGTAATAATTATTTTGAGATTAATCTACATTGTTGCTAATATCAATAGTCTCTTTTTATTGCTAAATAGTATTCCATTGTACTGATATACCATAATCAAACCATTTAGCAGTTGAGAAATATGGGCTGTTCCCAGTTTGAATCTGTTACAAATAAAACTGCTATGAACATTCATGGGTACAAGTGTTTTCATTTCTCTTGGGAAGATATCTAGGGGTGAGATGGCAGGACCATATGGTAGGTGTATATTTAATTTTTCAGAAATTGCCACACTGTTTTCCAAAGCCACTGTACCCATTTTGTCCCCATTCGAAATGTATGAAAGTCGCATTCATCTACTTCCTCACCAACATTTGATATGGTTGGTTAATAATTTTAATTTTGGCCATTCTAACCAGTTACATTAAATATATTGTAATTTTAACTAGCGTTTCTATAATGACAATGACATTGAGCATCTTTATATGTGTTTACTTGCTAACTGCATGTCTTTCTCAGTAAAGTGTCTATTCACATTTTTTGCCCATTTTTTAAAATTGGGTTGATTGTCATTCTCTGAGTTTTGAATATTCCGCATACACGCCTTTTATCAAGTATGTGATTTGCAAATACTTTCTCCCAGTTTGTGGTTTCTCTTTTCATTCTCCTAACAGTGTCTTTTTGCTGCAGGAAGAGGTACCCTTTACAAGGCCTGAGACTGGGCTCTTGTCTAACTCTCAGAAATGAATTGTCTGAAGAGACACAGGTTGCTGGCAGAGCGAGACTTCACTGGGAAGGGGTGCCTGGGTAGAGAACGGGAGGGCGGGGAACCCAGGAGGCCTGCTCTGCCTAGCAGACTCTGACTTTATGGTGATGGGATTCATTTCCAAGTTGTCTCTGGCCAATCACTCTGACTCGGGGTCCTTCCTGGTGGCACTCACATCACTCAGCCAAGATGGATTCCAGCAAGGATTCCAGGAGGTTGGTAGGATGTGTGGCATCTTCTTTTGACCTTTCCCAAATTCTTCCAGTTGCTGTTGGCTTGTTAGTTCCATGTTCCTTATCAGGACCTCTGGTCATAAAATAACTCATACAAGTGGTTACTATGGTGCCTGGCCAGGGTGGGCAGTTTCAGGCAGTGTCTCCCCTAGCATTTTGAAGAGCTGAAGTTTTTGGTTTTGATAAAGTCCTATTATCAATTTTATGTGTTAAGGACTATATTTTACTGTTATATCTAAATCAAATCTTTTACTAGCCCAATACCACAAAATTATCTTCTATGTTTTCTTCCAGAAATTTTATACTTTTCAGTTTATCTTTAGGTCTATGATACATTTTGAATTACTTTTTATATGTGGTGCAAAGCGTGGATCCAAGTTCAGTTGGTCACCTATGGATACCCAATTGTTCAGCATCAACTTTTCTCCACCAAACTGCCTTTGAACCTTTGTGAAAAATTTGTTGTCTATGTATGTGTACATCTAATTTCTGGACTCCCTATTCTGTCCCATTGATTGATTTGTCTATCTTACATCAATACCCTATATTTTTATTTTTGTAGCTTTAAAATAAGTCTTCAAATCAAGTAGTGTTAGTAAATCAACTTTGTTCTTTTTAAAGCTGTTTTGGAAACCAACACAATATGGTAAAGCAATTTTCATCCAATTAGAAAATAAATTTAAAAAAGAAAGTTGTTTTGGCTAGGCTAAGTTCCTGTAATTCTATGTGAATTTTCAGTTCAGTTTGTCAGGTCCTACAAATCCTGCAAGAATTATGATAGGTATTTTGACCTACAATTACAGTATAACTCTCAATTTAGTAGAGATTGTTTAATTTCTCTCAGTAATGTCTTATATTTTTTGAATGTACCTGTTTTGCTTATCCTTTGTCAGATTTTATACTCAGTATTTCATAATTTTTGACACTATAGTAAATAGCATTGTTTTGTTTTAATTTCAACCTCTGACTTTTTATAGTTAGTAAAAACAAAAGACTGGAGTTTTATATTAATCTTGTTATTGATCAATATATGTGATTGATCTTACCACCTTGTTATTTTGTCCAGATTTTTCCCATGTGTTTCAGGGGCAAGGATACACCTAGTCTCTGTGACTTCCAGTTGGCTTGGAAGTCTCAACATTCTGTGAAAATTCCTGATTAGAATTCAGATTCCTTTCTTCTCCTACATAATTGTATCCTTTTCTGTCATGGCACCTGACTGCCTCTTTAGTATATTATTATTATTATTACAATTATCATTATTAAGCTTTAAAATGCATTCTAATTTCTCATTTGCTGTAATTACCCCCTAGAGCCACGGCAGATGGCAGGCTGCTGAGAAGAATTTTCAGACCAAGAATGAGGCTTGATTTTCTATTGTTTTAATTCTCCTCTTACTAAAAATTCCCATAGGGTAGTTTTTTTCTCAAATTCTGGGTACATCAGGATCATCAGAGGAGTATATTTTTTAAATGCAGATTCTCAACACCCTTTTCCTCCCACCGAGTGAAATCTGCAGTGTTTCAAGCTTCTATACAGGAGATTCGGATGTGTACCAAAATTTAGAAGTCTCCACTGTAGAGAATTCTTGTGGACCACCCAGCTCAGCACTTGCAAAATTATGAAGTTGTAAAACTTCTCTCCTCAGTATTCCTGTTCTTTGTGTTTTCTCTACTCAGGCTCTTGGGTTTCTCAGTTCTTTCCCAAGCAAAGCAGACTTTTGCAAATTATGTCCAAGTGTTGTTTTAGGGATATCACCTTGGCATGCTATCTTACACTTATTTCCAAAAGAAACACAGTCAACAGCCCCTCCTGCATAGTAGGCCAGGTGACCCTGCCTCCCACCCACCCAGCCACAGTTTTTTGGTTCAGGGTGCACATAACTAAAAGTCAACCTCAGACTGACTCAAGTAAACTGAGCAAGTTATGGTCTCCTACCAAAGCAGTGTCGAAGCTGGGCCAGTGCAATTCCTGTGCTCTTGTGAAAAGTCCAGAGAAGGGTAATCCATAGAGACAGACATCAGATTGGTGGTTGCCAGGGGCTGTGGGGAGAGGGGCGGGGGAGTGACTACTTAGGGTTACAGGATCTCTTATGAGTGATGAAAATGTTTGAAACTAGATAGAAGAGATTGCACAACATCATGAATGAGCTAAATTCTACTGAATTGTTTACTTTAAAATTTCCACTAAAAGGCAGGGAAGGCGGGTGCTAGAGTGATTGTGAGGCCCTGAGAGCTCCTAGCAGCTGGTTCTGGGGGGCACACCCTTCAGAGCAGGAAGGGGCTGGGGAGGGGACGCCAGCATCACTAAGTCGTTAGATGTAGCCACCTTTGCAGGCAGGATGGAGGGTAGGAGAGGAAGTCGCAGAATCAGGCTGGATGAGCACAGTGGGGATGACAGGGTCTTGAAATAAAAGAGACCAGGTGTTGGCACTTAACTATCAGACTTGAGTGAGGGGAGAGTTTCCATAATTACTGCGAGCACCGGCCTTGCCCAAAGGGCACCTGAAGGGCTTAGTTTGAAGGGAGCTGTGCAGATGGGGATGCTTAATATGCATAACAAAAGAGGTAGTAAAACACCAAAAACCGACAGGTTCTGTAGAAATTTGGAATAAGCCTCAGGTATTCAGGCCATGCTGAGGGGAGCTGAGTGCGCTGGGCTGTGTTTCCTCATATGCTGGCGCAGTTGCGTTGTTGAGCCCATCACCCACTGGCCACGTTGTGGATGGGGAGGAGGTCTCTCCTGAAGATGAGTCCGTATCTACTGAATGTTGGGTAGAGAGGCAATCCTGAGACAAGAAGCAGAAAGTCAAATGGCAGACTCCAGGGAGACTGGAGAGAGAATCCAATCTTCCATCTGTCTGGATTTTCCTTGGTCTGGACTTTAAGGAGTCAGCCCAGTTGTCAGCATTCCTGGATGATGGGGGGATGGCAGGATGGTGAGGGGATGAGGGGGATGCCATGTGGCGGCAGGCCAGCAGCTAGGACTTCCCTATGAGGCAGAAGTCCTAAATAGGAGTGTGTATCAGAATCCCAGGGAAGTTTCAAAATATTATACCTGCTCTGGGGTCCTGCCCCCACAAAAGTTCTTTTTCAGAAGGTGGAGGAGGGGAAGGGCAGGGAGGAATCAGATTTTCAAACATGAGTCCAGGTGATTTTAAAGCACCATCCTAAAGAGCAACTGCTTTAGGGAATCCTATGATGCCACTGAGGGTGAGTGAGATGTAGATCGGGATGAACAGAGTCCTGGGTGGTGAAGAGGTGCAAATGTAGAGCTACAATAAGGGTCTGGATGGAAACGGAGATTTGCAAGCAGGAGGCTCTGGAGCATTATAAATGGGGAGTAATAGGATCTGATTCGCACTTCAAAACTTATGACCTCAGAGCTATTAAAATAGCATGATACTCAAGGGGTAGTCTTATCCACTTGTGAAAGAAAGTCTGACTGTAAGCACTTAGGGTCACAGGGTAACTTCCTTTCATATCTGCATCGTTCTCTGACTTTATTTTAAAGTAAGTGTGAATTAGTCATTCTAACATTTTACCATGAATTATAAAACCATATGGTTGGCAAAGGCCTCAAGAGAGCATTTAGTCCAACCTGCAGCTTCCTGGCAAGTCTATACCCAAATCATTTCAGAGAGAAAAAAATCTAAATTATATGTCAGTGCTGACCCAAAGGATCAGTTTCCCTCCCATTTACCCTGCTGTGATGAGAACACTCACCACCACTCTGATGAGAGGTTTGAAAATAATTCTGGTTGTTCTAAAGAAATAAAGCAACAGGAAGAATGAGACTCTGTAAAAACCTTGCAAGCCTTTGGATGCTTAGAATCTAAACCCCGCCTCTGACTACTCAAATCTATTATTTACCTCTCTGCATAAAATGCATCAGTTCAAGTCCAGTCCATAGATAGTTATGGAGCACCTAGCAACTACAGAAGGGGAGTTACTGATACTCAAGATAGGATCCTAAAATGGAAAATTAGGAACATCAGGTTAAAGTAGTCATTTTTAAGCAAGGAAACAGGATCGCTGTATATTGCTAAGGGAAAATGGTAATGCACTACCTGATATTATTTTTTGCAAAACAAAAGAACAGGGGAGGGATTGGAATAATCTTCAAGTTAAAGGTTTAAGTGAAAAAATAAAGACGTACAACAGTATGTACAGCATTCTTCAATTTATGTTTAAAAACCAGTGTGTATGAGTGATGGGCAAATCCTATTACAGAGCCTCCAGTTTAAATCACTTGCTATTATAAGAAATAGCAATAAGGACAGAGAGCAGAAAATAAATAAAAAATTAAATAAGGAAATCTGTTTGAGGGTATGGCAGGAGGGCAAAGAAACACTGGGGGAAAATCTGCCAAGATTCATATCAACCTGGTCTTTTCTCCCATTTTCAAATATCCTCCCCATAGGTTTGCTGTCTCAGTACCATATTGACAAATGCCAGTAATGGAAATGTATTAGAGCAACAGTACTCTGAGGAAGCTGTCCGGCTTTTAAGTGTGGTTCCATTATGGGATTACCCGGCGCCTCCAAGTCCAATACCTGCATCCCAAGGATGGGGGATGTAGCCCAGGGAGCACAGGCAAAATGACAAAGGAGCCGGCAGTTAGGCTCTATGGCAGCAGATAACATTCTCTTCTTCCAAAGAACCACAAAACCTTTTAAAAAGCAAATGAAATAAAGATGTGAGTGAGAAGTCCTCTTCCCCCTCCCCCGCCCCCGCCGCCAACCCCAATGTAAATAGATCTGAGAGAAAGAAAGTAGAAAACAGGTGAATTGCCAAGGAGAAGGCAGTGAGTGATGTGAAAACCAGCAAAGTTTCAGAATTAATTACATACCACTCTTCAAGACATGAGAGATAAGAAGCCAGAAAAATACTAATTTAGTGAAGGCTGAACAAACAATTCTTTTCCCAGTGGCAAAGAAAGGGAGAGGCGAGATTCTTTAAACACTGGCAATTATGCAGATGGCAGAGAGAATAAAGACTAAATTTATAGGCGCCGCAAGCCCACATAATAAGGGAGAGCATTAGGGAGACAAAAAGCAGTCTGAAGTGTTTACAGTTTCCAGTGCACCAACAGCTCAGCGAGCATTTAGAACACATTATCTCAGTTGTGAAAAACTGCCCTTAGAAATCAAGGAAATTAATCAAGAAGTTAAACATTGATTAAAAACAAGCTTAGCGATTATAGGAGAAAGGTCGAGACCGAAGAGTCACCAAAAGCTGAATCAGCTCTTTCTACGCTGTGGCGTGGGTGGTATTTGATTTGGAGCACAAGGTCCAGATCTAAGGGGAGCTTGTGGAGGTGCTGTGGGCTGTGGGGGCCTTGAGCCTGTGCTCGGGGAGATAGCTGTTAGTGTCAGCTATTCTTGAGAAAAGCCAGTGATGCAACCATTGAACCACTGGGATCTGACCCCGCTTGACGTCTGTGCTCAGGGAAGGGCAGCCAGCATTTGCAGCCACGTAACTGCTGGGTCTCCCAGCACCCAGTCGCCAAAATCTGCACTCCAATGTCCAGGTGAATAAAGTGCTGTGTTGTTGGGGGCAGTCTTGTTTCCCCACGCTCCTGTTGTCATAAATGTTGAGCAATCAGGAGAGGTTATTTCTCTACAGATAAGGGCTTGTTTCTTAGCACAGCACCAAGAACAAGGGATGTTGCAGGCATATGCTCAGAGCTACTTTGGGGAGAAGTGGTGAGGAGGAGGGCTTTTCCTGATGACTAGTGAATTTGCACCATACACTTCTGTGTGTGTGTCCTTTTCACACCAGGATTGAGATCCAGCCAGCATCAGATCCTTACAAACCTTTGCCAAAATGTAAATGGCACAGAACCCTCGAGTAGCAAAGGGGGAGAAACAAAAAGGAAAATTTCCTGCCCTCCCACCCGATCTAGTTTATCTCCTATGACTACACACCACTAGTCCCTTTTCCTAAAACTCCATGAGTTAAGATGTATATAAATTTTTACATGACCAAAATTTTCACCAGGAAAGAGAATAAGTTTGTTTTTTTTTTTTAAGTCATTCCCTTAACAACCTTTAGTTACATTAGAACTTACAGCAGACATCCTGAACTTCTTAAAGCTATATGAAACATTACATGCCCTATTCTCTCAGGCAGATATTATTTGGGGAGATGATGGTAGAATGATTATGAGCTTTTGAGTCAAAAAAGGACCAGGTTCAAATGTCAGCTGTGTCATACAAGTTGTATATCTTTGAGCAAGATGCTTAATCTCACTGAATCTCAGTTTCATCATCTGTAAAATGGAAATAATAACATCTACTTTGTGTGAGGTCTTCTCTGGTGGCTCAGTGGTAAAGAAGCCACCTGCCAATGCAGGAGACTAAAGCTTGATCCCTAGGTTTGGAAGATCCCCTGGAGAAGGAAATGGCAACCCACTTTAGTATTCTTGCCTGGGAAATCTCATGGTCGAGGATACTGGAGGGTTAGAGTCCACAGGACGGCAAAAGAGTCAGACATGACTTAGTGACTAAATGACAAACAACTTTATGGGACCATTCAACACAATAATGCCCATAAGATGGAATGCATGTAGCTCAGTGCTCAGAGCATAGGAAGATCTCAGAAACCAAGTTATTATTATTATTATTAAAATAAGCTAGAATTTTGAAGTGAATGTTTTCTCTAAATGATTCATTTCAAACTTTGTATGGTCTTTACTATGGACTAACTTCTGGGCCAAGTGTGTGCTCTATGAGTGAACGCAAGCTGTACAGTGACGGAATAAGGAAGTCTCAGCATTAGAAATGTTGCATACAAATGTTCAAAAGAAAAATTAAACTTTTCCTATCCTCCAGTAACTCTTTTTTTAATTCCATTTTTGTTTGTGCTGTGTCTTCACTGTTGTGCCAGGAGTTTCTCGAATTGCTGCGAGCAGGAGCTACTCATCATTGGGCTGCGCAGGTTCTCACTGTGGCGGCTTCTTTTGTTGCCAAGCACAGGCTCTATCTAGGTGCACGGGCTTCGGTAGTTGCAGCACGCGGACTCAGTAGTTGTGGCTCACGGGCTTAGTTGCTCTGTGGCATGCAGAATCTTCCCAGATCAGGGATCAAACCTGTGTCCTCTGCATTGGCAGGCAGGTTCTTATCCACTGTACAGCCAAGGATGTTCTCTAGTAACTCTTGTTAAGTTTGTTTGTTCTGTCAGCAAGCACTACCATTGCAAATTAAATGATACCTCTGACATTTTTCCTGATACCTAGAGTTTTGATGTATGACAAAGTTTATATTTCAATATCCTACCATTCTAGGAAGCTTGGGTGATGATATAATACAAATTCTAAAAAGAGTACATTGTGAAAGACATTTGTGTTTCAAATACTGTGCATTAGTAATCAGAGAGAGAAGGAAAAAATGGGTCTTTGCAGAGCTCCTTCCTAATATAATTTATGCCTCACACTTCAGTCAGGATTCAGCAACAGAAAATAGAAAAGCCCTAGGCACTTTAAGCAAAAAGGGATTTAATACTGTGCTTACAAAACCATCGGAGGGATTGGAGGAACACCCCTCCAGGAGCCGATGCCTCACCACTGTCAGAAAGATGGGGAATCAAGAAGCTACCTGGGACTATTGCCTTGGGAATACTTCTGATGCAAGTCAGGGATCAGAAAGCCTTGTGGTCTCAGTCGTTTCCTCAGAATCACATCTTTTGTCCTAGACCTGCGCTGGCTAAAGCAAGTATCCTTCCATGTCTCCTGACCCCCAGGCAGCTGTGCTGCAAATAATCCACGTCCATTGCCGAGTGTGCTGGCAGAAAGAACAGAAAGATGTGTTGTGCTAATTCGCCTTCAGACGGCTTGGGAGTGCATGCAATCCAAGGAACCCAAATCATATCCACAATCCAACCATAGGAGAGTCTAGGAAGGAGGTTTCTTACTTCTGAAAGGAGGTATGCTAGAAGGTGCTGGAAATGGAGGCTAAGTACCAACCCATTCTAGCACCACCCATGCTGCGGGGCAGGACTGGGCTTGGATGCCAAGGAACCAAAGGGGAACACCAACTCTGCCCCTTGCTAGTAGCTATGTGATCACAGTAAAAGCTCTTGATTCTTTCACGTGTAAAACAAGGAGGTTGGAAGACGCCATCTCTAAGCACCTTGTCAGTTCTTTTCGCTTCTGTAAAAAGCATAAGGAGAGATCATTCCACCGCCCCTTACCTCCCAGAAGTAGCGTTGTTTTGTCTTTGTGGTGATTGTCCTTCCTGGGAAGCTTATCATAGTAGCAGCTGGGTCTCAGCTGTTTTCTGTTGGTAGGACTCTGCCAGATGCCCTCCAGCCCATTCCACCTTGGAGCTTTAGTGCACAGTGCAATTAATTGCACTTAGAGTTCCAAAGAATAGCAGGAGGGGTAAGAAAGCCTTCCTCAGCGATTAATACAAACAAATAGAGGAAAACAACAGAATGGGAAACACTAGAGATCTCTTCAAGAAAATTAGAGATACCAAGGCAACATTTCATGCAAAGATGGGCTTAATAAAGGACAGAAATGGTAGGGACATAACAGAAGCAGAAGATATTAAGAAGAGGTGGCAAGAATACACAGAAGAACTGTACAAAAAGATCTTCATGACCAAGATAATCATGATGGTGTGATCACTCACCTGGAACCAGACATCCTGGACTGTGAAATCAGGTGGGCCTTAGAAAGCATCACTACGAACAAAGCTAGTAGAGGTGATGGAATTCCAGTTGAGCTATTTCAAATCCTGAAACATGACGCTGTGAAAGTGCTGCACTCAATATGCCAGCAAATTTGGAAAACTCAGCAGTGGCCATAGGACTGGAAAAGGTCAGTTTTCATTCCAATCCCAAACAAAGGCAATGCCAAAAATGCTCAGATGACTACACAATTGCACTCATCTCACACACTAGTAAAGTAGTGCTCAAAATTTTCCAAGCCAGGCTTCAGCAATAAATGAACCGTGAACTTCCAGACGTTCAAGCTGGTTTTAGAAAAGGCAGAGGAACCAGAGATCAAATAGCCAATATTTGATGGATCATGGAAAAAGCAAGAGAGTTCCAGAAAAACATCTATTTCTTCTTTATTGACCATGCCAAAGCCTTTGACTGTGTGGATCACAATAAACTGTGGAAAATTCTGAAAGAGATGGGAATACCAGACCACCTTACTGGCCTCTTGAGAAACCTGTATGCAGGTCAGGAAGCAACAGTTAGAACTGGACATGGAACAACAGACTGGTTCCCAATAGGAAAAGGAGTACGTCAAGGCTGTATACTGTCACCCTGCTTATTTAGCTTACATGCAGAGTACATCATGAGAAACGCTGGGCTGGAAGAAGCACAAGCTGGAATCAAAATTGCCAGGAGAAATATCAGTAACCTCAGATATGCAGATGACATCACCCTTATGGCAGAAAGTGAAGAGGAACTCAAAAGCCTCTTGATGAAAGTGAAAGAGGAGAGTGAAAAATTTGGCTTAAAGCTCAACATTCAGAAAACTAAGATCATGGCATCTGGTCCCATCACTTCATGGCAAATAGATGGGGAAACAATGGAAACAGTGGCAGACTTTATTTTTGGGGCCTCCAAAATCACTGCAGATGGTGATTGCAGCCATGAAATTAAAAGACGCTTACTCCTTGGAAGGAAAATTATGACCAACCTAAACAGCATATTCAAAAGCAGAGACATTACCAACAAAGGTCCATCTAGTCAAGGCTATGGTTTTTCCAGTGGTCATGTATGGATGCGAGAGTTGGACTATAAAGAAAGCTGAGTGCTGAAGATTTGATGCTTTTATAACTGTGGTGTTGGAGAAGACTCTTGAGAGTCTCTTGGACTGCAAGGAGATCCAACCAGTCCATTCTAAAGGAGATCAGTCCTGGGTGTTCATTGAAAGGACTGATGTTGAAGCTGAAACTCCAATACTTTGGCTACCTCATGCGAAGAGTTGACTCATTGGAAAAGACGCTGATGCTGGGAGGGATTGGGGGCAGGAGGAGAAGGGGACGACAGAGGATGAGATGGCTGGATGGCAACACTGACTTGATGGACATAAGTTTGAGTGAACTCCGGGAGTTGGTGACAGACAGGGAGGCCTGGCATGCTGCAATTCATGGGGTCGCAAAGAGTGGACACGACTGAGCTACTGAACTGAACTGAAAATTAGGAAGAGGGCAGAATACAGCTGGCAGAGCTGCAGTTCTGTGATCCCACACCTGCATTTCCAAGAATCCCTAGAAAGCTTCTGATGTCAATCAGCATTCCTTGAGCCTCCTGGTGAACATACCAAGAAAACGTGTTTCATGGCTTGTAGGTGCTACATTGGGCTCAAAGACATCTGAAGGAAATCCTTCCTAATAAACTCTTACAGCAGTGCTTCTCAGACTTAGATGTACACACCGATCTTGTGAAAATGCAGATCCTGAGTTAGTGGGTCTGCAGTGGGTTCTGAGATTCCATGTGTCTGACAAACTCAAGTGCTAGGTTACCATGTACCACAGTCCTACCCCAGATTCACCCCAAGTAGATTGAATTAAGGCAAATATTTGTGTTAGAATGTCCTAAGTTGAAGATTCCAAACCTGATGGGATTTGTGTGTATGTGTGTTTTCCTATAAATATTCAATACAAATCTGACAGAAGTGCTCAGAGACACGTATCCCAAGGGGGTCCGGTCTGCAGTTTCTCCTCCTCCCATATCATCCCTATTTCAAGCCCACTCCTTCTGAAACTAGCTCTTTGGGTTTGGGCCTGAGTTTCCTCATCTGTAAAGTGGGGATAGCAATGTCTCAGTATGGTCCTAGTTAGGGGAGTAAGAGATACGGCATACCAAAAGAGCACCTGCTACATCACCATGAGCTCTGAGCTGTCACATGTATCCTCATCCTTAGTTACTGCTGTCCTTGCCTCCATCTCATTTTACTTTGGAACTTTCTATCAGGTGTGAAGAAAGACATTACTCACCTCATTTCTGAAGCATGGAAAATCTGCTATTCACTCTTGAATGGCAAGGGGGAATACTGAGTGGTATAAGATAGAGAATTTTTAAAACTTGTAAATATTTATATGAATACTAAAATAGTAACCTGTGCATCTATAGAATTGCTTGTATAGTAAGTTACGGTAAGAAAAGCAGAGAAAAAAGTTAAGTGATAAAAAAGTAGAAATTAAACAAATACTCAGAAAGGAAACATGAATTAAGAATGAGGATATTCATGTCAGCTTTATATATAATAGCAAAGAAATTGGAAACAACTAAACACACAGAATTCTAGATAAAGGTATGCAAAGCGCAGCAACTCTATACACAAAATATCATGTAGCCTTTAATGCTTTGTTTAGATTTTTAGTGGCATGAAAAATGTGTATGACATGATGTTTAGAGTCAAAAGAAAGTCTGGCTACAAATTCATGTCTAACAAATTAAAACACACAGAGGAAAAAAGGCTGGAAGGGAACATGTTCCAATAAAAAATAGTAGTTGCATCTGACTGGCTTTTTGTTTCTGTTCCTCCATACTTTTCTGTACTTCCCAAACTCTCAGTAATGGCAATATATTATCAGCACCGACTGTGGAGCCAGACTGTGGCCACTCCCTGCCACCTACCAGCTAGGCTAGTCATCAGACACAGCTCTCTGTGTCTCTATTTCACCAGCAGTAAAATGGGGATAGTAATCACCTCTAGCCCTTGGAATTCTGTTAGGATGAAATGAGTACATATTTATTAAGCACTTAGAGCAGTGCCTTGCACAAAATAAGTGTTTTGCAAGTACTATCTGTGGTTATTTCCATAGATGTTGCTCATATTAGCAAAAAAGAAAAAAAAAGTAAAAATTTAGAAAAAGATGAAAGATTGGAAAAAACATGTATAAATGTTAGGATGTTGTTTGTCTTGAGTAAATATTTAATTTTGAACTAATTTCACACTTACAGAAAAATTGCAAAGTTCAGAGAGACCCCATGTATCCTTCACCCAGTTTCCTTGATTGTTAACAGCTTCCATATCTTAGAACATGCATCAAAACTATGAGATTAACACTGGTACATTATTAACCACACCTCAGATCTTATTTGAAATTCACCTATTTTTTCTATTTATGTACTTTATTTGTTTCTAGGGGCTAAGATTTTTGAATTTTGACTAATGCGTTTTTTTTAACTTTTTTATTATGAAGCATATAAAGAAGTTTATAAAACATAAATGTACTGGTTAAAGGAAGCAAGAAGTAGAACACTACCAGTACCTTGGAATGTAATCTTGTGTCCTTTTTTTATCGTAATTTCCCTCCACCTGCCTATTCTAGAGATAATGGAGTAAAAGATAATGACCTTTACGGCAATTACATCCTTGCTTTTCTTTATAGTGTTACCATCCAGTCCAGCTGTGGATATCTCAGTAAAGTAGCTTTGCATGTTTTTGGACTTTGTATACATGGAATCATAGTGTACATATATATATTTGACCATGCCGAGGCTTGTGAGATCTTAGTTTCCCAACCAGAGATTGAACAAGTACCCCTGTCATGGAAGTGTGGAGTCTGAACCACTGGACTGCCAGGGAAGCCCCTGTATATATTCTTTTATTCAACATTATTTTGTTGTTGTGTGTCCTGTGTATCTATGGCTCATTCATTTCCATTGCTCTATGGTATCCAACTAACATTTCGTTATTGTTGTTACTTCCTCCTGCTTCCTATCTTTGCTGATCAAATAGACCTTCTGTCTCCAATGCCCCAGGGATGGCAATGCAGCAGCAGAAAATCAGATTAAAATGCTTTACTATTATTATTTCAAAGCGCAGATCCTCAAGGATGAGGATGAACGATAGATTCATCACAAGATGTCTCTGCCTGACCCTGTTGACCTTTTGGTCCAGATGATTCTTTGATGTGAAGACAGTCCTGTGCATTGTAAGACGTTTCACAGCATCATTGGCCTCTATCTGCTGGATGCCAGCGGCACCCACTCCGTTTCTTGTTGTAACAATTCAGAATGTTATTGAAACTCTATCACAGGCTCCATAGAGGACACCTAGTCCATGATCAAACCCTGGGGTGTTCAGAGTCAAATGAGCAAAGCTCCGTGTTGGTTGAGTATTCCAAGTAGAAGAAACCCATGTTCCCTGTGCGTAGGGAGAGCCCAGAGTACATGAATTCCTGCCCATCAAGCCAGGAGAATGATGCTATATTCAGGCAGAGAGATCCAAGATAGCCGCAACAGTTTCTTGCAACCAGGAGAAATCTGGGAGCTACTAAGTGTTTTGTGAGCACCCAAGAGCTGTGACAACACAGCATAGAGAAGAAATCGGAGGGGTCCATCAGCTTGGGGCAAAAAGGACATAGCAGCAGTCTGCATGCATGAATGGCTGAAATAGATGAAAACAAGAGTGATGATGGCACCAAGGACCAGACAGTGCCCCCTCCCACTGATGACTTGGTTCTGTATGAACCCCCTAGGAAATTACATAGGAGCCCAGAAAAGGAAGGGCAGATCTGAATTGACTGATAATTATGATTCCAAGGCTTGGCGGAGCAAGAACTTCAGGGGAAATTATTTCAAAACAAAGTGAATTCAGGACATTAGACAAGTAAAAGAAATAAAAGGCATCCAGATTGGAAAGGAAGAAGTTAAACTATCTATATTTGCAGATGATATGATTTTGTATGTGAAAAATGCTAAGAAACACACACAACTTAAAAAAAAAAGAAGGAAAAACAAAACTTATTAGAGCTAATAAACAAGTACAGGAAGTTTGCAGGAATAGGATCAATGAACAAAAATCAAACACTATTTTTAGTGTATTTGTAAACATTAGTAATGAACAATCCAAAAATGAAATTAAGAAAATGATTCAATTTATACCAATCCCCCAAAGAATGAAATATTTGGGAATAAATTTAACAAAACAAGTGTAAATTTTATGTACTGAAAACTATAAAATACTATTGAAAAAAACTAAAGACCTAAATAAATAGGACATTCTACATTTGTTAATTAAAAGACTTAATATTGTTAAGATGGCAAGTCTCCTCAAATTATTCTACAGTTGCAATACAATTCCTTTCAAAATCTGTTACCCTTTTGAAGAAATTGGGAAGTTGATCCTAAAAGTTATATAAAAATGCGAGAGATCTAGAATAGCCAAAACAAGCCTGAAAAAAAAGTAGAGGAACTCACACTTCCACTATGAAGCTACAGCAGTCAAGACAGTATGGTACTGGTATAAGGACAGACTTATAGATCAGTGGAATAAAATTGAGAGTCCAGAAATAAACCACCGTATTTATGGCCAATTGCTTTTTGACAAAAGACAATCAAATAGGTTAAGAAAGAATAGTCTTTTCAACAAGCAGTGTTGGAGCAACCAGAGAACTGCATGGAAAAGAATGAAGTTGGACTCCTACTTCACAGCACATATGACAACTAATTCAAAATGGATCAAAGATCTGAAGACAAGAGCTAAAGCTATAAAGCCCTTAGAAAATATAGGTGTACATTTTCATGATTTTAAATTGGGCAATGATTTCTTAGCTATTACACCAAGGCACAAGAAAATTTAAAGAAAAGATAAATTGTTGTTTTGTTGTTCAGTCGCTAAGTCGTATCCAGCTCTTTGCAGCCCCATGGACTGCAGCAGATAAGATAAATTAGACTTCATCAAAAATTTTAAACTTTTTTTGCTGTAATGACATTATTTAAAAGTGAAAAGACAATGCACAAAATGGGAGAAAATATTTGCAAGTCATATATTGAATAAGGGTCTTGTCTCAGAGTATATAAAAAACCCTTAAAATGCAGTAGAAAGAGCAAATAACCCCAATTAAAAATAGACAAAGGATTTGAAAGACACTTCACCAAAGAAGATGTACAAATGACCAATATGCACAAGAAAAGATTCTCAACATCATTCCTTACCAGGGAAATGGCAAATTGTAATCACAGTGAGATACCATGTCATTTGTATTAGAATAAATATAATTTTTAAAGAACTGACAATAGTAAGTGCTGACAAGGATGTTGCGAATTTGGAGTCCTCATACACTTCTGATGAGTATGTAAGATGGTGTAGGTAAAAGCCCTGTGGGGCTCCTGGACATAGAAACCTTTCTGTCTCCCGTTTACTGTTCACAGGGAGCAGACTCCAAGAAGAGTCAAGGGAGGAGCAGTTAAGAAACTACCTGAACAAGATTAAAGAAGTACAAGCCCTACTCACACCCTAATCCTTATCAGCAATCCTGCCCTTGAACCATTGCTATAAAACTCCCCACTAAATCCTCCCAAGTTGGAAAACACAGTTTTGAGGGGCACAGACCTACTGTGTTCCCCTTTGCCTGGCAAAGCAATTAAGCTATTCTTTTCTGCTTCACACAACACTGGGTCTACGAGATTCCGTTCAGCACTGGTACAGAGAGACCCAGTTTTCAGCACCAGAGTTAGCTATCTTTATCACTCATACTGCCTAATGACATCTTTTTCACTACTGTTTTAATTAATTGTCACATATTTTCAACTAAATTGTAGAGAGCTCATATAAAATGCAATGTTTGCCTGTTAATGGGGGTTTCCCGCGTGGTGCTAGTGGTAAAGAACCTGCTTGCCACTGCAAGAGACGTAAGAGACTTGGGTTCAATCCCTGGGTCGGGAAGATCCCCTGGAGGGGGGCATGGCAACCCACTCCAGTATTCTTGACTGGAGAATTCCCATGGGCAGAAGAGCTTGGTGGGCTACAGCCCAAGGGGTCACAAAGACACAGACACAATCAAAGTGACTAACCATGCATGCATACATGCTAATGTCCATAGCCCTACACCAAATCTCAGGGAGTATTTGCTGAATGAAAAGTCACATCCTTAACAAAACTCAACAGAAAATTAAGATATTCAGTTGTATACCGTGTAAAGAAGAAACGAGCAACATGAGAATACTGATTTTAAATATCTTGACTTCAGTGTTTAATTTGGCTGTGTTAGCACTGGATCTGTTTTCAGCAGAGCTTGGAATATTTTTTCTAAGCATGAGTTTCTTGGCTGAAATGCAGTGGGGTTGCCACTCTGTAGTGAAACCTGTAACTATGCCATTCAAAATAAATGAATTCTGTGTGGGGAATAGAGCCAACTCTGGGAACTTTGATTTGTTACCTCCCAGATTTCAAGGAATAACTCTGACCCAGTGAGATAACAGATGGAGACATCAACTTTTGCTCTTGGTCTACATATTTACAAAAAAAGATAAGAAAAAAAAAAAGGCAGAAGGTAGAAACAGGGCAAAATAAATGATTTCCAGCATTCTCTGAATTCCTGGAACAGTGTTGAAATAGACATTTTTCTTAGGAAGCCATTATTAGGTATTGTGTTTGGCCACTACAGAGCAGGTCTTTTCCTTCCAAAGTTATATAATTTTTGCTTATTATTATTCTTGCTGAAACATTTCTGGAAGCCATCCTTTCCCTCTACTCCCATGAATATGGTCAAAACAGCTGCACATCCCTGTTGGGCCAAGTTTCAAGTCTGTCACCACACCCAGTTGTCTCCACTGTTCCTTTCAGTTCAGTTCAGTCGCTCAGTCGTGTCCAACTCTTTGTGACCCCACAAATCGCAGCACGCCAGGCCTCCCTGTCCATCACCAGCTCCCGGAGTTCACTCAGACTCATGTCCATCGAGTCAGTGAGGCCATCCAGCCATCTCATCCTCTGTCGTCCCCTTCTCCTCCTGCCCCCAATCCCTCCCAGCATCAAAGTCTTTTCCAATGAGTCAGCTCTTCCCGTGAGGTGGCCAGAGTACTGGAGTTTCAGCTTTAGCATCATTCCTTCCAAAGAACACCCAGGGCTGATCTCCTTCAGAATGGACTGGTTGGATCTCTTTGCAGTCCAAGGGACTCTCAAGAGTCTTCCCCAACACCACAGTTCAAAAGAATATCAATTCTTTGGCGCTCAGCATTCTTCACAGTCCAACTCTCACATCCATACATGACCACAGGAAAAACCATAGCCTTGACTAGATGGACCTTTGTTGGCAAAGTAATGTCTCTGCTTTTGAATATGCTATCTAGGTTGGTCATAACTTTTCTTCCAAGGAGTAAGCATCTTTTAATTTCATGGCTGCAGTCACCATCTGCAGTGATTTTGGAGCCCAGAAAAATAAAGTCTGACACTCTTTCTACTGTTTCCCCATCTATTTGCCATGAACTGATGGGACCAGATGCCATGATCTTAGTTTTCTGAATGTTGAGCTTTAAGCCAACTTTGTCACTCTCCCCTTTCACTTTCATCAAGAGGCTTTTGAGTTCCTCTTCACTTTCTGCCATAAGGGTGGTGTCATCTGCATATCTGAGGTTATTGAGATTTCTCCCAGCAATCTTGATTCCAGCTTGTGCTTTTTCCAGCCCAGCGTTTCTCATGATGTACTCTGCATAGAAGTTAAATAAGCAGGGTGACAATATACAGCCTTGACATACTCCTTTTCCTATTGGGAACCAGTCTGTTGTTCCATGTCCAGTTCTAACTGTTGCTTCCTGACCTGCATACAGATTTCTCAAGAGGCAGGTCAGGTGGTCTGGTATTCCCATTTCTTTCAGAATATTCCACAGTTTATTGTGACCCACACAATCAAAGGTTTTGGCATAGTCAATGAAGCAGAAATAGATGTTTTTCTGGAACTCTCTTGCTTTTTCCATGATCCAGTGGATGTTGGCAATTTGATCTCTCGTTCCTCTGCCTTTTCTAAAACCAGCTTGAACGTCTGGAAGTTCATGGTTCATTTATTGCTGAAGCCTGGCTTGGAGAATTTTGAGCATTACTGTACTAGCATGTGAGATGAGTGCAATTGTGCAGTCGTTTGAGCATTCTTTGGCATTGCCTTTGTTTGGGATTGGAATGAAAACTGACCTTTTCCAGTGCTGTGGCCACTGCTGAGTTTTCCAAATTTGCTGGCATATTGAGTGCAGCACTTTACAGCGTCATGTTTCAGGATTTGAAATAGCTCAACTGGAATTCCATCACCTCCACTAGCTTTGTTCATAGTGATGCTTTCTAAGGCCCACCTGACTTCACATTCCATGATGTCTGGCTCTAGATGAGTGATCACACCATCGTGATTATCTAGGTCGTGAAGATCTTTTTTGTACAGTTCTTCCATGTATTCTTGCCACCTCTTCTTAATATCTTCTGCTTCTGTTAGGTCCCTACCATTTCCGTCCTTTATGAAGCCCATCTTTGCATGAAATGTTCCCTTGGTATCTCTAATTTTCTTGAAGAGATCTCTAGTCTTTCCCATTCTGTTGTTTTCCTCTATTTCTTTGAATTGATTGCTGAAGAAGACGTTCTTATCTCTTCTTGCTATTCTTTGGAACTCTGCATTCAGATGCTTATATCTTTCCTTTTCTCCTTTGTTTTTCGCCTCTCTTCTTTTCACAGCTATCTGGCTGATTGCAAATTCCTTATCATTTAACAGGTGAATACGAACTCTGATCAATGGTTGAGCATCTGGGAGTTCCTGTTATCTTTTCCTTAGCAGTCATTTGTTTGAATGCCTACAGTTGTTAAGGTTTTAAATTCTTCACCGTTTAATCTTCAAAACATCTCATAAGGAGGTGATATAACTGTCTTCATTTGACAGAGGACAGAAATGAGACTTAGAATGAGACTTGTGCCAACGGGCTGGATGGCACAAGCCAGAAGTGACAGGCACTGAGCCATCTGGAGGTATACGCTGACCACTGGGATGGGAAGGAGTTGGGCGAATAGATTGCCTCTTCTCCGTTGGTGGAAAGCTCCCAGAGAAGCCGCAGGGAGGTGGGCAAGCCTGCCGTACAGTCTGGTGTCTCTGATTGTGGCTCACTGTGCTGCCGTGCCCAGCGCAGTCATGTGTTACATCACATTCATCCACATCTTTCTTTGCTTCCCAGACCCCCTTTTCCCTCACTCTGCCTGCCCTAAGTTTGCATATTCCAACTAAATTATCAGCACTCTAATCTGTGTCTCAGGCTCTGCTTTCCTGAGGACCTTGGTGAAGCAATTATTTTAAATTCCCAATTTACAAAATTGGGTTGCTGGTTTTAAAATGGTTCACCGAGGCATGAAGAGTAATGAGCATAGTAACATAAACTACAATTCAGAAAAGCATCCCAAATGTAACAGTGGATAGGAATTTCTTTCTTTCTTTTTTTTTTTTTTACTTTATTTTGCTTTTCTTATACGTAAGGAATATGAGTCCATGTAGATCAAACAAGCGATTATTTCACATGAGAAATACAAAAAGAAAACTCAAATTGAAGATACATTTTCTTTGAAACTTTGTCAAACTCTTGCTTTACTTTCACATAAAATGTCCTGAATTGTCTATTAGAAGAGTTAAGTTTTTCTAAGACAAACAAAGAATAATATTTTAAGGTATTCAATTTTTTTGCTAAGGCCAAAGAAGAGACCCAAACCATAAAGACATCATTCAACTTCTACTTCTTTTAGTAAGAACAAGTAGTTTTCTTTGCTGCTAAGAATCTTATAAAATCAGTCCCAAATTTGTAAATGTTGTGCCCAGAGGAGAAGCAGAGTAATTTATTCACAAAATTCCTGTATAAAATATCTCTGTAGATGTCACATAAAATTCAATGGCATAAAAATGTGGAAAAGTCATTGCTATCATATGTGTAGAGCAGATAGTTTACTTTACAGCTGGATAAATATGTTCATGTCCAAAGAATAAATCAACTGTTGGCCTATGTAAAGCTAAGTTAGGCTGGATGACATGGAACAACAAATAAACCCTGAAACTGTGCTTCTCAAAAGTCTGATGCAGCTGGGAGCCCCCTTGTGTATTGTAGGTGGGCCATGTAGAACAAGGGTCTTCCAAGATGGCTGTGGCAGGAAAGAGATGGAGGAGGCACGTCAGCTTCTAGATACCATGGCCTGGAAATGCTACACTGGGAAAAGCAAGGAGGAAACAGTGCAGGAACAAAAAACCCATGGTCCCTGCCATAGTGTTTATATGAGGGAGAAGAATAAATAAAGAATTTGTCATTGCTGATAACCAATGAGAACCCAAGCTACGGGGAAATGATGCATAGGGCCATTTGGTTAAACAACCTGGGAGCTGTGATGTGACCTGGAAAAGCTGCCATGAGGTTGCTGCTGAGGCGGGTATCAGCCTTTGTTCAGGAGAAAGGGTGTTGCCAGGTCAAGAGGTTACTTCTGAATGTGGATCCACACTCAGGGTTATCCCCAGAGAACAGCCGATGGTCAGTATCATGCTTCTGACCCTGAGTTAGTGTCTAAGAAAATGGAGAAAATTGCACCTGTAATCCAAATGCAGGTACTGGGAAAAAAAAAAAAAAGCTGTGGCAAGAAATGACAGTAAAACATGAGACACTGCTTTTCTGAAGTGAAATAACAGCCATCAAAGTAAAGAATGCTCACATGAGGTTTTGAAGTGAAGCGTGATAATTTTAGTTAAAGATTGTTTCTGTGATTTCAGAAAGTTTGTTCAAGTGACAGCTAGCAGTGAAATTTTCAGTATCTTGAAATACCTGAGTCAGTCACTTCAAGCACAAATTATAGAAGTTCTTAGATCTGAGAACAGGCTAGCCAGACTCCGTAAGCTGTATTGCAAGTGGCTCAGTCCCTGAGAGCTGGACTCTTCCTCACTGGAGGTGATTTCCTTCACTCATTGGTGAAATAGATTGATGGCATAAGTTCGGATGTGCTTAAAAACTCAAAAGTTGCAACAGAATATGAAGGAATTATTTCCCGGAATCTATGCAACCCAAGAATAGATAAGGCACCAACTATTCATCACTGTCTCCCAAGCAGAAACATTGTTCAGCTTTTAGGCAGGACAACCTATCTACATCACAACTGCGGCTAGCAAAGAGGCATCCTACAGAAAAACCACTCCCTAGTTTCTGAATGTGTTTGACAAAGACATCAAACACATGCCATTTGCAATGACCTATGCTTTTGAAGTAGCAAACTCTAATTCCTGGTGGGGATTAAGTGGGGAACTTCACCTATATGTGCGTGCTAAGTCACTTCAGTCATGTCTAAATCTTTGTGATCCCATGGACTACAGCCTTCCAGGCTCTTCTGTCCATGGGATTGTCCAGGCAAGAATTCTGGAGAGGGTTGTCATGCCGCATCAATCCATTTACTTTCTAGCCAGTTATATATATATATGTTTTGTGTGGAATATTATCCCTATCAATAATATGAAATATATTATTTAAAAGATTAACAAATATTTTTATTTAAAATTGTGATGAACCTTTTAAGTTTTCCTAAAATTGCCTAAGTATGAACCACACATCATAAATTGGCTTATAAGTGGGAAAAAAAAAAAAACATTTCAGGAACTCCCTTAGCTGCTCTTTTGAACTGTCTTTTGGAGTCTATAGAGTTGAGGAACTTATCTTCTGGCCTCTGTTATCTTCTAGGTCCTAAGGGAGGCTGGGCTGGGGCGGGGGGTGTTGGGGTGAGGGGGAAGCCTGGAACTTGCGTGGTCCTTGAGTCCCTCATGGTCAATTACCTGTCTCTGATTCACTTTGTCTCCTGGTCTACAGGTCTGAGCAAAAATATCCAAATGCTTAAAGGTCCAGATGGTAGATTTCCATCCAAATGTGAAGCAGCAGCTATCAGCCAACAGAAAAGGTCACTGTGATCTCAGCAGGCAGGAAGCATTTGCTGATGATGCAAGCTGTCTAATATCACAGCATTTCTCAATCTTTTTTTTGTTGTTGTTCACAATTCTCCATAAGATCTGTATTTTCTAACACAGCCCAATACACACATATATACATGTAACAGAAGCAACAGGTTCCCAAATCAATGCTTGCCCCTCCCCTTTGAAATGCCCTCAGCTATTTTCTCTTCTCTCATTTTCCATTTTCTTCTGTTATTTTCCATTGTTCTATTCTATTTTTTTTTAATATTGCTCAAATAGAGAACAGATCAGTGGTTTCCAGGGATTATGGCTAGGAGATAGGGTGACTATAAAGGGGTGACATCAACTTTCAGATGAGAAAGAGTTCTGTATCTTGATTACAGTGGTGGTGGTTATACATACCAATACGTGAGACACAAAGATGTACATGTAAAAAATGGTGAAATCTGAGTAAGGTCGGTAATCTATAATAGTGAATGTATTATGCCAATGTTGATTTCCTGTTTTTGATGAGGTGCTATAGATGATAAGACATTGCCTTTACAGAGGCTGAATGATGGGCACATGGGACCTCTCTGAACTATTTTTTCAACTTCTTGTGTTCCTCTAATTATTTCAAAGTAAAAGTTTCTAAAATATTGCTCAAGACCCACAACATTGATGTCATGAGATCACAATCCATATAAGCCCTGTTTCTCCAAGGGTGGACATTGGATTAGCAAGCAGCTATACCTACGCTAGCTGATTTATCTGAAGAGGGGAATCAGCCTGTGCAGACTTGTGTTTGAGCAGCTGGAAACCTACAACTTTAAGTCATATTAGCCACCCAGTGGAGTTGGTTTCAGTATTTCATTGAGTTGACAGACTTTTGTTCCTTTTTTTTTTTTTTAGCATCATCTTCTAAATAAATGCTCCTACCTACCCACCTCCTATTACAAAAAAAGAATTGTTCATCTTTCCACTACTCAGAAATTAGAGCCAGGTTCCTCAAAGCATGGTCACCAGTCCACTGCCTCATATGTAAGAATGCAGAGTCCTGGTACTGTGTGTGTGTGTGTGTGTGTGTGTGTGTGTGTGTGTGTGCTCAGTCACTTAATCGTGTCTCTTTGTGACCCTTTAGACTCTAGCCCACCAGGCTCCTCTGTCCATGAGATTTTCCAGGCAAAAATACTGGAGTAGGCTGCCATTTCCTTCTCCAGGGGATCTTCCTGCATCAGGGATGGAACCCAAGTCCTGTGTCTCCTGTGCTGAAGACAGATTCTTTACCGCTGAATCATTGGGGAAACCCCCTGGTAATACTGAGGCTTAATTAGATTTTTTGGAAGTATGGTTCAGAAATATGCATTTTATTTTTCTTAATAAATGAATGTCATTTTCCTTCTAGTTTTATTGAGATATAATTGACCTTTAGCACAGTATGATTTTAAGGTGCACATCATAATTATTTGACTTACATATATCATGAAATGATTACCCCAATACTTTTAGTGAACATCCAACATCTCATACAGCCACAAAATAAAACAAACAAAAATATTTTTTTTTCCTTGTGATGAAAACTCTTAGGATTTACTCTGTTAACACCTTCCATATATAATATGGGTGGTGGTGGTTTATTGCTAAATTGTGTTCGACTCTTGCGACTCCATGGACAGTATCCTGTCAGGCTCTTCTGTCCATGGGATTTCCCAGGCAAGAATACTAGAGTGGGTTTCCATTTCCTTCTCCAGGGGATCTTCCCAATCCAAGGACTGAATCTGAGTCTTCTGCATTTCAGGTAGTCCCCCGTGTTGTAGATAGATTCTTTACTGCCTGAGCCACCAGGGAAGTCCCGTATATTGTATACAGCAATGTTGATTATATATTGGATACGTCCAGTATATAAAGTGGATTAAGACAGGCAAAAGGTACATGCTGCTACTGCTGCTAAGTCTCTTCAGTCGTGTCCGACTGTGTGACCCCATAGGCGGCAGCCCACCAGGCTTCTCTGTCCCTGGGATTCTCCAGGCAAGAACACTGGAGTGCGTTGCCATTTCCTCCTCCAATGCAGGAAAGTGAAAAGTGAAAGTGAAGTCGCTCAGTCCTGTCCAACTCTTAGCGAACCCATGGACTGCAGCCTACCAGGCTCCTCTGCCCATGGGGTTTTCCAGGCAAGAGTACTTCCAGGCAAGGTACATACTTACAGTTATAAGATAAATACATACTACAAACATAATCTACTACATGATTAATATAATTAACAAAATTATGCGTTTTAAACAAAATCCTCAGAGATTTTTATGCACATCACATTGTTGGAATGCCTGGAGAAGTCTGCTAATAGTGGATATGTGACTACATGGGATGCTTACTGCAATGAATTTGAGTTTAAATTTCCTCTGTTATGAAAATAGGATTTCTGAGAATAGCTCTTTCCAACTTTACTTGCTCTTTAAACATTAAAGTTTTCAACGTTGACATAAGCCACATTTCTTGCCTTTCATGACAAAAACATTACAATAGTGACTCAGTTTCTCCAAATGTGAGGATAAAAATTCCAGGAATCTCCCTAATTCCTAGTTCTTATGCAGACAATGACCATTTATTTTCAGATGGAAGTAATTTCATTAGCATAAGTGGATACGTATTTTATAAACACAGGCACATGTGTTTCATATTCTACTCATATTTATTTACACATTCTGTAAACATATGTAGACACAGAGCCACATGGGCATTTTTGGAGGAGCCATGAAACATTTTACACATGTAAATACCACAGTTAATGCCTCAGGTCTTTTTTCTCAGTTACTACCTTTCCTCAGGTAAACAAGGACCCTTGCCACAAGTCAGCCTCTGGAATTTGTTCAAATTTCTTATTCTCTGAGAATGTCCTAGTCTCTTGAGCTTCTAATTTCTTGGAAAACAAATGCGTCCTAAAGTAGTAATAATTTCTAGTAAGTCAATATCATGGTCTTCCCAGATAACCTATCTCTAAATCCCCAATCCCTGACTTTAATCAGATTGATGAGGAGCTACTTTCTGCCAAGTGGACCTTACAGCTCCCTTCTATTGATATCAGAGGTCTTGGACATTCCTGGAGTTAAGCTAGAATCAGCCTAGGTCTGGAGAGTCAGGCATGCAGAGTTAGAGGGCTGGGGTGGGGATGGGGGACAGGAAAGGGAGAAGCAGGTACACAGATTTTATAGAGTGTCTCCCATCTGGGGGCTTCCCTGGTGGCTCAGATAGTAAAGAATCTGCTTGCAATGCAGGAAACCAGGGTTTGATCCCTGGGTATGAGAAGAATCCCTAGAGGAAGAAATGGCAACCCACTCCAGTATTCTTGCCTGGAGAATCCCATGGACAGAGGAGCCTGGTGGGCTGCAGTCCATGGGGTCCTCTCACATGAGACTGAAACAGACCTAAATGTTATCCCACAACCTAGTATCTCCTGAGCTAAATTCAATATTTTGCTTTTTTCAGTAAGTATCAAATATAATATGTGAGAAAGGTATAAGCTGTTTTCTCCAAAGTTCTCTTGATTTAAATGGTGTGTTTTGGTCCAGAGATCGTCCCTCTTCCCCCATCTCTTTAAATTTGTTATGCTTTTTTTTTTCTTTTTGAGTGAAATAGCTGTCTCCTGCTGAGAACTTACTCTGCTCCAGGCATATGCTAAGTCCTTTACAGTCATTCTTTCAAAGGGCCTGTGGGGTTGGTATTCTTGGCTTCACTTTATAGACGAGAAAACGGATGCTCAGAAAGTCAGCAACTTGTCAAGGTGAAACAGCTCATTGGTAGCTGAGCCATTGTCTGAACCCAGTGACCGTGTGCTGGATTGGATCGTGACCCCACAATTCCTGCACTTTCCAGAACCTCAGAATGTGACTTTGGAACTAGGGTCACGGCAAAGGTAATTAGTTAAAATGGGCTCATAGAGGAGTAAGGTGGGCCCTAATCCAATATGACTGGTGTCCTCATAGGAGGAGAAAAGACACAGGGAGAACTAAGGCCACGTGGGGACAGAAGAGGCAGAGTTTGGGGTGATAAGGACTGCCAGTGACACCAGAAACTGAGAGAAGGTCATGGAACAGATTTTCCCTTAGAGTTCCTGAGAAAGCCCAGCTCTACTGACATCTCCCCGCCCCCGCCCCTGCCCCAGCCCCCGCCGTCCTCTGGTCTCCAGAATGTGAAAGAATACGTTCCTGTTGCTTCCAGGCATCCACTGTGTGTGTTTTGTTAAACGGCAGCCCTAGCAAACTAATAGAGCCCACGATACACCCTACAAACCATATACTGCAAACATTTTGGAAAACAAAGAAAATGTGTTCATAATCCCACGTTCCAGAGCCTATCATTGCAGATCATATGTTTTCAAGTTTTCTTCTCTTTTTCCCCATGGCCGTTCCACCCACTTCTGCCTCTTAAAAATAGTAGTACTACCCTCCTGTGTATCGTATTTTCTTCTCTCTTATCGTTTGATTAGCTGTTGCTTTTGTTCTTTACGGGACGCGCTTTTAAAACAGTGAGACCCTCAGAAAACTGCAACATCTTCTGTGTTTTACTGTCATCATCATCGCTGTCTTTTCAGCTCTTTGAAATAAGTCCAGCGGAGATAAGTGGACTCATCTTTGATTTGGGACGTTGGCTCTCAGTGGAACAGCTGGCTATGGGTGAGGTCCCCAGAAGGTGGCAGTGTGGATCACAAAACCACACCATCCACAAGGACAGGTTCCTACCAGCCTGTAGATCCTGCTGGTACAATGGCAAGTGTTGGGCTCAGACACTTTTGTGAAAGATTCTGGGAACAGCAGTCAGACCACTAACTAGCCTGAGAGGCTACTTGGAGCGAATATTTTCCAACTTTGCAAGACCTTCTCTTGTTAGAGAAACACTGAACTACAACGCTAAGCCCCTCCCCTGAAGTAACTTACAGTTCAGACACTGGAGATTTTTGTCCACAGTATTTTGCCGATTAACTATAATCTCAATTTTCTGTCCCCTGCTGATCTGAGGGTATAAGGTAGGCATCTCAGTTCCAGTATACATAAACTGCAGGTAAAGAAGGGAGAGCCGAGAAAGAATGAAATGAGAGAGATCAGAAGGAGCAAGAAAACAGAACACCAGAACACTACTTCCTCAGTGCTTACTAGCTGTGTGATCCTGGGGTACTCACTTAACCTCTCTGTGCCTAAATAGCCTCATTCATTTTGTTTTGATTTTTTTCATGTGCATGTCTGCTATGCTGATTCTGCTCTGTTGTAGCATAGTTCAAGTGAGAAAATGACTATTAAAACTATAAAACATTATTTCTATTATCAATTATTTTTATAAGTATGGTCTAGCAGTGATTCTCAGACACAATCTTGGATCAGAATCACATGAAGTGTTTATTAAACCACAGATTTCTGGGCCCTATCCCAGAGTTTCTGGTTCAGTAAGCCTGGCGTGATCCAGAGAATTTGCAGCCCGAACAAATTCCCAGGTCATACTGATGCTACTTGCTAGGAGGACACTTGGAGAGCCACTGGCTATAGCAAGTGTAAGAGAATTTGGTACTTCTGAGGCCTCCTACATTTGTTGGAATTTCTGAGGCTAGTTTTTAGCATAAAATAAGGAAATTGTTTCAAAAAAGTTAGGAAATGCTTTCCTAGTGTTTATCCTGTGTATGTGTGTGCTCAATGCCTAGATGTAGCCAAATATGTAAATTATGGATCCTGTCGTTTCCAATGGGTGCAAGTTTGCAGGAGTAACTGTTTTCTGCCTTATGGGACCTGTGATAGTACACTCGCCATGGCTGCCGTCAGGACCTGGTGGCTGGTGAACACACAGTGGAATCAATGCGACCTGCAGGGTTTCGTCAAAGGCCAGAAGGGAAGCCCAGAGAGGAGCAACGTGTATCTTGGGAACTACAAGAAGTGATCAGAAGAGTCTGGATTACTACAGGCTTTCTAGCATCTTACCCTGATTTATTTTTACCACTCTACCAATACCTTCTAATATATTTCCAGCTTGTTTTAGGTTTTTCTTACTGTCTATCTTTCTCTCTATCCCCCCAAAATAGAAAGATCAGGGAGTTTTGTTCACTTGCATGTGTCCACAAAACAATGATTGGCAAATAATAGGTACACAGACATTTCGTTGAATGAATGGGTAAATGCTGACAGCGCCCTGCCTTTCCCAACCACTTATGAGTCCACAAAGTACTGTGAGGACTGCTGCACTGTTCAAGCAAAACATACACTAACCATCATGAACTGCACAACCTAGGCATTTAAGAAGAGGCCCCCAATACTTGCTCATATCTTAATCGAAACTAGAATTCAATCAGGAGTTAACCAATGCTGGTGAGCTTAAAATTATAGAACCAAAGAAGTTAACAAGAAGGGCTAAGAGATGCTCCAACTCCCAGTACTTTACGGATGTGGAATCCAAAGGTCCCCTCCCTCGACTGGGTGAGTAACAGATGACCACTGGGGGCCCAGGTCTCCACTCCTGGGCCAGAATCCCTGCCTGGGGTTTCTCCAGGACACTGGGGAGTGAGCCTGATGATGATACTGCACCCAGATAGAATGCACGGGAGGATGAGTGAGGACTAGTGAGTGGCCCCCATCTTGCACAGAAGACTCACTTTGTTGATGGCCTGCAATCTACGCAATTAAATGTTTCAATTCCCACACAAAGCTGATGGTGGGATTTGCTCTGTTTAGATTTTGCCAGTGTTTCTACAGCTTCTAGGATGCTTTATACACTCTGAGGTCAAGATTGTGTAGCTACTCTCCCCAGTTTGACATTCTGTTTTTATCTGATGCTATAACTTGTAATTTGGGTTTGGGGATGAAACGATCATAAGTTTAGAAAAGGTGGTTCAAGATGATGACTAAGGTTAAAGAGGATTAAAGTTCTGCATCAAGAGCCTAATAGACAAGGAAGATGGCAGAGCAAGGCTCAGAGAAGCCAGAAGCTCAGCGAAGGAAAAGTGAAGAAAACAGATATGGACACCCAAATAAATGCTCCCCAGTTGCAAAGAAAGGCAATGCCAAAGAATGCTCAAATGACCGCACAGTTGCACTCATCTCACATGCTAGTAGAGTAATGCTCAGAATTCTCCAAGCCAGGCTTCAGCAATACATGAACCGTGAACTCCCTGATGTTCAAGCTGGTTTTAGAAAAGGCAGAGGAACCAGAGATCAACATGCCAACATCCACTGGATCATGGAAAAGCAAGAGAATTCCAGAAAAACATCTATTTCTGCTTTATTGACTATTCCAAAGCCTTTGACTGTGTGGATCACAATAAACTGTGGAAACTTCTGAACGAGATGGGAATACCAGACCACCTGACCTGCCTCTTCAGAAATCTATATGCAGGTGAAGAGGCAACAGTTAGAACTGGACATGGAACAGCAGACTGATTCCAAATAGGAAAAGGAATATGTCAAGGCTGTATACTGTCACCCTGCTTATTTAACTTATATGCAGAGTACATCATGAGAAACGCTGGGCTGGAGGAAGCACAAGCTGGAATCAAGATTGCTGGGAGAAATCTCAATAACCTCAGATATGCAGATGACACCACCCTTATGGCAGAAAGTGAAGAGGAACTAAAGACTTTCTGGATCAAAGTGAAAGAGGAAAGTGAAAAAGTTGGCTTAATTCAGAAAACTAAGATCATGGCATCTGGTCCCATCACTTCATGGGAAATAGATGGGGAAACAGTGGCTGACTTTATTTTTCTGGGCTCCAAAATCACTGCAGATGGTGACTGTAGCCGTGAAATTAAAAGACGCTTACTCCTTGGAAGGAAAGTTATGACCAACCTAGACAGCATATTCAAAAGCAGAGACATTACTTTGTCAACAAATGTCCGTCTACTCAAGGCTATGGTTTTTCCTGTGGTCATGTATGGCTGTGAGAGTTGGACTATAAAGAAAGCTGAGTGCCAAAGAATTGATGTTCTTTTGAGCGGTAGTGTTGGAGAAGACTCTTGAGAGTCCCTTGTACTGCAAGGAGATCCAACCAGACTATTCTAAAGGAGATCAGTCTTGGGTGTTCTTTGGAAGGAATGATGCTAAAGCTGAAACTCCAGTACTTTGGCCACCTGATGCGAAGGGTTGACTCATTGGAAAAGACTCTGACGCTGGGAGGGATTGGGGGCCAGAGGAAAAGGGGACGACAGAAGATGAGATGGCTGGATGGCATCACCGACTCGATGAACGTGAGTCTGAGTGAACTCCGGGAGTTGGTGATGGACAGGGAGGCCTGACGTGCTGCGATTCATGGGGCTGCAAAGAGTCGGACACGACTGAGCGACTGAACTGAACTGAACTGAAATCCACCCAGTTAAAAATCAGCACTAATAGAATTAGCATCCATTGAATGCTGACAGTGTTGTTGTTGATGGTGAGCTAAGTGCTTCATCGTTAAGAATATTTAATTCCCCACCAACATGTAATAAATATTCTAGGCTGAACCACATTGAATTGTCATTTTTATAAGTCAGAAATGGTTGAGTACCAGCAATATCGTTTGGCTCAAGCTGAAAATTATTATCACTGTGTTATAGTTAGAGAATCTGAGTCTCAGAGTGGAGAAATAACCTGCCATCAGTCATCGGCTAAAAAATATCATAGAGTAGAATATTTTGGACACAGGTCTTGTGGACTCCAATGCTCATTCTCTTTCCACCATATTATGGGGCTAAAAAGAGAGTTAAGCTTCAGTTCAGTTCAGTTCATTCGCTCAGTCGTGTCCGACTGAAGTGATGGGACCGGATGCCATGATCTTTGTTTTCTGAATGTTGAGCTTTAAGCCAACTTTTTCACTCTCCTCTTTCACTTTCATCAAGAGACTTTTTAGTTCCTCTTCATTTTCTGCCATAAGGGTGGTGTCATCTGCATATCTGAGGTTATTGATATTTCTCCCAGCAATCTTGATTCCAGCTTGTGCTTCTTCCAGCCCAGCATTTCTCATGATGTACTCTGCATATAAGTTAAATAAGCAAGGTGACAGTATGCAGCCTTGACGTACTCCTTTTCCTATTTGGAAGCAGTCTGTTGTGCCATGTCCAGTTCTAGCTGTTGCTTCCTGACCTGCATATAGGTTTCTCAAGAGGCTTAGGGGAAGCCATAAGCAATCACATTATTTTTATTGTACTGGTCAACATTTCTCTTAATAACTTATAATTCTTTAGTCTTCCTTTAGAGTCATAAATAATGCACTTTAAGAGAACAGCAAGTACTGTCTTGAAGGAACCCTAAGTACTAAAAGAACCACAAATGGCTGTTTTCAGGTAATCAAATTTTAATAACATTATTTTCTTGCAATCCTGCCTCTGCCCTTTTAAAGAGAATGTTCCAAGAACTCATTATGTAATTATAAAATAAGACTCTTTATAGAGCAATGAACAAAAGTCATTCCCTCCTTGTGGAAACACATAGATCCCCTAAATTTTTTAAAAATCCTAAGCATGCAGCAATACTTCCTATACATGAGTAGATAAAGCACAAAGTAAGGATAAATGAGAAACTAGACAAACATGATCCAGATTAATCTGGTACATATAAATTACACTCCAATCATATCATAGAGTGATATAGTCTTAAAGTTTGGTTATTCTCAAGTGACAGTGATGGGAATGACTTTTACACACAATCAAGTTGAATATTTGGGGTTTTCTCTTTTATACTCTGGTGTCATTGTTAAAAGATTTTCCTTATCGTGAGTTTCTGAATCTTAAATGCGCAGACTTGCATGGAACCTCAGTTCAGTTCAGTCACTCAGTTGTGTCCGACTCTGCAACCCCATGAACTGCCGCACACCAGGCCTCCCTGTCCATCACCAACTCCCAGAGTCCACCCAAACCCATGTCCATTTAGTCAGCGATGCCATCCAACCATCTCATCCTGTGTCATCCCCTTCTCCTCCTGCCCTCAATCTTTCCCAGCATCAGGGTCTTTTCTAGTGGAAGCTTAATAAACATGAGAAAAAGTAAGTGATATTGAAAGTCTTTGTATCATTTTATCAGACGGTTGGGCAACCACTGTGCTAAACACTAGGATGAAAGTAAAGCAATACTTAGACGTTTTTCTGGCTACTCATGCTGTACATCTTACAAGGAAATTTCTGTGATCTGACATTGATTAGTAGATGATGTATGAACAGCACAGAAACAGCTTTATAGTTCATAAGATCTTGACTCTGTAACATTAAGATGGTAAAAATATGAGTATGTCAGTTTAGATTTTCCTCATCTATACAATGCATGGAAAATACTGCTATTTCCACCATCCAAACAGCCACTCTCCAGTAACTAGCTTCTTCTAGTTGTGACAAGGCAAGTAGTGACATGATGGATGTGCACAAGAGGCTGTGCCAGAGGTCTAAATTTATAAAGAATGGGGTAAACTGATTATATATTGGATTTCGTATGCTCAACCTCATTTAATTAAGGACCTTGCTCAGAATCAAATACATATGACGCTTCATGGTATCTCTGATTTTTAGTGTCCACTTGGTTGAGATGGAAACTTGTTTCCCAGAATCTCCTCCCTGGGTGATTCTCCCAGGTTAGAGTTCTCCAGAGAGGAATTTATATGAGGAAGCGGAGTAACAAATAGCCTTGACTTGAATGGTCGTCGTAGACACTGTGACAGGTGTTCCTGGAGGCTTCCAGCTTGTTCTGTCTCCTGTGCTCCGTATCGTGTCTGCCTTCTGACTTCTGACCCATCACCAGCTGCCTGGCTGTGGAACCACAGAGACAATCTCTTCTTCCCCACAGCCTCTTCTTGGTGATCCCACCTCAGGGATGGGATGCACTTGGTTTCTAGGGTTGAGTGGATGCTAGGTCTTCCAAGCCCCGATCCTCCTTTCAACTCTTTCCTTGCCCAGCACCTCCAGCCATGGTATAATGTCTGCTTTTTGTAATCAATCCTGAGTCCCGTAACTCATAGTGATTCTGCCTTCCCGGTTGCACCTGATGAAACAGTAACAATTTAATTTGTAATAGCTTTGTTGTTTAATACTACACACTTAAAATTTTAAAAAATCAAGCAATAAAGTACAAGGAAGAAAGAGAGGAATTGCTTACTCAGCCTCACTAACCAGAAATAGATTTAGTGCTAATTTTCTACAAATGTACCTTTGGGGTTCGAGGCACATTAATGCCATTCACAGGAAGGAGGAGAAAACAGTTGTAATTGATCTGAGTAAAAAATTTTATTCCACTGCCATCCTGGGTTCTATTTGGGGACTTTTTTTTTTTTAATTAAAAGATAGGTGTGATTATTTCCTGTCCCACAAACCTGCTTCATAAGCATTTATGTTAAAGAAAAATTTTTTAAGTGGCGTTTCTCCCTCATTTTAGCCAGTGCCATATAAAATATTTTTGCTCGTTTTAATCAGAACTACACATGCCTCCCTTCCTCCACCAAAAGAAGCAGAATTAAGAGTAATTTGTGGCAGGCTCCATTTTTAACTTATCATTGCATCTTTTCCCAGAAGAGCAATCTCTTGGGAAAAGAGTCAGGATACTTTGGATAAGATAGCATAGCAACAGCTTAAACTGAGAAAGGATTGTGAAAATATATCTTTTCAAATTTTTCAAACCCAGACTTATGCTCCATTCATGCTTTTAACCATGGAAGATCCAAATACTTAAAAAAACTGAAAATAAGAAAATGTAATTTTTTAAAGCACCTTCTAAGTTCCTCTCCTGAAAACATGTTGGATGAGAAAAGTTTCAGCCCTTTGCCCCTTGCAACAGATAGCTCCCAAGACCTTCCACCCCTACAAACCCTCCACCAGGTACCACAGGCTGGAGCCACAGAGCTGAGGGGGGCCATAGTTACTGGACAAGTGACCAGACTCACTCACTAGCTCAGGCCTCCCTCCTGCAGACGCGAGCTTCCCGGAACAGAGGATTCGAGCTGTGCCACAGAAAAAGTATCAAGTTCCTGCATCATTTGAATTCAACTAGCTGAAAGCTCACATATTGTGTCTGCAAAAGATAGGAGTGACATAGCCATGCATTTAACTTCCAGTACAAAGATGTGAAGTTCAGTTCCAGCTCTAACACTCAGGCGGACTTGGGCAAATTACCCAAACTCTCTGTTGCGCAGGGTGAAAATAAAAATGACATAATGTCTGCAAAAACGTTTTGTGAGTTATAAAGTACCATATGAATGTACGCTACCATGGCAGTCCAAGTGATTGCTCTGATTAGTGATTGTCTTCACTTCAAAGCATTTCCCAAATTTTCTACCAATTCTCAGAGCCCCAGCTCTCAAGGTCATGCCTGACTCCAAACTTCTGCCCCCCCCCCCCGAATCCCATTTCTGTATCATCTCAGGTTCTCTACTTGCTGTCATGCTCTGTAATCTACCAACCCAGAGATGAAATTTGGGCCCATTCCTTGTTTGCCCCCTAGTTTTCACACAAGGCCTGTGTTTGCAGTGGACTTTACTGGTGTTTTTGAGGAGACAGAGTGGGTTTACAGGGCAGAAGCTTGAAATACCGTAAAACTGAGTCCAAGACTCACCTGCTCTGAAAACCTCCAGCCATTCTACCAACTGAGGTCCCCTGGCTGCTTTCTTTAGTCTGTCTCCTCCTCTGCACCAGCAATGCCTGCACTCTTTCTCTCCTCTTGCTACACCCCCAGCCAACAACAGGCCTCTCCTTGTATACTTAAAATTGCTCCCTGCACTTTGCCCAGACAAGGTGCCACCTCCAGGCACCTCCCCTTCTTCATCCTCTTGTCTTTGCAGGGGAAAGGGAGTGATACAGAAATCCTATTTCTCCTGTACTGCAAATTGTATTACCATCACTCCCTCCTCCTTAGGAGACAGAAGGAGCTATAGTCTGTTTGTGTTGGACAACGTTTTTAATGTTGTCATTCAGCAAGTGTTGACATCCCTCAGTGAGCCAGGTCCTAGACTAGATGCTGCTATGCAGCCACAGAAGACAAAAACCCCACCTCTCTGGAGCTCATATTGTAGTGGGAAGAAACAGACAATAAGCAAATGCATAATTAAAATGAAAGTATGTCAGAATGTGACAAGTGGAGAAAGATAAAGCAGGACAGGGCGATAGGGAGAAACAGCAAGGGGGAGGCAGCTTGCATTGTCAATTAAGCAGTCAGGGAAGGCCTCTTTGAAAAGGGGCCATGGTAGCAAAGATTTGTAATATGCTAGGAGTAGATCCTGTGACTGTGGGGGAAGATGTTGCAGGCAGGGAAAATAGCTTGTGCAAAGGCCCTGAAGCAGGGTGCTATCACATCTGTATCCTACCTGAATGAAAGACAAGATTCCACTTTTAGCTTAGCTCAATGTTAAGAGTTCCTTTGTTGTTGTTTAGTCACTAGGCCACGCCCAACTCTCTTGAGATCCCATGCACCATAGCCCACCAGGTTCCTCTGTCCCTGGGATTCCCCAGACAAGAATACTGGAGTGAATTACTATTTCCCTCTCCAGGGAATCTTCTCGGCCCAGGGATCGAAACTGCGTCTCCTGCTTGGCAGGCAGATTCTCCTCTAGGGTCTCCTCTGCTGCTGCTGCTGCTGCTGCTAAGTCGCTTCAGTCGTGTCTGACTCTGTGCAACCCCATAGACAGCAGCCAAGGGTCTCCTCTAGGGTCTAGAAATTCCTCAAATGTATCCTTACCTTCCTTTTGTATTGCCTGTTGGTTCTACCTCCCTAATTTATCTTGAATTGGTCCCTTCTTCTTCATCTGACCTACCATCACATTTGTTTGTGTGTTTGTGATTTTCCCCCTTGATTACGGACACAGCTTCCTAACTGGAGAGTCCAGCCCCCTTCAGCTCGCATTAGAGTGATTTATGATTCAAATCTGAACACTTCACTCTGCTTCACTAAATAGTTCAACTTCCTACTTTCTCCAGCTTCCATAACCTGAAGAATGGAATTCAGCCTCTTTGGCATGGCTGTAGGAAAGGTTGTCCATGCCCCACTCATATCCCCTAGCACTTGCTATTCCAGGAAGTGCCCATAGCATTCTATGGCAAGCGCCTGCCTCTCTTCACTTCAGGGATTTCTCTTAGTTGTGAGTAATAAGTGTCAGGAAACTAATGCTCCCAAGGAGCAGCCCTCAGCCAGTGATGGATGGGAATTGAAGGATAAATTCTCCATCTTCCTGGCCCCTGGGGCAGGGGGGTGGAGAGGAAGAAAGAGAATAACTTTGAAGTATTTTCCATGCTGTCTCCCAGATGTTCCCAGTGGGATCGACTCCAATTGCCCACAGCAGCAACCACCCCATAATGCACACTAGTTTGGCTTCCTTTCCTTCTGTCTTACTTTCCCAGTCCTCCACCAATGCTTCCTAGAATTGTCCCCCAGATAAATGACTTGTGTTTTGGTTATCACTGTTGAACTGTGTCCCAGCCAAAGGTATGTTGAATTCCTAACCCTCGGTTACCTGTTCACATGACCTTATTTAGAAAGATTTTGCAGATGTAATTAAGTTGAGATGAGTTCAGACTCTATGGGAGTGAGCCCTAATCAATAAGATTTGTGTCCTAAAGGAAATTCCCTGGTAAGCCAGTAGTTACGACTTGGCGCTTTCATTGCATGGTGCACGGGTTTGATCCCTGGTTGGGAACTAATATGCCGCAAGCCTTGCCATGAAGCCAAAATTTAAAAAAGACTTTTCTCTAGTAAGAGGAGGAGAGAGACACGCAGGGAGGAGAATGCCATGTGCAGACACACAGGGGAGAACATCATATGACAGCAGGGACTGGAGTGATGTGTGTACAAGCCAAGGGATTCCAAGGATCGCCAGCAACACCACAAGCTAAGAGAAAAGCATGGAACTGATTCTTCCCTAGGACCTTCAGAAAGGGCCTGACCCTGCCAACACCTTAGTTTTGAACTTCTGACCTCTAGAACTGTGAAGCAATAAAGGTCTACCGTTTTAAGTCTCCCAGTGTTTGGGGCTTTGTTATGGGAACCCTGAGAAATGAATGCAGTTCTCTATTGCTATGCATAATAACTGCCTCAAAACAGTGATAAACATGACAACTGTTTTCTTTTCTCTCACAACTTTCTGGGTCAGGAATTTGGGCAGGGCTCAAGAGGCCACATCCTCTGTCAGTTGAGGTTGCTCATTGGTATTCAGTGAACAATTGGGAAAATCCAGAGTGTCTGGGACAGCTTTGTTCACGTGCTGGGTTCCAGCAAGGATTTCAGGGACTGCTGAAAAGCTAGACTCAGCCAGGGCAGACTACCATGGTTTTGCCAACACCGTGGTCTTGCCAACACAGCAGTGTTAGGGTCATCGGAGCTCTTACATGGCAGGTCAGGGCTCCCAGAGAGGGGGCTCCAAGAGACCCAGGCAGAAACTACAAGGCTTCTTGTGATTTAGTCTTAGAGGTCCCAGAATGTTACTTTAGCAAGTCACTCAGTTCAGCCCAGATTCAAGGGGTCAGGAACAAGACCCCACTTCTCAGTGGGAGCCACAGCAAGGAGTTGTGTCTGTCCCTAGTCCACTCACCTTGTCTCCGGGGGCTGACTGTAGGGGAGCCCACCTGAGACAGAGGCCTACCGGAACCTTCAGGGCCTGGCCCTGCCCACCTCCAGGGGCCACTCTTGCCCTTACATTCACTTTGGGTGCCTGCTATGTCAGATTCCGTACTGTTTTCTAACACCCCATGCTCCGTCTTGCTTCTATGCCTTTATTTCCTTTATTATACATATATATGCTATAAAACTGTATACAATAGATATCCATCCTCTTCTCTGCCTAGAATACCATTGTCTGTTATTTTTGCTCTCCTGGCAGGTGAACTTACCTGGGCTTCACATTCTCCATTCCAGCAAGGGCACAGGCCTCTCCTCTAATTCTTGCCTCCGCTGCACGGTAGACATCTGTGTGCTTGTCAGGAAGTTCCTTGGAGAGGAGACCTTTCTCTCTTCGTCTCTATTGTCTTGTCTGTTGATGGATGAATGGTCTGTGGTCCTAAGATCTCCAAGGCAAAAATCCAAGAAATTAAGCAGAGTACTAACATTTTACATTGGGGTTCTTCTGCCATTTCTTGAGTGATTTTTTTTTTTTAATGTCAACCAGCTCACTTGTGGGAGCTGGTCATCAAGCTGTCTTGGGAAGAGGGGCAGGACACAGCTGAGAAGATCAAGTGAAACTACTTGATTTAAAGTGATGGGACAGTCTACGTGACTGATTGTCCCTAAACCATTTAAAATCTAGCTCTTGTTCCCTGATGGAGAATGTGTGTGTGTGTGTGCTGTGCTAAATTGCTTCAGCTGTGTCTGACTCTTTGTGACCCCATGGACCGTAGCCCCCCAGTCTCCTCTGTCCATCGAATTCTCCAGGCAAGAATACTGGAGTAGGTTGCCATGCACTTCTCCAGAGGATCTTCTTGAACACAGACCTTCCACATTGCAGGCAGACTTTTTACCATATGAGCCACCAGAGAAGTCCCCTAATAGGCTTGGTTGATGACTAATAAAATTGATCTCTTTCTTGCCCCTTGTCCTATTCTGGCAGTAGAAGAGAAGTCATGATTACCCTTTAAAGAGGTACTTTTGTTCATAAACCCTGTCAGAGTCCTGCTGGATATACACTGGAATAAAGCATCACAACAGTGCAAGGGTCAGGAAATTTTTTGCATAAACAGATGGATAGTAAATATTTTGGACTTTGTGAGCCAAGAGGCAAAATTGAGGACAATCTGTGTAAACACTTATATAATTTAATTTTCTTTTTTTTGGTTACACCATGCAACTTGCAGGATCTTAGTTCCTGGACCAAGGATTGAACCCATGCTTCCTGCAGTGGAAACACAGAGTCTTAACCACTGGACTACCGGGGAAGTCCCTATATAACCATTTTAAATGTAGCCCCATTGAAGCATTTAAAATAGAACGTCCTTGAACTGGCAGGCAAGGGATCCAGATTTGGACCATGGGACATAGTTTGCCAACCCAGGGTATAGCTGATTGAAAGCAAAGTTTGAGGTAAGGAGAGCTGGGCTCAAGGCCTCACTGGGTCACTTATTTTCGTGTGACCTTGACCAATCTCTTTGCACAAGGCCCTGCTGGAGATTCTACCAACAACAGAGGCTTCACTTCTGAGAGGGTGGGGCAGGGTTAGGGATTCTAGCTAACCTTCTATGGTCCAGGCTGAAGGGAGTTGCAGATAATTTGATTCTAATAGAGCAGCATAGGAAAGGAACATGGTCACAGGACAGGCCTTCTAGGGTATAGGCTGTAAGCCTAAGCCCCATCCCAGCAGCACATTTATGGATATGCGCTGTTGGGCGCATGATAAAATGAAGGGACCAGTGTAATAGGCCTAAAGCCAGTGTAGAAATAGCAGCTCAAGCAGAGGACGCAGCCAGCATCCCATTTTCCATCATTGCCAAACAAAAGCCCTCTCACCATCAGGGTTCCATGTCCTCTATGACTTAGTTAACTAACTGGTACTCAATCCCCATTATCCACAGGTACTGCAATTCATGGGGTCACAAAGAGTTGGACACAACTAAGTGACTGGACTGAACAGTGAGCACAGTGGTTCTCAAACAGGGTTCATAGTGTGCTTCTGGGAGCATCTGAAAATACACAGAGGTGTTTTGGTCACCCCATTGGCCTTTAGGGAAGGGTTTTTGCCAGAGATGATACAACTTATGCAATCTGTGGAACAGAAACACACAGTCAAGACAAGTCCTAACCCAAAAACCATCAGTGCCCCATTGAGATACACTGTGACTAAGGCACGCTGGTGTCCCTGGGACATCCCTGTTACTTTTAACTCTGATGCACCTCACCTTCCTCATCTAATCTCAAAGATGTTTGCAAGAATCAAGAGATTTAGAAAGAAAGTAACGACGATCCTACCTGCAGGGCAGCAGAAGAGATATAGATGTAAAAAACAGGCTTTTGAACTTTGGGAAAAAGTGAGGGTGGGATGATTTGAGAGAATAGCATTGAAACATGTATATTACCATATATAAAATAGATGACCCGTGCAAGTTCGATGCATGAAGCAGGGCACCCAAAGCCGGTGCTCTGGGACAACCCAGAGGAATAGGCTGGGGAGGGAGGTGGCAAGGGGAGTTCAGGATTGGGAGACACATGTATACCTATGACAGATTCATGCTGATGTATGGCAGAAAACAATCACAATATTGTAAGGTAATTATCCTCCAATTAAAATAAATTTTTTTAAAAGAATCAAGAGAAATGATGGATATGAAAGTCCTTTGTCGACTGGCAAATGTTATAAATGTATCATGGTCCTCCTAAGTGTGATTTTTTTTTTTTAATGAGATATAGCTTACCTGCAGTGAAGTGCCCAATATCTTAAAGATACACATCTCTCCATCTACCATGCAAATGAAGATATAAGATGTTCCCATCACCTCCAGAAAGTTCTCTCACACCCTCTTTCCAGTCAATAACCACCTCTCGGAGACAGTCACTGTTCTGAACTCTTCATAAATTAGTTTTGCCTCTCGAACTTCATGTGAATGGAATCATACAGTATATGCTCTTTTTGTTTCTTCTTTTGATAAGTAGCCGTGTTGTTGCTTGTATCTGTAGTTCATCTCACACTTCAGCAGAAGCAACATAGAGCTGTTTCATCTCCAGCCTCAGTTCTGTTCTGGGCTTTCCCAGCCTCAATCTCATGCTTGGGGAATTATAGTCAATTAGCTTCCAGCTGCCTTGGGTTAGAACCAGATTGTCATCCCT